>NW_021939396.1:11232609-11832609 GCF_001715985.3 Manacus vitellinus | reverse complement strand
CCTCATTTGTAACTTTTCTGCCTTGTTTTCAGCCATGCTCTCTCATCAGTGTCTTCCCTGTTATTTATATTTGCTTATGGATGTGTTTAGCACCTTTCTTTTAAAGAAGAGGCTCTAAAAGAGATACAACACTATCACAGTCTTCTAGACTAGGAAACTCAAGTCAGCCGAGTTGGAGAAATTTGCCACTTGCTCCAGAGTAGGCACAGAAGGCTTGGGAATAGCATCTGTGATGGCACCAGATTCTCTACTGGTGTAAACTGGAGCTGGAAATCAAGGTATTTGGACCAATGGGCACATGCCCGTGTGCTGGATTGTTCTCCTCCCCTTTTCAAAGATCTTGCTCTTTTTGGAGATAGGTGTCTTTAGGGAACGTTATCTACTTGAGGTTTATATATAAGACTTATGGTGGGTTAGGGAAGTGGTGGCTTTCAGACCTACAGGCACATCCTTTCAGCTGTTATTCAGTGACCAGAGATAGTACTTGATTTGTAGAAGACCAGGGCACGGGCCCATCCTTGTTCCCATCTGCACAGCAGATGGTTTATGCATGTCCCTAGTTTAACCCACTGGGGTTTTGGGTAATTACCTTGGCTGCTCGTGCCTCCTACTGCAATTATTCGCACCCAAACTATGTTTCAATCTACTACGCAAAAATTCTCAACACTGAAATACTTTCCCTTTCTCTGCCTATTCTGCTATGAACATAACAAGGACATGATGGTGCAGATGGTTTTTACACTTGCTGTGTTTATATTGTATCCCAAAACTGGTATTGTCAATCTCAGCTTTTTAAAAATTATGAGTTGTCCTCCAAAGCATTACCAAGACAAAAGAATTAACTAGCAAGCAGTTGTGCTTGTTTGTCTGGCTTCTTGCCTCGGGTCAAGATTTTCAACTCTGTGACTGTAGTGTCTAGATATGTAAGATTTTAAATTTATTTTTTTTTACAAATGAAAGCTAGAATTCCAGTTTAAGCTCTTGTTTTGGGAAGTTTAGGCTCTTGCTTTGGGAAGGTGGTGTTTTAGGAAGGAATCACACCCTTTATTGTGGATCTCCCTAAATACTTAGAAATGCTGGGAACATGTTGAAACATTTAATTCCAAGGGAAAATCTGCATATATACCAGATAACGTTCCACCAAAGGTAAAAGTTGCTGGTCATCTGGGTCACATGTTAAATGTTGCTATCTAAATGCCAGTAAAAACAGTGAAGAAAACCTTTCAGAGCTTCGTGCTATTTTCTTTCTAAAACATTCTTTTGAATAAGCACATTTACATAATACTACAGTATTATATAAATTATGTATAACATATATGTATATAAATTTATTTTATATATATATAAATTTTTTACAGAGAGAGTAATCAGACATTGGAATGGGCTGCCCAGGGAGGTGGTGAATTCACCATCCCTGGAGGTTTCTCAGATGAGACTGAGTGTGGTACTTAGTGCCATGGTCTAGTAGCCACAGCAGTGTTGGATCAAGGGTTGGACTTGATGATCTCAGAGGTCTTTTCCAACCCAGTTGATTCTACAATTTTATGATTAATATATTTATATAAAACCACAGTATTGACAAGTAGTTTATGTCTTAAATCATTTCTCTATTGTGAAATAAGTGTATTTGTCTTAAAATAATTTCCCCCAAAAGAAAAAGAACTGTGGGAAGGACAGTTAACTTGAAGTAGGTAGCTAGAACCACAGTGTCAGAAACAATTTTTCTGACTATATCGGTAGGAATGCCTGTCGGCTTCTTGATTTTGTTTTTATTTTGGTTATTATCTTTGTGGCTGACAAACTCACAAATTATTATTATAAAAAAGGAGTATCTTAAATGTGGGACTTAAACACTCTTCGGCTTGATTTACCCCTATGGCCTCAACCAAACTGGACACTGATAAACTGAATTAGTCTGAAGTAGCAGAACTTGACTTACTTCTCTCACTCCTTCACAGTCTCCTGCTCAATTGACCTAAAATACCGTGTCTGAGTTCAAGTTATGATAGAAGAGAAACCAAACTAAAACCTGAGATTTTGTTGTTGTTGTTACTTCTATTAAAAGGTGTTAGACAAAAACAAATGATAGATGATCTCTACAATACTGAGGACTTTACAACAGACAATCCTCTCCTGGATAACTTGTGATTTTCCAGATGTTGGCCAAGATGCACAGTTTAGTCTTAGATGTAAAGTAAGAAATAAGGTCAAGTTAATATTGACTTTTCCCTTCGCTGCTGTAAAGTAGAAAAAGTCTAATTTTCCTTTTCTGCCTTGTTTTCTGCAGATTCTTGAAGTTCTTTGCAGACACAATGGAGGATGTGAGTTCAAAGGAAAATGTGACTGGAAATGTTACACTTCGATGAAAAATGCTTATGCTCGTTTCCTCAGTACTTGTGAATGAACTCCTCAGATCTCTCTTTATAACACTGTAGAAAAGAAAATTGTGGCTTTGGCTCATTTGTTGTTCAAATCGTTAACTGATTTGCAAATGCAAGACGAAATACTTTTCTGACTTGTGCCTCTGCAAGGAGAGAAGGTTTCTTGGGATCTGATCAAAAGAAGAGAAAACAAAGCAAGACATGCAGAAGTTAAAATTTGTCTCCAACCATCTTTGATTTTTTACTGTTGGAAGTGGTACACCAGCAGGAACCAAGAATAATACAAGTATACAGTCTGGTTTTCAAATCCCAGCAGAACTTTCAGACCTGATGGTAGAAGTGCTTTATCCCAGATCACGACTCATGTCATTCCCTCTTTGGTTCTGCAGTAGAGTTATGAGAACTAAATATGCGCACGCACGCACGTGTGTGCATCGTGTAGGGTGTGCACTGCAGGCTTTGCATGATCAACAAACATTTGGCAGCTATCAAACATAACAGCTTCCTCTTCTCAAGTCTAATGACAACCTTTTCTTTTGTACTCCAACCATAATTGTTAATGCATTAAAGAACAATCTATGCCTTCATATTTGAAGGCATGAAAGTTTTTATATTGAACCCTATATTTGATTCCTCTCCAGTTAGTCAACATACATGCAACTGGTTTCATGGCTGGGTTCTTCCGCTCCTCCAGTGAAGGGGAAATGTTTTACTGATTTTTTTCTCACAGTCGAGCTCTTCATGTGTGTTCTTAAAACTGTGCACTCTTCGAAATGTGTGCTCTCTGTCTGGACTTGCTGATAACTAACAAGTGCTGCTGAAGCCCTTCTGCACCCAGAATCTGTCTATTTTCTTTGAACTAGTACTTTGATGTCATTTTTTCTTAAAATTGAGCAGTTATTAAAAGTTAGCTGTGGGGATAGACACACACAGAGTACGATGAAGCAAATCTCGTTCCTTTGGGAGACTGGACTAAAACACCATCTCAGTATGCTACGTGCATATCCGTCTTCCTGCATGGGAGCATATATCCTACAAGGACCATTCAAGGAATGTGCACGTGGCCATTAGCAACACAACCATGTAGAGGGAATATTTTATGCAAGAAATTTTGTGTATTAAATGCATTTTATGCAAGAAATTATGCAGCAAAAAATGGGGAGATTTCCCCATACTGTTAGGTCTTGTTGCTATTTGTCTGTGCAATAGATCCATTCTACCAGTTTCAAGTCTTCTGTTGTCTAGACAACTCTCACTCAAGCTTTTTACAAGGTGTCCTCAGGCCAATTCACACATGGAAGATTTAATGAGTCTTAGAAATCACTTCAGTTTTTTCAATCTGTTTAAAAGTTAGATTTCTAATCGAAGGTAATCATTGTTTTCTCTACAGTCAGCAAATAATTGTTTCCAGGAGATCACTCATCTTAAGAGAAAGAAGTAGAGCTACATAGTAGTGCTACAAGCAGTGGTACATTTTCAGACCAGTCAGTCTCACCTATGTCTCTCCAATGGCTGGAGAGAAAACCTAGATAGGCAGAATGTGTTGACACAAAATCTGGACCTGATGACTTCATTGGGAATTGCTCACAGCCTTTGGAGGTGAAGTCTGTTTCCAGGTAACGGAGTCCACATGTTGAACTGCCTCTGGTTGTGTCATGCAGATACATGACCACTACTGGCTATGTTATGGCCATGGCAAATTCCTTTCTGTTAGTGACACAAATGGGGGTTTAAAAGAAACCAATCTTTTTTTTATGTGGTTTAGTCATTTGTCTTCTACTTAAAAAATTAGGGGGTTTATGGTATTGCCTCATCACTGCTTCATTGCTTTTCTCCAAACCACTACCAGAGATGGGCCAATAACATCAGCTTAAAAACAGGAATTAGTGTGTCAAAACTGATATTGCATTATTTCTTCATATGTTACCATGCACTGACGAGTGACAAACTGCACTGAAAACAGGGTCTCAAAGTTCTCTGAAAAGAACTGCTGAAATACTTGATAAGCTTCAGTCAAACCAAGCTGTTTTCTTAATTTTGGAGCCAACTTGCCAAATGATCTTTCAACACTTCATGGTATTTTATGTAGGGTTCTTCAGTGTAAGAAAGTGTAAAAAGTTCAGTGTTAAGTTATACTAATCCTCTCTGCTATGTTGCTGCAACAGCACAAAATGTTGAAGTTCTCAGCTTTTCAGTCACTCATCAGAGCAGCTTCTCTGCCATAGCTGTGTAGTGTCATATAGATATGCTTGATATTAGATATGCTACATACAAGGCAGTGCCAGCATAGTGTACTTTGAATATATTTACCATGCACATTTTAACACCTCACTTCTGGTCCAAAGGTTCTTTTGTTCCAAATAATTTCAAACTACTGTAATGGCTCAGGTTTTGTTCTTATTTTTCTGAAGAGTCTGTTTCTTTTCCCTCAAGATTCAATTGGCTCTGTTACATACAGTTTTGTCGTCTAATATCTGCTGTCTCTTGAAACACTGTGAGAAATTTCCAAACACTCCCAAAAGCACAAACTAAAGGTCCCAGCTGCTGTTAGTGGGATGAATTATTACTGTGTTTAGTTTATCAAAATTAGGGTTCATGTCTCTCCTACCTTCTATTGCAATGTTTGCAAGCTTCCAGGACCTCAGCCTACCTGCTTGTGTTCCCCACACTGTCTCATTTCCCTTCCCTTCACTACATATCTACCCTCTTTTGTTCCACGTGATATCCAAGCAACCTCTTTACACCACAATTCCAGAGGTCTCCCAGTGCCGCTTGCCTACCTTTTCCAAAGGTAACCATCCTTTTCCAGAGGACATAATTCATAACACTTTATATGGAACAGCAGTTCCTAGAGAGTACACCAGTTGTCTAGCTAGACAGCTAGAATAAACCAATTATTTAGAATAAACCAATAGTTTGTACCTTTGCAAATCACTTTTCTACCACCCAGGACTAGACAAAAGAGAGTCCAGGCTTTCTATCATGTCACTACATCACTCCTCTGGTTCTCACAGGACCTTTTAACTTCTATCCCAAAAATTGTGTTTCATAAGGGAAAATAAGCATCTTTCACTGCCCACCTCTAAGATTATAATTTTCTCTCTTTCATAATCTTGTGATGTTGTTTCTGTCAATTCTCTTGTTCTCCAAAATAAGGTGACAAGAATTACTGGCAAAGCTGTTGAAATCTAAAATTTCTGAAATTACTTCTTTATATTGCTCCTGCTTTAAAATCACACTCATGCTATGTTTCATTTGTTTGAATTTAGAAATAGCTGACAGATTGCTCTCGACCTCATCTCTTGCAAATCAGGCAGCCCTCCAGCACCCAAACCAGCAAGCTCCCTAAATCCTGGCTGTAGTAGCACAGATAGGAGAATGTGGCCATGTCACATTCAGCATAGTGGTGTGAAGGTCTTGTTGGGCTTTGCAATTTGCCTTTATCCACATGTTTTTTCTTGCCCTTTATTCAGTCTTACTTTGGGGAGGGTGGTGTTCACGTTGGTTAAGGATTGTCCTTTACAATCCATTTGTACAGCATCTGTCATCACTTGGCCCACAGCTGCAACTGAAGGGCAACTTCATTGTGTGGTTGAACAGAAATTGGATTAGAAATCCAGAAATTCAAGTCCTTTTGATCTCTTTTCTGTGCAGTATGTTCTCTCCACATGGTTATTTTTGGTTCTTTTTTGACATGAATTCAAGGGGGACAGGACAAAAAGATGGGCGATGCTGAAACAAAGCCCATAGCTGCTCAACAACAGGAAAAAAGACCTTCTCATTGTGATCCTGATTGTTACAGCTACTTTCAGCTTCTTAGAGCTCAATGGAGACTTCTGGTTTTTAAATCAGAATAGCCATATTGACTTTCATCGATATCATAGGAGGTGTCCTCTAAAGTGTTCAAAAGATCTCCCTGTTGCAGAAACAGGAACATCACTTTTTTCCAGCCTTGACCCAGCTGCTGTCATGTGCTACAAACACCTTACCTCTGCTCTGTCAGACTTCCCAACAAATGCAAAGTGAATTTCCACTACAGGCAGTATTTCCTGTTTTAACTGTTGATGAGATCTGTCCACTGTAGCTTCTGAGGAAGCTGAAGGGCTTCTCTGAGCTGACTGTGGCTGTGTGGTCTGGATGCCAGTTGAATTCAGTATAGTTTGAGGCTTCACATGGCACTTCTTTATTGTAGCTTTTACACCTGTGTTCAGTTTTATGTGTTATTTCAAGGCTCCTTGACATAAGGGTCTCTAATGGGACAAATGGAATTGGAGGATCAGTTTTAGGAGACCTTAACTCCAAGAACTTCAAAGGTGATTAAACACATTTTTCTATTTGTATGACTGACTTCCATCAGAGTTTCCACAAGTCTTTGAGGACCTAGACATGAGCATCTTGGCTTCGGTCAAGACTTCTTCCAAGTAGGGAATAATCTGAGTTCTGTTATATCTTTCCCTCAACTCTTTTTGCCACACAAACCACCTTCTGATAACCCATCACTCTCCTAAACTCTCTGCTTTAGTCTTTTTCACTGAACAATTGATTGAACATTTGAGGAAGGGATAGAGGGAAGGAAGGGAGTGATTGATCTGATCAACTACCCATGAAAATCATGACTATTTCCATTGGATCAAGTCCCTCACAACTTCTTCCAAAATTAATCCATGTATAAGTGAGTACATAATTCTTAACATGCTCAACTTATTGTGGCTCATGACAGAACAGATAAGGTGTGAACATTGAGCTTTTGGAGTAATTTAGTAACTCTATTGATAAATTACTGAAATTTTGGTCTTGGGTTTCAAAAACATAGCCCTAAACTTCCAGGAATGACCATGAGGTTAAAGAAACAAGAGTTTTACAGAAGTGTATATATATTTTTAATACCTAAGTAGAAAAGAATCCCAGATGGAACACAAGTATAGTGAATTTACTGCAATTTCACTCCAATTTCCTAACCAGCTGTGAATTTTTACATCATCTTTGGGATTTTTCAAGGAACATCTTCCTTTTTAAAGAGTCATTTGTAAAGAAAAACAGTCAGACCATTTTTCCATCTCTCTTCTATTCTACTATTGTGTTAAAGTTTGAAGAATAGGCAAAAAGAAAGAAAATGAAGGAAAAATGTGCCAATGAGTTATTAATCTGCTATTGCATGTTGCCAGCAAATGAGGAGTGACATAATTTTTTCTAATTTGATCACCAGCACTTTCTTTTTGCAGAAAGCAGAACCGGAAAGGAAACCCCTCTGAACCTTGTCAACATCCCAGGGCTTCTCCAGGCTCTGGAGGAGGATCTGAAGGGCTCTGCTGCACCTCTGCCAAGCTGCTGAAGTGCAAAGGTCGCTCTGTTCTCTCTTGGGACTCATCTGTTTCCATCACATATACAGAGGAGGCAGAGGAGTCTTTCAGTTTCAGACAAGCAGCAGGAGGCCTGAGGAACAAAAATGTCAAAAAAAAAAAAAAATCTGAAGCCCTCTTCAGAAATGAGTGCTCTGGTCCAGAGGCACAGGCAGACTGTGTTATCACAGTGCATCCGGTGCACGTCTGGCAGTGTGTTTATATGGACCATGATGCTGGACATGCTGTCTGGCTTATTTGTCTTGGTCTTTTTCTGCTTCTTTCATTGAGGAAACACTTTTCTCTGTGTAATTCTCCAACCCTTAAATGCTCCTGGTAGCCTGTTCTCACAGTGCCAGAGCCTGTGATTGCCAGGAGTGTCTAAACAGGGGTAGGTTTAGCCCCAGTCATGGGCAGTGCATGGATCAGAAATTCCTCGGCTAGATCTTTCCTGACATAAAAAGGTGGCAAAAAATGTTAAGGTTCTTCTCCCTTCTCCTGAACACAAGAGCCAAAAGACATTTTGGACTACACTGATGTGTTTGAGTAGATCTGTCTTTTTTTCCTGGTATAAGTTTTCATACAGTAGGCATGACAGCTGGGGGAGGATTCCTGTCCCAAGCCTAAGACTTACAGACCATCTCCAAAATATAGAATAATAGAATCATAGAATTTCTTAGGTTGGAGAAGACCTTTAAAATCATTCAGTCCAACTACTAGCCCACCACTGCCAAGTCCACCACTAAACCATATCCCTAAATGCCACATCTACACACCTTTTAAACACCTCCAGGGATGGTGACTCCACCACTGCACTGGGCAGCCTGTTCCAGTGCCTGATCACCCTTTCAGAGAAGACATTTTTCCTAATATCTAATCCAAACCTCCCTTGAGACCATTTCCTTTGGTTCAGTCACTTGTTACCTGAGAGAAGAGACCGATCCCCCACCTGGCTACAACCTCCTTTCAGGTAGTCGTAGAGAGTGATAAGGTCTCCCTTTAGCCTCCTTTTCTCCAGGAAACAATCCCAGCTCCTTCAATTGCTCTTCATAAAACTTGTGCTCCAGATCCTTCACCATCTCTGTTAGCCTTCTCTGGACCAGCATCTCAATGTCCTTCTTGTAAGTGAGGGGCCTAGATCTGAACCCAGGATTCAAGGTGCAGCCTCACAAGTGCCAAGTACAGGGGGACAGCCACTGCCCTGGTCCTGCATTGTTCTTTTTCTGAAATTGTATTGCTTTTTCCACCAATCTCTCTTCAAGCTCTGGTTGTAGAGTTCTTGTTTTATGTAACTCTAGAGTTTCCCCTCACTTCTGTGTGGAAGACCTAAACATAGATCTGTAACACCCTCACCAGGAATGGCTATTTTCCCAGAAGGACATGTGCAGCAAGTCAAAAAGCTTGATGTTAGCTGCCAGCTTGTGCATCAGACAGGACTGTAGGATCAAAAATGTGGTAGTGAGTTGACAAAAATGTGTGTGGTCTTCAGGATGTTTACATTCATATATGACCATATAAATCACAGAGCTACAAATGCCATGTGCTTTTTGTTCTCAGTCCTTGGAAAAAGACACTGGATCAACTAATAAAACTTATTTTTAGTTTCAATAAACTCTATTCCCTAATTTATCATGTCCTGCAGCAAAATTTCTTGCTGTTTGAAGAAAAAACCCACTGATTTATTCAAAAGAAGGTCAAAGGTTTTTTAATGCAGTTTGAATCTCTTCTTATTGTTTAAATACAGATAGAATAAATGACTGCTTGCACTTCTAAGTTGTGCAAAACTTCTGGTTAGTAAAAGGCTATGGATCTGTTCACAACTATCAAAAATATCTGTATTAGATCTCAATTTGAACAATAATCTGAAAATACCCTGTTCCTCATGCCCTTATGCCCTATCTCTCCACTGAAATAAGTGCTGACTAGGTGTTTGTTTGAGATGTATCTGAAACCAAAGAACAATGCTCTTGAAAAGCAGTTTTATGTTTGTAATAGAAAGTATCTTCTAAAACCAAAAAATTACTTAAACATGCTCCAAACCTAGATTATTCTCTATTCATTCCAAACAATGGATTACTTATAATTTATGCCTCTATAATTTTTTTATAAGATACAGAGTTTCCTTCTTCCCACCAATGCACTTGATTTATATAATGTTTCATAAATTAGTTACTACAAGTTGCGAACTATAAAGATGCCCATGTTAGCCTTGAAGAAGTCAGCTGGGATAGCAGCAGTAGTCTGGCTCTGACGCCACGGAGCTCATTGCAGTCTGAAATAGTTCTCCAAGAAACAAGAAAAATTATTTGAAGACTATAGATGTTTTGTTGTTGTGGTTTAACCTGGCAGGCAACTGAACACCTCACAGCTGTTCACTTACTCCCTCCCAGCAGGATGGGGGAGAGAATCAGAAAAAAGGTAAAACTCGTGTGTTGAGATAAAGACGGTTTAACTGGACAGAAAAGGAAGAGGAAATAATAGTAATGATAGAAGAATACGCAACCAAGTGGTGCACAATGCAATTTGCTCACCACTCACTGACTGATGCCCAGCCAGTCCCCCAGCACTGGGCAACCAACCCCCAGGCAATTCCTCCCAGTTTTATTGTTCAGCATAATGCTGTATGGCATGGAAAACCCCTTGGATCAGATGGGGACAGCTGTCCCAGCTCTGTCCCCTCACAACTGCTTGTGCACCGCCAGCATCCTTGCTGTTGAGGTTGGGTGAGGAGCAGAAAAGACTGTGATGCTGTCTAAAAACCGCTCAGCAATAACTAAAACATCAGTGTGTTAACAATATTATTCTCATCCCAAATCCAAAACACAGCACTGTACCAGTTACTAGGAAGAAAAATAACTCTATCCCAGACAAAATCAGGACAGTTGTGTATCAACCCAAACAAACTTTTAGACACGAGCAGAGGCAACCATGTTGCTGTCCACCATGTGAACATCTCCAAGGCAAAAGTCAGTTCTGGGTTAAGAAAGTTTGCTTTCTGATTCTTACACTAAATCATTTTCATATATCGAGGAAAGTTGTGTCTTCATTCTCTTCTTTAAAAGCATTGAACTCCTTTGCAATGACCATCAACATAAGGAGCATTTTTACTTAGTAGAAACTTGATTATTTTTTATGTTAAAAGTTTTGAAAAGACAGATCTGTGATACACTTACAATTGGTATTTTTCTTTTCCTGCATTCATCTAACATCTGCTCTAATAGCATAGGCTGAGAGAGTGAGAAAGCTCATGCCTGTTACTGTTCTTCTTGTCAGGGATTGCATGCTAGGATCTTCTTTTCCCTACATAAAGGGGATTTGCAAAGATGAGGAAAGTAAAAGGGTGGGAGGCAAGAGTCAAAAGTTGCAAGAGAAAAATTCAAATTGGGCATAATGGGAAAGTTTTTCTCCTTGAACATGGTTCAACACTGGAAGAGGTGCCCTCAAAGTTGCACCCTTGGAGTTTGCAAAGGTGTCCTGGATATCAGGTCCTGTGACAAGCTTGGGGGTTAGCTCTGCTTTGGGGAGGGTAGTGACCTAGATGATCTCCTGAGGTCTCTTACAACTAAATTTTGATAGAATTTATAACAACAAAATTGCAGAATCAGCTTAATTGGTAATTTGAAAATGATTAATGCTAAAAAATTCTGAAAATTGTAAATCCTATTTTGATGGGAAGCTTTTTCTTTATTTCACGATCCTTCTAACTTGTCTATGAAGTTTAATTTCTAAGTTGTAGGAACCACATATTATCCTTTATGATACTATAATAAAATATTTGATGGGATGTAAACAGGTAGTGGGGGAGCAGCTGGCATGCTCTGTTGGTCTTGTCTGACTACTGTCTTTGTGCTCAGAGAGGTAGAAATTCCCTGGAGTTCATCAAATATTCAGGGCCAAAGGCTGATGGCAGAATTTACAGTCAGGCAACAACTTTTTTTAATCTGGCCCACTGAATGGGGTCAGTGGAGTTTTTGCCCCACAAAGGGGCCCTGAAACAGACTCAGCATTACACTGAAATGTTTATCTCTGCACCACCATTTTGAGTAAGTGGAATCTGATGCAGGGTGAGGGAAGAGGCAGGTCAAGAGGGGGAATTCTGCCCCTCTACTCTACTCTCATGAGACCCTGCCTGGGCTAATATGTACAGCTCTGGGGCTTCCTATATAAGAAATATATGCACCTATTCAAGTGAGTCCAGAGGAGGACCACAAAGATGATCAGAGGGTTGGAACAACTTCCCTCTGAAGACAGGGTGAGAGAGTTGGGCCTGTTCAGCCCGGAAAAGAGAAGGCTCCAAGGAGACTTTATAGCAGCCTTCCAGTACCTGGAAGGCCTGTGGTACCAAGTACCAAGGGCATGCGGTGATAGGACGAGGGGTAATGACTTTCAGCTGAAAGAAGGTAGGTTTAGATTAAACACTATGAAGAAATTCTCGACTCAGAGGGTGGTGAGACAGTGCAACAAGTTGCCAGAGAAGTTCTGGATGTTCCATCCCTGGAAACATTCATGGTCACGTGGGTCAGGAATATGATATGAGCAACCCAATCAAGTGAGAGGTGTCCCTGCCCACGGCAGGGGGGTTGGAACTAGATGATCTTTAAGATCCCTTCCAACCCAAACCATTCCACGATTCTGTGATTTGATGGTGCAAAGCATCCAGACGGTGTCTGACAGTGCTTGCAGCAAATTCCTTCAACCCCTCTCCTCAGTACCGGGTGCAGTCAGTGCACGGGGCCGTTCGGGGGTGTGGGGAGGGATGTGGGGCCGCTCTCGGTGCGGGGGAGCGGTGTGGGGTGTCGGGGGGAGCGGTGCGGGGCCGCTCTCGCTGCGGAGCCACGGCGGGGCGCGGTTGCCCGCAGAACGGCCGCCCGTCCGTCCCCCTCCCGCCCCCTCCGAGGGGGACGCATGTGATCCCTTTTCTTTTTTTTTTATTGCTATGGAAACAGAGCAAAGCAAAGGGTAAATACACGGACAATGGCTAAAGACAATTTTAATTTTCATCCCCGCTTAAATGTCACAGGTTTTTAGCGCGCCGCCGCTGTAACCAGAGCCGGCATCTGCAGCCCGACGGGCGAGCTGGTCCCCGAAGCCTGAGGAATACAAGTCCCTCATTATTGCCAAGTGGGATCAGAGCACGTAGGTCTATTTAGACACTGCGATGCATTGTAAGAGGGCTCTCTTCAGGGACAGCCATAAAAGCCTCCTTCTTCCCTTCTGTTAGAAAAGAGCAGCTGTATTCTTCTAACGTGGACCCCGCCGAAGGTCGCCTGTCTCTGCAGTGCAGGGGCTCTGGGTCAGTGCGGAAAAGCAAACTTAATTTCACTGTCTGAACAGGGTTTCCCAGTGCAAACTCGTGCTTTGGATGGGAGCTGCGGACACTCTGGTGCATATGGCTCGGGAGAACTGGTGGGAAAGGTTTCTGAGGCTGCGTATTGCCTGATAAATATTTTAGCAACTCTGAGCTAGCTTTACAGTATAATCCTGAGCACTCTCATACGTTGGGGAATTTCAGGCTATTAATTACCTGTTAATGGCCACTCCAAATACCTTTGACATTAAACTAAGACCATAAGCGCTGCTTGTTAAACAGGAGAGAGAAGCGTTTTACCATGCCAGCACTCCCTAATTTTGTATCTGAGGCTCATCCCAGTTTTCCCTCTTCAAAGGCAGTGACAAAGTGCTCAATCAGTGATGTAAATAAACAGGACTGAATTGGTTATTTTATAGGTACATGAGTGCCTCATTAATTGCTGAGCGTTACAGATGTGAACAGGGCGCTCTGAACTGTTTACCAGCTGGTTCTTGGAAATGACACTTCCTGGATACTTTCCTATTGAGATATGCTGCCCCTCCTTGTAATCCCTCGGTGGTTCCTGCTTCTCAGGAAGACCAAACTTCCTCATTCACATGCAGGATCATTCCTGGAATTGCCACCAGAGTTGCTAGAAGAGCTCTGGTCGGGTGTCGGGGAGATACTGATTGCTATATGCAATTTCCCAGCACAAGCCTGCTCATGACACACACAGCATCCAGAAATGTGAGCCACGCTGTTTGCGACGGGGCAAACTCCAGGAGCTCGTGGACTGCTCTGCTGCGTCTGAAGCCAGGGGTGACGTTTCCTGAAAGGACGGATTGGCTTTGAGGATGGGAGTCAGAGTTCTGGATTTCTGTGAACTGTATTAATTGCAGCAGTCTCTCCTTGGCACTGCTTTACTTGAAAACCTGTGTGTGCTCACAAAAATCTTGGCATGTGAAGGCTGGATCTTCTGGTTGGATTTGAGAAGGCGGAGGAAGAGTACAAGAGGGACTGTCCAGCAGAGCTCCTTTCAGCCAGAGTCACTTCTACCACATTCTAGTACCACAGTGCTGTGCTTCACAGACGTTCTTGCTGCTAATTAAATATTTCACATAGATGTGAAGTAAGACAAAAGGACGGAGGGTAAAACCAAACAACCCACATGGGATTGTATATCGAGGAGCAATCTTGTACTGACATGGAGAGGAATTAGATGCTTTAAGAAGTCTTTTTGTCTTCAAAACCTTATGGTTCTGCATTCATTTGCAAGGACGCATTTTAGATAGACAGGAAGAAAATCCGATGTTTTGTGTCAACATCCCTCATCCACTGTATTTGTGTGAATGCAAATGCACATTCTGACTATTACTTATCACAACACATAATAGTTTGGACTAGTGTCTTCTTTGTTTATGGTTTCCTGGTTTGGAAAGCATAGAGTTATTACCAGATATTCCTAGAAGGAAAAATCATATAGAAAGTTACTGCAAAAAAAGGTTCTGATCAGTTCTCCAGCCCTATGTTGCGAGGTGGGATTTTGTTCCCACACAGACTCACTTATGACTTATGTGAAAAAAATCAAAGGATATTTTGCTGTCAAGGGATAGCAATTTCTCTCCAGGATTTTAGGAGAACATCCAGGAGCCGTGTTCATAATTAAAATGAATAAGAATAAAAAATTTATTTTAATACTTCAGTATAGAATCAGAAATCTTTATTATAGTCTGTTGTATGTTTTTCTATGTTGGGTTTGTTTTTCCAGAAAATCACATTTCAGTATTTATTATTTATGAATATACTATTTATTTATTATGAATTAAAAAACCCCAAACCAAATCTAGCATTACTCTCCTGGTTCCATACAAGGTTCAATGCCTGGTTAAATACCAGATGAACCCAGCTGTTTCAAGACATTTTAATCTACTTTTGACCAAGATACTCACATCTTCACTGCATCTACTGAATGAATGCAAAAGCTGAATTTAACAGGGTCAGACTGATGTTCCATTATCCCTCAGGGAATCTCTGTCTAATTGTGTATGTACCATGACAGCAGGATCTTTAGATATTTGTTTAGATCTCTCATATGAAATATCCCTCTTTCTCTCTCTCTCTCAAACAAATCTCTGATTTTAGGGCATTAAAGTATGACTGTAGATTAAATCCTGGTTTCCTGGTAAAAGAAACCATACATGTACCCCAGAAGGATTTTGGCAAGTAATTGAAATCTTTCAAATGGGGAACAGAATTAAGAAAAATCCCTTGCTAACGTAAACTGAGCTCTCTGGAGGTCTATAGAACAGGGACTTCCTGCAGCAGAGGGTTTGTGCAGTGCTTCCAAAAGCTCTGAAAATTCATTCAGGCAAATCTAAAAAGGTCTCTTCTGGAAGTGCTTCTCAGTCTCCAGCTCCTTACTTTTGTCGGAAGCTCTGGCAACATGGAATCTTAAAACCGGGGGAAGCAGAACACATGTGCCCGAATGGACTTTATCAGACCCCCTGTCTCTAGGGAGTCACACCAGCCAGCCCTTCACTCTCTGTTCACCTCTTAAACAGCAGAATCAGATTTGACAAATAATGAAAAAAAAAAAGGCATGTCCCTCAGTTTGGTTTGGTTTAGGCTTCTGGAAGACATCTGACCATCATGGACATATTCACCTTGCAGTATTTCTCTTGGTCCAGTCACTGCCATATCAGCATCATATTGTCTCATTTGCAAAGTTGTGTTGTAGTGCCTAACAGCATTCATTTATTTCAACATATTTTTCCATACCCTTAATTCTTCTAGGTTCTTCTGAAGTGACCAGTTGACTGATTACTCAGGACAGGCATATAGATCTACCAGTTCATCTTAGCTGTATTCTATTCCACATTTCTAGGTGTTTTTTCTTGCTGAAAAACTATGTCCTAATGAATTAACATGCATTTTCAGCATAGCAGTACTGTATCTATCTGGAGTTTGTCCCCTATTTCTTTAGGAATGTCGGCCTGCAAGGACACTGTTGCTGGTACATACTTTTTGCTTCCCTGGCTCTTCCCAAGCAATTAGGTTTGTAAAGAGTTTTTTATTTTTAATTTATTCATTTTGTTTGCATTGACATGTATTTTGGACTCCATGAACATGGTAAGTTAAAACAAATGACTCCTCCAGTAGCCTGTCAGTTTGTTTCCAAAAATTTGTCTCTGTCTCTACAAAGTAATTATTTTTGCTGGCATCCGTCTACCTTCACTAGTTTTCAGATGGACTTGATGTCTCTTTCTCTCAGCGTGGGGGCTTTTGAATGCCTGCCATTGCAAGATTTTTTTTTTTTTTTGCTTGTTATTGTTGCTACTTGTGCCTTTCATCTGGTACAGCACCCTCGCAAACCATCAAAATCTCACTCTCCCCAAATCCCAGCACTTTTGTATTTCCTGCTTTTGCAAATCACAGCTTTATAAATGGCAATTTCCCACATAATTTTTGTCACTTTTGATATTTTCTTGTCTAGAGGATAATATTAACTACCAAGAAATGTACATGACAACTTGAAATCAGCATCCTCTCAGAGATGGTTGCAGATAACAGGCGAATATGCTTTGGCATTGATCCCTTCGATTGCCTGCTCCAAAAGGCTTTAGACTGTGTGTACCATAACAAAGCATCCCTATTTGAAGACCAAACTGGTATCAGTTGCCATCACTTCTAGTTTTCAGTTAGTAAAACCCTGCTACCATATATATATATATATATGCCTTCATTGACAGATATATATATATATATATATATATATATATAAACAAATATTTCATCTCTCTTGCTGCAGCGACCCATCTTTTCCCACTTAGCAAGGCTCCTCCATACCATCTGCAAACTTTGCTGACTGCAAAAGGCTGAAACCCCTCATTTCAGGGTTATTAGGAAAGGCTTTTTGTGCAGAGCCCTATTAGATTCATTCTTCTGCTCATTGAAATTTTAGGCCTCTCAATGTCTGTAATTTTGAATTTCAGCAGGCTCAGACACGTATGATGACACACAAACTGAATATTAATCAGTATTTCATTCAGGCTGAAGTAATCTATGGCTGCTTTGCCATGTGCATCTGCCACACTGCACTGGAGACAGTTTGCTTTCAAGCCCATTGATAAAATGACAGTCCTCTCTTAAGAGCTACATCTATATAAGAAAATAAAACAATGCCAGTAAAAACTCCCAGGCACTGGAGTTTGACTGTCTGTACAACTAAAGCCAACATTCAATTCACTAGGATCAACACAGTGGCTCTGACAGCCTACCCCTGGTAATCCTGCCACCTCTGACTTAACCTCTACTCTTCCTCCCTGAGCCCCTTGGTCAGAGGTGGTTGCTCTTTGTCCGTGCATCCAGCTGTCAGCTCAGCACAGCTCCTGACATCCTCACTGCAGCTATCCCGGCTTTTGTTAATCAGACAAGAAAAAATTTAACATCCATCCTGCTGAAAGTAGCCTGCTGATTTCAGAGGGAGCAGGATGTTGCCATAACAGTCTGATTATTCACTTCATGTAATATTTTAATTTTTTGACAAAGGTGTTTACTTTTCAAACAAAGGCCATTGGCTTAGCCATGGCAACCAAAGTGTCTGTGTAGCCAGAAAACACTTAATATGTGGATGGGTGGTTTGGATGGCCTTGAGTACATAATTAAATTTGTTTTTCCTTTCAGCTCCCTGTGGTGTGTTATTTTTTTATATTTAAAACTTATCCCTCTTGAAGACAACTGGTTTTTATTATTAAAAGGGCAGCTTAAATACATTTAGCAAAAGCAAGTCTCATTCCTTTTATGTCTCAATCTTTTTTCCAATTGAGGAAGAAGTCCTTTAGTGCCTATGATCAACCTCCTACAGCCAAAATGTTTCTATAAACAATTTTTAAAGGTCTAGTAGCTTTATACATTTAATGGAATAAGCTCCACATTTCCTGAACCTTAAAATGTTCAGCATTAGCTTGTATGTTTTATACTGCATCAGCAAAATTGGGGATTTGGAGTGTTTCCCCAGCTGTAGAAAAAAGAAGCTCCTGCATGTTGCTTCTGGCACAGGTAAAAGGGAACAGCATATAAATAAGGGACCAATATTGCAATAAGTTGAATTTCTGCAGTCCCTGTGGGATGCACCAGTACCTCTGAACCATGGCTTGTCAACATGAGTGGAGCCCCGTCAGTTTTGACAGTGACAACCCAGTGGGCTCTGTGGGAATACAGAGTCTGTCAAATTGGGTAGGTGAGTCAAGACAGACAGGTGGGAATTCTCCAAGAATGAGTGTGAAAAGTACAATTTGGGGTAAGGATTAAACTCACATATGTAAAGCTGGAGTAATTGGCAATGAAAACAGTACAGCAGAGTGAGTTTGGAGATTATGATAGAGCTAAAATTAAATAAGAACATAAAATGTCATTTGCTTGTGAACCAACACCTTTCTTGTTCCAACTATTTTTCTCTGTTTGTTACCCAGGTTTCATTAGAATCATAGAGTCACAGAATGATTTGAATTGGAAGGGCCCTTCAAAGGTGACCTACCGTAGCCCCACCCTGCCACGGGCAGAGACCTCTTGCACTAGATCAGGTTGCTCAAAGCCCATCCAGCCTGATCTTGAACACTTCCAATGATGGGGCATCCACAACTTCCCTGAACAACCTGTTGCAGTGCCTCACCATCCTCACAGTAAAAAATTTCTTCATGTTCAACATAAACCTTTCAGTTTAAAACCATTTCTCCTTGTCCTGTCACCATAGGCCTTGGTACATGTTTCTCTCTGCCTTTCAAATAAGCCCCCTTTATATACTGAAAGTTTGCAAAGAGGTCTCCCCAGAGCCCTCTCTTCTCCATGTTGAACAACCCAAGTCCCTCAGCCTTTCTTCATCAGGGAGGTGTTTCAGGAGTGTCGGGAGTGTCATAGCAAGGTTTAGATAATGTAGCTAAGCTCGTGAAGGTCAAGCCTGGTGCCTGGGTGATAAGGGACACAGAGCACAAATATAGAAAGTCTGAAGGAATTGGGTACCTAAAAAAAGAAGGTTGAGGAGAACATGGCATGCTTCTTGTATGTTAATATTGCTATAGGGAGGATAGAAAATCTTTGTGCTCCATGTTCAGTAGTGAGAGAATAAGTCTGTTCATAACCAAAAGTTTTATATTGGAAAAGAAAAAAACTTTAAATATGTGCGGGCTCTGAAACTCTGGCAAGTTATGTGTGAAAAACCTTTTACTGAATGTTTTCAAGAAGAGGTAGATGACCCTCTCCTGAAGAGGATTTAGTCTGCTTGATCCTGCCTCTGTGCAGGTTATTGGGCTACAGTTTTTGGTGTGTGTTTCTTTTTATCCACTAAGTTCTGTAATGTACATGCTCCACGGACAATCTGGGAGAAATTAGAGTTGAATCCAAACAATCAGGCTGGGACTGGTACTCATGTCTAGATGAAACAACCCAAATATGAAGGCGGAAATTCAACTAAGTAGCTACTATTAAAAAAGGACTATAAATAAATTGCCTAGAGTTTGAGACAGTTGCATTACTGTGGGAAACCATGAAAGAACAGTTATTTTTAACTCTCCTGTTGACTTTTCTATGGCAGTTGATGTGGTGATTTATTGAAACATATTTGTAATGATTTCACTAATATACGCACAACATGATGAAGAATGCTGTGTTTAATGAGTTTTATGTGATTCATAACAAACTGCAGACAGTAAAAGCCTGATGACATTTTTAAATTCTACAGAACAAGAAAATTTTAATTTTAAAAGCAGGAAACTAAATTCTGAGAAGTGTTCCCTCTTTAATTTGCCATTAAATCCAGGGAGACATGGTAATTTTAAAAGGTTCTCTAATTAAATGTTAGTCTATTGTAGTCAATACTACAAGGAACTGAAAGTCAGTTGGGATAAAAAAAAATCCAAACCATCCAACTATCTGGAATCTATTGTTCACTGTCTCTTGGTGTTTGCCAAGCATATTTCACTTTTACATGGTTTTTGTGTTTGGTTAAAATTACTTCTCACATAGCCAAGTAATATTATAACAGAAAGGAATAAAATCAGTGAATGTAGTGGCCTTTTTCTGAAATGTCATATTATACTGTAAGAGGCACTTAAATTCTAAGAGCTAGTTATAGTTGTTTAAAAAACAACATTAATTTTTCCTTTGCACTTGGCGTCTTTCACCATTTTGGTCCAAGCTATAAGTCTACACAACTAATACACTAATTGCCCAGCCATTTGCTCATCTCCATTAAAATGGCTCAATACTCACATAAAAATAGATACAAATGGGCAACTCTTTTAAGGTTTGGAGGTTTTTTCTTTACATGCTTTTCAACTTTTCCAAAACAAGAAGAAAAGGGGCTTGAATATCCAGTGACTAGCTTACTACAGCTTTAATTCAAATCTGAATCTCCCATTAAGGTCATCTCTGTAGTGGTTTGAAGTTTTCCTTTTCATTAACCTCTCCATTGAACTGAATATTCCTCAGATTCCCTAATTAGTTACAGTTGGAGCTTTAGAGACTTTCAAGACTTTCCTCTTTGAGCTAGGAAGAAAAAGGTTCAAACAATGGTCAGGAAACCCTAAAACCTCTTATCTCTCAGCAGTTCGATTAGACAAGAAGAGTACTGTCTTGACGGATTGAAAGTGCTCTGTACCAGATAAGAACAGGAAAGATAAGAACATTAGAGGTCTCTTTTTTTTTTTAACAGAAGAAAAGACTGCTTTCCTTTTAAGCACTATCTTTTCTTCATTTACACATTGCCGGATAAACAGAATGTGTTTGCAATTAATATTTATGCTCACACACTCATTGTGCCTCACTTTTTTAACAGTCACAACAGAACAATATAAGATTAAATAATTTTCAAAGCAGCCAAAGCTTACTAAGTGCCTTATTATATGTTAAGCAGTCCTAGTGGTGCTGGAAATTAAGGTAGAAAAGGTGATGCTGTGAAAATAAGAAAAAAGTTATATTTGTTCAATGTATTCATATTTAGATACCATTAAAAAGTAAATATAGATGTGAGAAAGACACTGGCTGCCCTGGAAAGATGGTTGTGTATATGTTCTGTTTATTTTGCTCCATTCAGTGGGTTGGCTCTTGCTTTTCTGCCAGTTGCTTTCCATTAATCACTTTGGTTCTAAAAGGCCTTAGAAGGAAATTGTTTACAGATATTTTCCTTTGCTCTGACAGAAATATGAACCCATTTTCAATCAGTTTCCTCCCGTTCTGCATTTGTGGCCCAGCCATTTCCCTGTTTAAGTCAATCAGGACATAGCCATCGACTTAAACTGGAGCAGATGAAGGTCTTTACCTAGCAGTGGTTAAAGAGCCACAAAGACAAAAGTTTTCTATAAGCAAAAGCGTATTTTAATAGCTTAGATTTTTTTCTAGTTGATTTAACTTTGTCTTCCAGTGTTCATAGGAAGAAAGAGACCTTACTGGACTCCATTTAAGGAGGCTCAGGGTATCATTTGTTCTCGGGTGCACTTTGGACATTTTGCATTAAACAGTTCCACTTAGAATTTTCCTAAGACCTCATAGCCATAACCCAATGTACATCATTTAAAGGGTAAAAAACCTCGTAATACAGCATATAAAGCTTTTAGCTGTATGGGGTATTTTTTTTTTCTGGTTATTGTTTAAGAGCTACTCTCTGGAGATGTCTGTAGCAGTTTTATGGGAATCTATTTATTGTTACATGATGTTAATTCAGATGTTTTCACTGAGCTTACATATTTCTTACCTCTACATTTATAATTGCACAAATTTATGATACTGTGAAGTTCAGAAACTCAGGCAATCTAGTGCAGATTATGTTTGGGCCAAAGTGGCAGATTGTAGCTGTAATTTCTAGTACCTTTCCTATAACTTTACACAAACTAACCAAAACAGCTGAGATGGCCTGGATTCCATAATATCTAACTATTTACACATAAACAAAGTCAACTTGAAAACTTAGGAAAATTTAGAGGAAGTGGACTAAACTGTAAGTTTGATTCTATAATCACATCTTAATTACATTTCACTCATCAGCTACTGCTGGCCTTTGATGAATCAGACAGAGGAGCTGGTTCACACACGTCTTTCTTTGCTTGCAGAATAATGAAATCATCAAAACTTTTCAGGGGAAATCTGGCTCCACTGGGAAAGTCAGGGGAAGTCAATGGCAAAACTCCCACATGCTTCAGCAGAGTGAAATCTTTGGGCTGTGATCCTGCCCACAGGCAGTTATAACAACAAAACGGGAGAAACGCTTTGGCTAATGAGAGATCAGGAAGAAGGAGCTGGAGAAGATTTCTGGGAGGTGGTGGAAAAGTGGTAGCAATGAGGATGAGGATGCAGAAGAGCTAAAGAGAAGGAGGAGGCAGAACATGGAGCAGAGGCAACAGAACAGCAGTAAGAGGAGGCAGGGGTATGAATAATTGAGAATAGAACTAAAATAAGGGTGCTGTTTTCAGATCAAAGAAGGGAGTGTGTTTTAAATTAGTTCCTTCAAGAGAATGACTATGGTATGGTGGGTGAACTGAAAGGGTTAAAAATCTTCAGAAAGATAACAGGCATCAAAGACCTTAAACTGTATTTAGGTCCAAGTCAGCCCTGCCAGAACTGTTCATTCCACCTCTGGCCTGCCCTCAGGGAACTTTTTCCTTCATAACTCTCACAGCTGGGGGGGAATTGCACCATGAGGCAGATGAACAGAAAAGGACAATGCATAGGACAATGCCTGCAGGCCTCTTTCCGGAGGACCCCACAACCTATGGCACATAGTCTGTCATGTCCTATGACTAAGATGTTGGCTTCTCATATAAAGAGGCGAGAGAAGGAGGCCCACATGTCTGTAAGACAAAGAACACCTGCACAAGGC
This sequence comes from Manacus vitellinus, assembly GCF_001715985.3. Classification (NCBI taxonomy): domain Eukaryota; kingdom Metazoa; phylum Chordata; class Aves; order Passeriformes; family Pipridae; genus Manacus; species Manacus vitellinus. The sequence goes on along the minus strand of NW_021939396.1, from coordinate 11,809,731 downwards.
ATGTGAAATAGATGCATCTCTGATTATATGGGAGAAGAGGTGCTTCTCTGCAGGCTGCTGTGAAGCTTCCTGCAACAGCAGCAAATACCACAGCACTGCTCTGGTCTTTGAAGCCAGACATTTAGGCTATAACTGTCCCACTGAGTAACGTGGACTTAGGAGTGTCCTTGGCCATTAAGGCCAGCTGGTGTGCAATGGCTTGCACACATACTTTTCTTCTTTCAAAACCTACATACAAGCTTATGAAAGACAGACAAAGAGATTCTCCTGACTCCTAAAGCAAAGAAAGGTCTGCACGCAGACTAGCAGTGCTCCCAGGCATGTGCTAGCTCCTCCAATTCTCTCTCATCTTGGTAAAAGCTAGTTAGTCAGGTCAAAAACCCTGTCAGGAACAAGTCTACTGGCTGAACAGCACAGATGGTTGAATCACTAAGAACGAGAACACGGTGTGGTGCTATTTAACTCAGCATTATACCAACATTAATGCTGTTTTTCTATGAATTATTCTTATTGATTTACTCTGAGAAGGATCATTCATAGGTTATTTTAAGTACTTGTAACTTCAGTAGTAATAGGACTCTGGGCATCCTTTTGTATTTCAGGATGTAATGATCCCAGATCGGAGTGTGAGAAAGAAGCTTGTTTCCAAAGGGCATAGAGGGAACCTGATGAGTCAAGTTCACCAAGTCTGGACTACTTTGCTGGAGCCAAGGCTGGAGAGCTCACCACAGATATACTTTTTATTGAAACCTCCAGAAGGCACATGCTCTTGGTTCTGTGTGTGTGGTATCTTAGACTTGCATGGTCACCAGTTTACAGCAATCAGCTCAGAAGGTGACTTCAGGAACTCAGAGATTCCCCATTGCTTCCATCGGGTGCCAGAGAAATCTTTGGTTTAGCATGGCCCTGTGCTCACAGCTGGAGAGCTGGCAATTGCCTTCCTTCCTTGGCTGCTATCCAACACTGAGTCAGATGGTGGGACTAAGGAACACCACTTCACATGCACTTCTGTTGCTGCCTTTCCATTCACAAATGTAAAAACATCCTTGATTTTTTCTGACAAAAATGTAAACAAGGAGACTAGCTGGCCCAGGGGATCTGTAATAGGATATAGAGCCTTTCACCTCTGTCTTATGAACAGAATATCATACCCCTCTGAAGCACATCTTGTGGCTTGGGAGGAGAAAGCTGGTGGTCTGAGCCCAGCGTCATGCGTCTGCATCAGGAAACCCCATGATTTGGGACTGATTAGCCCCTTTGTCGGCACTGGTACCTCCTGTGCAGAGATAAGACATGCTGATTGTACAAGGGAAACTGTGATGCTGATCTTGTATTTGTCCCTTGACTAATAGACAATCTTCAGACATCTGTTGGAAAGCTAATCACAAGCATGAATTTACTTACAAAAGACTGTAGTGAAAGACAGCACTGTAAATCATACATATGCTTTTTGTTGACTCAGATACGCAACTCTGTATCCAGCAATGTTGTTTTGATGAGTATAAAAAGAAAGTTTAATGAAATGGAGGCTAAAATCTAACATTGCATCACCTGGCTCTGAATAGTCCTTCACTGCCTCTGACTGCAGGACCTGTGACTGCTGGTCCTTGCACAGAGGTGAGGGAATCAAACCTGCCTTGTGCTCACATCTGTGGGACAGGAAGGATGTGTGTCAACCCTCTGCAAACAGTGGGGCCAGCCCCTTTCACATTGCACAGAAGGAACACCTCCAGCCACAGCATTTCTGTTCTTAGGGCTCTGAGGCTTAATATATCCATTATCTGTGGATATTCCCAAACTCAGCAATATTTGTAGGTTATGTGGTAGCTCTTTGCTTCCAGCTGTTAAGTACATAAATAATATCTGCAAATATTTCTCTTTGTGTTATTCTGTTAAAGCACAGTCCTCAGGCTCCTGTTGATGCACTGGTGTCTCTGAATACTCAAGTTCTGCCCTACCTTCAGGCTGCTTCCATTTGGGTGCAACTGTGCTGAATTTGGTTGGATCTAGGATGCTGTACAAGTAAATATCTAAATTTAAACTGGGTGTATGACTGGCCATTTGTACAGGCTTATCCACACTGGGCTCTCACCACCCCTTGACATAGGCAAATGCATTAAAGTAGAGCCAGGTGTATTCCTGTGGGCACTTGTCACTAGTAATAAGGGTGTCTCTATCTCCAAACAAACAAATATAAAAGAATTGTAAGAGAAAATACTTAGAGACAAATTTTCCATTATCTGTGGTGGTGTGTCAGGCTGTTGCATCTCCTTTGCTGCTGCTTTCCTTTAAGACACTGCTGCCTTGAGGACAGAGTCCTCAGCTCCTTCAGCAGATCTGATGGCTTAGCTCCAGCCACCTCCTGTGGAAGCTCAAACAGAGCTTTCAGGGTTGAACTAGCTGTGGGGGAGAGTGGAATAATATCTTGAGCTATATCATCTGTTCACTTAATGAATTTATCTAGACCCTGAATTCATCAGGAACCCAAAGAAAAACATTGTGCTAAGAAGAAAGCAAAAATTGACTGACTATTCTGAGTAAGACTATGATTGCAAGTCCTCTGTGGATCCAATTCAAAGACATCCTCTCATTATTGCCCTCCCTTTTTCCCTGGTCACAGTAAGAATTTGATCTCATTTATTTAAAAGTCAAGTATTTATTCTGTTGAATGCAAGACAACAGCAAAGACGAAAGAGTACTGGGCACAATAACATGCAGAAGAAAGCAAGACCTTTCATCAAGCCTAGAAATAAGTGGCTAATAAAAAGCAGTTGACATAGGAGTGTTCAGACTGTGGGTCACCAGACACAGGACACAGCTGGGTGGATATGTCACACGATTACTGATCAACCAAATGCACCGATAAAGTGAAAGTCAGATAACCAACCCCTCACATGAGCTGATTCAACCAAATTTCTCTGAAACTTTGAAACAGTGCAGCCAAAGGATCTCTGAGGACATCAACATCCTCTCTGTAAGGTTTACAATTTCTGGCTTTCCTGGTCTGATGGAAAAAGACAACCCAAAGCACCGTGAGAAGACCATCCATTGGGCTGCCAGCTGCCTGTCTGGGAACACAGGATGTCAAAATCCCCTAAAAATCCAGTCCTCTAGAGATTTCTGTCTCTTTTTTTTTTTTTTTTAGATAAGTCTTTCAAGTCAATTTAATTGCTAACCAACTGCTTCTCTTAATAACCCTGACATTCATTGCCCTCACATTTATTTAGTCTGAGCTCTTTCTTACCGCTATTCTGTCCACCCTGTAGACTTCAGGAACTTGATTTAAGCAAATAACATTAACATTTGTGGATAATTTAATTACAGTAAAAACCTCTGTGTTCTTGATAATTATTGGGACAGCAAAAAGGCCAGAAGGATCAGATCTGAGAAAGTTCTTAAGAAGCCAAGTCCAAGAATGTACATTTCAGTGGTCATGTATGTATGGCAATGGGGTTCATCCAGAACCTCCCTAGCTTGAATGTGGAACATTTCATTCCAAACACTCTGGGAAAGAACCTCCTTTCTTTATAGGTCCCTAGATTCTGTGGTTTTGTTTGCATCAGGGCACAGATCCCACTGAAAAGCAGAGGGAATCTTACTTAGCCAGATGGTTTAGATACTTTCTTATAGACAAAGCCATGGATTTGAGTCCCTTCAACCTAAACTACTTAATGGGTCAGTGGCCTGTTGACATAGCTGTGATAGGAAAAATGGACTTAACACCAAGGTTGGAAATTTCCTTGTCATGATCCTTCAGACTTGATGAGAGAACCACCTGACCTACTTCAGGGGCCAGCCTTGAAAGGGTTGAGGATTCAATCATGCTTTTTGCATAGAGCTTCATCCTAGTTACATATAAATGCTGGTTGAACCTCAATCTGCTGAAGGGCCTCTGTGCTGAAGGACATTGAAGATTTATTCAAGAGAAGTAGTTCAAGATGTTACGGTTTTCTGCCACTACTGCTCCTCCTTTAAGTCACTGTTTAATGACCAAGAAAAGCTGGATAAAGGGTATCTTCTCAGATCTCATCTGTTTCAGTGAAAATTGTTTAATTTATGTTAAATTGTTCAAACTATTTAAACATACTTTTCTGTCTCAGAAGTGGGTTGTTAACTCCAGGAATGGGTTACAATGGAGGAATCATTCTTACTGCATATAGCTGAGTTTGTTAACCTATTATTATTTGTTCCTTATCTCTCCCCTAGTCTCTTCAAGTTTAGACTCTTAGAACCTCATGCCTAAATTTAATGTTGTAGTTCTCTACTTTGAAACTCCCTAAAACAAGAAGAGATAATTCCAAAGTACTCATTAATAAATCAGCATCAAAATTTTCCACTAACACAGAAAACAAGATAAGCACCATCTTTAAATTACTTGAAATGCTAGAAGAGGACATAAAAATATTTATTCTCCTTCACAACAAACCCCACAAATCTGGCTGATCTTAGCTTTGTTTAGCTCCAGTCAGAAAGTTTCCCTGTGTCTCTTTACTTACCTTTTCAGTGGATGCCCTAAATAGCTCAAAGCCAAAATGGAAATCTGGTCATTGCAACCATCAAGGAACAGTGTCTGGCAAATCAGTGACAAATGCCTGAGTTTGGGGCTCACAGGCATGAGAGCAGAATATCCTCCAAAAACCAGAGGGATTGTACACACACAGCTATATCCTGCAAGACAGATTTTCTCTTTTACAGGTTGACGTATCACAATAGTTGTGATCTCCAGCTGCTCTTCAGGAGATGTGAAGGTTCACTTTATTAAGGCATTCATAAGTTTTGGAGGTGCTAATTGATTGCCCAAGCAATGCAGTGCTTTGAGCCTTGTATGTTTTTGCCACCTATCTGTTTACTCTCGGGTTTGTTAACACAGCTGGAGAAATTCATATGCAGGAACCCACTTCATTCCAAAGATTTTTAAAATCTAATCCCCATCTCTGAATGTACAGTTAAACCAATCTAAAACAATTAGGGAATGTGCAGTTAAAGCAACAAAAGCTGCAAAGCAGCCTTTGGAAAGGCAATGCTAACTGCTGTGTTTTTATGGCACACACTGATTTATTAGGATATACAGTGATGATAAGATAAAGTTGAAATGAGCCTGGTGGGGAACCCAGAGGTCATGATCACTACAATATCACTGGATTTATCTGATCTATATCATGAGGGCTTAATGGTAACTGTTGACTTTTTAAACAATACCTTTTGTTCTCTGTTAAGGTACTTCTTGTTGGCTTTGGACAGCAATATAAACAGTCACAGCCACCTGATGATAAGTGTTGGCAAGGTGATAATCAGTTTGTTTGCCTTACAATCCCTACAGTAACAGATGGAATAAAAAAATCTTAAAGGGTATTTTACATTACTGTAGAGTAATAATGATAGTCCAACTGTTTGTGAGGAGAGACAAGGTTTGCAGGGAGAAGCAATCTTTCACCAGACTAATTGGTATGCATATAAACAGGAGAGAATTTTTCTGTCTCACACTTTTGTATTGTATTTTGTCCCTTTTCTTTCTGCTGCAAGCACAGAATCTTTTCCTTTTTTCCCTCTAAAACCCCTAATGGGGACATAAAATTCTCAGGAAAAAAGACTGAAGTCCTTGCAGGACACCATGTGCATCCCAGAGTGGGCATGTTTTCTCTGCCCTACCTGTGAGAGGCTTGGCAGAAAGTGGCTGGGACAAGGACCCTGCAAGCCACAGGAGGGCCTAAGGAAACTGCACTCAAGTGCTTTAAACAGAAGGAACCTTTTTTTTCTGTCTGTGATGAGTGTTTCAAACCTCCTGGTCATCAGCAAATCCTTCAGTCTCTTAAAGTCCTCACAGTCAGCTTACCTTGAATAATACTGAATTCTCATCAAACTTTCTCACTGCCCTGCTCAACCAGGTCATGAATATGTTCAAATTGCAACTACTAGATTTGGGCATCAGTCTGGGGAAGTTTTCTGGTATTCTGTTGATTTGACCATTTTTAAAATACCAGAATGTTGTTTTCCACATTTACAGTCCTTTACAACAAGTAACCTCTATGCATTTTAATCAGTGAATAAAGTTTACTCTTACAGATGCAACCCAGATTTCTCCTGGATACTGGGTTTCAATGACTTTTATTATTATCATATTTCAGAAGGCATTCATATGTCTGCCTAGGTCCCCTGTTCATTTGTTTAGGTCAATACCTTGATGCAGTGAAGGTCTGTAACAACTTCTATCAGATTTATGGACAGAAATATTTGGCATGTAAAGTCAGCAACATGACCTGGAGACCCCTCACATGAATTTTCCTGGCTTTTTAAGGACATGGTTGTGTCACTCAGAGTTTAAGATGTTGCTTTGTAAGACCTGCATGTTTTCATAGTCTTGACAGAATACTAGTTGCACAAGGAGGTTTGCAGTATCAAAAAAACTTCTTCAACAGAAGGAAGAGCATAATTTTAGTGTTTCTAGACACAAAAATGGCTTTTGTAGGGGAAAATTAGACCAAAGTTCTGGAATCCTTTAGAGAAAGGAAATTTAGGTGACTCAGGAAAAAAGTAATTCTCTAGGCTGCCTTCCATTATTTCTTATAAATTCTCGGTTCAAATTCAGCCCTGGAGCAGGAAGATGGATTAAATGGCTTCCTGAGATGCCTTTACATTTATTTCCTGTTATGACTTTTCAAAGCTTATGAGAAATGAAGGTAGAATGAAAGGAACTCTCCCCACAGTTGTGGTTCTTCCACACAGTCCCTGAAATGTGTTTTTCCATTAATCTTTTAGTCTCCAGGTGAAGAACTGGTGGAGTTGGTATAGGTGATCATTTAATAAAAAAAAACAAAACAAACCACTATTCAATAAAAAAATAATAATCACAGAGCATTAATTGCAAAATAAATTAATTTTATTTTCACAACAATAAAAAATGGCACAGTCTACATAATGTGCTTATCCAGTTACTTTGCTATGCAATAATATGCAGCAAACTGCACTGTTTATGTGAAATGTGAATAACCATGTTGAGTGATGTTCCTGGTACAGACATAATAGCAGTGTACCTACTAAAGAAACAAACGAAAGAAATTATCTTTTCTCCAAAAACATATGAATGACAGGAAGCTATGAGACTAAACATCCAACTTGACAGCAGCAGTGGTTTTCTAGCAGTGAGGATAAATAAGATCTGGAATAGAGTACTAAGAAAAAAAAGGAAGGGGTCACTTTCTGAGAGGGGCAATATATATGAGAAAATACATGTTTTTAAAATTACATTTGTACAGAAGGGTGGGCTAGATGACTTCTTTGAGCCCATTTAGAATTATTTCCTGTGATGGCAGCTCCATCTTCCACTCTTCCCTTCTTGTCTCCAAACTCTAATATCTGTGAGGCTTCATCTGGAAAACCTAACTGCAAAGGTTGCAGGAAAATCTGATGTTGATGAAGCCTGCTTTTGGATGGTAGACTATCAGCATAGAGAATGTGGTCTCAGACTCTCATGCAGCCTCCAGTGAACCTCCAGTGTTTCTTCATGTGAGCAAACATTGTCAGCCAGGGTAAGATGCAGTGGGTACAAAGGGCAGCACGTACCTATGTGCGTGGTTAACCATTCTTGCGATTTATTTTCAAATGGTGTTTAGTGTTTCTGTTGACTCTGGCAGACACAGGCATGGACCCAGCCTTTGAAGATGATGATGGCTGTCTGCAGTGGAGCCTGTTCCTGTCTGCAAGAAGTCATCTATTCTAGGAGGAACTTCCTATGACCTCTTATAGAGTTGAGAAGGTAAACTCGGTGCACAAAACAGGCTGGTATGAGATTGGCTCAGTTTCTGACTCTGTAGCTTGTTTTCTGAATTACTTTGGGCTGATCTCCAAGCTCTCTGTACCTTGATTTTACCACCTGTAAGTTGAGGCTGGAAGTTGTGGTGATCTGTCTTATCATTTTGTAGTCTAGGAAGAGGAATGGCTGTGTAAGAGCTAATTCCTGCAATACCTAGAGCTCCCATCCTATTACCTAAGCATTGTCTGCTGGAATTCTGTGGATCATACCTTGCCCATGGACCAACACTACCTCCCAAAAAACTGAGAGCATGTTCCCCTAATTGTCTGGGTTTTGTCGGTAACAGTGAAATGTTCTCCAGAAAGACTGCTATGATAGCAGAAAGGAAAAGCACTGCCCGTGACTTCATGCTACTCATCTGTCCATAACGCCAGAAGAAACTTTGAAAACTTGTAGATTAAAGGGCTCTAGTCCCAAGGTCTGCTACCTATGGGGGCAGGAGTTTTTCTCTATCCTGTTATTACATTTTTAGGTGTCTCTCTCACAATGGAATAGGTGTCTTGAAACTGGCATCTGGCTCCTAACTTCAAAAGTCTGGACCACTTTGAAAGCCAAGATGAACAGAAAGATGAACCACTAATGGCAGCAGAAGTGGCACTACCATACAACATTCCAGGTCGGACCTATTAGAGACACACCTCCTCAGGTGAGGAACAGGCTATTCTACGGAAAACTGAAGGTGGAGACTCAAATTATAACTTCAGTGTATGAGAGTAGATAATGCAGACAGCAGGTCAAGAACACTGAGGAAAAAAAGAATTTTACAGGATGGTAGCTAATAACACAAAAATATCCTTTTCATGTTAAATAGTAAAAGCCAAAAGTATGTATTATATTAAATGTCTGCAGAAAAAATGAATGATGCAACAAATTTCAGCTATATCATAGCAAAACTAGAACAAATCTTTTGTTCCCAGAATCAAATCCAGTTTCTTTACCTTACTGAAAGCACCTATTTGGAAAACCTATTAAAAAGTTGCATAAAATAATGTAAACTGCATTTGGCCACCATGTAAAAAGCAGACCCGAGTGTCCCATGTGGCTTCACACAGCAGAATTTTCTCCCCACCAGCTGAACGCAAAACAGTTCATTTGTGAGGCTCAAGGGAAGGAAATAAAATTTATACAGGGTTATGTTTAAAACAGGCAGTACACCTCAGAGGGAGAAAAGAACAACTGAATTCGGCTGAGATATTTGGTGTCAGAAACCAGAAACCAACTGAGTAAGAGCTGCTGCTGTCTGAATATATGTAGAATCTGTTTCAGGGCTCCACCTGGTTCCTGGGGAAATCCACAGGTAAGGTCTGTCTGCAGTTTAAACCTTGACCATCCCCTCCTGTATTCTTAGCTTGTAGGACTCCCTGAGATGCTCTTTCTTTAGTAGCACTACTAATTCTTTTGGACGTTAGTCTAGTCAAGCTACGCAGGACAGCTGTGATGGTTGAAAGACAACAGAAATGGAGAAGAGGATAGTTCATATGGGACATCCATGCTTTTCATTATGTAGAATCTGATCTCAGAAGACAGCCAGAAACTCCTCTGTAGGAGGAACACTGTGCTGAAGGAGACCCAGGCCTATGATCCAAAGCCTTTGTACCTCTCCCCAGTAGCAAGTATAGACCAGGATCAGGGAAGGTGTAGATGGAGCTTGTTTCTCCTTGCAACCCTATACCAGAAGCTTGGCCATTAGGTAAGGGAAATAAGATTATTTTAATTCACAGTGGGGGTGAATCTGGGACCACAACCTTAACATCACAGTAGTTCAAAGGTGAGGGGTACAGCTTGTCCAGAGCCAAGGATTTAACCATAGCATGCCAGGTGATGAAGGTATGAGGAAAGAAAGAGCAGCAGCTGACAATTCCTAAGCAATTCCTGTTATTTTCCCTCAGGGCCTGCAAAGCACATGTGTGTCCTGTGGCTGTGATGGAGGGGAGGGAGATGTTAGGGTAGGGGGAGTCCCCTCTGCCCAAGCACCTTCCTGAGAAAGGTGGCTCTCATGCTGCACTGAAGCTGAACCCGAGGACGGTGTTTGCCTGGAAGTCCTGAGTGGTTCCAGATGCGGCTCGGCGGGATGGTGTGGGGCCAGCACACAGGCAGCTGCTTCTGGTGTTCGGCAAAACCCAGGAGGGCAAAGCTGCCCTGGCTGCATGTAAATACTCTCTCATGCTGTAGCAAACCCTGCTAATGAACAACCTGGTTTTTCTTGGCTTTCACGGGGCTACTTCTCTGATATGAGTTTTTGGAATTGCTCAATTCTTAATCCACGTATTGTTAATACCAGTGAATTGTGCCTTCTGTTAGCTCTGAAGAGCCTCACTGCTCCCTGCAGAAAGCCAGCTGCCGCAGTAGTCACTAGTGTCAGCACTCTGCTGTGTGGTTTGGTCCTAGCCAGCTTTTAGCCATGGCATTAATTTCATCCCTGGAAAGTGTGCTGCTTCTCCGAAGTCAAGGTGATCTTGCTTTAGAGAGCTCCATGTGGTCAGTTATGAGAGCGGGCGAGTCGGTGACCCATTTCCAACAGAGATACTTACAGAAGTGCAAATAATGAAGTGTCTAGAAGTGTTTCCAGTTTTACCTGTGAATATCTGGGCTGCTGCCTCCTTGTAGCACATCTCTGTCTCCCACCAACTGCAGCAGAGGCTTTCGGACAGGCTGCTCTCACCACAGTCAGTCCGTGCTGTACGCAGGGCAGGACTGTTGTACACTGCAACCCATCACAGTGGCTACATGGTCCCGTGCTGGGGTAATGTGCTGCCTCAGGCAGAGATCAATACTCATGTCTGACCCCAGTCATCCTTTGGGGCAGTCTCAGCCTCACATTTTAGCTGGTCCAACTGGCTCCAGCGTGTAAAAGATCTTAACAAGCAGGTTGCTGTTTGGACTCGTGCCACTTACTCTGTATGTATTCTGGGTTTCTAAGTTTTCCATGCAACATTTTCCTTGAAAAATCAACTGCCTGGAAGATGGTTTTAGCTCCGCTCACATTTCCTCAAGCTCGTGACAGGTATGGCTGCAAGCAGTAGCTGCAGAATTTATAAACAGGGCAAATTCATCACAGAATGTGTAATGAGCCAGGCCTTGGAAATGAAGGACACCAGTTTCTTTCTTCAGCGTTCTGTCTGGTCCATCTGACATGCTGAAGCCAAATAGGCACCATCAGGAGCATTCACACTCTGGGCAGCAGTGGGGAAAAGCAACAAAGTGGCATTTCACAGCCTGAGCCACTGGTATTGTTCTACACAAGATCTATAAATTAAATAAGATCTCAAAGCTTCTCAGTAAATAAGGGCTTCTAAATAAACGCCATTAAAAAAGGACAGTCTCGGAAATGAGCAAATTTCTCTTTCTGTGAGAGTCTTACTGTATGCTGACCATGAAAAATATCTTTGTCTCAGTCCTTGATGGTTTACAGTTTGATCTCTATGTGGAAACAAGTGACAAAGAGTATTTGAGATGTTCTATTTTGGGAAATCTATAGGGGAGGTTAATTTAGGTAAATCAGGGAACCCTCTTGAGATTTCAGAGAAGTTCTGGAGAGGCTTACAGACTAACAACATTGGCCTGTGCTATATTTCTGAAACACCTTTAGCTGTGGCTAGACTTGAGGAAATTTAAATGAGGTCTATAGCTGGGACAGGTCCAGAAGAACGTTTTGTCTCCTCCAGTTTGTTACAGCGGGAAGAGGTGGGAAAGGTGTTGAGAAACAGAAATGAACAGAAATGAAAAGGCTGCCACAGCTGGCTGAATTTTAAAAGCTGTGAGACACACATTTTTTCCTTAACTCCCAGTGATGAGTTTTAAGGACCAGATTCTCATGGTGGCCATACCAAACTAAATGGGGAGTAACTCCCACAGCTCCTCGGCTACACCAGGAGACACATGTGAATCTGGACCCAAAAGGAAAGCCAAATGGGCCATCATGCTGTGTAGTGATGCAATATGTCAGAGCTAGAAATCAGACCACAGGCATTACAGCAAGGACTAGAGGTACCCAACTCTCACACGTGCTTCCTGCATGTGTTCAGGCTCTGCTGATTTTTCTCTACATGACCTAAAATATTTTACATTTAGTCCCTTCAACCTTTTCCTTAAAGAAATTTCTTAGTTCTGCTACTAGGGGGACAAATAGCCAGGGAAGTTACAGAGAGAGATGCCTCCAAGACCTCTGTCACCCAGCTCTCACCCACTGATTTGAACATCTTGAGTCTGTATAAGGGGAAGATGAAGCCATGAGGACAGGGCAAAGCAGTCCTTGAATTGTAGCTGTAGGAAAACATAGCCTTGAATTTATGAACTATGGCACAAATCTCTTGACTGCCACCAGGGATAATTATGGCCTCATTTGGGTTTGTTTCCCTGCCTGTTGAGGAAATCCTTCTCCCTTGCCCCTTTTACCACTGGCATTAGACTGGGCTGTGCACCCACTGCCTTCCTGTGCTGAGCTGACTGTGCAGCCTCCGTGTGTGGGAGCAGATTTGTGAACTGTCTAGAAATAAACAGTCAAGTTATCCTACCCACACAGACAAATCTGACACTATATGCCCAAAACTGCATTCCTTTGTGCTGGAAGTCCTCATTTATGCCTTCGTAATTTTATTGCATGCATTTTTTTTCAAGAAAAGCAGTCTATTGCTTCTCCCCATAGAACCATTAGGTATGTGACATTTCCACCAAAACAATAGTGTTTTCAAATAGTGCCAGTAAAATGCTGGCAAAGCCAAAGTCTTGAGCAGTGCTAGAGTGATCTCTTTATGGCTCCTGTGCAGAGCAGAAATAAGCCAGTGTCACTTGCAAGCGAGGAACGTCGCTGATACATTCCTGCCTGTCTTTCGGGTCAGGAAGGCATGAGCTTTTCTGAGCAGTGTTTAGACCCTTGATTTGGTTGACAGACTGTAGATCTCTGGAGTCATAAGAAATACAGAACTGGAGAGCAGCAGCTACAGTGCATTCAGCTGTCCTGGAGCAGCTGATGGGGCCGGGAGTTCACCCTGTGGCATCTCAGCTTCAGGCAGACAAACCTCATTGATTGTCCCATTCCTCTGCAGGTGGTCTGATGAAATCAGCCTTAGCAGTTTTATGGACATGCTGATGATATAAAGCAGAACATATTCCAGCGAGCTGAAGTTCAAAAAATTAAAATTAAAATCAGAGATGTACAGTTATAATTAAGTTCCTGGATTCCCTCATCCAAAATCCATTATAAAACCACAGAGCTCCAAGGCAATTGTATGAAGCCCCTAAATTTATGTTTAGCTAAGAGGTGTACCCCAGTCAGTCACCAGACACCACCTGAAGACTTGAAGGTTGGAAGAGGTACCACTTCCTTTGTTAAATTGCTCCAGTAATTAAAGCTTCTTACTGTTAGAAAAAAAAAAAAACAAACCTCATTTGAATCTCATTTGTCTGTTATCTAAGATAAGGTCATGCCTCTGGCCTGTCTGGTGAAGATGTTGAAAATTGCTTCAATTATCCCTGCTTGTCTGAGTGTAATCCCTAAAATATCAGATAATTGGAGCTGCAAGGTAGTGTTGTTGGCACTAAGCCTGCAAAATGAATGATCATTTTCCCCAGTCCAGGGTAGAATCTTTCCTTCTCACTTTACTGCTAAGTCAGCAGTGGTTAGTTTCATTTCTTCACATTGATATAGAAGGAGATGTGCTGGAAATAGAGAAAAACTGTCATTAGACAAGGGAGGAAGAAGTGACAGGGAAATTGTGTATTCATTAAAATTTATAGGTACATATCTGAGATGGTCAGATTTACTGACTCCAAAAAATTATGCCATATAAAAATATTTCATGCAGCCTAGGGGTTGTGCAATTTCAAAACTGTTATATGTAAATATGTCCTGGACTAATGCCACGTAAAAAGAAAAAAAAATAAAGCCCAGTAGTGATTCCTGGTTGGAATTCAGATGTGAACCGGAATATCTATAATGATGTTATTTCTCTCTGGCTTCCAGATCATCCAGCAGATAAACATTGCCAGCAAAGATTTCCTCTGAACCCCCCACTCTAACCAGGAAGGAAACTTCTCATTGCTCTTAGCAGTGTTGTGTCGAGCCCCCTCAAGGGCTTTTATCCTCACCACACTTCTTTGAGGTTGGCAAATAACGTTATCTCAAGTCAGCTCATGGCAGACTGGGGGCAGGGAAAGGTTAGAGGGTCAATCCTTCCACCCAAGGGAAGCCTGAACAGGAACATGAGCAGGGACTACACGTCCCACACGTGGAGCTGTTGCATCTGCTGCTCTCTCCTGCCCTTTGCAGCAGTTCCTGCAGCCAGCCTCTCAGAGGGGAGAATGGGCATACTACAGGATCTACTGTGTTTTTCTTTATTAGGGCATAAAAGATGTCATCTGCTTGACTAAGGCAGCTTGCTGAATCTGGGGTCTCCTGGATTCCTCTTGTGCATTATAATTCATAACTCAACAAAACAAATGTATTTTTACTTGATATTTTGCAATTTAGTCACAGTCATTTTATATTAATAAGACCATACTTATTAAAAAACAAATCTTCAGCCCCAAAGAAGATAATGAAGGAAGAAAACATCCTGCCAGTGCCCACTAACATCTCTTTTGCATTTGTTGTGGAGTTGAATTAACTTCATGCAACTTAGACATGTACATCCACCATGCAGGACTGGACCTACTCCTTAGCCTCGGCCGAACAGGCTGTACTAAACCTTTCTCAGATGGAAGCTTTCTTTTCTTCCCCAGCCATCCTGCTCCTAGCAAAATAATCTCAAAGGTGACAGAGGGCAAACAAAAGTCCCTACTGAGGCCCTGGTGCAGACCAACAGAGTGGCTGCAGGGATGTGAATGGCAAGAGGGAGGGCTGACGCCTCAGGAGCTTTTCCATCAGCATCCTGCTGTGTACCAGCTTCCTACACAAGCAAGTCTCCACACAAAAGAGTTAATCACAAACTCATCATCCTGAAAAAGATCAACACAAACGACTCTTGCTTATACATTGTCGAGGTTGTGCTAACATACATATCCAGGCTGGGCTCCCCAGGGTTGGATCCAGCTGCGTTAATCTGCTTCTATGCAGCACAGCCAGAAGCAACTTAATCTTCTCTGTCAGTCTTGCTTTTAAAGGTAATGTGAAAGAAAAGCAAGAAAACCTCAGACAAGAGCTAAAAAGCTTTTAAAGGAGCTAAAAGGAGCCTGTTTTGTCCAACTGCTAATTTGAATTGCCCACTTTTAAAGCTCAGTTGCTTGTGCTCAAGGTAAGGGAAGCAGAAGGCAGTGCTGTCATGCAAGGCTCTGAGTCCTGGGGATAGACCAGGCAGAAAGGCAGCAATTGAGTCGGCAGAAGGAAATAGTGTAAATATTTTGCCTGCCACAGTAAAGACCATTTAATAGAAGTTAGGGGCAACAAAGGGCATGTGGGTGGCTCAGGTGGCTGTGAGAGGTTTTCATAGACTTGGAGGATGCAAGACAGGATATATTTGACATAAGGGTCCCATTTACTGGAAATAGCCATTGATGTGTGGGAACATGTATTATATCACCTATTTTCATACAGGAACAAAGCACTCTTCCCTCTTTTCACAATAAATAAAAAAAGAAGATGGGCACTTCAGGCAAGGTGATGGTGAGAAGGAGATGGAATAAGATGCCTCTGAAGGTTCCCTTCCAGTGAGAGCTGGTTCAGGGCTTCTATGGCCCTGATCTGATGTCACACTGTACCATAGCTTAAACTGATGGAGTGATGTGGTCACTGTACATAATCCAAGGAATATAAAAAAAGCAATCCTGCAAAAGAAAATGTCCCACAGGCAAGCTGCAGCCACAACCCCTTCAAAGCTGAGAGAAGCAAAGCTGCTCAGCCTGTATGCTCTCTGACAGAGTGCAGTGATAAAACCTTAATTTGCACAACATGTAATTATTTCCACAAACCATCCCAAAATGATTTTCAAAAAGTGTTAATGCAAAAATCTTTTTTCTTTTTTTTCCCCATTGTAAATTTCTCTCTATGTATTCCTCTACCCTTTGGTTTGCTCTGGTTGCATGAAGCTGAAAATTATTTCTGTGACAAAATTCATGAGCAGTCCATGTACTCCTTACATCTGATATAATGGCACAACATAGAAGTCATCATGTTGAGAGAATTGTTTAGAAATATTTTCATCCTTCTTTCTCCCACTGACAGACTGAATAAGGCAAGAATCCCTTAAAGAGTGCATGAAAGGTCATTTTAAGAAACATGTTTCTTCTTCCACTCAGGGAAGCGAAGATGCATTTCAAATCAATTCATGTCAGTCCTGACACTTTTGGTGATGTTCTTCACCCAGAAAAGCCCCACTGGAAGTGTTTTCCCTGGGGGACAGCATTGCTTTCCCTGCTTCAAAAGTGCAATATGAAATTGTAGGATCTTGTATAACTGTGCTTGTTCTTAGCACATAACCCAGTGTTTGGTGTCTCCCAGGCTGGTGCTCAGGTAAGTACCAGCTTAACGAGACATATGAGATGAGACAATCTTTGAACACTTGAATTCCACCTGGATCTTTGGAAATTACTCATCTTAAATCAACAGTACACCATGCCTGAGGTAGCTCTGTGAAGAGCACTGCTGAAAAGCCATGCACCAAGTTGAATACAAGAGCTCATCCTGCCCCTTCTGGGCAGTGCTGGGCTCTGACCATGTTCAGTGGCTGTGGCTGAAGGCACACAGTGGTGCAGGTCAGCCTGCACACAAGTGAGCATGATGCAGGCAGGAGAATAAGAAGTGTTGGCTTTCTCATTTATTTCAGAGTTTGTCAGGTGAAGGACTGGCGAAAATACAAGTATCTCAGTATTTTTAGAGGATATGTATTTAAGACAGCACGTAATGAGTAGCATAATTTTGACTGTGACTCTCTGAGATGGGAAAATATTTCTAAAAAGCACATTTGGCAAGAGCCTGCAAGCTAAATCGGATTGTAAGCAGGGGCAAAGAGTGATAAAGGGTAAGTTAGATCGTCAAGAGTAGCTTTGCGGTTTTTTAGAAATATAAACAAGAAGTACTGGGAGATCTATAGAAAACAAGACAAAGGAGGATGAAGGAGATTTTTATTCAGAGTTACAAAAAGAAACACTCAACGTTGAATCTAAGTGAACATTTCAACCAGCTATGATAGAATCTTCAAAAAATATTTGCAGTTCAGAAATGAGGGAAGATTAAAGAGAAGGCAGCTGAGGAACTGAGCAATGGGAGAATGAAAGGAAATGTATTAAATCATTCATTTGAATTCTTTATTTACTTACAAAACTGTAAGTACAAAAGTTACTTACAGAGCTGCTGAAGACATTGGTTGACACTGGCAAGCAGTGGTAGAGGAAACAGGAACGAGGATGGAGAATAAAAAGTCCGAGTCAGGTTCAGCGGACAAGACTGCCTATCCAGATTCACTTTTCTTATTAATTAAAGGCTTATTTCATGACCATTTCTGTCCTCCATTTAAGTTACCGGGATCCCTGGCCATGCACATCTATACCTACATTGCAGTGCTGCCTCTGCTGTCCCCTTGATATTGAGCAGCTCCCTTAAGAGTATTTTAAGACCTCTTGAGGTTGGATGAGCTGAATGACATAAATGCAACAATGATCCATAAAATAGGTAGTGGAACAAAAAGAGTGGATAGGTATATGGATGTTCTTTGCTTCTTTCAATATAAAAATCAAAGGGCACAGAATTAAACTACTGGGTACTACTTCTAGAGCAAACAAGGAGAGGTGCTTCATTGGCTGCATAGAACATAGTTCTATTATGGTGCACAGCATGGTAGGGTTGCAAATATTTCCTTTAATTAAAAAGAACCCCAAAACAGTCAGGTGCATAAATGAAAAGAAAAATCCATCAATGAATATTAAACACAAAAAGATTAACTATTACTCAAGATATCCCTGAGTCACAAGTCACAGAAGGCTGGGAGAGCATTCCTGGGAAGCATTCCTGCATGTTTGCCCTGTGCTAACATCCTTCCTTGCATAACATCTACTGTGTCTTCTCTGCTGCTGGAGGCAGTACACCAGACCAAATGGACCTGTGCTCTGATCCAGCACAGATGTTCTTGTATAAAGTTTGTGTGCTGCACTGTGAAAACTGAGGAATTGATCTGGGTAAGAAATAAGCCAGCAAGTTTTGGTTTTTTGTCTTTTAACTCTGATTAGTTAGTTACCTGACCTTGTTCCCCGAGTAACCAAATAAATGATTGGATCAGCTCTGCTAAGGGGCTGATGGGAAGGATAAGCATCCAGGCTTTGGTGATGGGATGAATGAGCAGAAGGAAACAGAGTTGACTAAGCCATTTTAGTCACTGAAATAAATTCATGTGAGGCCAAACATAATGTTGGAGAGCTTGTGTGAGAAGGAAACCAAATCTTTCCTGTGTGGATGACTCAATGTCAATAAAGACTTCATAAAGCCACACCACGAATCCCAGTGTTGTTTTAATGGTTACACAGAAAAGACTGAAAGGAGCCTTCCAGGTGAAAAGCCCAGCCCTTTCTCCTGCTCCCCTCAGCAGTAGCACTGTGTTGTTGCCATCACAGGGCAAGAGGAGCACATCTGTGCCCTTTCCTGAACTGTAGGCTGGGAGAGGCAGAGCATGGCATTCTTGAAAGTGATGAGCAAAAGTCAGTATTGTCAGTGTCACAGAGCTAGATTTCTTTTTTATTTTCTATGTAAAACACTAGGATAATTTTGCTCTTCACTTAAATGCAAAATTCTTCTGTTTGTTTTTTGGTTTGTTTGTTTCTAAAAAACTATTGAAAAGTGCTCTGTACAAGAACTGTGGCATTTCTGCTCACATCATAACACTTGTACTAATGTATCCAGGCCAAAAAATAAAAGAAAAGGACTGAATCAGAGCTGGCTATAGTTTTGGAACTAAATAATGAGGTATTTTTTTCCTTTCTACCTTCAATGGCATTTCATGGGAACGCTAAAAACAGAAACAGCCTCAGCCTCTAAATTTTACAGATGCAGCCTACCTTAACAGTTGTTGACTGAGTGCAAAAAGGCAGTTTCAAAAATTTCCGTCTTTTCCATATTTCTTAAGAAACAAGCCTTACACTTCAGATATTAAGATCTGGAAGCTGAGAAGTCTTTAGCAGCCTGTCCCAAAATCTCTCTCTGCCACAATGATTAATCTTTCCTCATTTCTGTGCAATTAGACAGTCAAGTCCTCATAACAGGAATTAACTCTCCCTATATATACTACATCTCACATGACTTTGTGCCTTCAGGTGTAACTAAAATTCAGGCAATGAGTGTTGTTGCTAATGCTGACACTGTTAGTCAATAATTGAAGTAACTGAAAAAGTGCAGAAGTTTTGAAAGAAATGAGAGTTTAAAAACAAAAAAAGGAGCAAATAATTTAGAAAGTGTTTTTGTCCTAGAAAAATCTTGTAGTTTTAGCACTAACCTACATCTGTTCCTTGGTGTGCCACAGATTTGCCACATGAAATGTGTCTATGATCCTCTTCCTGTTCTCTAGCCTTCTGTCATTAAAATGGGATTATTAATACTTAGAGGGGAACCAACAGTGCTCTTGTAGATTCTGGAAGATGAAAGGAAGCCAAATCCCTTATCTGCTCAGAAAGAGCAGGCTAAAGAATCAGATGATACCTTCACTTCTATGAAACTTTATGCAATCCTATAAATGTCCTAAATTCTAAGCATTTGTCCTAAATATCTATACATTTCTTGGAATTACCCTATTTTTGCAAAGGGTTTGATGTAAGCTGGCTATAATACGAACAATACCTAATCCCTAAGATCTGAAGCATTCGTTTCTCCCCAGAGATTTTTTTCCAAGTGGGTTCCTCATGCAGTGGATTCTTCTTTTAGACTGCTGAAAGGCAACTCTGGCACTCCTGTCACTCTTGTGAAACCTCACTTGCTCCTGCTAACACCAATCATCTCAACATTTGTAGCAGAATATCTAGGAAGAATGTGGCACTTCTTATTCCCTGCTTCAAATAAGAAATTCTTACCAAGCAGGTTCAGAGGCCAGAGCATGTACTTCAGTATCCTCACATTCTGATTTGACCAAGAAAAATTATTTTAAAATTGTGTCCTCAGATCAGTCTGCAGAATGCCACTGAGTAAGGCAGAATGCAACAGGAAGTGTCCATGTACCTGGTACATGAAACCAAGTTATCACAACTTACTCATTGATAAGTTGAGCAATTCAAATTATATCATCATGAAAAAATGAAAACTATAAAATATCTGAAGAACATAGTATTCTATTCTTTCAGGTGAAACACTTTTCAGCCTAATAGTAAATATGCCCTTTCTTATATGATTTCCCTAATGAGATTATTGTGAGTGACTGTTTTTTTTCACCTTAAGCTCTAACAGGAATTCACTGTTTCAGGTTTAAGAAACCTGCACAACTGAAATATTATCAAGAGGGGGAAAAAGTGCATAATAACTATTCCAATGGTGTTAGAAGCACAAGCTTCTATTGCAAAGTGAATTTCAATCTCAGTAGAGACAGAGAGGCTCTTTTACCAAATTCAGCAGAAACCTCTATCAAGATTGATTTGGAATTAGAAAGTAGGACTGGAAGGGACCCTGATTGATCTTGTAGTTCATAACCCTCCTCCAGGCAGATCCAGCCAGTCCTGAATCACTCATGGGGAATGTTTGTGTAACCCCTTCCTACAATCCTCCAATAAATGAGATTCCGTGACTTCCAGGAGAACCAGCTCCAGGCCTCAGCATCACTACTATTGAAAGTATTTTTCCAGCATGTAACCTAAACTTCTGTTGTTTTATTTTAGTCCACAACTTTGAATCTGTGCCCAGCAGGCATGGAGAAAAAATTCCTCCCTTTTCACAGACATCATCTATATTGCAAAATATCACAGACCTGACTGAGTTGCAACAATTTACTGTGTATTATCATGTGTTTACTGAGCTGTTGTGTTTAAGTGTGTTGGTGTGCTCAACCCACCCAATAGACAAGTGAAATGCTTTGGTTTCACCCAGCCATGAAAGTCTACATACAGCAGACTGTGTGTATCTGTATCTTCAGCCTCCAGCTCAGAAAAAAACACTTAAATTTTTGGCCGAAATTTTCCTAAAACTGCTCAACCTGGGCTTCACTGGATTAGTGTCATGGAAAATTTAAATTAACAAATGGTTTAAGTTTGACAATGTAGTAATCAAAATGTAGAATCTTGTTAGACAATGTTAACAAAACTGCCATTACTTCTACTTGATTTATGCCGGTGTGTGTTAGTCCACATGTATCCAGGAAAATGCATGGATACTAATCTCTGCACTTCAATAATTCCTTTCACATCCTGCTTTTTCTTTAAATATTTTTGAAACAGTCATATCAGATAGACAAAAAACCCAGAAAACTGCACTTTTGTTTTAAAAACTTGGCCTTGAATCCTTGATAGTATGACTATGAGTCACACGAATGTAGGCTACATGCTTTTGTGAATAATACATCAGTAAAATATTTTCTGTTGATATTACAGACAATTTAGGGAGCTTTACTGGCTGTAATATAACTCTAAATTTTTTTTTACATAAACTAGTTTATGTTATTTTTGTATAATATGTAGGATGTAGCAGTTTTATTAATGTAAATTATAAAAGCTACAACCTTTATGCTTTTCTATAGCTTTGGAGGGAAAACAAAAAAACCTCCTTTGGAATAAAGCTTCCTAAGCTGTAGGTTTAATTTTCTGTTGGCTTTGGATCTTTTATCACTTTTGTTCATGATGATTCTGGCTTGCACAGAAAGCAGTGATGTTAAATGTTGTGGTCAGGACCATGCTGGAGTCAGTGAGAAAGAAATACCACATGCACTGTTGGGTGTGAACAGCAAACTTAGACAGAAAACTGCTGCACTGTTATTTTAATGGTAATGTCAATTTAATTAATGCAAAAGTACAAAGCTTTTAGCATTCACAACAAATACATTTGAAATTGGAACACTTTTAAAATGTACTAATAGCACTATTTATATATTTATGTCTATAAGAGGACATGATCATTCAAGGATTAAAAAGCACTTTACTACAATTATTCTATTTGAAATATGACACTTTTTGAGGTAGGTAGGCTTTATTCCCTCTATTCCCTCATTCCTCCTTTTTTTTCCTACGTACGGTGGTTAAGAAATTTCTTTAAAGTGATGCAGAACTATTTTTCTTAAGGCAGGAGTTTTCTGACTCCAGTTTCAGTCACGACCTACAGCGCTTCTTGTCTCTGTTGCTGTGGAAGTCACCATCTACATACACCTCTGAGTTCCAGGAATCATTGAGGGTTGCAAGTGGATGAACTCAGGCCCTATTGTCATATTTTGATCATGCAAAGAGATGTAATATAACAACATCTCTACACATTTCCGATGCAACAATATTTTGTTATTTAGGAATCTCTGTGTAAAGGCAGTGTAAAAATAGCTATATTCTACCTAAGTGCATGCAGACTGGCTTATTTTGTGTCTTCTTTAAACTATTTTCCAGATTCCAGACTGGCTGTTACAGATGAGCATAATCACATCTTCTTTAACCAATCACTTCTTTTTAATTTTCTTTCCTCTCTTTTTAATGGATGCAAGATAAAATTTATTCTGAGCACAAACACAAGTGTGAGTGGAAGAAACACCTGTCATTATAAGTAAAATTACTGGAAAGCAAACTTATTTGCTAATAAACCACAAAGTACTAGGAATTGTAACATCATATTATATATTTTTAGGGATTAAATTAACCTGCTTCTAAATCTTAATTATTCAAGTAAAAAAAAAGTGAATTTTCAAATAACCCTGGACAGGGAAGGAGCAGCATAGAGAGCTGTCGTATGGCAGGAGTGAGCATCTGGATGTCAGTACCTGCTTGTGTGGGTTCACACTGCCTGTGGTAGTATGGTGCTTAAGGAGAATTTTAAGAGTACAGTCCCTCAGCTGGAGCCTGTTTTCTTTCATTAAACAGTCTGATTTTTCTGCAGAACAACCCTGGGTGTTGCATAGGTGCATGGCTCCTCCAGATGTCAGGACCTTTTCCACAGGTAACACAACAGCAGTTGAAAGGCATAGTTTAATCACCCAACTTAGAAAAAAAATTCCAAATTAACTTTTGCCTAGGGTACAGGGTTTGTAGTGTACTTATTAAATAAAAGGAGGGCCTGTAGAAAGCATTCTTAACCTAAGAACATAAAAATACATTATGAAGTTCAGAACCTTATTTTTGTAATTCTCATAAAGTCCATGAGATAACAATGTTTGCCTACTAAATTAATTTTCATCAGGCTTCATTGCACAGTCTATTTTCCCAATGTTTCCCAGGGGCAGCTGCTTGAAGTTCTTGATTTAAATCATTAAATGCTTGATTTATATTATGTGCTTCCGGAGCCTTAGCACTTTTCCAACTCACATTGCAGTGTATCCTTATCCTAATTATGTTACTGTTTAAATATATTTGGATGGTGGGGGATTAAAGTGAACCAGCCTGTTCATTTTCTTATGGAGGAGCAAGATTATTTATCTGACAGTTGTTGTAACAGGCATAGAGCATAACTCAGAACAGCCTTGTTAGCAAGTTGGAGGCAGACTTACTGATTCATTGTGTTTGAATATCATTAGCTGGCATACTCTTGCTTCTAAAACATATTCCCTTTGGATAGGATTTTTATCTGCACTGGAAACAGTTGATTATTTGTATGCTGGAATACATTTAACTTTTTTTTGCTTTCCTGAACTAAGACAGAAAGAAGTTGACACACCCAAGCCACGAAGACATGTAACATTGGGTTGGAGGGCATGCTTTATCTAAGACTTTTCACTAACTTCCAGCTTCTGCTCAGAGTAACTGCTCACCTTTGTTTTTTGGTTTTGTTTTTGTTTTGTTTTTTAAAGTATACAGAAATTTGTATCTTCTTTGGTTGTTGGAAAGAAAGATATCTAAAACTCTGATATCAGCAAAGACCCATACTGGCCTCGCTGACCTATTAAAAGGACCTTTGCATCATACATAAAATGATAATAAACTATATTAGAAAGCAAAGAGCAGATGATGATAGTACTTTTTAATGTTATTTCTATCATGATAGGTTGAATTCAGACCTACTGGAGTCAGGCCCCAATGCAGCCGAAGACAACTGATGTTTTCTTCATTAGTTTACATTGGAGTGACAAAGTTTTAAGTGCTGACCAACTCAAAGTAATTAATCACCTGTTTTATTCAGGTATGTTTGTTATACTTTCATATTTCCAACAATCTTCTTAAAACAGGAGAACAGTGAACATAACCATTCACAAAAAGTACTTCTCAGTCCAAGTGTTTGTGATATTTTGTGATCAGTTTTGTGAATATTTCAACAGTGCACCATTGGTGGTGAGAATATTGGTACAAAGTCTATTTAATAGGAATGCTTAGAAATTTGCCGAAAGCAAGTATGAAATTGTTCACAGATGGAAGCTGGTGGTGTTCTTGCAAGTCTCTTCTCATTGTTTTCTGTTTTCAGAAAACAGGACTTAATACAGTGGTGCAACTTTAAAGAGAACATACTAAGAGTAGGACAAATCCTGCTGACTCCCTATCCCCAACATCACTTCTTTAGCCAGCTGAAAGACTCCGGTATTCTGCTTATGTTTGACATCAATCATTTATTTCGATTTACAAGAACAAGGGAATTATGAATGCTGACAAGAAAACTGTGGGAATTACGCTGGAGTGATTTTGGATGTTATGAGTCAGGGTTACTGCCCCATCACTTTGCCAGATGTTACTGGCCCCTTTGGCTAAAGCAGCAGCACTTAACTGTGTGCTTCAGCTCAGCTGCTCAGCCACTTCATAGCCTGGTGTGTTAACCTTCTCTTTGATTTTTTCTGTTCACTGATTTATAGGATTCAGTTGCATCCCATTTACAGGATTAATAGGATTCAGTTTCATCCAAAAGGGTTCAGGTCATCCAGATTACACTACTGTGAACCCAAGTGCAGAAAATGGGAACTATTGAGCAACTTGTTTTGAGGGAACCTATAATCCTGACTACAACTGGGATGGAGACACACTCCCAGCAGGTAACAATAAATAATATGCAGCAACAGTGAAGACAAATTGGTGAAATACGTGAACTCCCAGAAGTAACATAACAAAACTGGATTTTTGTCCTTACACAATAGAAGGAATAAGCACTAAAACAAAGTCTCCTTTAAGGCCTTTCTACAAGATACTACTTTCAATTTCCAACAATTGTTATCATAGAATCCTACAACAGCTTAGGTTGGAAGGGATCTTAGAAAAACTCTGTGGTCCAAGGGAACCTAGATAAGATTATCTAGCGACGTGTACAACCAGATCTTGAAAAACTCAAGGGATGAGAACTCCACCACATCCCTGGGGAGGTTGTTGCAGTGAATGATTGTTCTCTGTGTAATTTTTTTTTTATATTGAGGTGAAACTTCTCCCAGTACAACTTGTACCTCTTGCTCCTTATCCTCTCAATGTGGCTAATTGTGAGGAGAGAGACTCCATCCTCTTTGTGGCTGCCCTTTAATTAATGGAGTATTGTGATGAGGTCCCCATGAGCCTTCTTTTCACTGGAGAGAAAAGACCTTCAGTCTCCTTCAGTTTTCCCTCATGGAGCAGTTCTCAAGCCCTCTGATCATCTCTGTGGTCCCTCTTTGATCTCTCCCCACTTTGCCCACACCTTTCTTGAATTTGGGGGCCACAATTAGACATGCTACTCCAAGTGTGGCCTGACAGGCTTGTTGTCCACTAGGACCTCCAGCTCCCTTTCAGTGATGCTGCTCCCCAGTCACAGAACCTGGCCTGTTCTGGGCTTTTTCTTATGTTGTCCCAGATGCAGGACCTTGTACTTGTTAAACTTCATACAGTTCTTGCTCACCTGCTTTTCCAGCCTGTCCATGTCTTCCTGTAAGATGTGCCTCCCTTCTGATGTGTCCACCTCACCACCCACTTTGCTGTCACCAGCAAACTTGATTGGCTGCTTTCAGTGCTGTTGTCCACATCATTTATGAAGATGTTGAAGAGTGTGGGGCCAGGGTCAATCCCTGGGGGACCCTACTTGTGGCAGCCTGAGTGAAAATCATCGATCACCACTATCTCAGTGCAGCTCGTGGTCCAGGTTCCCTCCCATGTCAGACACCCATGCCCATCCTGTCTGTATCTTGCCAGCTTGCTTATGAGGCTGTAGGAAACAATGTTGAATGCTTTACTGAAATCCAGGTAAACCACATCCACTGCTCTCCCTTTATGGACAGAAAATGTTACTTTTTTGACAGCGTGATCTGGTCAGTCTGGCATGATTTGCCTTTGGTAAATCCACGTTGGCTTTTCCTGATCACCTGCTTCATTTGTCCTGTAACAGTTTCTAGGAGGACTCATTCTATTACTTTCTGAAAGTCTTACTTCAGCAAGACTAATGGGCCTGTAGTTTTCTGGGTCCTCTTCTGGGCATTTGTTATTATTATGGAGAAAATGTGAGAAACTCAAATGAAAGATTTTGGATCCAATATGAAAAGACTCCCTGCTTCCAGTCACCGTTGAGGAAAGGAAATAATCTTATCTCACCTCATAAACATATGCAGTGTTTGGATATTCTATACACCTTGTTCTTCTCTAGGCCTTTCAGTAAAGCTGTGCAGAGTTAAGAAGTGATTTTACTCTACCTTCTCTCCAGTTCAAAATGCATCCTTGTCATAGCCGTGTTGTCTGAAACACTGGGGCTCCTCACAGAGCATGAAATTTTTCAAAGCAAGCTGTAGATCTGGTAGAGCTGAGCTTTTGCAGAGCACCATTTGAGATCTTCTCAACAGAGAGTGAAGTAAATCAAGCTTTTGCAGTCACCAGTCTGATCTCATATTATGTGTTTAAATTAATAATTTCTGCCTTCCTAACAGTTCTGCTGAGTCACGTGCCCAGATGTAGTACCCTGCTTTGCCTAACGGTTTGTTTTAAATTGAGGGGCTTACAAGTAAAAGAGAGGGAACAAAAGCCAGGTCAAAAAAGCAAATCCCTTACTCAGGATGCCTAATTAAGTCAATCACAAATGACAGTAGAGTTATACTCCCCGCCATCTGTTGAATGCTGTTTGTCGCCTGCAGTTCTCCGAGTTTTCAGGAAGGAAGCAGCCAACACTGAAATACATGTGGGAAACCAGAAATGCTGAGAGATGGCAGTGATTAGCAAGACATAAAGATGAGCATGAAGAGAAACCAGGTCTTGATGCTTTGGCCAGGCCAAACTGCTGTACTCATAAAACAAACAAACAAATCAGTTTTTAGCTGGATGCATTTAGAGTTTCCAGCTGGAACTCTCTTTAATTCTCTAAACTCATTCTTATCTATTTATGAATTTACTGTGAGGAAGGAATTACTATGAGGAATCAGCTGCATGATACCATTCGGCTTTCCTTAGAAATATGACACTGTAAAAGGGAGATGAGCTATACCATGGGGTTAGCAAAAAAGTTCTGACTGCTTCTTCTTTTATTCAGTGGAAATTTATAGCAACATTTTGTATTTACTATTGCCTGCTTGTGACAGCATCTAAGATGTGCATAACAGATCCTGTCTACTGGCTAAGATACTTCACAGACAGCAGCTTCACTGAGCAAGGTTTGGTCTCCTTGACTGAAATCTGGAAACCCCTCTCTGCTCTCAGAAAGTTTGTGCTTTTTATAGTATAATTGGGTAATATTGTGGTTACTACATACTTCTCCCTTTCTGCTGAAACTCCTGGATATCTGTACTGTGACATTTTTATTATTTTTAGGATGCTAAGTAGAAGATTCTGCAATTTCACTTTTGAGTCCTCTCTTGTCACTTCCTCAAAAATTCACCCCAATTTTTTCAGCCATTGCCTTTTCTGAAGCCATGGTGACAAAGTTCATTTTTCTTTCCCACTTATTCTTTTTCTTCTTTAAAAAACGAACAAAAAACCCCAAACCAAGCAACAAAAAAATCCCAACCAATCAAAAAATCCCCCAAACATTCTCCAGATCTTTTATGATCTCATTCCCTATTAACTTCAGAAAGATTTTGCCTACCACAAAGATCATAATCATTATTCTATGGCTTCCTGACTCCTCAGTTCCATTCCTACAACACTTCCAGGAATGCACAGATAACTATTTTGGCATGAAATCTGAATTCCAGTTTGATTTGAATATTCTACAATATATCTACTTATCAAACTTTTTGCTATATCCTTTTCTGAAACAGAGAACCTAATTTCCATTCCAAGCAGCCATAAAAATTAGCTAACCAGTCAATCAGTGATTAATCAAATGATTTCCCCTGGCATTAAGTCTGAACTGTCCAGAAATCTTCTATTGATTGCCTGGAGAAGGTGACCATTCTTGTTATAATTTTTAATTAATTTTACAGTGGATACCAAAAACAGTGGCACCTCTTTTTCTTCACATGCTTCAGATTCACAGCTGGGAAAATTAGTTCAGACTGAGAAATATCCATAGCCTGAAGCTATTTATTGGAGCTCTGGCTGCATATGGTGAGTTTGGTCTGCAGGATGGAGTCTTGCAATTCTGCCTCTAGAAGGGCTCAGGATTAAGACTAAGTGGACTCACGGCCTTTTTTACAGGCTACCTGCCAGGAGGTGAATTTCGTTCTTAAAAATCATAATAGTAACAGCAACAACAACAGTAATAAAAGCTTTGAACTATGTCAGTGTCGTATGTTACTGCTTTTCCCAAAAGATCTCAGAAGGGCTGCTTTTCAGCTGTTCCCTCTGGTCCTCTTGAAACGACATCATCACTTCTACTTTTCCTGTCAGAACTTGAGAGTTTATCAAAACTTTGCAGGCTGGTTGCATTTGGGGTTTCTGCTTTGGAAATACCCAGTTGTTCATCACTCCAAAAATATCTCCATGACTTTTTTAAGTTACAGTCACTTAGAGAAGCAGCCAGAGTTTCCAAAACCACTGCAGATGTGACAGGGGAGCTCCAATAAGAGGTTCAATTGGGAGTGTATTTTAGCCCTAACTGTAGATCCACACCTGTGCATTTATTCCTGAATGTGATTCTCACACTCAGTTCACAAGCTAAACTGAGAAATTCAGATGTTCAAGGACTTTTAAAAAGCCAAGTTCCCCCTTTACTTAAAAACATCACTTCTGGTTTGCATAGAGAGCTTTGCTGAATTAAGAGCACGACTTCTGCTTCCTTCAGTTTCTTTTGAAGTGAAGCTGCTGGCATCACTTTTCAGCAGTTTTCTCTAATTACAGTATACCAAGTAGGGCATAGAGGAAACAATCCTAGTGTTTCTGCTACTATCTCCAGAATCAGCAGAGGGAAGGGATATAGCTTTTTGTTTTGTTTTGTTTTTTTGTTAAAGGATGTGCCCGTCAAGGTGGGTTTGCCACCTCTTAGCTCTGGATAAGGAAATACCAAACTGTTTTGTCTTGCCAGAACCACGATTTTCTCAGCATTTCAAGCAAAACTGGTTTTTGAAGTTGATTCTGGCAATCCCACGTCAGAGGTGGGACTGTGTGCCAGCTCTGCTGGCACAATGCCCTCTTGCCTCTCCCCCATTCCCTTTGGCAGGCTCAGAAGATCTCTAACTTACCGGAGCACCCGCCAGGAAATGTGCTCATTCCAGAGTCTGGGTTGCTGCAGCACTGACTCGTCGTGCTGGCATCACCTCTTTGCACCACAATGTTGCAAGGAGATGGCAAAATAACCCCACTTCCTTCTAGAAGTTATATTGTTCTAGCCTCCCCCTTTGCAAACTATTGACACTGTCGACTCAGTTAAAGAATTTTGCTTCCTTTGGGTCATTCTGAAGGACTTTAGTAGGTGCCTGCTTTTTTTTTTTTTTTTAGGAAAGAACTATATATATGTAAACAGAGAGTTAGCAGATCATAACATAAATAGCTCTCCCTCCCTCCTACCAAGCCATTTGCTTTCCTAAATGAAACCACTGGTTTGTGATTCTTCACATTATTCTTTTAATGTCATGACCTGTGTGTCAAAGTGAGAGGTTGCTTGTGGATTTTTCTTGTCTTTGAAAGCAATACTTTCTCCAGAGACAAAGAAGCTCTTTTACAACACTCTCAGCAATTGCCATGAGGTGGGAGCTACAAATCGGGCAAGCCTGGGCAGTTGCATGCTGACATTTTTCATTCCTCATGTCCCACAAGTATTTCTCTTTCAACAAGGCTTCTGTGTAAGTGAAAAGGAACTTTTTTGTTTCCTTGATTTAGTTATGTTTTAAAATTTCTCCTTTGGCTCCAATTTCCCTGCTGCCCTGGCCATAAAAAATGTCATACAACCTTTTTAATTTTTAAAATTGCAAATTTTTATTGTTCCTCTAACCCTATCAACAAATAAGGGAGAAATTTACTTTATTTCATTTGCATTTTCAAAACCTTTGCTAGCTGTTTTTTACAATAGACCACTCATAGCTTTGCACCTCAGAAATGAAAAAGTGGGTAGATCTGACCCTTGAAAAGATGCCTTTTCCAACTTTTTGTAAACATTAATGACCTATTCATAAAGAAAAGGGCAAAAGTTCTGCACAAAGAGATACTAAAATGCTGGAAAACTATTAAGTCTGTTGGAGAAATAAATTATGGTGGTAGTTTTGAGCAGACACTTTGGGAAAGAGAGAAGAGGGTTATAAATACACCAGATATAATCTTTTGATGAGACTAGGAAGTTTCCATCAATGTTTCTGGTGATTTTCATACATACACAATATGAGAGCAGAGGAATATCTTTACCACATCAAACATCAAAAATGTCTGTGTATCTAAATATTCTGCGTCCAGCACTGTCTGTAGTGGTCATTTTTGGAAGAGTGTCCGAATGGAGCAGGAATGCAGTGATACCTCCCTGGCATGTGCTCCCATTTCCAGTGGATGGCAACTGCAAGACTGCCTGGGCCACCAGCATTTCTTTTCAATTCTTTCAGGCATATCTCCAGCTGTGTTTTGACCTTGTATACTACAATGCCTTCTGGCAAGATGTTTCACAGTTTAACAGCAAGCTGTGCAAAAAAAAAAAACAAAACAAAACCAACAACCTAGTACCTGTTCATGTTTGTTTTGAATTTATGACCTATTTTAACCAATGTCCTCCTTCTCAATCTTCTGTTGGGAGTAACAATGATAAGTAATTCCTTATTTTCTATTCGCCTTTTCCATTCTACTTATGATTGATTTTACAGTCTTCTCTCATAACCCTTTTTAGCAATTTTTCCAAGACTTAAGATTCCTTATGTCTACAGCTGTTCACTGTACCAAAACTTCTTAGTGTCTTTGATCTTTCTTTTGAGAATCACAGAATCATTTGGGTCTGAAAAGACCATAAAGATCATAGTGTCCAGTAGTTTTTACTTCCCTATATATAGTTCTGATTTTTCTATATGCTTGCATAGAAGAAGCAGGTTTCATACCCTTTCACCTTAAAAAAATACTGGCTACCAACAATGGAAACGTGATGGAGAGAAAAGCCTGACAGCTACTGCTATTTTAGGCCAACATTCAGAAAAGTGCTATGTGCTGTTGCCTTCTGCTGAGGACAGATGTTAGTCGTGTTACTTAATGTAATACTGGAGGGTTATTGGCTCAGATCCAGACAAGCATTCAGGTTTCAAACTCCTGTTTGGGCTTCTAACACCTGATTTAATGGAAAGTTGAATTCTTGGTTAGATGTGGTTACAGTATGAACCTCAACAGAAATAACCTTCAGCGTGTGTTGGTGGGGTTTGAGCTTGCCAGATCAAGGCATGAATTATCAGTGTAATTAAATGGTAGTGCTAAAGACTTTTCAGAGGTGATATGAAAAAGAGGACCTTGGTAACTCAGACTATCAGGGACCTTGGAAAGTACTTATATCCTGGATCATACACATAGATGTTCATTCAGGATGGCTTTGCTCTTTCTTTAGCAAATTGTCACCTTCCTGGATTCTGCAGAAGTACTAGGTAATCTGTATGAATGCTCCATGGTGTTATCCAACATGTTACTCTGCAGTATAGAAAGATGGAACGCATTGGATTTATGGCTTTGTGCAAAATGGAATAAAAAAGGCTGGATTCATTATTACATTTTCTTGGATGAGGGCAGGTTTAGTGATGACATTTTCCTATAAGAGGAAAGGAGCGGCAGAGGACACCTACCATTCCCAGCAGCTGACTTAGTGGGAATTCTTGTGTGGGCAATGTCTATGTGATCCCTTGGCCCCTCTGACAATTTGCTCTCTAAGATAGTAATCTCAGATAAAGATCTTGTGTTCATTTCTGTTACCAAAAAAAAGAAACTAGACGGAAATAACAAATGTGCCATTTCTTTTCCTTTAGATTCCAACTTTCCTTTTGGAACTCCTCCTTGCTTCATTCATCTGCTTCCACCAGTATATACTGGATGAGTGTCTCTTTACACAGAGTGTAATTCAGATTTATGAATGCAGTTTGTGTAAACTGGACATTTGCTGCATTTCCAGATAAGATGATTCAGCCCTAGAGAATTTGCTTTCTCTTTTCCATAATTTGAAATGCCTTGCCCCACAAGTAGTTCTTAAACACTACTGCTGGAAACCATAAAGCACAGCAAACAGGCACTCACTTTTCAAGGTAGTATTCTGAGCATGGGGAATTTCAGTCACCTTCACTTCCTTTAATTCACTTGTATTCCTAGAGTTTTAATAGAATAACTAAATGACATGGGGGCAATAACTAGAGCTAAATTAGAGATGGAATACAGTATCCAAAGACTTATGAGTTATATCTGCTGTTGTGCTGCAGAGAAAAGTGGGTCAAGTGTTTTGTTACCTGAGGTAAGGTTGTACATGCAAGGTCGGAAGAACTATGAAGGCTGATTGACCACTGCTGAGGTAAATCCCAAGATCACAGTGAACAGACCCTTCCTGGGAATGACTCTAGGCAGAAGAATTTCTTCATAATCCATGAAAGCCAAAGATTGAAAACTAACTTCATATCTTGCCAAATGACTTGCTCCTCTCTGGGAGAGGTAGGGAAGGATGGAAGAGAAAAATTGAGGGCAGAATGTAAAAAGAAAAAACCCCGATGTGGTATGTTTCACAGTATTGCAACACAGCTTGATGCAACCAATTGTTGGAAGTGCTAATAGCTCCATGACCTCAGGTTGAAAGCATACAGCTCTGATGCAGAGAGGAATGGTAGGCTTTCTGACCTGACCAGATTACAAATGCTCTAGTAAAAAATGAGGTGCTATAACTTGCTTAAAAAAATACAAGCAAAAAAGGTAAGCTGTGAAGTAATGCCAACATTTTGTCAGAATCATGTAAGAGTGCATGTGGACAGAGGCCGTCATAACATTTATAACCACAAAGTCATGCTTTCAGAAGCAGCTGAGATGGAGAGTTAGGCAGATTTGCCTAAGGCAGTGAGTAATTTTTCCATCCTCTGTGAGAGGCCTCAGTTATCCCAGCCTTGGCAGCTGGCAGGAGCCAGCAGGAAGTGTGGAGCATCCATCGTGTGTCCACAGTGCTGGAGCTCGGATGGCATAGCCCTCACTCAGGACCACCTGGCATTGAGTTGAGCTCCCATATATACCCAGGCACATGGAGATGTGTGTGCTCCAAATGGTAATGTTGGCTTGTACTGCAGCCACACTTGACTTGATGCTGCAGGGGGCTTGGACTTGGGCACTGCTCAAAAGATGATGACAAACGGCGAGATGTATGTGCACTTTTTCCTAACCTCACCTTGAATTCCTAATCCAATTGTAAATTAGTTTCCTGTAGATTTCTCAGTTAGTTTCTATTAAAATATAAGAAAGCCATTATAAAGAATAATTCTCCAGTAATTTTGTCCTCTCCGCAACGTTTATTAAAAGTATGATGGTACTGAGCTCATTTTCATGTTGGTCTGACTGACTCCATTTCTCATGTTCATGTAAAATTGAACCATGAGGTCCTAAAACACTACAGTTTAGCTTTAGTCTTTGATAATGCATAGACATATATTTGTGTGCTACACTCACCCTGTATGAACTGAGTACATTAAACATTTTAGGAAATAGAAGGTTAGCAGTTGGAACAGGACTTGTAGAAAAGTTTTCCTGCTCTTACTATTTTAGGAAATATGTTTAGTTCATTTCATATAAATCTTGACGGTTATAGTTATTCTAAGACCTTAAAAAATCTGACATCTGAGATTGGGGAACATTTGACATGAATCAGTATTTCTGTGGTTTTTTGTCCTCTCTTTCATCTTATTTCCTTTCTTCTATTTCTGATTTTTTAATATGATATTTTCAAGCACTGGTTCTTTGAAGGAGACAGACCAGTAAGGAAATTGTATGCCCCATTTAAAACAGTGATAATAAAGATTTGACATTTAGGATAGGCATTAGATTTCAGAAAATGTGTAGGTGCTATTATCAGTACTGGCTCACAGATTTTATCTTCACTACAAAGAGAAAAAATAATATGTATAAATATAATATTTTTTTCCAATATGCATTTGTAATTATAGCAGATGTGCTTTGCTTACAAATAGCAGGTACAGTGACATTCCTTTTAGGAGACCAACACTGGGTGCCAAGTCAAAGCTATGGAAACTTGCCATGGGCTCTGCAGCCCAGGGTTTGGCTTCTGTTTTCCTATTGTTTGCTCCACTCGTGTCAAGCCTTATTTCAAGAAAGGTGATGGCAAAATTCCCACTGACTGTGAGGAAAGTGAGGTTTGGCCCTTGGTGAGCAATAAAAGCTCTGTGAAGCCCGGGGGTGGGAGTTCACTCTGGCTCCTGTGGGGCTGACATGTGCCGCCAAGGTTTGCTCACACCCCACGCCTGCACACCTCTTCCAGCTCCAAGATTTAGGGGCCTCTGTGGAAAAGCCTCCACATTGTACTGCATGATATACTCAGCCACAGATGAACTTTTAGTCACTCTGGCTCATGGCTTCAAAAAGAACAGCCCTGCTGCCATTGCATGAAACTAAGGAATTATTAGCTTCCTTTGTTTTATTTACCTGACTATTTGAAAAGCTTCAAAAAAGCTGTTGGTGGTGGCAGTCATCTTCAGGTGAAGAAATAAGCCCTCCTTCCTGGGGAGTGCTCCAGGATTAGGCACCTCTGTCCCTTTCAGGCTGTGGAACTGCTGCAGGAAAGATCACCCTTGTCCTCAGCTGTGAGGCTGACACAGCCCTCCTGGCACCTTGTCTGGCCACTCACTAGATTTGGAACACAGGAGAGAGAGCAGGAGAGCAGAAGCACAGACGTCCAGATATATAAGAGGTCTGTCTGTCTCTGGAGAAACTGCCACTTCATGGCATTTCTGGTGTTTTTTGAGTCCCTTTCAGCACCCCATGCGTGATGGAAGGACTTTGCTTTTGAGATAATGAAGCTGCCCGAGCCTGTGCAATGTCTGAGGCTCCCTAGAAATCATAAAGTAGGAATTTCTGTTTCTTGTTCCCTGAGATGCTTCATCATGTATGATCCATAGCAGCTGGGATGAGTTAGAACCATTCCAAACACTTTGTTGAAGGAAATGCCCAGGTTCCTTTACTGATGCTGTCCTGGCCATGGTCAGCATGTCTTCTCCCTGCTCGTCCTATCCCAGCTCCACCTGCAGAACAAAGTAATGCAATAGGAAAGTCCCTGGCAGCAGTAGGTGAAAGCAAGAGGCCCGAGCAAGCTGGAGTAGGTGGCAGAAAGCAGGGAAGAGGTTGATGTGGGCATTGTGGGCTCTCAGTTCATCCTGGCTTGCAGAGCTCCACCAGTTGCTGGCCACAGGCAGGGCTGTCCTGGCTGCCACGCCCTTTCTGCAGACCTCCAGGTAGCATCTACTGCCAGCTTTGGACAGTGGAGACCATCTTTTTTCCCAGATTTTCTCAGGAATTAGGACATGGTCAGAAATTGGGACACAGGCAACAATGAAGTGTCAGTGAAAACCCTGTTTCTGTACCCCTTATCTCTACTGCAGAGAGTTTTTGTTCCCTTGAATTAATGTCTGCCATTGCCATAAAACTGACAGTTTCCCCATTTGTTTTCCAAGAGATTCTTTAGTGCTGCTAATATTTCACTGGCACGGAATAAGTCAATGTTTTAATCTTGTACCTGACAAATTCTGGAATATGCAGGGGAGATATGCATGGTTTTACCTACAATAATTCGTAATGTTTGAAATTCAGTTTAAGTCACAAGGAGAAATAAATGTCATGATCCAGAGAGATGATATACAAACACCACTGTAGTACATGATACATTCCCCTGGTGTTAACATCATCCAGCTTGCAAGATGAAGAGCAGATAAATCGATCAATACTTGGTTTAAACCTACTGTGGGGACAATACTGTAGAAAGACTGATGCTTGACGAGCAAATTCCATGGTGCCTTTCACTGCTTTCCACATTTACTCTCATTGTTTCCTTGTGAAGAAAGACATGAGTGAAGTAACATTCACACATGAAAAGAGGACCTGTGCCTCTCCGGCTTGTTTGAAAATCGTAGTCTATATAACAAACATTTTGTAAATGCTCAAGAGAGGGAGGTAATACCATATAGCAACATTTTCTTGTATTGAGAAGTGTGGAATAGTTGGTAAAAATGTAAAATAACCAATTTTTGCTAGTTGTGCTATTGATCCTGGTCCCCTCTCTGTAACTGATCTGCCCTTTTGGTTCATATGTAACAGTGAATAATTTATATTCTGAGATTTTTCTTTTGATTCTTCATGGGTCTGATGTTTCAGCCTTAGCATATATGTCCTATTTGTGTGAGAATACTCAACACAGTTGCCATAGACATATACTGACAACTTCACTTTCCAGCCAGAACAGAAAATCTGGTAATGTTGAATATTGTTTTGGATGTAAGTCATTGTAACTCTTAGAGCTCCTGATAGAAAAGCTGCAAAAAAAGGCTCTAATAGGCAGCCTGCGAGAACAAGACAGTGTGACAAGAAGAAGAGTGACTGAGACTCAGAAAGATTTTTCTGTATGCTGGCAAAACTATCTCAGCAGAAATCCATTGCTTCCATTATTATGGATCTTGCAAAATTCTGTAAAGAAGCTTGGAATCAGAACAGCAGTTTACTTGGTGTTGTGTAAATCCTTGGCTGCTACACTCAGGCAGAAGAAGTCAGACAGGATTCCAACCATCTGGAAATGTGACAACATAAAGGAAAATATCTTCCAATTTAATTTGAGGATAGAGTTTTTTTCAGTAACTTAAGAATATGGGGAGAAATTTCCCGATGGCAGTTGTCAGACACATTTTAAATGTCACCTTTCAAAATTCTTTAAAGACTATGAAAAAGACCCTGAAAATAAATGCCTTCTCTGCCATGGAGCCTGTTGACAGTCTACTTTTTTTTACTTAATGAAGTAAACTGCTTTCAGTTCTCCACACCTTGAGGTAGGGTGTGTTATATAGGTTATACAGGTATTTCCTTTCACCCTACATATTTGATCCTACAAATACTTCTATGTTGATTTGAACACACAAAATGAACTCCCAATTGAAGAATAGTTTTGGGTGTGGAACAAATGTCCCCAGGGAATTGAATAGAACACACGGAATTATTGACCCCTGCCTTTTGTCAAGCATATGAAAAATGTTAAAGTGTTGGGATCAGTGATATTTTCAGGAAACTTGCAGTGTAGCATGCTGTATTGAGAGATAGCTAGTAGACATGCCACTGTTTCATGGGCAGCATTGTACTGCACATTACTGAGACATGACTGTTGTCTTTGGTCTTGGACTTGGCAGTCTTAAGGAGGCTGTGGATAAGGTACTTGCTGGTTGTCAGGGCTTCTTATTGTCAGGGGTTTGGATACATACTATTACAGCCCTATTATCCTCATAATCATAGTGTAGCTTTTTTAATTTAATATTGAAGCAACATTTCTTCTGCATTTGTGACTAACAAACGTAAGCACAGGCAGCTGAAGCTGCTTGAACATTCAAACAAAGAGGAACCAGGATTTGAAGAGCTACAAAACTCTAACTGCTTTTGAAAAGCTCCTTATTTGACAACATCAGAAATCTAACTAACTCTGACTGATTACCCATTTGGGAGAAACCATTTGGACAAAACTTTAGCTTTATAAGTAGTATATAAATTTTAGGTATTATTATGAAATTTATCATCATTATTAGTAATAAGACTTAAATAATGTAAAAAACTTAAAAATATCCAGTTTTATATGTCCAACATGAGACATTTTAAAAGACTTGGCCTTAGGGCAATTGCTTAGTGCTTCAAAATCTTGGCCCCAGTTTCCTCCCAACCCTGAGTTTGAGTCATATCAACAATATATGGTAACTCTTGCAGCTTCTTCAAAGAGAAAGCCTTGGCCCAAAGGAATTTGTGATTCTGAATCATAGTAAATAGTTTGTGAAGCTGAAAGATGAATCCATATCCTTCATCAGTTATAATCACGTTCTTCATCATGGAGCTTGCTTCAGTGCCAAAAAAGATGTTGTGTTTCTCTCCAGACACAGGGAAAGGTAATGATTTGCCCAGAAAATGTACAGCATACACAGAGAAAGACAGATGTGGGGTGGAGGAAAAAGACAGCACACAAAGTGATCAGGACAAGTATAGACTCATGACATAACAGCTGCCACTTCGTTGTGAAAAAAAAATGTAAATTCCCCTTCTCAGTCCTTAATTTTTACTCACTCCCACGTCTTCCAAGCAATTCCCTGCTATCATGTTATTGTTTTCACACCTTGCCTCCCAATGTACAGCCTGTGCTCTCCAACCAAATACAAAAGAGACTGATGGGATAAAGAAAAGAGGACTAAAAGCATTCTTTGGTCACCTAGTTTCTTGGATATATGCCAGTACAGTTTATCTTCAGGAATGATTTAACACCCTGATTCAACAAAGTTTCTACAACTACTGCGTTGTACTATGGATGCCCTTTAAAGCACCAAGAATTTTGGGATGGATTTAGAAGTTACATGGGAGGATGATAATTGAAGTTTGAAATTCCAGTTTCAGAATTTGCTTTTTATGAGTACTTTTGCTATTCATGTAACACTCACTGTATTTCCTGATGATTCTCATCAGGAAATCCATTAGCAAAGGTGGCATTATGAAGAAAACAGAAAGAAGTGTGGAGTTAGTGTTAATACTACCTAAGATTTTAATGAGTACTTTAGAATATTTTTCAATAAATAACTCACGGTTAACATTTGAATTTTAGCTCATGGACAGTCAGGATGAAGAAGAAATGCTTGGTTCCCATGTGTAGGAGTTGTAACGGTTTTTTTATTGTGAACTAGTACCAGTCCTATGGGGACATTCACTGTGTTGTTTATACTCACTGAAGTCACAGTTTATGGATGATTTATATTCAAAGGCTTTGAATCAAATTAGCAATGTTATACACTTATTTAATCTGTGATGTTAATGAGTCGTTCTGAGCAAGAAGTGTTTGAACATTTTATACATTAAAGTTTCATTTCACTAGATTAACTGCAACAATAAAGAAAGAATGATCTTGATCATTCCAGACACTGGCAATTCTGATAACAAAAAGAATGGAAGAATGGTTTTGCAGACTTGAAAGTCTGCATTTGTTTCTTCTGACTGCTCTTACAGTCTTCAGATGGATGGTTTTATTTCTGACCAGTAGTTTGCTTTGGCTCACATATTATTTTTTTTTTCTTAACTACAACTCTCCACATCTTTTTTAATCCTTCTCTGAGGAATTTAATTTACCCTGATTATCAACATCTCATTTACTTTCCCTCCTTTGTGTACATGTAACAGCTTCCAGTCTTCAAAATCCAACTAATAACTGTTGCTGTCCTCATACATGTCTCCAAGATCAAACTCTGCAGTAAGAGCATTTAGCTCTCGTATCTGCTCTCTGAACCATCTTCTTTCCTTCATTTACCATAGAGTGGTGCTCATCTGCCTTTGGTCTTCTTTCTATCATCCTTCTGGCCTCACTGCTTCCTTTCCACTGTACCAGTGTGTCAAGTTTGTTATTTCTAGGTGCTTTATTACCTTTATCTCATCCCCTACACTCACTGATTTTTCCAGTTCCCTACTGTTCACTTACTTTCCTTGATCTCCTTTCCAATCTCCTGTATCATGACGCTCCAATTCTTGCTCTTGTTCTTGTCTTTACAGAACAGTATTCCTTTATGGATCTGAAGCTGGCCTGATCCCTTTGGCTGCTGCATACTGCCCCCAGCAGTGCTTCTCTCCCTTGCCTCTCTACACTTACTCCTTCACACATACCCCTCTCGATTTTCCTCTGGCTGCTTCCCACTGATCCACACCATCATCCCTTTTCTCTCAGATTCATCTATTGACCCCCCTACAGCTATGACCACCTCTCTGATCTTGGCCATCTCCTTGGCAGCACTTGTATTTAGTTTTTGATGAATCTGTATTTTTTGCTGGTATTTGTCCTCTGGATTTAAGTGCTCAGACAGTAAAAGCCTCAGGCACATGATCTAGGTGGTGTGCATTTCTCCTTCAGCTGATCTGCTCTCCTAATGGGTAAGTGAATGCTGACCAAAGGAAAATGTAATTCAACCCCATATCCCTGATTTCAAAATTTTCTTATCCTTTAACTTCTTTTTCTTAGCACTACATGTGGGATCTGGCAGAAAAGAGCCCATTTTGATCTGCCTCAGCTATTTCTTTTGTGTTTCTCATGGAACCCTCTCTTTATTTCTCACCTCTTGCTTCTCAGGTATCTCATCAGTTGTTTCTAATCAGATTGTCTTCTTTGTACTGTTGCCACTAATGAATACATTACTCACCTCTACTTTCAACATTTCCTTATCTTCAGCTTCCTCCTAGATTATCTCCAAGATGACTTAGCTCTCTCCCAGGGCTAAGGATGTGTGACATCTGGATAAATCTGGTGGAAAATACCATCATTTTGAAGATGAAAACATTCCCGTACTTTCTGTTTGTATCCTGTATTGCTGAGTCTTCAGTTCTATATTCCCTCTTTATCAGCATTAGTTACTCACATCTTTTCCTACTGCCCTGCTGTCAGACTCTTAAATCTGTTTTGCTGCCTCTTTCCTTTCGCCTCAGTTATGCTTTGCCATCCATTCTACCTCACCTGAGAAAGGTTCCTGGGGGTCTCTTGTTTTCTCTTTCAGTTTCCTCCTCAGAAAAATCACAAACAAACAAACCAACCTTTCAGGGTGTCTTTATCTTCCTTCTTTCTGCCTTTATCCAATTTGCTCACAAACAATTTCTTTCGGTTTTGGTATTGCTCAAGACAATATAACCAAACAAGGAATCTTAGGATCACTCAGCTTATGAAGTACAGTCTATACTTATGCAATGCTACCTACACTTAAGGTGTAATTTTGAACATAGGATGACATGCAAACAAATATTGGTCAGCATATGTAAATATGAAGAATAATAGTACACCAGTTCTGAAACACTTATTACTAAAAATATGATAACGGCCACTGAGCTGACCAGAACCAAAATTCCCGGAGATTGTGCAAGGCCAGACAGTTCAGTTGGACAAAACAGAACAAATCACTCCTAGTGAAGCAGTATGTCCTAATCACTTTAGTCCTGCTGAGCTGTGTGGCCTTGGGGAAGCCAGATGGTTCTGTTATACAAACATCATTTAAAGTTGAATATGACCCT
Source organism: Manacus vitellinus (assembly GCF_001715985.3). Classification (NCBI taxonomy): domain Eukaryota; kingdom Metazoa; phylum Chordata; class Aves; order Passeriformes; family Pipridae; genus Manacus; species Manacus vitellinus. The sequence continues at coordinate 11,768,339 of NW_021939396.1, read as the reverse complement.
GACTGGAATAATGGCATTTCTGGTAAGTAGGATTGTAGGATTAAGCAGAGAACAGGATGTTCATTATATAAAAGCAATGTAAAACACAAATCAAGACAATTTATAATCTGAGTTTTTCCAACATTTGTGTTGCAGTGAATCCAACGATTCAGTTGTTTCAATTACACCTCTTGGTCAAATTGCAATAGAATAAACATATGATCTTTTTTCTGTAACTGTAACTTGAATTTTGTTTTCATCCACAAATGTAGAGGCACAATCATACCACATGAAAGCCTGCACAGTAATTTAACATTCCATCATTTTTTTTCCCTTCACTAGTACTTCCCATATTCTCTGAATCAGGACTCTAGCCTCAAGGCTTTCTTTTTGTTCCATATTGGTACAGTCTCATGAGCGAAAACTTATAAATCTTTCCTTCATAGTTCTTTTTTTTTTCCCAAAAAGGAATACTCCACAGGATGATTTTTTTTTTACTTGAGTCGATACAGGAGTTCTGTTTTCTCCACTGTCTGAGATTTTCACTGAGCTGCAAAATTCATTTCTGCATCTGCAAAATGAGGAATTGAGCAGTGTCCCATTTAGAAGGGTAGTAAATCCAGGGCATAAAAACAGTGAGACACAAGGATTCCCTGGTGGTAGGACTGTGCAAGTGTCTCAAATGACTGTGTAATAGAAGGTCATAAAGAAGTTTCAGTTCAGTGTATTTAGCTTTTAGTATCACTTTCGCAAAGAGTTTTTATTAGCCCTTGCCTTCAAGAAGATGAGGGATCTTTTACGTCTAGTCTTCAGGAAATGCTGTGCTCACTTCTAATTGTATTATTTGCTTTATTCTCGTTACATAAAAATGAGGGAATAAAGGGAAATGTTACTTCTTCAACAATTTGCTTCAGCTGTATCTTTATATATTTGAAGGTCTTTGCTGAAAATCTGTAAAGGTGTAATATTTCTATCTTATTTATTAGGAATGGAAACTGAAGTCTGTGCTTCCAGTTTGTATTCCAACATTACATGAAAATAATACACTTTAATTTGGAATATGCTTTCAGGGTCAACATCATGCAGCGGCATTGCTAAAGGCAATGTCTGGATTCTTTTTCATGAAGGCACAAGAGAGGGAAATTGAATGAAACATCAATTATCTGGTCTACACCTGGAGGCTCACTGCTCTATAGAACTGTGAGAGCCTCATCTTTTCACAGTAAATACAAGTAGGGTGAATATTGGTTTTTCGTTGTTGTTTGGTTTGGTTTCTTTTTTCTCACAGGAAGACAGCTTAGAAAAAGAAATATTATTATCTAAAGCCCAAGGACAACATAAAAACTTTTCCGGACCAAAAAGACTTAATTACTTACCGTCTATCAGACAAGCTGCTGTTCTGCCCTTAGCATCATGCTTCACTGTCTGACAGTACAGCTGGCTGGAGGCTGACATTGAAAATCATTTTCCTTTGCTCAATTTCCTTGTAAACAGCAAAAGAATGGTGTTGATACACCAGACTTCACTGGGAAAGTGCACTGTGAAGATGCGAGATCTGTCTGCAGTGGTTTTAAAAATGTGATTTGGCTCCTACAGAGCTAAATCAGGACACCTTCAACTTAGGCTTCATTTAGTCTTTGCTATGATAGACTCCCACTGATCTATGCTGCACCAATCATAAACAACAAAGAATACTAAGTCAAGAAAAAGAAAAAATGGTCTTATGTTGTGAAACCACTTAGAAAAGCTAAGTGAGCTATTGTTAATAGGCAGTTTGTGAAATATTCAGTGCAACAAAGAATTTTTGGCCTATTTCCACTTCTATTGATATTAATGTCAATTTTACACAATCTGTAAATGTATGTATGGCTTTGTAGGGTATGTCAATATTAGAACTGAATATGCATTCTTGCATTTTATTGAGAAACGTGGTGAATTCTGCTTTTCCTCAATTTGCAACTGAGCAGAGATATGACAGTTTTATTGATTTATTTGGAATTCAGGTTAATTCTATCAGCACTTAATGCAAATATGTTTCATAGTATTATTTCTGATAGATTATTTGGCTCTCACAGTACTCAGGTGACCAGCCCTTTCATTTTCATTAGTATTAAGTTGCACAAATGGTACAAAAGCAAGTAAACGTGTACTTTTTGGAAGTGGGATTCATGCTGCTTTAGTAAGTATTATGTTTTACTAGTGTTTATTATACTGTTTATAGTTTTAGGGTCCAGCTTTGCTTCCTTTGAAGTCAAATGTGAAACTCCTTTTGCTTTCAGGGTAAGCTGAATTGGACCAATAAATCAGCGTATTTTCTCCATGTAGCCTTGAATTTATTAAGATCTATTACTTAATCAAAAGAAGAGTCATCTACTAACTGGTATAAGTCTGTTCAGAGGCTGATTTAGCACAGGTTTGGTAACTGAGAAGACATCTGCAAAGCTCTTACAAAACAGCTTTCTGGAGTAGACTAAAGCACAGTACTGCTTGAGTTTCTTCAGATGGTTACTCAATCTGCTGCACTGCGGTTGTGCTGATTAAAGGATTATATACATTCTATAGGATGTGCTCTACAAGCTGTGCTCAAACTTTCCAGGCCCTCAAAGGCAATTGTGTGGAGAGGCTAACAAAGTTTTCACAAAGGCAACTATTTTCACATATATTGATGACTTACTCACAGACTTCATTTAATATACAAGTAAATGTCTTCATAAATATTCATAAATGTTCCAGAAATGCCAAGAATGGTCCAAGAAGGAAAGGGAATGTCTAGAGAAATGCTTTTAATAATGGTAGAGCTCAAATGCACAGCAAGTTTTTTCTATATCAAGCAGCCCAGTGTCTGCATGAATCTTTTACTGGGTCAGAAGCCTATAAATAAAATGTCACATCTTAGCATTTAATAAAAACCACAGCATGGTCACTTTATCACTGCAGCCTTGATGTAGGAGAAACTCACAGGTATTTCTGAAATAAAGTTTTGAAGTAGTTATGGGAAATGGACTTAGGAAAAAAATGTCTATAAGTTTTGCGAGATCAGGTCTTAATCAAAATGACTGGACTGTTAGGATGCAGTTTCCCGCATGTATGTCAGATCAGGACTGTGATTTCACTGTAAAGTACATGAATTGCTGTGTTTAGAACCTGTGTTTCCTTACACCTGTGGACATTCTTTACTCTCAAAGGCAGAAAGTCTGCAGACATATGAGGGATAACTGAATTCTGATCTGCATGTTTAAAAAATCCTTGAGTATCCATAGTGCATCAGCACAAAATCTGAAATAAAACACTTCCAGAACAAGAATCCAAATGTAGCTCAGTGTAAAAGCACAATGTAAATCCTTTTAAAGCAAATGCACATTCTAAAGAAATTCTCTGATCTGTAGTCATTTTCAGTGGCATGTTTCTCAAACAGAAACAGCTGCTTGAATTTACCAGCTATGAAGCTGGTATTGAGAAGAGTAAGTGAATAGTAAACAATAACTAAACTATTGATGTTTAGAGAGTGGCAATTAAAAGCTTATGTGAATTTTACCTAAAAAGAGAACTAAATTCTTTCATTGAAGCATTTTTTAATCTAAATTAAAATGAAATCATCTTTTATATATTAAGGACTTGTCTTTGCTGCAAAAATAACCTATGTATTGCTCTTAATTTGAATTCCATCCACAAACAAAGCCCTTCCATTCAATGTGGTAATATTCTTGCACACAAGTTAACTAGCCCATTGGGAGATATAAGCTGCAGCTCCAGAGGGGATGCCGCTAATCCATTCACGATTTATAGTGTCTCTTCAGAGCTGTGGCTTCTTGTGCTCTAGCTAAACTAACTTAAGAAGCATTAAACTCAAATATAACACTTTAGGATTACTAGGGGGAGAGGTGGAGAAAGGACATGTGGCTCCCTGATGACACTTGCTCTGGTCAGAGGAGTTGCTGTCACTGTGTGTCCCATCTCCTTCTCGTGTCACAGCTTTGTCAATAAATCTGCTTAATTCTTCCAAACTGCTCTCCAGGCTCTCTAGTGTGTTGGCTGGTCTTTATTCAGCTGTTCACATAGGGGTATCAGGATTTGAGATGCCCAGGATACTGGAAACAACCACAAGGTCACAGATAGAGCTCAAAGACCAACAGGTACCACCCAGAGCCTGAGACACTCATGCTCTTCAGGAAGGCAGCCAGAGGTGAGGTGAGTACCCTTAGGACTTCTCAAATGGCATCTGGTGCTTGTGTCTAAGCAACAGAATTAAGCCTTTCTTCTCTACTGATGACAATGGGAGCTTGGACGCTTTGATTCAGAAACCCAGACATTTTGATCTGTGGCTGACTCCTACCCTGACCGAGGTATCCCTTTCAACTGCCTCAGCAAGATTTGCTGGAGCTCATTTGTCAGATCTCTCAGATGTCTGAACAGATGGCTTGGCAGTTTTAAGCACAGACTATGGTAAGAATTACAGTGATAATATGATTTTATTTTACTGTATTATAATATTAGAGCATTTTGATTATTTCAAGTGATTAATAAGTATTAAATTCCAAGAATTGTTGAGGCTGTCCAGGTAGATCACCTGAATAATGCAGGCAGCAGCATAGCTGCTGCCTCAGCTTATTGCTATTGGATGGTGACCAGTGCTGTGATCAGGTCTGATGGCTCACAAGTCTTTAAAAGAAATCAAGTATTCTTCTACATAATTTCCCACATTATCAAGAGACACAATTAGTTTTTCCTGTTGCCCTCCACTTCTGTACACCTACCCAGCTTAATTGCAGGGGCAAGGTCTCTTCTGAAGTGTTGGTGGCCAAGTCCTGCTGTGGTGGTTTCAGATGCTATTGCCTCCAGTCTGGGATATCTGCTGGGCTGATATCCCTGTACCTGTAGAGGAGAATGTATGCTTGGATCTTCAGGTCACACTTTGTTATGGACCCTCAGCTTTAGTGGTTCCAAAATTACTTTTGTTTTGAAGTAACTTTGCAATCATCGGGCCTCAGATACTTGTATACACAGACCCCAGGAGGCTGGGGATTAACCCATCCCTGTGTACTGTTTAAGCTACAAGGAAAGGTGACACATTTAAGTTTCATGGTGAATCACAAAGATTTGCATGAGATTCCTCTTCCAGCACAAGGCACAGGTGTCCGAAAACCACAAAAGACTGTGAGTGGCCTCTTAAGTGGTGAACCTCATTTTCCCTGGAAATGCCCCAGAACAACAGCTGTGGAAGTCCCCAAGGACAAGAGCCAGCAACACCTGCACAGTGACAGCAGACACAAGAGTTTAACAATTCACTGACAATTTGCAAATGCAGGATGAATTCACAGCAAGTCTGCTTCCAGGCTTTTGTAGTTCAAATGAAACATTTCACACGTCTCTAGGAATTGCCCCCTGATAAAAAAAGGGTGAGACATTTGGAAGCCAGTATAAAGAATGTGATAAACAGCAATTCAAATAAAATGACAGAAAAGATAAAATCAGAATTTTTTTTCTTGTTTTAAAAGGAGTTTGGAAATCATATTCCACTGAGGTCTAGATTACATAGCTTTTCTGAAGTTATTTATTTGTGACTGTGTGGACATTTGTGAGACTTATTTCTGTTGTGGAATGATTGGAGAATGTCACCTATACGGTAGAAAAGGACAAGAAAGTTAAAGGTTTTGGCTTTTTTTCTTTTTTTTTTTTTTTTTTTAGAAAGAAGAAATACAGATTCTTAGGCACTCACATGGTAGATCTAATGGAGGAAAAGAATTCCTGGAAAACAGTCCACAACAGAAAACACAACTGCATGGGCTCACTTTTGTTTTCTGAACTCGCACAAAAAAGCCATGGAGAATAAAGTGTAACTTAAAGATGCAGAGGGAAATTAAAGTGATGCCAATACCTTTTGAATCTCTGCAAATTGAAGCAGTTTTTTTTCTTCAAGGAAAGGCTTAGAAATAAAGGCATGTATTGACATATGTATTTATCATTTTGTATCTTATTATGGACTAAGGAAAACTTAGGAGCTCCATACCAGTGCTAACATCAGAAAATTCTCTTTGAGCTCAAGCGGTAGAGATCTCTGAATCTCAAACTAAATGTCCTGGGCTCTATTCCCATTTTTAATTTGCTGACAATGTCTCATTTATGAAAAAGGGGCCATTTTCCATTCTTTCAAAAACTGACTGAGACTGAATTACTCAGAATAACCTTTCTTCAGCCCTTCTTGTTTAGAAAAACAATTATCAACATGCTAGAGGTTCTCAATATGCACTAAAAATGAAAGAATATAAGGGATTCTATTGGACAAAATGGTGTAGATGTCATACAGAAAAAATTAGTTATTGACTAATTATTTATAAAATGTGTAAGTAATAATCATTTAACTGGTAGGCAGCAGCAGAACTATGCAGTCTAGGGCTGGTTGTGACATCCAAGAAGACAAATGAGCTACAATATTTAGATTAAACAAAAAAGAACCATTATAATAATACACACAAGGAGCAAAGTACCGCATTTTCTAGTTAATGCCAAGACTGAGTTTCACAATGAACTGTTTGTGAAACATTAAAAGTATAATTTAGCATATCTGAATAAATTATTTTCTACTATGTAGTAAAAACAGAGAAACACATGGCATAGATTATAGCCCCAAATGCTTTAAAATTCTTGGAGTAGAAGCTGCCTGGCAACTTTTGTACCAGCTGGAAGAGCGAGGACCCAGCTGGCTTGGCAGCAGCCACCATATTGTGCCTTGGCTGGCAGATGGCCATCTGACACTCTTCAAGGGTCTGTGTTCCTCCTGTCTGCATGTCTGCAGCACCGACAGCCCAAGACCGCATTTAGGAGGAGTGGGCAGATCATTCCCAGGAGCGTCAATCATGTTGGCACATGACAGCAGGGTGTGAAAGACGTAAGGGATTGACCATTCCTGAAAAAGGCTTAATGATGTTGCTGGTTGAAGCATGAGAGAAGGTTTTTGGGTACTTCAGCATCAAAATTTCCATCTTGGGATTGTGAAGGGGTGAGGAGAATTCAAGGGCTGGTGCTACTGTGAGGGAAGGGGGAAATGCTAAAATTCACACAATTTTTTTCAACTCCTTGCTCACACGAATGTAGGATGCAAACAAAGGAAATGTAATAATTTGTGTTTTAGTGCCTTCAGTCTGAGCATTACAGGACTACTAACACATCCGAAGTAAGCTCCAGTCAGGCATTGATGTCAAGTTAAAGAAGTAAATGTAGTAGAGATCAAGTTGGAACAAACTCCAGTTTGGGAGGGTTGAAGGCTGTGCCCAACTTCAGGTCAAGTAGTGAAAGCAGTACACCAATAAACATCCACATTGTCTCCTCTGATCTCTTCTAGTGCAGGAGAGGCAAGTTCCAAATTAGGAAAATTGTCACCTCCAGGACTTCTGGGTCATTCAGAGACTAAGGTGTAAATAGAAGAATAACCCAAAATGGGTCACCCTTTGTTAGTCAGTGAAGACATAGAGAAACCATCAACAAGACACAAGTCTTTTTGAAATGAAGCATTATTTGTCCTATGTCTCAAAATGTTCCTGCTTTTTTTGTTCTTTGTGTTCCTATGACAAACATAGGAGTTGTCCATTCTTCCCAGTGCCTCCCTAAGGCTGAACACTGTCTTCCCAGGAAATTAAAACAAACGCAATCACAGTGCACCTGCTCTGGTACCACTCTGGTAACCATTTCCCTCCAGCTCCTCCCCATGCAGCACAGACAGCAGTGGCTGAGAGATGGGTGGCTTTTCATGGCCATGGGTGGGAACCGGCAGAGCAATGAACAAACCTGTAGTCAATGGGGATTTAATTCCACCTAGTGGGGTGGTGGCAGAAGATTGCCACATGTCCCTTCTTACACAGGATGTGTCTCTTCCAAGCAGCCCCATTTGCAGTCCATGCTGCTTCAGGGGAAGACACAGACCATAGGAAGGTAGAGCTCTGTAGCACAGCTATCCTTGTGAAAGTTTTTGTGCTTTGATCTTCAGGAAGAGTGTCATCAGAGCTCAAAACCTCCTTCTCCTCCCACAAACCCTGAACTGACGAGAGATATATGGGTCTTGTATTGCAATAGTGCCAGGCCTCTCCTACTCTATATTGCACAGAAACTCTCCCTATTCATATGAGTGAAAGACCTGTTCAATACCTTCAGGCCAGAATGTAACACTGTGTTATCTGCTTTGAATACCTGCATAGTCCAAAACATAAGATTTCAGCACCAATTCCCACAGGAGGCAGCGTTTGCTCTCCTCTGTTTATATGAGAACATGTCCAGACCAAAATTCAGAGGTTGGATTCACTAAATTGACAATAAAATATGTTCTCAAGGTTGAGTGTGCAATGCTTTCACACAGACTGAAAAACTATTTTTAAATTGGACTCACAAATTTATTTCCATTTGACTTCTAATGATATTTAAGCACCTGTCTCTTTGAAAATAGATCTTTGACTTTTAAATCATTTTGACACTGCTGTATCCCATCTGCTGGAGACTCTGACTCTTGTAGATTTTGGTTTACAGATATTCATGTTGACCAAATGTTTCTCACATTTGTAAGACTTTTCTTGCTGAATGGCTTCAAAATTGTAATGAACACATACATCAGGTCCTTTGCATAGTTAGGAAGACTTATATGAGCTGGTTCTGGTAAGCATACTACAAGAATCTTGAAAGTTCCATACTAACCATCATGGAATAGTTTCAGAGCACTGAAATCATGTGCCCTTCTATTCCAGGACTTGGCCTGTGGCAGCAAGGCCACCAAGAGTCAGGGTTTGTTGTTGTAGGTGCTGATGCAAACTAGGATGTCCAAATGGCTTTTGGACCCCAGTTGGTTTGTGTCCTGCCATTGGACATGGAGGTCTGTGTTTTGCATCAGATTAATCTGATCAGTGGCCTAAAGTTATGATAAGCTGCAGATTAGTGAGTGTAGAATAATGGCAATCAGCTCTCTTTTTAAAGGAATACACAGAGTTGCAGTGACTTTTTACCAGACAAGTATCTCTGACTTATCTGGAAGCAGTCCTGCTTTACCTCTGTGGGATCACAGAATTAGTTTTTATCCTTGTTTAAGTGCTGTATCTTAATATCTACCACATGGATCTGTTGCACTTTCCCATGTTAGCTGCGGCATATCACACTGTGCTCATAATGAAGTCAATGGGAGATTTGCCTTGGAATTAAAAAAGAAAAAAGAAAAGAACTGGGCACCATGTAAAGTAAACAGTAATGTAAGCTTCTTTAATTCCCACTGCATTGCATCATAATTAAAATATTTTCTTTTAAAATTGAAAGTTGTAGCAATTCAGATATAAGTTTCATCTGAGGTTCAGTGGTAAGTTTCTGTCTCATGTTATTTCTGAATTATTGAGGTGTGAAAGAAGAATTTGGCCTTGATATTTGAATTTACTACTAAGTCCAAAATGCAAAAAATCTGATATAGCTGGCATTTTCTGGATTATGTTGAAGTGTGGGGGGACTGCTGTGCTACTTTGGTTTCCATTTCTATAGTAAAGTCACTGCATATGTGTCACTTATATGTCTTTATTAAAGTATTTTTCCCAAATTTTGTATTATGAGCCTCCCTCACTGAGACCCTGCAAGGGTCCATCAGGAGTTGTGGGGAGTAGTCAGGAGCATCCTCAACCCTTCAAGGCTGACAGTGAGAAAGGTTGTAATAACAGGTGAATGTCTGCAAAGGTCAGGGAACAGCTGTCTGCATTAATTGTGCATTTCACCCATTCCTTCAACAACAGGAAGTCAATGTGAACACTTTCAGCCAGTGAGTACTGTTTTTTCTTTCTTTCCAACTTAGACCAGTGCTACACGCTGAGCCAGGAGCAGGGAAAAAAAAGCAGATAAGCCAGAGAGGATTCAGACATACACCTAGAAGAGCTTTAGAATCATAAAATGATAGAATCATTTAGGTTGTAAAAACCCTTAGGATCATTAACCCATCAACCCAGCACTGCCATCCACCACTAAACCATGCTCCCATGTGCCACATCTACATGTCTCTTAAATACCTCCTGGAATGGTCACTCCACCACTTTCCTGAGCAACTGGTTCCAAAGCTTAACAACCCTTTCCATGATTAAATTTTTCGTAGTATCCAATCTAAAACTCTCCTGGTACAACTTGAGGCTATTTCCTGTTGTTACCTGGAAGAAGAGACTGGCTCTACCTCACTACATCCTGTTTTAAAGTAGTTGTAGAAAGCAATAAGATCCCCCTGAATCTCCTTTTCTCAAGGTTAAACACCCTCAGCTCCTTGAGCTGCTCCTCATCAGACCTGGGGTCCAGACCCTTCACCCTTGCCCCTCTCTGGACAAGCTCCAGCACCTCAATGTCCCTTTTGTAGGGGCCCAGAACTGAACACAGAATGTGAGGTGCGGCCTCACCAGTGCCAAGTACAGTGGGAGTACAGACGGTCACTGCCTTGCTCCTGCTGGCCACGCTGTTTCTATGTAGCAAAACAAACTGCGTCCTAAAGCCAAGGATCTCTCAGAGCCTTTAACTGGTTGTGTCCCAGACAGCACTCATCTGCATTTTCAGTCATCTAAATGTCCTTGAAACATGGTCGCAGGCCCAGTGCGTGGAGGGCCTGTTTCAGTAAGCAGTTGGTAGGCCATGGAAACCAGGCTGCTCTGAATACAGGCTGAGGACGTTCTGAGTCACAAAGTAGGGGATGAAGTCTTGTGGCTAAGCATAGGTCTAGTCCTTTTGCTGACCTAATTTCATCAGTAAAACAGAAGATTTCTTTACGTGGATTGATTATTTAGGAATTCATACTCCCCCGGCTCCCACTGCACGACATATTGAACGAATCCTGCTACAAGATCCTTACCCAGTATTATCTGCCTGTCAGATAAATGGTTGGCTTAAGGTGGCATTATTTTCAATTCCCTTTCCATAGGCAGCTGATCATTGGGTGTCCATGTCCTCTTTTTTGCAGGACCTGGAGCCATCTCATTTATGGCTTTATTCTGTTATACTGCTCACAGGCCAGGCTAATTGTTTCTCCAGACAGCAGGCTCTGCTTCCACTTCTTACAGGTTTTTTTAAAAAGCAAAAGAAAGTTGGTAAATGAAAAAATACTCAGTGATATTAATGTTTGAGCAAGTTCTTATCCATGTTAAAACTTATGAAAGTTTATCTGATTCGTAAACTTGTCTTATGCATGCTTATGGAGTGTCAGGCTCACAAGTAAATCTAATGCCTTGTTTATACCATAAAAAAAAAAGTTAAGATGCTTTTCTCATTGCATGACACTCTCAATTTACATGTCTACTGAGAGACTGCTTTCTGTATAAGGACAGGAACTCCCAATGCATCTAATGTAGCTTTAATGCACTAGTGCACTACAATAACAAGATCAAAAGAATTTGCACCATAATTTGCATCATTGTTTGAAATACCATCCCCTGATTTAATCATGTTTGCAACATAGACAGTTTTTTGAAATGGGCGTATGTGTGCTTGACACATCCTTATTATAGAAAAAACAATAGCAAATGATTAGTTTTTTCAAAGTCTACAGAGATAAAATTCTTTAGATGTGCTACTAAGTAAAATTTTATTAATGGCTTGTTTCCCTTCACAAAGTCTTAGGAAAATGGGTACTCCTTAATAAAAAATTAAAAAGTCCAGTTTCTTTCCTAATTTTTATGCCCCATTCAAATAAGGGCTATAAATGAGGTAGCAAAGAATCCTCGAGACAGATTTCTTCCTCCACCTAACCTATAGCATGGTTTTATGAGATTGATGCCAGAATGTTTGTCAAATAACAGTTCTGTCTTAGAATCATAGAATGTCCAGGGGTTGGAATGGACCTTAAAGAACACCTAGTCTCAAACCCCTCTGACATGGGCAGGGACACTTCCCACTAAACCAGGTTGCTCAAGGCAACTGGGTTTTGAACACTGCCAGGGTTGGGGCCTCCACAATCTCCCTGGGAAACTTGTTCCAATGTCTGACCACCCTCACAGTAAAAAATTTCTTCTTAATATCTAAAATAAATTTCCCCCTTTCAATTTGTACCCATTACTCCTCATCCTATCACTGCAGTTCCTGACAAAATAGAAAGAAACTGCCAGGACAGTGTGAACTTTGACTAACATGGTCTCTGCTCAGATGAAGTTGGGTAGGCTGAAAACATCTTATTCTAATCTGAGCTATAAATATGTGCTTCAGATTTGAGTGGAGCACAGGGAACTTTGGTGAGCCATGCAGAGCTAGAGCTGCCCTGTAACACTGGTGCTATGAGATCTTCAGATAAAGAGCAATCACTGAAATTACCGATGCCTTCTGAAGTAAATCCAGATGGTGAGGTACAGGCTTAACAGCTCTTTCTGGCACCTGAAATGGTGTTCTTTGGATATGCACCGAAATCTTTAGTGTGCATTGTTATCACAAAATATATGGTCAGCACAAGGAAATACAGGAATATTAGACGCTAGGTTGTCCCTTGTTCTTTCATGACTTAAGCATAAGCATCATTCTTCTTAGTTCCCCAAGAGATGCAAACATTTAAAGGACAAGGAGGATGGTAGAGCAATAGATGAACTGCTTGTCTCGGTCCCCTCGCTGTTTGTGTTGACTGCTTGCATGCAGAAGTGGGCATGACATCAGCTTAAGGACAGGTAATTCACATTTTTTCCACCTGCCAAAGAGTTCTGGAAGCTGCAGTGTTTTAGCCACAAAACCATTACTACAAACAGGTGCTGAATAAGCACTAAAAAGAGCTTATGCTGTCACAGAAATGAGTAAGGTGAATGGTCTCTGAGGTCCTTGAGCTTACCCATTGCAGGTGGTTGAGGAGCAATTTACAGAAAGAGGGGCCAACTCAGCTGTTTGTGGTACTTCATGGTTCCTTTGCAGACATTAAATAGTATTTACCTGGGTTTTATTTTTTGTTTCACTTGAAAAGTGCCAGACAGGTGACCTCTGAGCTGTGAGTTTCCCAAAGTCACTGTGTTGAGTCCATACAAACTATATAAAACTTCTTCTGAGTGCAGCACCATTTCCTACGGTTACACTTTTTCCTCCTGTTCCAAAGCCTATTGTAAATAATGCGATCACAGAGATTTCCTCTTAATTCCTTGTCAGAATAGAAATGCAACTTTGTTGGCAAATCAGAGATAGTAGGGGACAGCCTAGTTAAAGGAATACAGTATGTGTGTTCTGTGGTGCTGACTGCCTGACATGAGTCCTCTGTCTTGCCTGCAATTCTGCAAACATGACTATTATGTAAGAACTAACAAAATAAAAAATGAAAGCAAAAAACATTTGGCAATAACACAAGGATTTATCTTTACAAATCTAGGCTACATATACATATACATAATGGTTGGTTTTGATGATCTTAAAGGTCTGCAGGTCTATTCCAACCTAAGCAATGCTATGACTCTATATACATGTGCATGTGTAATTACATATATATGTACACATCCATTAATGAACATGATTTTATGTGTACATGTGTATGTCTTGTCTATCTAAGTTAAAGAGGATAATCAACGTAGGCAGAAAAAAAAAAACCAAACAAAACCAACAAACCAAAAAAACAGGAAAGAAACACAAGATTGGCATTATGACAATATGAATAGGAGTTTCATGATAACTAGCTTCATGATAGTTGGTATCTGATGAATACTGTTTGAGAATTACTTTGCTGGAAAGCCATTGAGGGAAGCCAGCCAGATATTAGGTAACTTAAGACTGCTTGGGAAATCAAAACAAAGTTACAGGGCCATTAGCTCAGTGTTATGCTTTTGGTGGGAGAAAGGACTGTGGAGAAGGGGCCTTCAAGCCTCCCAAGTGGATTTTTTTCCTCCCTCATCAGTTCCAGTGGGGACATATGTTTTTTGGAAAGAGTGCTATCACACACTCCCCGACAGAGAAGTAGAGGCATTTAACCTGCCGTGCCCATCTCGCCATCTTTGTTACCCACTGTAAGTCTCTGTGAGGCCTCTTCTGCAGAGGATGGGCATGGCTGTGCCACCCCTGTCACTGATGGAATTGGGGACTGGAGTGCCCACCTCTATCTCCACTCCTTTGTCAGCCACTAGAGGGCACAGAAGCTCAGGACTTGGGCTCCCCTCATCCTCCTAAAGGAAGTGCATAAAGAAGCCGTCCAGGGAGAGCCAGGCGTTTCTCTCCAGCTGCATATCCAGCTTTCGGTCATCCCAGCTTCTCCTTCCATCTTTGGCTTCCCCCGAGACATGCTTCTTCTGCTGGTGCTCGTGTAACACTTCCAAACTGCTGCAGACGTTAAGCTACTAAACCACGTTAAGGGACAGACTGGCTGCCAGGAGTAGCACGTTGGCCACTTCGGCTCTCGGTGGGAGGGTTTTGCCAGCTGAGCTGAAATTCCAGCTGTGCTGGCTTTCGGCATGCCGCGTCTGTAAACATCTCCACATTCTTTTGGGGTTGAAAGTAGGCTAGTGATACAGCAGGGAGTTTGTCTTTAAACCAGCTGATGGATTACCTCTGCTGTTCCAGGGCTTTGGTACCTGGTGGCATTTCCCCTTGCAGAGGTTCACGTGTTGTATAGTGCAGAGCAAAGCCTGTCTGCTTGCAATCCCAGTGCCTTGCACAGTTTAAAGTGCCACAGTGATTGCAAAAGGCTGGAAAGATGGGAACCAGGGGACTTCAGACATTATTAGAAACAGTCATTATAAAAAGTAGTTTTTGTGGTTTCAGGGTGATTATTTGGGATGTACTGTATTTGTTAACACTGCTAGGTTTTCCCTGGTATTCCTAGAGCATTCTGTCAAGTTACGCCAAATGAAGAGAAACCTTTGTCAGCCCAAATCTGAGCACTCAGGAATTTGGCAGAAATTGCAGGTCCAGTTCTGTTATGTGGAGTAAACCTATTTAATGGAGCAGTTTAATGCTGCTGAGACATCTAGCAGCAGCAAAATACTGATACACAAGGCTCTGGCTTTGTTTGAGCAACTCCAATTCCTTTTTTTCTCATTGAAACATTAGAGGTTTGCCTGCATGGGCATTTTATAATTCTACAAACTGTTGTTTTGTTGTAAAAATGTGACTGGTGAAGTGTTGGAGACTTACGCTACAGTAATACTTGCGTGGTCACGTCTTCATTCCCACGTATTTTAGTGGTGCCCTAGCTGCCTTCCTCTTACTTTATGCCCTGTCCCAGCTAATTGCTTTAGTTAACAATGTGTTACTCCCATCTTAAATACTGATGTATTTCTCTAAGCTCAAAAGCTCCCCAAATCCACCATCCTTGCTGCTCCCGAGGCAACCAGCCTTACCATGCATACAAGGAGCAGCAGGAAGATATCCTGAGATGGGATCCAGGGTGGGACAGTGGAGATGAGAAAGAACTGACTGTAGGACTTGTGTTGCCTGAGTAAAGAGTAGCATGTTCCCAGTATTTTGGCACAGACACTCTGATTTAACTCTTCAAAGTAAAATGCTATGGCTTTCACCTGTTTTCTGCCACATATCTTCTGGCACAGCATTGAGATGGTGCCACCATGCACAAAGGAGAGGATGGCCTACCCTTGGGGCTGAACCTGGTGGAAATTAACACCACATGGAAGCAGGGGCTTCCTCTGAAGGAAAAAACAACTGTGCTTCTGGATACAGGCAAAGTATGCTAGTTAGCAAAAAGGAATCACAACAGTAAAATGTCATTTAGATATAAATCTTGCACAGCAGCCCTGCTGTCTCTGACCCACAGACACACAAAGGCTTTTTGAGATTTGCACGATCATTTAGCATGTACCTTGTCAAGTGCCAGGGTTTCTCATTTACTCTGCATAACACCTTTTGGTCAATCACCAAACAAATGTACCAATCTCAAGAAGCTCACTTTGAGAATAAATGTGAGGAATCACTAGAAGAGGCCCTCTGTGGTTAAGAATCCTCTAGGCTGACTCTACTAGTGCTTTAAATTTGAATTATTGTTACCTAACAAAGTTGTTGTGACACTAACATAGCTCAGGCAAGAAGCCAGAGGATTTACTCAGTGTCCCTTTCTGACAGGACTGTTTGTCTTCTGGTTGTTAGTGACTGCTGAACATACCTGGATGTCTCCATTGATTGCTACCTGTCCTGTTTAAATTACACTCTAAAATAGCAGGACACAGAAAGGCAGTGAATATATTCCATGCTCCAGACCCTGCAATTTCTATTCTGCATGAAGGACTCTGTGGTAAGCATGATTCTGTAGCCATTCATCTTCCTGGGGAACAGGCGTATGAATATCATGCTGGGGACTTTTCACAAGCGAGCAGGAGGCTATATCCAGGCATACTGCTATGGTTCGATCAGGACATTTGCACAATGCAGTGTTGTCAGCCATCTCAGGACTTGGTATGCAAGACTCTTCCAAACTGGCTAACACAACCAGGGGCTCCTGTTTTGAAACACAGCAATTGCACTGATTTATAGCTTTGGGAAAACTGAGTGAAATCATTTGAATCAGTTGGGAACTTTGGCTTTAAACAGCTCTTTTTTCTTTATCTTTTTCTCTTCCTCCCCCCCCGCCCCCCCGTTTTTTTGGAAACCACTGATTTGTTGAAATCAAAATGTTTTGTGAAATGGGTGGGTTTTGGCAAATTGACAGAACCCATACAGAGTTCTGAGGAAACCTTTCCTGCCAGGAAATCAGCTGCCATCAGAAAATTATTTGGTTTCTTGACAGCTCTCTTGGCTCACTGTCAATGTGCATGGCTCCAGAGCAACTTTATGTACAAACTGGACTTCTTCAAAATACAGGCTTGGACCAGTATTACTACATGGAATTTCAGCGACCAGCTTGGGGACATCATGGCTTCCAGGCTTCCTGGCACTGGAGTAGGAACTTGCAAGCCCAGGAAACTGCTTTTCCAATAGTACTCAAATCTCAGTGGTGGTTCCAGAGTTTCTCTTTAAAATAAATGAGCACGACTGTCATTGTAAAAACCATGTGGACCAAGCTGCTGCTGACAAAACTCCTCAGCTTCATACATATCTTTGCGGTCTATTGGCAAAACAAACAAACAAAATATTGGTATACAAACTGAAGTGTCTTCTGTTTAAGCCTGTTCTACAAGTAGTGTAGGGCTCTGAAGTGGAAGTGTCATTGCAAGAATGGCCTGTTCAGTGTTAACCGCAACAATGAGATCACTGTGTCTTTGACAGAGATAGCCTTACAAAAAAGTTTTCTAAGGTTTGTAGGTGAAATAAAGGGCCCATTTACAACTCTCCATGGGAAGAAGAACTAGGTTAAAACAGCAAAGGGTATGAAATTTCCTCTGGGACAAGAGACTACTCTTTTTAGGGCTTAGATGGAACTCAAATGGTACATTACAATCACTCTCCTTCTGGGGGTGAGCATCACCTCCAGCTCTTCTCAGATGATTCATTACAAAGGATTTGCCTGCACAGCAGAATCACTCCATGATTTTATCAAGCTCTGGCATCCCTGCACCGGCAAGCCAAAGTGAAAATAGCAGTAAAAATGATGCTATAACCTTTAGAAGGAGCATTTAAGTGGAGTGTATTGCCAGTGTTTCTAAAGCATGTGAACCTTGTTATTAGCATATGATAACATTCAGGTGCTGCGTTTTCCTGCCCATTGTCCTCCCTGGCAGGCAGATTACAGCAATTCAGACTCCTTTGTTTTGAGGAGCAGAACTGCTCCTATTGAGAGCCTTGCCCACTCTCAGGTACTCATCAAAAAAAGGAATGAATTTGGGCTCAAGCTAATTAAGGTTATTTCAAGGAAAATACATAGATACAAAGAGGTAAGCCCATGGAAGGGATGCTCACATCTCTTTGTCATGCCTTCTCAGCTATCAAAACAGAATAAGTGCCTTCAGCAATGCTTAATTGTTTGTTGCCTAATTCTTGCTGAAATCCCTTTATTTTCTTTGAGGTTGAAGTTGCCTCTGATGAAAGTCTGAGCAAAAAATCTGAGAAATATTCAACTGAGTAGATGATCAGCCGTATTTCCTACCGAATTTTCTTTGCTCTAGCTTTTCATACAACATTATGTCATGTATAGTGATAATCTTTTTCTAGCTAACCTATCTACAGCATAGCATATTTAGTTTGATGACAGTATTTATGACATAATATAAAAGTTGTGTGTAGGAGCCAGGAATGGGGAAACACTTGGAATGAAGTCAAATACAGTCAGACTAAGCATCTGAATATCCAGCTCACTCTTGCAGTTCTTAGTCAAGTGAAATTCCCCTTAGATGGCAATTTGGGCTGAGTGAATTGTAAAAGGAGAAGCCTTAATCAGATTTCTCTAGATTGGAATTGATCTCTAATAGGTTTTGTGTGTAAATGGAAAACCTTCACTGTTGTAGGTGTAGCCTTTGTGAAGTCTGACATTTGCAGACAAATCCTGCTTTGACATTTCCATAGTATGCAAAATGGTTTGTAATTTTTCCCATCTAGTTTCTTGGAACATTCGAATAATCCAAAATGGTATTATTAAATGGAGCTAGATTGGCCAAACAGACAGTCTTTTTCAAGAAATAACTTTGAATGATTCACAAGTAATTGCATTGGCAGGAATGCTTAAAATCAGAGGAATTAGAGAATTGGGGAAAAAATCCTTAAAAATCAGGATATTCCAACCTATAAAGTGGGAGCTGGCATGATGAACTCACAGACTTGAACAGTGTGCTTTACTGGCAGTGAAAGAATTTGTTCCATGATCAGTGAAACTAATGAAGCTTCACCTTCACTGAATTTGTGTCTTATGATTGCTTTTTTACCTGTTTTCTAACTTCTTAAGGTCTGGAGTATTCATAAAAATTCTTCCATGTCAATTCTCTGGTATCAAACAGGAGGAGAGCAGTAGTCTCTCTCCCCTATGCAGATGCCAAGGGGTTTTTTAATCCCCAAGAGCTCAAAAAAGTTTAATCCTCTATCCTGTTGTAGATAAGATTGAATTATCTTACAGGTGGAACACATATTTGGAAAATCACAGAGATAACCATCACTCTCCCCAGGCCACAAACACACTGCATAATTATCTAGATTGTGTTTCTTTATGACATAGTTTTAAAAATAGCTCCAACTACAGACCATTAATGTGACTACCATACTGATCAAGATAGTGGAAACTGTGACAAGGATTTGCCAATTACAATCTGGAAAAAAACTGAGGTAAAGGTACTCACGAAAAAAAATTTCTTCTTTAAATTTAAATTCCTAAAAGCAATTATAGTATAATAAAAATGTTAAATGAAGGATTCTGTCTGATACAGCAATGCAATACAGTATTACTAACACTACATGAAGAAAACCTGACTATGATTTGTGTGCAGAGGACACTGGATGCATATATGTTCCACTTGATTAGGAGCTGATGGTCAGAACACCAACCTGTCACTGATTTCTAATCAGTATAAATATACAGTATTAGCCATATTATATTAACCTCTTACTCATCATCAAGAAAGTTATTAAAAAAGAGTTTGCATACTTTAGTAGAGAGTGAGCAATACTGATGGTTAAATGAATGGAGTTAAATGGTGATTTATTGCTTATAAGTGGTTGATACCAGTGTAAATTTCCCCTCTAGAATTTGTTGATAAGCAGATCATAATAATTTTGAAAAATAAATGAGAATATATTTTGGAAAGATCTATCACGTAAAAGTCCTCCATTTTATACTAAGAAACACCTAAGTATCTACTAACTGGTGAATAATTAAGAAAAGTTCAGCTCTGAATGCCACCATTTTACAATAGTTCTTTTAGCCAGTTTTATGAGGTAGTTGAATCTGAGATTGTTTAAATTAAGTGCCATGCTTTATTAATTAATTGTGACAATATTTATCTTAATTATCTGCGTAATGGGTGGGAGGGCTTAGACATTATTGGGTAGGACACACACAAACTTGAACCCAGCAGAAAGGAAATCTTTGTTTAGTGACGAAGTTTGCATAACAGCACTTCATCATCTGCTAAATGCAGTTGTTTACAGTGCTACTGCGTCTGCTGTTCACAGAGCAGAACCCATCTTTGTCTTCTGCTGGTGACCTTCTCTCTCAGAAGGCAGTTGGATGGTGCTAGGAAGGATGAGCTTATGCCCTTGTGATCATATTTCCATGAGAAATGCACACGATAACGTGATATCTGAAATAGATGCATTTTGTGGGAAAAGTTCTTATGTATTAGCCCTAAAAAGGCAAGGAAGTTGTGCTTTTGTGATGATATATAAGTACTAAAGGCCCACCTGGTTACTGCAGGACGTTCACAATTAATTTTTTGTCCCAGTCTCATAGAAGCTATAAAGGGGACAAAAGATTTATAGGGGACAAACTGAACAGCCGACACCAGACTGCTTCTTTGCAAAGTGCCTGAGAACTTTAAAAGACAGTGGCAAGACAGGAGAAAGCCTACACCCAACAGAGATCAAAAGAAGTGAAGTAGCTTAAAAAGGGAACTCCTCCAAGAGTGGCTGTAAAGTTGTTTGTGGGAATAACGCTGCTTTTGGTCATATAACTGGGTGTCTGAGAGAGCTGGGACAACCACAAAGGGTTGTAGAATGCACACTGGGTTTTCAATATGCTTTTTTCCTTTACATAATTTAATCTTGTGGTTAAGTTAAACAATATTTTGGTCTGCTTTGTCTCTGGTTTTCACACAAATTCTCAGAAAGGAGGTACAGCTGGTGTCTGAACTTGGTCAGAAATACTGAATTCACAGATCTTGATTTACAAGCAGGAAACATGCTAGATTTCACCCCTACCAATAGCTGTACTTACAGAAAAGGGATAAAAGAAGGTCTTTTGGGACACTACTGATATATTGGCACCTTGGTGGCTAGTGTCACCGACAATGTATGTTTTCTCATTGTCCATTTTTCTCAGTTGAAATTTCAGTGGTGGTGAGCTTTTCATCGTTAGGAAAATTTATTGACATGCACTTGAAATGTAGAAGATGTTATATTTAAAAGGATGGTCCCTTTGTATATATCTGAATTAATTAATAGATTACCTCTCTTGATGCTCCTTGTCTAACATTTTTCCTGTCATAACAAAACAAACCAGAGCAATAACAATTCTTCTCTTCCAGTGAGGCCTGGGAGATCTCTCAAGATCTCTCCCCTCATAGTTACTCAACTCCCTTGACTCTGGGTGCTAACCCAGATGAGATCTTTCATCTATTTAGTTTCTCTAGGCCATGATAAACTTGGGCATATAACCAGCCGTTTGCACCCCCAGACAAGGGGTGATAATTACAGCTGAAACCTCCTTAGTCCTTTAGGCAAGTGCCTAACTTCAGAGAAGAGTATTAAGCTGTGGATGCTGCAGTATACAAACTCCCTCTGCATTTCTTGCATTTCTCCTGGCTTGCTCAAAGAGGTTTCCATTCAGCTTTCTGGCTTCTATAGACTGCCACGGTCCAAGGAGGGATGGGGCTGTGACACAGCACGGTCGGGTTCAGGAGACAAGGTAGGGTGCAGATGGAAATGCTTTATTGAGGCGTGCACAGGATTTTTTATCAGTTCAGGCGGGGAAAGGGCCAGAACATGGGGTGGAGCATGAGACAGACAAATGGGGGAACAAATCGGGATAGGGGCACAGGCAAAAGAGGGAGGAACGTGGGAGGAATTGGGGAAGGAAAGGGCGAATGGAGGTTGTCTTCTCTCTGCAGCTTCTCCAGCCAATCAGCAGGGAAGCAGGGAAGTAGACAAGCCTGGGCATGCCTGGGAGATACAAATTCTGGGGAAACATACAATGTGTATATACATAATAACTGTAAAGTCTGTATCATAAAGTCCTTTCAATCGCTGTACATCTTTTTCCACTTCTGAAATTGTTCCCATTCTGATTCCTGGTCCTTCACAATAGACCATCTTTCCCAATGAGAGGGAGTCAAGGTCGCCAGCCCATGGTTGTATGTGTTATAGTGCATGACCAGGTCTTAGATCCATCCCACCTAATTTTACTCCTTTGACAGAGGCATTTACAGTAAAAAACTAATGACTGTACAATTCAGAGGGGCTATATGGATCATCTACATGTAAGATCTTTGTCAGTCTCTGAAAGTGTCTCACCTCTTTCTAGTAATTGCAGAGAGAATTTGCAATAAACAGCCTTTAAATTTTCACGGTTCAATTACATTTCCAAAGTTGTGTGGAATAAACTCTCAAAGGGGTACCTAAATTTAGACTGTTGCTCTGCTCAGCATTGCAATCCTGAGATCCCTTTTCCCTCAGGAACTTGTAATTTCAATGCTGAATTCTGGGTTTCAATAGAACCTAGGGTAATATTTAAGCATAACTTCTTATGCCTAAACATCTAGTGCCATATGAGATATTTAGTGAGTCCAGTATAAAGATGGCAGACACAATGCAAGATGTGTCTTTCTAGAGAAGCAGCTGAAGGCTATAAAAAATACCTTATGGCATTTCTCTTTTGGCAACTGAATTAATCTTCTATTAATATGAAATGAATATATAAGAAAGAGAGGGAGTTAGTTACCTTAAATCCTTGTGATTCAAGTTTTTGAACCTCTGAATATCATATCTCACCTGTTATCCTTGACAGTGAGTAACAAATACAGGAGACATATCTCACTGAGAACTTCCAGCCTTTGTTGGTGCACAGTGGTCTGTGTTAGCCCATCTCTATAGACTAAATGGTATGTTTGAACAGATGCAGTCCTGGAAACCTGCTGTCTATTAAAAATATGTATTAATAGTTTCCTTGAACTCCCTCTGTGATACCATAGGTCATCAAAATATTTCTTTAGAACAAAAAATACTCATCCTTTTTGTAAAGAACATCTTGAGAGAAACACAACCTCATCAAACTATCCTGCATCAATGTGTTTCCCTTCTCTTCCTTTGAGCAATGTTTCACCATCACATGTACAACAGATGTTGTGAATCAAGAAAATTTACCAAGTCTGAAAAAGTCATACTTAAAACTGTTCTGTATTTGTAGCTAGAGATAGCTGAGATGGATAGAAAACCAGCTGACTAGCAGCAAGAAGAGAAGCCAAAGTGAACTACCAAGCGTTTAACATTCCCTCTTCTTCTCAGTAGCTGTAGTTCAGTAACCTTGCGTTCAGGGTAAACTCTTTTAAACTCTTTATACGTGGACTGGGCAGAACAAACAATATAAACTAGATTAAAGCCATAACAGATGAAGACAGGATGTATCAAACACTCAAAGGTAAATCAGATAAATGAAAAACATCCAGACAAAATAAACAAAGACTGTATTCAGTACTTCAAATGGTTTGCTGCTGTCTTCACATTGCTCTGCTGCATCAGCACACCCTCCTTGTGTAGGTACAAGTTGTAACAGTTTCCCAGGTAAATAAACCAATCTCTTGTAACCAAAATTTTTCATTAACTAGTCTGATCCACATCATGGATGCAAAAGCATGTGAGAAGACATGCTCAAGGCCAGCTTGAGCGCCGCGGGACTTCTTGGTGCAACTTCAACACCAAACAGACAGGGTTGCGCTGTGACTGGGCAGCAGCTGGCCCTGGTGACAGGATAGGTGCACGCAAGCAGTTTGACTCCCAGTAGTTAAAACTTGCCAGAAGCACAGCCTTGGGTCCATGCAATGTACATCCTGCCAGAGACGGGTACAGGGACAGATATCCCTTGTATGGGAAGCTATTTCCAGCCTCTCATTAACCTGGATAACACAGAGCTGTCAGTTTTGGCATAGACACTTTAATGCTGATATAGTTTGTGCTTGCGTTAGGGTTTTTGCTGGTATATGTATGGCACACAAGATATTGCAATTTTAACTAAATCTCTATGCTGGTATAAGTATAGACCTGGTCAAATAAAGAAAAATATTAAATAATGCTTAAATCATTTACAGTAAAGATACAACTGAAAGTGGCCAATTTCTTCTGTAGCTAACTTTCATATTTGCCCTATGAGCTAAAGACTGGGAGAAGATTTGGAAGTTGACAAAAAAAGGAATCTTTTTCTATTTCTTCCTTTCCCCTGCATATTTTCAAGCTCCAAAGACTTCACTGAATGCATAATTTTTAAAAATAGACAGGAACCTTATATTTATAGTTTATTTATGTATACTGAGTGAGGTGGATTCATATCACTAAGAGAGGTGATACATACCAGTTATCCATTTTGACTTACAGGGTTTGACTGCACTAAAATTACATCAGACTTATTTTCTTTGTTTCTCTTTTCTGTTATATGGTCAAAAAGTTCATGTGTACTCTGAAGTAGTTAAAAACCACAATTACTGGCTTTATGTTATTTGTCATAGCAACAAATGTATGAAAATTATTAATATGGTGCAGGAAAGCAGTACTGGCATCAGATCACCATAGTATTTTTGAAATGTGTACCTATGTGTGTTTTAGTCAGTAGATGTTGGAGATTGCCTGATGCAAATTAATTTTATAGGAACTTAAGCAGATAGCCACAGCTGCACTTCACAACTGCCAGAGATTTCTGTAACTGGCAATTTTCCAGCAATCCTGCTAAGAAAGAACTGAAAGGTTTACCACAAGCAGCTATGCTGAAATAAATTGGCTGTCAGTTTACCATGTGGTTACTCATAAATGTATTGAATATTGGATTTTGAGTCAGTTTTGAACTCAGGTTGTTTATCACTCCAAAGAGACATGTTAGAAATCATCGTATCAAAATTCATTACTGGAATTAATTTTAGGTTATTCCATTGCCTACAAGATTTGACATCTTTTGCCTTTCATAATATTTATTCTGGTTCCCAAATGACAATATCTTATGAATTACCTCATAGGTTTAGGGAAGGAGTAATTTTGAAGTATTACTTTGGCTAAATATTTAAGCCATTTGTGACTGTAAGTTAAGCTTTTAATTTAAATGATAAAACACTCATTCAGCAAACTGAGGTGCCTCCTGCAGCCTTATTATTTATTGTTCTTATCATATTATAGGCAGACAAATGAGGTAAATGAACTTAGAGGACAGACCTGTCAGGGTATAGGAGGTAAGCTCTATAAAGACAGCCTCATTCTGAAGGTCTACCTCTAAATCTACAATTTAAAGCAGACTCCCCTGGCTTAGTGAGATAACAGGTCTTCACTCTTCTGCAGTTGGATTTTTTTACAGCCTTAAATCAGGATCTCAAAGCTGAAGAGTATGGGTGATGATGGAGAGTGAAATTTGTGAAACTTGTTTTTAACAGTTAATTGAATATTTCAGAATGTTTTTACATGAAGTCACTCAGAGCACAAGCAGATTCTATGTTTCCCTCCTGTTGACTTATTGACCTGTTTAATTTAACCTTTGAAAAATGTCTGTCTCTATAGATTCTTTTTTTCATCCAGGTAGTTTTGTAGTAAACAAGGGGAATATTTCAGAAAGACACATGAGTAAATTGTAGATTGTTCTGGTACCAGCTTGAGGTGATGTTTATTTTTCCTGTTTGATTCTACCTTTCGTGAAGAGCTTTGCCTACAGTCAGAAGCAAACTGCTTTGTGAACAAATGGGCACAAGAAATTAGGCAGAGGAAAAATGTGCGAGTGATTTGCTGGATACTAGACTTGTCTTGTCCTAATCAATGTGATCAGATCATTTCCAGATGTAAAGTACAGTCTCCCAATTAGTTAATTTCTTATTTTATAACTGTCCTACAGTTAATAGTGGTGAACTGAAAAGATGGGAACATGTTAAATTAAAAATTGCTTACCATTTCTTCTCATTTTGCTCTAAGGGAAAAAACCAAAGGCAGGCAAATGTGGTTAGTCCAGGAAACCACTCTGTCATTTCTTAATTCTCAGCAGCTTAAATCAGGAATTTGTCCTAACTTCATGCTCAGCTGGTTTCCAATCCAACAAATCTGGATTTCTTAATCCAACAAATCCTTCTGGAAGTTGATGAGCACTGTATTGGTATGGGCAATTGTTTGTGTCTCAGGTCTGGAGTGTTCAGAAAAGTCAGTGATGTGATGTGTTGCTATGGGTGCCCCATCCCCTGCTTGGAATATTGGCATCCTGCCCTGTCCAACCCATCTCCATGGTCTTATGACACCAGAGCCATCCAGGTCTGAATCACTGTTCTGGTAAGACCCACAAACACATAGTGGTCACAAAACTGAGCTGGATTACCTGCTTTTCAAAGCTGTGACCTTAACTTTGGATCTTCCACCTTTGCCTCCCTCCACTAAGTACTTGGTTTATGACCCAATAGGAGCAAAATGCAACTTAGATGACTTCTTAAGACAGTATTTTTTTTGAAGTTCTGTGGAGAACCTTAGAGGAATTATACTATACAGCAAAACACTCTGCTTGCTGATCAGAAAGTGAGGAGGATGGGATGATTAGCTACATCCCAGACAGAGGATGTGGCTTTTTCATCAGGGACATTTCTTCTGACTCCAGTCGTATTCAGCTGGTGGTGAATTTAGACCTTGACCTTAAAATAGCACGGACCTCACTGAGTGAGTCTTGTTTTATCTGAGCAGACTTGTGTCTTTCTTCTGTAAGTCAAGTACTTGCACAGTGTTCACCCATACAGCCCTGAAGCAGGTCATATACATGAATACCTGATCCTGGGTAACGCTGGCCAGGATTTGTCTGTGGAATATTTCTTAGCTGAGAAATAAGAAATTCAGGAAGCTTCAGGAAGTGCTGACATTTGTGGGTGAGACAGTGAGCAAAAATGGATGAAAGAAGAGAGAACAAGATATCTCACAAGCGGCTCAGGGGACACAGGGAAGATAATTCTAAAAGAGGCCTAAGTTTCAGGATCTCACTTTCAAGCTGGGAAACAGTAGATGGGACATAAGATGTTTTTTCAAATTTTTTTAAGTACTTGTAGGGCATTGCTGCTATAGGCAAGAGTTAGATCACTTACCTGAGCTGACAAGATCCGGATGAAAACTCTTCTGATGCAGCTGAGAGCTGTTCTGAGCTGTCTGAGGTCTCATGCTTTCCACATTTCAACTTCTTTACAATATGAAATGAAACTGAGTCATTAATTTATTATTTTTTAAGAATCAAATAAGTATTATTGTTTTTATCTGGTCCTTCCACCATCTGTAAACACTTTCTGTATCTTTGCTGGACTTCTTGTCATACTAATAAAGACGGAGATCACAGGCTAACGCAGTCTGCCTGGCTCAGGCAGACTCTGACCAAGTCTTGTTCTCCTCTCTGTGGCGCCTGTCAGGGAGACAAGAGCAAATCTGCAACACTCTCTCAGCCAAGAGATTTTTACTGAGTAGCTGTAGTTGAGAGAGGGTAGCAGCAAGAGAAGAGACCAAGTCTTCTGTTTTCTCCTTGCTACAGTAAGGTGGAAGGGAAGGGAGTTTTCTTAGGTTTTAGCAGAGAAAATGGCTAAAGGAAAGAGACCACAACCTCTGCAAGTACAATGGCTAATTACATTGCAACATCCAGCGGTCTCAGGCATCATGACCTTAAGGTAGATGCTAAAAAACTTGTTCTTGAAAATCAAGAATACGGATGACAAGTTACACGTACCAGAAGAATAGGTATTTTACAAATCTTATTAATTTACAGAGCGTATGTCAAAATTTTAGCATTCTCTATAGATCTTAATTGCTCAGGCAGAGGTGGGCAGAGCAACTTGCAGTAACATTGAGAACATGAATGTCCACAGCAGGACTTTGAGTTAAACCATTTCCAATCTCAGCTCAAGGAATGACACTGAATGAAAGAAATAGGTTTTTTTCTCATGGGGATGAGCTCACAGGCACAGAGCAGGGCAGAAGAGCAGTGAGAAAACTTGTGAGTGAGAAAGCAACCCTCACTGTCTTTCTGTTATCAAGACATCCTGCCCAAACTTACAGGATTTAGGGCTAGAGGTCACGAGGCTGCAGTTCCTTTTATGCTCCTTTTTTCAAGCTAGGGTACCATCTGTTATTGCTTGTCAAATTAGGGACTCAATTCTTAGAAGACAAGCAGCATGAGTTAAGGCAAGCAGCTACCTTTTATTTAGAAAAAAAAGGAATTATGCAAGTTATCATAGGGAGGTGTTTGATGTTAAAGCCAGTTAGATATATAAGATATGACAAAAAATCATGGAAAAAGCAGTCCCACAAAGTGCAAAGTTTGTTAGTCCTGGATGTCCTGACTATGTTATTTGTCTGGCAGTGCTCTCGGTGATTCCATGATTAACATCTTGATTAATGAAAACATGTGCTCTGGACCCAGTTCACAATGATGATGTTTTTTATTTGAAATCTGCAAGTGAGGGATTAGTTTCCATGAACAGTTTGAAAGACTATTAGGAATAGATTGTTGTGCAGGCAGAGTTTTCAGTGTGGCACTGCAGAACAGGATGTTCCCGGCCAGTAGACCTGGGGCGTTACGCCCCAGCTCTGCTCGTTCTGGAGGCAGGTCTGGCAACAGGGGGAAGGGGCACCAGGACAGCTGCCTCAGACTGTGGCTCACTGGTTTCCTTCGATTTTTCATGTGCACATACAACTCTGGCATCACAGCCTGTCCTATCCATGTGGTGGAAAAGACCCATCCCTCCATCTTGCATATAAGTTTTTAAAAAATTACATTTAGACATCTTTTCCTTTCACATCTTCCCTTTCTGCAAAGTTAGAATAACATTATCTGCATAGGCTTTTATCTCTGAGAATTGCTTATTGCTGTTTTTCTCTTCCACATACACTTGAGTTTAATGACCTTAAAGGCCTATATTGTAGCACAACTTTTCACGAAACGAACTGAAGCTGAAGTTGTAAGTTTATGACTTTATGACTCAGAACCAGACCTGAGCTGAGAGCAAGAGGGAAAAGAGGTTCTCCTATAAAGGCCTAATTTTATCTATAGCAGTAATAAAATCTTTTAAGGTCAGTAAAGATAAAGGTCAGTGAAACTGATCTCTTGCTTTCTTTCCTACCCTCTCTCTGCTTTGGGACTGGTTGTACTTATATTATTACTACTGTATCGGAGAACAACTCCCAAATTTCAGGCAGGAGCCTTCTGCCCTACTTCTTTCCCCATTTCCTTTCTGGCTGAAGCACCACGAAATTTTGGCCATGGACTCAAGAGTTTACTGAATTTTCTTCCTGAAACTTGGTACTTTGTATCTCCCTCCTCATTTTTAACGGTTGTGAACTCTCTCTTTTCGGAGACTCATTTTTCCATTTTCTCTGTGCCTTACAATCAGACCAAGGTGAATTTTTACTCCCACTAACTTCCTTTCTCTTTCTATGTCAAAGCAGTTTGTGCAACCCCTTCTCCAAATTTATGCACAGTCTATGATCTATTTCCTTTCCTGCTCAGGAGTTCAAATCTTCCCCTTGGTCCCTGACACTAATTCTGTGTTTAAGATCATGGTTCTCTTTACTCATAAAAAGCATCATCAACCCTAGCTTCCTGGTCAGGTGATTTTAAGACTTCCCTGTGAAATCACCCAGAAAATTCCCCCCTGTCCTCAGCCACTCAGCTGCCTAACTTCCTTCAGACCCACAACACAGGCAGTCATGTGCATCAGAGAAGATGGTGCCTTCTCCTTTATTATCTGTCTGCCTTTAAGAGCAGTGTGGCAGTTGGGTTCTCATGGCACCCTTAGGTCACAGTTGCCATCCACCTCCATATCTTGGTGGCCCTGGGGAGAAATGTAGAGTCTCAGAGCAGGAATAGTCCTTGGCTTTTCTTACTCTGACTCCAGAGCATGATGCTTACTTGGTGTCAGGACACAGTATCTGTTCTTCAACTTCACAGGTCTACAGAGTGGGTGAGGAGATGTCCGGAGCAAGACCTGCCTCCAGAAACTCCTCCCTCCTGTACAACTGGTCCTACCACAAGCCTCTTTTCCTCTTTGGTGCGTCTCTCTGTTCTGCTGATTAAATCATATTGTTTCTCAGTTTGTAAAAAATGATAATGGAGGCAGAAAAGCACAGTTCTGTAAAACCAGGGTGGTACAGGGAAAATAAACAGGGACCAATCATTTACAGTCTCTCAGAACATAAAATCTTAGGGGACACCCAATAAAATTGTCAGGCACAGTTAAAATTAGGCAAAAAAGGAAAGCTTTTTGTGTGGCCTACAGTTACATTGTGGCCAAATAAATTAAATAAATAAATTCCAGAAGGGATTGACACATTAATGGAGGATGAGTGCTTCATTAACTGTTTGATACTACACTCTGGATGTAATTTGAGTCTTAGGAAATCTCTACACTGCTGATTTTTGGAGGCTGGAAGGTAGTAAAAGGATTCTATATGCCTTAATTCTCATACTTTTGTTTCAGTATCTGCTAATAATCCTGTCCGAGACAGGATACTTGGCTAGACAGGCTTTTGATTTGGCTGGCTATGGTACTTCTTACATTTTTTAATACATACTGGAGCAGCTTTGCCCAGAACTTGGAGTACAGAGTTTATTCTGCTCTGCGTGCTGTACTTCTTTTCTTTTGCTGATAGCCAAGAATGACAAATTTAAAATAAGAGTTATGACAGCAGCAGCATGCATGGCACAAGTTGCGTGGTAATGAGTTGGTTTTCCCAGTTAAGCACTGGAACAACTTCATTTGCTGCCCATAAATGGGCTCTGTACATTCAATCCCTTGATGGTGCAGAGGGCCTGCTGTTGGGGTGGATCACAGCTTACTGAGCCCAGAAGCTCTCAGCCCTGATTAATGCTGTGATTTCAATTCATAGTTTGAAATTCAAGCTACTGTGTCATAACCCCAAAGCCTGCCACAACCTGGGAAAAATAATTTCACATGACCCTGTTGCACAGCCTCAAGTAGGTAAGAATAAGGATACTGGCAACAAGTAATGGTTAGTAATCAGTGTTGTACACCATGTTCACAGAGCAAATGGAAACACCCTGCTAAATTAACCTGATCCTTGGGTTCTAGGCAGTGTTACATTGATGGTTGGCCTCAATAATCTTAGAGGACTTTATCAACCTAAACGATTCTGTCTGATGCAAACTCAGATCTCAGAGTCAGTAAATGAAATGTTCCCCAGGCATGTCCTTTTCAAACCCTGCTCTGAAACGTAGGGTGTGAGGAATGATGATGTGTATGGAGTAAAGCCAAAGAAAATATTCTCTAATATTTGGAGAAATAAAGTCTTTTTTTCTTTTTTTCTTTTTTTCTTTTTTCTTTCTTTGCACAGCGGGACATGCAGGAAATTTCAGGGGCACATTAACAGAATTGGTGTAAATGTTGGTCAGTATTTTCAGCAAATACTGGTCTTTTTTCCTTGTTGGCTTTTGTATTGTTTTGTTTTGTTTATTGGCTCTTTTTGATACCCCAGGAGTCTACTGGAAAGGACAGAACTATAAAAGTCAGTCCCACAAAGTGCCAGGAGCCCTAGGCTGGCTTGGCAGTTGTGGAAATTGATGACACTCCACAGCACCCATGGGCAAGGTCTCTGCTGCCAGGTGGGATGAGTCCTGTTAACAGGTGTGTGAGTCTGTAAGCTACTGAGGCAGAGATTCAACTGTCATAGGTCCCATAAAGTAGTAGCTTTTGGCAGATCCTATTATTAATGATACTACGTTTGCCAACAACGTAAAACAATAACGCTTGTGAGTTAACCAAATTCAAATCATATGAAGATTTTCCTGCATTCTGTCCAAAAAGCTCTTGTAAGAGGCTGATTCATCCAATACCATTCCTATCCCAAGAGCAAGGGAAGATCACTTTCCCATTCTTTCACTGTGGGAAACAGAACCCAAATCAGCACAGATTTAGTCCACTTGGTGGCTGCAGACAGAGACTACCTTTTTTCTAATAGAGTTTGTTTAAGTTATGCTTGTGGCTGCTTTCTAAAGAAGTGACTGTTCTTTTGCTGTAAGGTTGCTCATATGATAGAAATCCAGCTAATCAGACAGATTTGAAAAACAGCAAAGATCTATTTTCCTAGCTACCTCAGAGCCATGTGTCTGGCTTGCAGGTCCCAGTGGATTAATGCGTGAAATTCAAGCCCTGGCACTGTGGTCTTTATTTAGGGAGTTGCAAATACATGCAGAGCAAGCATTATGAGCTTCCCTCCAACCACTGCAAAATCTCAAAGCATTCCTAAATTAATCCATTAACTCTTACAGCTGCCTCAGAGCCTTTCTATCCCTTATGTCATTGTCATGGTTTGAGAGCTTCAAAAATCTAATTCTCTAGTCAAAGCCCCCTCCCACATCTCAACTCAATGCGAGAAGGTTTTTTCCAGACAGCTACACAAGACTTAAAATGGGAGAAAGGGAATATATTACAATGACTGTACACATAAATATTATAATACATTATACACACGATCTCAACTATCTCTACTATGACATAAGTATTTACAATGGATCAAATCTCTTCTACCCTCCAAATAAAAGTCCAGGAAGGAAGAAGGAAAGATCCTTTCCACTCTCAGAGCAGCAGTTTCTCTAATGCAGCAGTCATCTATCTTCTTTTCAGGCAGCAGCTGATAGCTGGATTTCTGCCAGCACACACGAGGGGTATCCAAGCCCCCTCGGCCACTCGTCTTTCGAGTGAGGGTCTTCTTCCGTAGGCTGCGTTCACCAGGACAAGGGTCACTTCACTACGTCATATCACAAAGCTCCGGGGTCTCCGTGATGGTCCTTATCTTTAGGGGATTCAAACCCCTTTGCAGAGCTCCTGTGCTCTGCCTCAAGCTGCCAGCTTGGCAGCAATGGCAAGGGGGGAGCCAAGGTAACCCCCTCTGCATTCTTCTCCGTCCCAGTCTAGCTTTCCAGGACACTTTGAGCTTTTCAGCTCTTCTCTCTCTCTCTGGTGCTGCATGTTGCATTTTAGGACTTCCATCCAGTAGGAGTCCACCAACTTAAGAGGGGTCTCAAAAGGGTTTTGGGGGATCTGGTTCAGTTCTTACCCCCAAAACTCTGTGTAGAGTTTAGTCCTGCTCTCTCTTCATTAGACATCTCTGTGTCTCTCCTACTTGACTGTAATGCCTCTGCCGCTTCTTATCTTTTCTGCCTCCCTGCCACCGTTTCTGGACGCTGCTTCTGCCGCTGCTCACTCACGGTGGAAAACATCCCCCAGCTCATAGCTACAGACACATAGTCCAGCTTAACACTGTTCTAAGTCTCCGTAGCCCCCTGCTGGGGGCTGGGGGGGGGCCCAGAGGCCCCAAGGGGCTCTGAGCCCCTTTCCTCGTGGCATTCACAACACGGCTACCACTTCCACCACCAAACTACAACTAAGCTTCTCTTCTGTTTGCTTGTGGTATGTTTATATTTTGCAGAAGCACTCATTGGATAAAACTTCCAAACTTCCAGGGTCACCACCCCCTGGGGTTTTACCACTTTATAACTGCAGGGGGAAAAACCGTTTCCCCCACTACAGTCATGAACATCTGATTAATATTCAGGAACTCTCAGGACTCGTTTTGTGGGTTTCTTCCTCTTTAGGAGGAAAGTTTGGTGTCATGAACAACGGTTTGCTGTCATCTGGTTTACTTCCAATGAGAAGGCAGAAGTAAAGCTCTGCCTGTTCTTTTGGTCAGGCTACCCCCTGCAGCTGCTCCTCATGGCTCTGTGATCCCTGCAAACCCATACTCATACACTGCTGCTTTCTTATAGGGAGGCAGAGTTAATAAACTGTGCATACGTTGATCCAGCTTTGGCTGAATCACTGGATGATTGGACCACTTGCCTTGGGTAGTGACTTTAGTTGTTTCCAAGTTTTAACTCTACAGAAATTGCTTAATTACCTCTTTCATGAAAACCAAAAAAGCGCTCAGGCCACCTGAAATCTGATATTATTAATATTACAATTGCTTAACGTTGTGTGAAGGTGTAGGAAGAAGGTGGTGTTACTCTACAGAAGGTTCTTGTTGCTGATCAATGATAAAGGGCCACACACGGGTTAAGCAAATTCAGGAGAGGGAAGGTCAAAGCCAAAAGCATTATTTCAGATCAGTGTTGTGATCAGTCTCCATTTCGACCAAATGGACTCCCTCATCTGAAACTGAAGTAAGGAACAAGGAGGCCCCCACTCTTCTTGGGGTAACTTGTGCCAGTACTAAATCCCACGGTTTTTCCTGCTGTCCATGAACTGGACCAAAGCAGGAGGAATTGCAGGACTTGCCTTCCAGGCTTCAGCTCTCTGGAGGTGATGACCAGGTCCAGGACTCTCATACCGAGGTGACAAAATTCAGTTTGTCTACAGCACTCCAAAGACTGTGGGACATGATTTAAAGCTATTTTTATTCTTTCTTGACAGATCTACAGATGAAGGCAAGGGTGCAAACACGCTCCTTGGTAAGGGTATTTAAATCCTCCCACAAATCTTTTTGTTCCAGTTTGTGCACCACTGCAGATGATTCTGGTGAGTCCCCTCTTCCCATATCACTGCCCATTCCAATGATAGCATACCACTGCCACATCACTGTACTTTCTGCTGGTTTTCTTGTCCCATGAGCAATTTCCCTGAGCTATCCTGCAAAGCAGATACCTTCTCTTCATGAATACTTCTAAAATCTTTCAGTGAAGTCACTCTTTCTCTGTCCAGATTGGGAATGGGCTCTACTTTTCTATGGAGGAAAATAGGGGAAAACTGGGAATAAGAGATGGCCATCACTTAGTTATCACATTAGCAGTATAAAAATAACATTTGAAAACTAGCCAACAACACTCCGTAAGCTCAGGATCCCTGAGAACAACCGACCAGGCAACAGCATGCCATGCCTGCCCAGTTAAGGCCCATGTGCCTTTGAGGGCCCATGAACAGTGAACAGTTTATTTGCATGCTGTATCTTGTTCCTCCATCTTGCCAATGTGGGTACTCCTGTAGTCCCTTCCCCTTCCCCTTCTCCTTCCCCTTCCTTTTTCTCTTCCCTTCCCCTTTCCTTCCCCTTCTTCTTCTCAAACCTCTTCTCTTCCCTCTTCCGTTCCCTTTCCCTCTTCCCTTCCCTCACCCTTTTCCTCTTTCTTTTTCTCTTCCCTTTCCTTTCCCACAATGTACACAAACTCTCAAAGTGGCAACATAAGTAAAAAAAAAATACACTGAAATGATTAATGGGGCTGAGATTGATGCAGTAATGGATGTCACACCCAGACTGACCTCCATATGCTTCTTTTCCCTCTATTTTCCTCTCTGGAGAATATGATTTAAGTTTTTATCAAATGCGTAGTTAAGATCTCCTGGTTTCAAGGAAAAGTTTAATTTGTAGCCTGATCTGCTATGATATTACTCAGTTTCTGAATATTGCACATTTTTCCACAGATTACCTACGACTTCCATGTATAAATTATACTTTAGAGATGTAAATTCAGATTATACATTTTTTAAGTATTAAATTTAAAAATAGTTTTTCAGGCTGGGTATTGTAGGACTAAAGACTGTAGTACTTGATATAAGTTTTATAAATTAGCTAACAGGATTTACAAACTTGTTTACAAAGGTGTGGGTTTTACAAAATAGCTAACTAAATCCACACATATAGATGTATTTATATAATATGGAAGAATGATTTATAAACTTCCTCCTTCAAAGAATTCCAACTTGTATTAGGGTCCTTTGGTATTTTGGACTCACTTTTTTCCTCATAAATATCATTAGCACAAACACACTTCCTTCTGAAGTAAAACTATATTATTTGTGAGAAAAATCACTGCTCTAATTGCTTCTGGATACAGAATGAGATTTCATAGAAAAGGCTATTCTTTTCCTTTAACTTCTTCTAGTGAAGTTAGCTATTAACTGAAACAGATGGGTGGAAAGTAGAAAAAGATTTCCAAAATTGCAAAGGTATCAACAAAGAAGAGTAACGAAGCTGGTGAAGAGTCTGGAGCGCAAATCCTATGGGGAGCAGCTGAGGGAGCTGGAGGGGCTCAGCCTGGAGAAAAGGAGGCTCAGGGAGGACCTTACTGCTCTCAACAACTACCTCAAAGGGGATTGTAGCCGGTGGGGGTTGGTCTCTTCTCCCAGGTCACAAGTGATACAACAAGAAAAGGCCTCAATTTGCACCAGGGGAGGTTTAGACTGGATCTTAGGAAAAGTTTCTTCATGGAAAAGGCTGTCAAACTCTACAACAGGCTGCCCAGGGAAGTGGTGGAGTCACCATCCTCAGAACTATTTAAAAGATGTGTAGTTGTGGCACCTGGGGACTTGGTTTAGTGGTGGATTAGTCAGTGCTGAGTTAATGGTTAGACTCAATGATCTTAAGGGTCTTTTCTAACTTAGTGATTCTGTGATACTATGAAATGAACTTTCAAAATAAGCTGAGCTGCCAAAAACTCCCAATACTCCTGAAAATCTTTGTACAGATGCGGCTTGGTTAATTTTAAAAGTCTGATAGGCTTTTGCATAAGTCTTTTATTGATTAAAAAAATATGTAAATCAGAAACCTTGTTTTTTATAGAATCTTCACAACTGTCTGTCACTATTTCCTTACCTTTATGACACTGATATTTTAATGTCTTCCTCAGTCTTTTAGAGAAATAGGCAGGTTGAAACATACAACATCAAAAGTATATTCAATTTACTTTAGAAAACACCGCAGACATCCTTTATATTAATACACCAAATTTTAATAACTAATCTCTTTCCATTGTAATATGAGGAAATTAATTTGCAAGTACAATTAGTCATTTAGAAGCCATCAGCTGAAATACTCATGATGAAAAACAATTTGTGGATACACATTTATGCTTTCTCTTTTATATGAATAAAATTAATTTTTTATCCTTCATATTGAAGAGTGGAACTAAGTCACTGCATTCTAAGATGTTCAGGTGCACTCCTTGTTTCAATAAATTTGGAACAAATAATGAAAGAATTAGCATGAATCTGAGTTTAAAGAAAAGAAAATGTTAGGTTACATGGTTCTATTATTTTACTTTTTTGTCCTAGAACTCATGAGAAAATTTATTTCCAAGATTTTATTTTAATTTGCTAACTCAAATTCTAGCAGGTGTCCTTCAAACTGAGAAGTGCTTACCTGCAGTCTTCTGTCTAAAATGAATGGTGTTGATGAGTAGCTGAGACAACAAAAAGGCAGTGGTTAGGTATTGGGGGTAACTTCCCTCACTGGGGTTCTAGTTTAAAATTATTAACATTCTTTGTGATCTTTAGTGTGCTGTAGAGCCTGAAGTCTGTGCTTCATAGGCACAAGGACAACATCACCCACTTGTGGCTTACTCTTTTCCTGCCCCTTTGACTCTGGCTTTTTCAGCCACATCAGTTTTGACATATCGAGAGGAGGATGTTCCCTCCCAGTATTCCTCCGGGAGCTTGCACATCTGAGCTGGAACTGCCTTTGGCTGAGGAGGAGTGAAGCCTCGAGTTTCCTGCATAAGTGCTTTAAATCTCTAAATTTTTAGATAAAAGCAACAGTTCTGCTTTCCTTCCAGATGCGGGATTTATCCAAGGGCCGGCTGAGCTTCATGCAGAAATGAGTACTGCTAATACACATCCAACTTTTCCAGAAAACACCTGCTAGATTGCACTTCCAGAGACGCTTCCAGAGACATGGGTGGAGGAGTGTCCAGTTTGCAAGTCCCAAAGGACTGCAGTCATAGGAAAGGCACCAAAATGTTCAGCTCCAGAGGGATGGCAGCAAATCAGGTTGTCAAGCACTGGAAGCACCTGGTGAATTTTACTGGGGAAATTAACTCTGGTTGTGGCTCTTTTTATCTCCTGCAGGATGAGGTAGGCTTTTGTGGATTGCAGTTTTAGACTTGGACTTCTCCATTCTGCCTCCTGCTCTCTTAAAGCACCTTAAAGCATCTGTTGGTGTGGTCCCCTTACATCTGAAGCATGCAGGCACATGCCTGCAGGCACTGCCTTTACATGAAGCTTCCTAAAACCGAGGCGAGAGGGGCTGGATCTCTTGCAAAAATTGTTTCAATGCGTAGGTTATTCCTTGGGAATTTTCTAAGCAGGCCATTTGTAAGTGTAAACATATTCTTGGCCAATTAATTGAGTCAAATGTTTTAGCAGCTCCATAAAAACCATTATGTGGCTAATTCTAGTCATTGGGAATTAACAAACAGAATTCTGCCAGAATCTGCAAAGAAAGGAAACTCTGTAAAACAGGATGAGGCAGAACTGAGATTTCTGCAAAACTGGGGTTGTTTCCAAAATTACTTACTAAAAAAATGGCTAATTTTTTTGTTCCAAACTAATGCTAACTAAAATTTCCTCTCTATCTATGTGTCATACTGAAAAGAATTCACTAAAAACAAAAGATTCAAATGGAGATTTGTATTTTATGGTACATGCTCAGAATTTCTAATAGGAGGTAATAAACCCTTCCCTTCTCCTGTAGATTTGTGAATCAAAGGAAGAAAAATACATTTTGTTGCCAGTGTGATCTGACTATTTCCTTATAAGTAACATCAAAATTAGCAGTTCCTTTTAAAGGCGTGTGTTTATTCTCTGTTTTTCAATGCAATTTCTCTTGTGGGAAAGAAAGGTAATGAGCTACACTATGTTTTCTGAAGCAATACTGAAACTATGCATACATTTACTAGCATCTGTGCACTTTGGCATGCTGTTTCTTCTGTGGATTTGGAATCTTGACTAATGGAGTCACCTTCTTTTTGCATTTGCAAAAGTAGGATGACTGCTGATGTGGACTGGATGCCTCAGGGAACAGCTGAAACCAAGAGAATGGCCCAGTGATTATGGAATACACACAAGAAGAGGTTCACTCTCTTGCACAAGGATACAGCAATTCCACAGCAGGACAAAAATCTCAAGAAGTTGCTCTTTTCCCACATGGTTTTATTCTTCAGGGGCATGGAACACTTTTTTACAAAATTAAGTCTAGGTGGCTAAAGTTATAAAGTATAAACATAAAAACTCTTAAGCTTTAGGTATGATGCAACCTTTTGATCATAAGAAAATGTTCCTTCAAAGCCTGTTACTCCTTTTAATTATCTAATATTTATTTTTCTGGTTCCTTGTAGTACCACAGGGAACAGGAGATAATAGTTTTTCCCCAATAGTTTCTATTACTTTCCTCTCTGTGCATTTCTGGGAAAGAAGCTTAATATAAGAAAGTTATAGAACTGATGTATTACAGCTTTAAAACTTTGCATGTCTTGACTTTGACCTTGAGTGATCTTTTTGGCCTATGACTAACTTAGACCATGCAATTCTAGAGACTAAGATAGTTTCAGGATAGCTTAGCTCTTCAGAACAGAGTAGTAGAAAACAAACTCACACTGATGGTGTTATTCAGATTCAAGAAAAGAAGATCAGATGCCTTAGATTCTTGTGGTATTGTAAACACCCTAAAGCATGGAAAACCTGAATTACTACCTATAGTTTGAAAAGGTGAACTAAGAAGAATTGTTGGAAATTGAACATATCAAGAGAATGAATAAAAAAGGGAATGAATAATAAGACTCCTACTGCTTTCCTGGAAATCAAGTGCATCTACACCACTACGAGTTTTGAGCAACTCCTCTGGTTTAGCTGTAGTAACCTGGGCTTCTCTCATGTAGTGAGAACAGTTAGACTATTAGTTTTTGACGAAAAATTCTCCATGTAGATAGCGGTCAGCTTGATCTTTCTAGTAACTACCAATCTTATTCTTAGCTTGCTGTGTTTCTTCTGGAAAACTTCACCTGAGTCTGACATGAACAGACAATACACTTCAAGAACACCATAAGGTCATTGATTACCTACCATCATCACCGCCATGAACATGAACCCTAAGGACACTGACTTGACAGGACACTTGGTTGCATCTTGGTTCATCACATGGCTTTTAAGTTTCAGTCCTGGACTCTGCTCAAGAATGGAGATTTTCAGGTTTTTATATCCATGACTATTTCTAGTGTCTTGGAGATAAAGGCAAAAGGAATTGTTATAAAGGGAATATAGCAGACTATTGAATGTAGGAGGAGAGCAAGGAAAATATAAATTTATTGTATCATCTGTAAAAATTGTTTATGGAAGTTTAAAGACAAATTGCTTGTGACTGACTCACATCCTCAGCCTAAGAGCGTTGCCGATGA
The DNA here is from genome assembly GCF_001715985.3 of Manacus vitellinus. NCBI lineage: Eukaryota > Metazoa > Chordata > Aves > Passeriformes > Pipridae > Manacus > Manacus vitellinus. The sequence goes on along the minus strand of NW_021939396.1, from coordinate 11,728,471 downwards.
ATCAGTCCAATCTCTACAAATCTTTGATGTATGCCCCTGGAGAAGAGGACACACTCTTTATCTCTGACCATATGTAAAAGAGGTTTTGGAATAATCCCAGCAATGTACAGAGACAAATGATTAATGTTTCCTGTCCTGGATGCTCGATTAATTAATGTAACCTCAGACATCCTGAGGGAAGATGTTGCATGTGTGGACCATATTTCTAATAACCCCCTAAATCTAAGACCTTGAAATCACTTAGGTACAGTCAGCTCTGCAATTACAAGTTCTGTAAGGTAGTGTCTTCATGGCAGGAATCAGAAGTAATCCAATTAACTAGGATGGCAACTGCATCTGGAAAAGTAGGGGTAACTGGGAGAAGACAAGATGAAGCAAGAAGCATATAGATTTTATCAACCTTACAAGGAAAACACATAAATATCATAAAGCTGATTTTTAGTCTCTTATTTTGCAAAGTTAAACTAAATCAGTTCTAGAAACTATCAGCATTAAGACGGATAATGCAAGAGACACATAATTTTAGCCTGAATGCTCTTAAGTATATTCATTTCCTGAGACACATCTACTATCCTCTGTTTCAGTGTAGAAGACCCGACAAAATGCCTAAGACTATCTTCAGATCATAAGGTTTGCACCTGAAAAATAAGGTTCCTACAGCCCATGGATGGGTATTCCCACCACTTCCTTATTTAAGGCCTGGGGCCATATTTTGTATGGATGCACTAATTGTGTGTGGCATTGTGCTGTGTGCTAGTGTGGACATCCAGGAGTGCTCAAAAAGACCATACAGCCTTCAACAAGAGGAAGACTCCTTCATCCCACTTAGTAAGAATCAGCATCCCCTGAAATGACAAAGAATGAAGTAATAGCATGAGATTCCAGTGCAACTATGCCTGGAAAACACTTCCAGCCTTGATAACACTTCGTTATAAAGAGAGCATCAACATTTCTTTGGAGCTCCTAAACTCATCCCAGGGTTTGGGTTAATAAGGAAACCAACCATTCTTCACAGTTTTGTTTTGTTAGTATGCAGTGATACAATACAGCAGCAGTGGATTGCTCTTATTGTGTGAATTGCTTACTGCATGGGCATTTTGTTGGATACTGGAGAAAGTGAATGGCTTGTATCTAACTCACAGTGCTTTGGTGATTCCATCAATAGCACAAAGTCTCTGCTTATTCCTTTATCTTCTTATTCATTTCGCCTAAGATCTAGGCTGCCACACTTTTTTGACATCATATTATAATAACATGGTCTTTGTAAACACTCAGAAAACTAAGGTTCAAATAATTTGTATCTCTATCCTGAGTTAAACTAGTTTAACTATATTATCAGAGCTGTAGTCCACATCCAGATCATCCACTTAAATGCTGTCATCCTTCAAAAGTTAAAAGCTCATTTCAGAGTGTGGAGTTTTTCAGTCTGTTTGACCCTGTTCCTTCAGCAGCAAAGTAAGAGCAAGAGGTGATTCAATGCCAAATGGCTGCAGTAGAGTGGTCTGGATGTGTATGTTGAAGCACAGATGCAGCTCATCCTGTCTAAGTGGACAGGAATTAGTCTTCACTTCTCAGTCTGCTATTGTTATAAAGTCCTGACTGAAAGAGGACAACAAAAGTCACCTTATAAATTAAAAAGTCATATTACCATGAATTAATGGTGCAGAAATGTGAAACAAGCAAGGAAAAAGCATTTTTTTTCCTGACTGCAAAACAAATATAATATTAAATTTAACTCTGATGGAATCAAGGCATAGATCTATACTGGGAAATTAAGACTCAAAAATACACCTAAGATTAGAAAATCTCCACATTCACCTTTTAAAAGACAAATGAATACAGTTTTCAAAGCATGTTTTCCATATGTAGCTAAATTGCAAAGCAATTTCTCACCATTTATCACCCTGATCCATCTGAATGGCTTGCAGTTCTGAAGGAAATAGAGCAACTCTGCATGCTCAGAAGGAAACCAAAACAATACCAGGAACAGCTTTTGACACCCTGCCACAAAACCCCAGCCCTGCTGCAGTCTATCATGTTCTGTCTTAATATTTCACAAATATCATTGTCCAAGAAGGTGTCCTTCTCCTCGTGCCTGCCTCTTGGTTCTGCAAGTTATTTAAGCACACTCTGGCTAGGAGGCACACTCAGGTATGTGGTTTCCACAGGAAGGGCTGCATTGACAGCCTCCTGCAGACCAAAGGAGAAATCAGATTTAAGATTAAGTTGAAGATCTTGGCACTACTGAAACAGCAGTTTACAAATAGACTTCCTGGTTATTTTAGTTCCCCTACTCCATCCCTTGTCCCAGCTTCCCTCCCCACATCACCCACAGGTTTTGTGCATTAGTGCTCACTCAGGATCTCTCCCAGCATGAAGCAACTGGTTTTTCTTGAGACCTAAACCAGTTACAGTTCTTGGAGGGTTTGCTCCAGGGTCTGCTTCCCACTGACAGTGTCAGACAGCACTGCCTTCCCCCCCAGATGTCCCCCAGACCTATATCAGATGGCTTTGCACTCCGAAATCCTCACCATTTACAAACACATTCCACCTACACCAGTGCTGAAACCCAAACCCCTGAGGTTGTGAGGTGAAGACATAGCTCTGGGAATTGTGATGCAAACGACTGAGAGAACTGCTGCAAAATGCACATATGCATAAAATGTGTTTTACTGCCTGTAGTGAAAATCACTCACACCACTAGGTCTTGGCCTGAGGCACCCCAGGATCCTGCTGGAAAAGAATCTACCTGTGTCGATGTGAAACCAGGTATGTATTTTTGAATGAATGAGTAGCTCACAGAAGATACAGAGAAGATACAGACTGGAGAAGGAGGATAGACTGAAACCTAATTTTAAACAATTTTGGTAAGCTGAAAAAACTCCTACGCTCAGGATTTCTTCTTTGAATTACTTGTTAAGCAAAGACTGAGGTAGAAGTAACTGACATTTTTCTACATGAAAGGTGATATTACAATAATATTTGCTAACCATGCAGTGATCTAATATTTTATGTGTGCATAATTGAAGAAAAGTTTGAAATACCTGTAATTTGCAGATGTAGTGGTCTTGGTACAAAAACATCTTGGGACATGAGAGCTTGTTTACTCTTCCCTCTCTTTCAAATATCTTGATATAAAAGTAGATTTTTACCAGAATATAAAATACTGGCTAGCGCCACAGTCCCATGCCTAGTTGCTAAACAAATGTAGTGGCATTACTGACAGAGAAGGAATGAAAATTTCTGTGTGGTGGTTTTTTATGATTCACTTGTAAACAACACAGCAAGATTGAATGCCAGCTGGCAGAACGGATCCAACCTGCTCACCTTCACCTGAGGAGTGGTAGTTTGCTGTCCACAATTTCAACCCCCTACTTTGTGAGGTGTTAAAAAAAAAAAAAAAAAGAGTTCAAAAATGCCTTCAGAGGTGAGGGGGCCACAAGGGGAAGTGCAATTCTCACTCACTTTCTCAGCACAGCACAATAAATAGTCTGATGACATCATAAAAACCGTGACAAAATCCATTTACAGTGGTGTGCCCGCAAATTTTCATTCAGCCTTCCTGTAAGTTCAGTAGGCAAACATTGACATGTTATTTTAGGAGAGGAGGTTTAAAAATACTGACAGACTGCTGTTAGTGAGGGCTGTTGCTTTCCTGGGCCAGGAGACACGCTCATTGGAGCCAAGGACTCAGACAGCACAAGAGCTTTATTGTATCAGTGCATCATACCACACTGCTCATAAACAGACGTATTATTCATGAGCAAAAACTTTTATTTAATTTTAAGAGTGAAGACTTACATATCTTTAGCTGGAAACGCAGTTGGTAGCAGTTTAAATTTCTTAACTAAGTGATAAAACTGTTAGTGTTCTGGAGAGGAGCAAGATGACAGAACCGCCTGTTTCTCTCTGGTGTTTACTCACTCAGGACAGGGAAGGGTCTAAAGAAACATCTGGTGTCAGCTTTTTTCCACTGAAGAAAAAAAAATAAAGCCAGTAAGTTTTTTAAACTGAAAAGTAAGTTCATGAGTCATGAAAATTCAGCTGGAAATCACAGAGAGTTAGAGATGGTGAAGACCAGCCATGCTTTGTTTCTATATAATCCATAAAGGAGAATGGGACATTCTTACTCAGGCTGGTTTCCTTGTTTGTTTGTTTAATTTCCAGCTGGGAAGAAGATTGTGAGAAATTTAGGTGCAGAGGCCAGAGGGCAGAGAAGGGTGGGAGCTTGGCTGGCCACAACTGGGAGTTTACAGTGAGCAGAGACTAATGAGGTGGGAGGGAAATTTCTTTCCCTCTGGCCTCCCTCTCCACCTTCTCTTTTTTTTTTTTTCTTTTTAATTTCAGTTTGAAAGAGGACAAGAGTTTCAGAAAGGCTAAAGGGTGCTTTCTTTCCCCTCTCTCTGCCCCCTTCCCCTCTATTCTCACTCAAGTCTTCCCATGGGTCACCCCATGTTTCCTGCATCTCTGTGGGAGCTGCAAGAGAGCAGCATTGAAAGCCCCCGGGCAAAGCCCCCTTGTAACTTGCAGTTGGACGCAAAAAGCAGGGGAGGAGTAGTCCAAAACCTACCACTACACTCTGTGCATGGGGCACCCCTGACCTTCCATTAAGGCCTCGGGTTAGTGTGGCACAAAACTCCTTGAAGCAGACTCCCCATGTAAATTTTTGTCAGGAGAATGGAGTGGTTGATATGAAAAACCACCTTGTGCTAAAATTTCCTCCCCCTCAATAACAAAACAGCCTTGGCTAGGAAATCCTGTAATCTAAGTACAAGCTTAGTACCATCCATCAAAGGGAGGATGTGAGCAGCACTTGTAAAAAGTTAATAACCTCCATGGTGGGACAGGGCAACGTGAAGGGAAAGTGCTGAGTATGGCCAGGAGGACCCTTTCATCTCTCAGTGAGCTCAGTGACTGCAAATGTGAAGTTCACTTCAGTTAATAGCAGTTTTTAAGTGTCTTTCAAAATTACTATGGATAAAAAAACAAACAGATTCAAATCCAATTTTTCTGACTTGTAGATTTTTGGGCTGTTTTGGGCAGCTTGATAGTCTCAAACTCATCCAAACAAAGTGAAGCTCAGTTTTCAAGCAAACAATAAGCAACCAAGGTAAATATCCATCTTTTTTTTAAAAAACAAATGCCTGAAAATACAGTGTTAAAGCCTGTCTCAGTAAGTGGGGAGTAAAAAAATAAGCCCTGCATTGTTTCTTCTGTATATTTAATCCTCTTCATTACTGAGAAAACTCTAAGTCCTTATATGCAGTTCATGTCTTCTGAATTCTTGAAAATTGCATCTCCTTTAAAAACTGAGCACAAATGCCTACGTGCACACTTGCACCTAAACTATACACAAATGGACCTAATTTATTTTGGTGCCAAACAATGCCATGAAATACTTTGACTTAATTTTAAAGAAAAGCAAACAATGACCAGTGCTTGTGATGACACAAGCTGTGTCATAAAATGCACCCAACAAACCATTTACATTGCAAAAAGTTGCCCCAACTGTTGTTTATATTGGAAGTAAGATTAGCACATTCATATCCTCTGGCTAGCAGATACTATCAGCTGCAATCGCTTGCTGCCCATCAGTGACACTGAAGAAGGGAACAGGACATTCTCAAAGCTGAGTTTTGCAGAAGAATTTATATTCTTTTAAAAGGCGAGCTCAAGCCTATTTTGGTTTGCTGGAAAAAAGTATTGTTAAAATATAGTAAAACGTGAATTTGTGTGAGTAGTGTATAGAATGCAATTCAAAACTCAATATGTGTTTAATCGGTGTAAGTCAACATAAATCTGCCAAATAAATCCGATTTATACAAACTTAGGATCTAGCTTTTGATGTGTCTTATTTAATGCTTCATTGCATTCATTGACAAAATAACATCTGGGATTGGTGAATAGTCCCAGTACACCTGGTAGGTAGGCTGTTCCTAATGGCACTCCAAAATATTTCTGCTCTCAGATATTTTGGTCTACTTCACGTGCCCAAGGTTAGACTTACCACTAAATCCAGTGCTAGAAGGAATATATCCTAAGCGATGATGGCAGATAGGAGGCATTTTATTTTTATGTATTGGTACTCAACTTCTAAAGAACATCTTGTGCTTTTAACCAAACTAATATAAGACACTAGTGATGCCTTTTTATTTTCCTTTTTTTCCGGGGGAATTATTTTATAGCTGGGGTGGATTGATTGATCTGTCAAGCCACCTGCACTACACAGACTTAATTATGATGGTAGACTAGGCTTAATAACCCAAGTGGGTTTCTTCAGTTGCATGTTTCCTGGTGTAATATACCATAACAAAACCCCCTAGCTCTTTACCTAAAACCCTCGTGCATAGAATGGATCAGCCCTAAATCACACATTGTGAATAGTCTTTTGAATGTGTTACTGTGTTGCCCCCATGCAAGCTTGCAGCTGGGGAAAAATAAGAGTGCATTTAGTATGTGAAACTTTAAAAATTATACAACATTTCCGATTTTCCTTATGCAATTTGATTTTTTATTCCTCAGGACAAAAATATAGATGTGAAAACAGAAGTTATTTTATAAAAAACTATGACCATTTTTGTCTTCAACACTTCCCATTTCTGCAAAATTTTTGCTGACAGAGCCTCATAAAAAAGAAAAATAATTTCATAAATTCTTATTTGCTCAAAGTGGAAAGTGGAGGAGATGTGCATGGGAAGGATGGCACAAAAGAGGAAGTAAAGGGAGTCACAAACCAATGACCCATGGAGGCTTCAGGTTGAAGTGACACATTGAAGTGATCTTAAAGACAATTTAGAAATTGGGAAATTTAGAAATATTTTCAGATTTCACAATTGGCTTCTGTTTTGTCACAAAACCAGATGAGTCCTCACATCGAAACACTTTCAAACTTTCAGATTCCAACTCAGACCCTCTGGCCTGTGGTTGTTTCTCAGCAAAATAGAAACATTCATGAAGCACCAAGTGCCCCACTTCCAGCCTGGGATATACATCCAAGTTTCCCATTGAAGTGTAGGTTCCCACAGTAGGACAGAGCCCTTTGGGGAGGTGTTGGTTGTCAGTAGTCAGTTGTCAGGATAATTCATTGCCTCTGGGGAAATCTGAGTTGAGAAGCAATAGTCTTCTCCAGTTCAGAGGAGGTCAGCCACATCAAAGCAGAGATGTGCAGTGGCCTCCGAGCGGGGAGGAGTGGCCGCTGCTCTTGAAGTTGCCAGCTTTCCTTTTTCTGTGGAGGCTAGAGAGTGTAAGGGGATGTGTTTGAAGATCTGGGGAAAATCTGGGATCATTCAAGCTGGAGATGAAGAACAAAAGAGAGGCTTCAGCTCAGTGAGGCTTGATGGTTAGATTTTGCTCAAACGGTTTGGAAATCAGAGGGAAAGAATATGTGAAGCATTCCTGCTTCACTTTGCTTTTGCACTGACACAGTGCAATTCACTTCAACTTCTCCTCAGTGGAGTAGATAAGGAAGAGTAGATCCATCTTGCTGAGTGCTAAAAGCTATTCCAGGGGTCCAGGCCTCGTCCCTCAGGATGTGTGGTTTTACTAAGAACATATGTCTTTCCTACTCCTTGCATTCAGGAAATTTGGGAGTGAAAACAGCTTACTAAACATTTTTTCCCTTCTCTTTTTAAAATCTAAGCAGAAACTTGCCAGGTGTGTGAAAAAAACACGAGTTTTACTAAAGCATCTGTGTGGTGAGAGAAGAAATGGACAGGTCTGAAGCTGTCAGGGGAGAGAACACAGAGATGGGAAAGAGCAGAGATCATTTGGTTGGAAGAGATAGGACATGACCAGAAAAACTGAAACTTGCATAATTTAGTTCATTTCAAATTTTAAAAACTGTTGAGTTTGTTGTTAAAAGTTCATTATTGACTTATGGCTGGAAAAGTGATATTTATTCTTCCTCTTACATTCAAATATATATACAAACTATACAAAAATATGTATATTAACATATATATGTACTTATGTATTTTAAACCTCACCAATGTTTTCTGCCTTCAAGTTCCCTGGTTTTAAACTGTCTATCATCAAGGAAGGAGTTATATGAAAATGTTTCACTGCTACTGAGTAAACAACAGAAGATGTCCCTGTGTTTGGGAGACTGCTCTGGCAAGGCAAGAAAAGAGTCCAAAGTGAATATGGAATGGAAAAGGATAAAAAAAAAAGGGGGGAAATACAGTTCAGAGCATTAAAATGGATTTTGCACTTGATTTACATAGCAATCATGATTCATTTTAAGCTATGTTGTTGTACAGTCTTTGGAATATATTTGTCAGCCCATTATGTCTGCAGGCAGTTTTACAAGACCAGCTGTAGCATTGAATGGGCTGTAAATATAATGTGCTTTACTGTATAATACTTTTTCTGCTGCACAGCTGAGTGCAGCCCATTGAGAGGTGAACACTCTGCCTGGGTCATGTCACTGGAAAAGTCTGCTGGACGCTCCTGCTTGTGTTCGTCTTTGCTGGAGCTTCCTAGGATTCCCCACTCTTCTTTTCCTCACCTCTGCGATGCTTTTTGAGTTCTACCAAGTCTGTTTGAAACATATTCCCCTGAGACAGGCAGCTTAAGATGGGTTTGCCTGGCTCTGCAGTGGCTAAAATGTGCCCAGGACATAATTACTCTGTAAGCAGGCAACATAAGAAGGGTACATGTGCTCAGTTCAAGGTTTTGATCTGGAACATACTGTAAAAAGGACATAATGTGATGACATTTATCAGCACTGGGCATCTAGTTAACAACCCTTTGAAATTAACAGGGCAAATAACACCTCAAGCCTATTGTTTTAAGTGAAGTTGAAACAAATATATAAACCTGTCCCACTTGCTCTGTGTCTTTACTTCAAGATATCCATAGTTGGGAGATTTTTACTGAAATCTGATTATCTAACTGACAAGTTAGCCCCCCAAAATACCTGCAGGTGGATAACATGGCACTGCCCAACTGTGAAAAGGTCTTGCCCATTTTGCCAGCTGTGAAAGCATAAAAGCATAGACAGGGTTCCACAGTGAGTTGAATTGTGTAAGGAAGCCAGGTGGTATGTTACACCTTCTCCTGAAGCTCCTATGTCAAAAAGCTACCTGTGAGTATCCTTGCTGAAAGACAACAGGGAGTACCCCAAGTGAATGTCTGTGAGAGCAAAATTGATTACCGAGATCTTCTGAGTAGGTCAAAGGTAAAGAAAACTGGTGGTGTGTTATGGATATGTTATGCAAGTCAGGATTTCTGGCTGTACCTGTTGTTGCTGTTAGTCTATGGGACTGTCGTTCCCACAAATTTCACACATATTAAGCTTGATTAAAAACAACCAAAGGAGTATTTAACACTCAAAGAATCCTTTCATTATGGAGAACACTGAGATGCTTGTTACTCTTAAACTTAATGAAGTACATAAAAGACAGTTGCTAAAATATGCTGCACTCTGGTGTGTGGCTCAGCTAATACAATTTGTGGGGTTTTACAAAACCTGGTCTCAACACCAAACCTAAAAAAAGCAACCTTTCTGAGAGTACTGATCATATCTTGACTAAAAGTATAAGAGGAACGAGTAAGCTACAAATAGCCAAGTAGGTAGAAAAAGCCCCTGTAAAACTTCTGTATACCTTGGCAAAAATTCTGTCAACTGTCTGATCTCTTCCAGCAGAGAAGTGGAAGTTTCCACCCTGAACTCAAATGTTAGTACAAGAAGGTAAAAGAGCAAATGAAGGAATGAATTGCTCATAGTAAGCCACTCACTAGAAAATAGTAAACAGATAAGGTAGAAATATCACAAAGTAGTACATTCTGCATATACCAACAAGTGGCAGCAGAAGAATAATTAGCACTTCAAAGAATTTTTATTAAGACAAGTGAAATGAAAAATAATAGACTTCCCTCAGGCAAAATACACACTGAATTTAGACCTGTAGATGCAGGCAGAGTTCACTGCCTTCTCTGCTAGATCTATGGGCTTAAATCGCACAAGACTAGACTCATAGCTATGTAACACTGGACCAGAAACTTGTAGTAGTTTTACATGTTGTTACATTGTGAAAAGCCTGCTTCTGAACATGGTACTAGTCAATTTGAGACTGGATTTTATGAAGTGTGGGGGGGGTGGTATGTGTCAATTAGGTAATTCCCATTATCCTAGTGTCCCTGCTGACTTTGAACATACACGTCTTGAATTCATTAAGTCTTGTGTTGGTCTAGGAAAGAAAACCAACTGAATCATCTTTTGTCTTACAGATAGAACTGATTCAAGGTTTAACAGCAGCACAGACTCAATTTCTCTCTGTTGCATAGTACATTCAGAGAGAGGATGTAAAGTGCTCTGAACCACCCTAAACAGTGTTGCAGCAACTACCTTCTTTCAGCTCTGGTAGTTCGAACAGCTGAAATCAAATAGTCTTGTCAGGGAGAAGAGGTGAAATTAAAGATTCGATTCCACAATAAATGTAGAAGGGAAGGTTAAGTTTGGTTGGCGTTTGAGAGAACAGATGGAGAAAGCTTCAAACTCATCATTCAACTCCATATTTTTGGTGTTGTGTTTGCCTGAATATGGAGGGTAACTCTGGACTATAGCTTGGGAACTAGTTAAAGCTCAGGGGAAGGAGCAGAGGGCAGAGTTGATAGGAACTGAGGTACTCCAGCCCATGTGCCTCCTGTGGACTCCTACCCAATGTCTATAGTCAGACCTAAAAGGAAAGACTGTGCTGGAAAAGCTACGTATGCAAGTGAGCACGGCTTTGAGCATTCACTGAGTTAACACAAAGCTTTTTTTGGACCAGTAGGGACTCTCTAGGACATGGGAGCCTCCAGTGGATTGGAGGCTGACATCATGAAAAGGAAGGCAAAGAGAAAAGCAAGGAAAATAGAAAACAGTAAGTGATAAAATTATCTAATCTGTCTTTTCTGAGAACAAATACTTTGGAAGAAATCTGATTTCACTGAGCATTTATATGCACAGAATCTTTATTTGTAGAATTAACAAGCATACTCAGATCTTTAAGTGGAAAACAATTTCTGAGGAGTCTTATTTTTATCAGAGATGTGTTAAATGGGAATGCATTTCACAGCGCTTCAGAGTTCCTTAAATGGATAATTTCTTACCTTTCTGCTAAATACTGAAGCATCATTAGGGTTGAATTTAACAAGAAGAAATTCACCAGTGACTTATTTCATAGTCATTAGAGATGGGGAAAAAACCCTCTTCAGTTCTCTTAAACCTTCATTTAGCTCATGGGTGGAAGTTACAAACAAAACCGCTGAAGTTACAAGTTCGGCTCTGCCTGCTGGTCTTGTTTTTTGACTTATTTCCTCTGAAAACAACCAGTTTTTGAGGACTCTCAGAGTTGTGGGTTGGAACCTGCTTTTCTAGAGTATTCTGCTCCTATATAAGTAATATAAGACTGCTCCTTCTAGCACTTCAGTGCTTTTATGTTCCTGTTTGAAATGAGTTGTGTCTTGTCTGAATTTTACTATTTGTATGAACATGGTAATAATATAGGACAATCCATGCAGGAGGCCTTTTCTACTCTTGAACAGACTTACTGTGGTGTAAGAATGACTTTTTTGGCTTTGATTCTGAATAATACAGGCTTAAAAGAAAAAAAAACAAAACAGGTGTGCCTGAGTAAACTCTCAAGAGTTTCATTGATCTATTTGATTAAAATAAATGACTTAACATATACTAAATAAACTGACATGTGCAGACAAGGCTTTAAAAAATGCAGCCCCTCCCTCTCAGAAGTTTGGCAGCAGCAGCACAGGATGATGCCAGCTGGATTACAGTCTACATGTATCAGGGCAAAGACAGACAGTGCCTTCTGATGTAGCTGTAATTCTTGAAGAAGTAAATAACCCTGGCTGTTGGCTGCTGTCATTGCCTCCACAGCTGGGGTCATAGAAGGGACTGAGAGTGATATTTGCCTGAACATCCTTATTCAAATATTTAATCTGAAGTTAGCATAGATAAGTATGGTTTGTATTAGCCTGGCTGACCTGGTGCTAAAGCAGGTGAGGGTGCAAAACATAAAATATCCTATGGCAGCAGGTATAAAGGTTTGAGCATCTTGCATGCCTCAGCTATTTCTAAATCAATATGAAGTATTTATCATCAGTCTACATACAAGTCTTCTAAAGCACAATATTGTCCTGGGCAAGTTATTTTAGTAGTTTACCTCATAGAAGCAGGTAAAAGCTGCTTTGCTAAGATACTGTACTATGTATGCTTTGCAGCCTAAATGAATCTAAGGAATGATCCATTATCTGTTTTTCTGATTTTCTTAGAAAAACACATGTCTCTGCATCCCAATGACTTGTTTTACCTGTGGACAAGAAGACAAATCAGGACCAAATTATTTAATATGCGTTAAACTCCAGATAATTGCAAGATCTTTTTAAACTTCTGTTAATGCCAGTGGATTAAATTAGCTGAACCAAAAATATTTTTCCAGATATTTTAGATGTGGAAGTACTTGATAAATGTACAGAACAGAGGCATGTTTTACCATCACTCAAAACGTGGGCTTGTCTCCCTTGGGAAACATCTGTTTGTTGTTATGCAGCCATGTTTTGGGAAAAACAACCATCAGAGCAGAGGAATACCAGTTACATTCATACTCCAGGAGCAATTCAATTAAAACAAGTGTTAACTACTGGAATTTATGGAGTGCTTCCTGCCTAATCTTATGAAAAATAATGTGTAATTGCTGTGGGTGGTTAAGACTTTAGTTTTATACCTGCCTGGCTGTGCTGATTTAAACAGAGAAGTAACAAATTAGATTTGAAGAAGTGGCTGGAAAACAAAAGGATGCAGGTGTCCTGTGCAGTGATGCCGAGTTTCCCAAGGCTTTACTTCCTAGCTCATAGTGTATCACCCAAAAGTCACAGGCAGAAAACAGCAAAGATAATAAGCTTTTTGTTTTATTTCAACAGCAGGTTGATCAGAAAACTTCATACAGTTCTTGGCAAGCTGAAGTCAATGCCAGATATATTTCCAAGTGACTACTTCGCTGGTTAGGTGTTTAAAAAAAACCCAAACAAAGGATATGGAGTGATCAATCGTGTGTGCAGAACACACTCTGTCAGACCAGCACTCTCCGCAACATTTACCAACATGCTGCAGCAATGTATTACTGGGGAGTGCATTTCTGCTGACAGATTCTTTCCACCACAATTACAGAGAGAATAATGGCTGAGAAACAACACCCATATGTCCCTATTAACTTCTCAATCTGTCTAATCTGTGTACTTACAAAGCCCTCATCACATCTCAGATATTATAGTGATAACAGGAGAGATTAGACAGACTTCAAAGCTGAAAGGGAAATATGAACGTTGATTCCCAGCCATGATTAATTTGGCCAGAACCTCACACTCCTTTAATTTAATTAAGAACATAAGGAGCAATCAGAGCAACAACAAAGCACAAGAGGGGCCAAGCTGGCAGCTGTGGGCAACATGGGCTCCCCAATAGGTACAGATATTCACGTGAGATCTGTCAGGATACCTGGGGAGTACACTGTGCTGGGGGCATGACTTGTTCTCCATGGAACGAATCCAACCGATTACAGCATGTGCTTTAGAACTGGAACTGGGTTAAGCCAAATGACCATCAAATAATTAATTACTAGAATTAAAGGCTAATAGTTATAAAAATTGAAATTAATGGATCTGGCAGCTACCTGTGAGCGTGATGTCATGCTGCAGTATGTGTAAAGCAGCTGCTCTGTCAGCAAAAGAGTGAACTGCATCCAGTGGGCCAAGAGGGAAGACCATGTGCTCTGCCAGCTGCACCCAGCATAAGGTACTATAGGCTCAATCTCTTTTTCCCCTGGGTAACACGGTGATATGCCAATGCCTCCAGGCAGAGCAGCCACAGCAACGCTCATCTGACCACAAAGGGAGGTGCTGTGCAGTCAGATAGCTTATTTACACTTTATTTATACTTCTTGTAATGATGAAACCCCTCTTCTCTCTCCTCTGCTGCCAGGAATAGATGTCTCAGTTGCACACCCGTCTCCTGTGATTTCTGGCTAATATGGGTTTGCTGCATGTACAGCATGGTCTGTTTTACCACTTGGATGCATCATATGTGCAACCTATGCACCTGTCATGCACTGGAGTTGCTTCAGAGGGAAATATGCAGTCATTCAGCCAACAGCCTGTTTCTTGTTCATCTAGGAACATCCTGAGCACAGTGGATGCAGGCAGCGTGAGGCAGGTATTTTAGTTCTGGCCTGTGCAAAGTCCTGTACAGAGACAGTGCATGTTCGGAGGCACACCTGCAACTACCTCAGCTTAATGTGCTCTGCAGTAGGGGGTATGTGCTCAGTATCTTCCTCCAGTGTCTGTAGGAGGGCACCTCCATATAGTACACCTGTGATCATGTGAGCACATCTTGGTCAGACTTCTAGTGCACAAGAAATAAGCTGTATTAAAGTCCTACCCAAAAAAAAATAAATGGAGGAGGGAGTATCATACCTGGTTTACATTAAACTTCTGAGGTGTATCCATGTTCAGAGTTACATGGATATCCCTTTTTGGTGGTTTTATTTGAATTTTCTCTTGGCTGGAGTCAAGCACCATAGATTTTACACCTGAACATTTAATCTCTTTACCTGACATGCTCAACCAGATGGCAGGTCACAGCACTAACCATCCACTTTCCCTCCTCTTTCTATCTCCAGGAAAAGCTGCCAGCAAGTCTTCTTGGTGGTCATTTAAAAAAAAAACCTCCCCAGACCTCCACTCCCTCCACCCCCATTCCCCCTAAAAAAAACCCCACCCAAAACCCCCTCTCCAAAAAGGTATGTTGCTCTACTGTAAAGCACAAAACAGACATTTTGTGTACTGTGCAATGCTGGAGTTTTATTTCTGTTATCAAATGGTTCCTCTTTTTTTTGGAGGAGCCCTCTCCCATGATCTTCACAGACTTTATTTTTTGATACTGAAATGTCTTCTAAGACATTTCTAAGTACTGTCATGGTTTTCCAGATATCATAGATGATGGCAGAATCCAGGTCAGGACCAACCCATAATGAAAAGATGCTGTGCAATTTTTGTGGAAGGCCATGAATAATGAGGGCAGATGGAAATCACTGGTGATCTGCAGCATCAACTCACTGGATAGGTGCAGCCTATAAGATACATTCATTAAAAAGAATCAGTATGGAAAGCTAAAGAGTAATTTTGAAGAGCATACACAGGCCACAATCTCGTAATTAATTTGGAGCAAGCTACCCATTTAAAGTATTTTTAGTCACATTCATCTCAGTTCTTCACGGTTCTGGTGTTCTATGTGTCCCCAAAGTGCTGTAGGGTCAAGACATAGTAAAAAGTGCTGATTTCACTCATAAAGAATATGAAATAGATAATTATATGGGCAAAGAAACTACCAAAATCTAATTTCCTGTGACTCATTTGCTAGCTGTCACTCTTGCACATGCTTTTTCTGTGGGTTCTTTAATAATGTGACTGATAATGTTAAATTCCAGATGTCACCCTCTTCCATTATATAAAATGGCACTGATCACAGGCAAGCTCTTAATGCTTTCTGTTCTCACTGACACTTGTAAGAAGCAGCCAAAAAAAGTTCTGTCATAACCATTTCATTTCTACAGGGTGTGTCCCACCAGGAGCAAATTGAAGTACCAGGAGAAAGTCAGCCCAGCAGGGAAGCCATGGAAGCCATGTAAAAGAAGTGATGGAAGTATTAATGCAGTAGGTCCTACACCATGGGTAATGTTTTTTCTTGCTTCCTGCTCGTGACCAAAGGGATTAGAAAATGCATGAAGGAAAGGAAAGGAAAAAAAGAAAGGTGTTTTCAAGAGCTGCAGAACTAATCACATCTGTAGACCTCCTGAGAGAATAAGCATTGTCCTCCTTGGTGGGGCATTGATATTATACGCAATCCAGTAAAAAAAAAGCCAGGGACTATTGTCGATCTTGAGAACAACTGATGACAGGGATCACACCTAAGCTCTACGGTCTCCCAAACCAGGCTGGTTCCTGCTCCATATATCAATCCACGCTGTGTCCAGCACTTTCTGGGGCAGGACTTTCTGGCCTATGGCAAAAACATGCCATGGATTATATTTACACTTGAACGGTACAGAGCATTATCATGTACCAAAGCTCAGAAACTTGGCCCGGGTCTCTCATTTATCTATTTTAAATGTAACTACAAGGTTATTTTCCTGTATGCAGTCATGGTAACTTATAGAAATCTTGGTGTTATTCTAGGAGAGTAAGTGGGATTTATTTGACAGAGACAGAATACTATATTATATAAAGTATTATATGTTTCTTCCATAGCTGGAAGAAGCAGCAACAATTTGTGGCACCCATCCATCCATCCATCAGATACAAAACTGAAACAGCAAACTTAGGCCAAATAAAATTTAGGGGAAAACTGTACTATATTTAAGATAATCATTTTAACTTCAAAGAAGTAGTACCAATTTCAATGTCAGTAATACCAAACCACATCAACAGCTTTCAGTGCTTTTGTCTCCTTTTCACCATCATATCTCTTGCTAAGAATAAAATTCAGACCAAATTTTTTAATAGACAGATTCTCAACAGCTTGTGCATCAGGACATATTTGGCAGTATGTGTCTGACAGGAATTTTTCTGCCTCCTAGAAAATTTCTGCTACATATTCATGCATTTCCCATTGAAAGAAACCTGATTCTTGGCCAAAATGAAGCTTGTTAGCAGACAGAACAGGAGGGGTCCTTCTCCCTGCTGCACCTCTGATTATCATAGGTTTTGACTCACACCTGACCTCTGCAAACAGATGCTCTCAAATCCAAATTACTCTACTATGGAAATGCTTTATAACTTGCAATATTGCCAATTCATTGCATTTTTTTAAAAGATTCTTTTTAGACTTTTATATAGCATCCATAGTTTGTGGGAATTTTTTCAGCACCATCTGTCTATCAGAGGTGAAAAAAAATCAGTGTTTTTAAAAAAGTCCGAAATGAATTTGATAAGATCAAATTTTTCTTTTAACATGTTTTCTTCTTTTGACAGAGATCTCACAAATATATTTGCTATTAATGAAAAACAGGAATTAAGAACTGTTTTCTAGTCTAGTTTTCTGCTGAAACCTTTTTTTAAACAGCCACAAACACTGTGAGGAGAGTGACATAGTCACAGGACGGGCTCAGATTTTTTGGGTACTCAGTGCCAGCTGCTACTGAGCTGTTTGTATCTGGGGTCAGTGCAGGGAACAGAGATGGGAATGAACTTCCGTGTGGGTGGGAGCTGTCAGCACCTGCTTCAGAAACGATAACAGGAGAAGTAGAGTAGGACTCTAGCTGAACCTCTTGCTTAAAGCAGGTGCAGCTCTGAGGTCAGATCAGGCACCTCAGTGTTATTTAGTCTAGTCTTGAAACATTCTCAGGATGGAGGCTGCATTGTCCTGGCAACCTGCTTAGATGTCTGACTGTCTTCAGGGGGAAGAAGTCCCTGTTCATACCCAGGCTGAACCTCAAACCTCAGCCCTTTCCACTCAAACTTGTTGTCTTTCATCTTCACGCCAAGCAGCACTGTGAAGATCTAGAACTATACTCTTGAAAACCTCCCTACAGGTATTGGGGAGGCTTAGGGTCCTCCTGCCAAAGCCATCCCTTCTCCAGCCTAATTAGCCCAGCTCTCTCAGACCCTTCAGCTCAAACTATCACGCTGTCCCTGGACCAAACTTGCCCCAATTTATCAATGATGTCCCTGTACTGGGGAAGTCAATACTGGGCACAGTATGTAGACATAGAATAACAAGCACTGAGGGCTGAGAAGCTGTCTCTTAAGTAATTGACCTGTGATGAGCCTGTTGTGGTCTGAGAGATGCATGAGATATCACTTTGCTCCCTCTGTCCCTGTGTCAGTGGCTGCTGCCCATAACTCTCAGTGACAGAAAATATACACATGCACTTCAGCTGTGCCAGGGCAAAGGGGGCTTGACAAACAGCAGTAATGAGGAGCAGGAGAAGGCCACATACTTGTCCTCCTCTGCTTCCCCAACTATGGAGGGTGGTAACATTCAGCGGGCAGAAGGGTTGGAAAACATCACCTCTCATGTAAAGTACTTTGGCCATAAACTTCGAAGTGCTTTCCCAAAAGGATTGCTTGGGATTGCAAGTTGGATTGCTATTCCTGTTTTACAAATCAGGAAGCTGAGGAAAAAGGGAAGGAAGTGTTTTGACCAAATTGATCTAGCAGCTGCTGGCAGAGGTGGGCAGAGACTCTGAGTGCTCCCCATGTACTGCGCTGCCTCTCAGAGCAGGGACCAGCCCTGGTTTCCTCAGGCACACATTCCATGAGTACTCGATGGCTTGGTACAATGACAAATTCCCACTTGGAAATCAGGCTGGTGACATGACAACAACAGCCTTCAAACTGTGCAGATTTGTGGCTTCAAAGCGCGAGTGCTGATGAGAAATACCATGAATTAGTCATGATCTTATCAAAAATATTTTATTTATGAAAGTAGCAATTATAATATACAACCTATACTGGAAGGACATTGAATAATTGCTAGAATAAATACAGGCAATTTATTCAATCTTTTTATAGAATGAGAAGATTTATTTGACGTCTGAATGTTAACCCAAGCTTTAACTTACATCATAAATAGTTAAAAGGCATAGCCAAGTCTTTTTTTTATTTTTACCTTTTCTTTTGCTTTTTTTTTAATACTGTTCTATTTTGTAATTAACATGAATCAATTCTCCAATCATTAACATAATAATATGACTTTCAAGCAATCATGTACCTCAAGATAATCAGACAAATAAGGTAGTGTGTGTGCAGTTCATTCTACAGCAGAATCTATCCATGTCTGCATAAAATAAAGAAGCTGAAAACGCTTCTAAGTTCTTTAAGCATCATATGCTGATTTCTGCTTTACCACAGTGCTTTTAATACCAGAATCTAAAAAGGGCAGCTGGCTTTCTGTTGCTCTTTATAGAGTATATTAAGGCTCAATGCCACATTCCTTTGGCTGGTGAAGGATTGCAGAATTTAGTCCTGAATATTATTTCTCAAAACCATGGTCCAAAATAAATGTCCAAGACTGATTATTAGGCACCAAGGAAGTGATGAATTTGCTAAGCCTCAATGTTTTCTGATTAAAAAATTGGCTTCCTTTCTAGTAGATATGCTCTAGTCAAACACAAATGATTGGGCTCAGTACTGGGGTCTGTATTACACTGGATGTCAGAGAAGTTGATGTTTGTATTTTCTGTAAACTATATGAAGGGCACTGCAGAAATTTTATAGTACACCACACACATTTTGAAAGTGTTGATAAGTTTTTCCTTCCATGTATTTTTTTTTAAATAAAAAATCTGAACTATCTGCTTGGTACTAGCAGATTATTAATAACTACAACCATCAGTGAAATCAACAGCACTTTTGGGTGCCCAATATTTTTCCAGATCAGAAGTTTTTGACTCCTCAAGTCCTATATAAAATCAGTGGGAGTCTTCCTATAGCAATGTCTTTTCCAGTGGCAGAGAGGCCTGCCTTGCCTTATTGTTTATTGTGCATGTCAGGGATATTAAGCTCTCAGCAGAGAATCAAATTTCCCTTTTACAATGTTATCTAAACAAAACCCCCAAATTGCACATATCTACCCCTTTGGCCTTTTTTATGCACAAATATGCTTGTATGCAAAACCTGATAATGTTGGGCCTTTCCTAATAAATGTCTTAAAAGAGCACATTTAAATGCTTTTTCACAGAAATAACCATTCATTAGTTGCAAAAATGCAGAGAGACTTTTTAGTTGCAAAAATGCAGAGACTTTTTATTTTTTCTGTTGTGAACAATATCATTTCAGCAGAAATTTGAGGTGAGAAAGTATGATTTTTTTCCCTAAATATATTTAAAAAGGCTAAAGAACAAAATGTTGGGGAGGCAGCTTTTTTTGGCAGATAGTAAAATATAAAATATGTGATTTAAAAAAAAAGTTGGCTTAAAAATACACACACACAAATAATACAATAATATAAAAATACAGCTCAGCCAATGGCCTCTTAAAATTTACCTTTGGCATTACATTTGGCAGCCTAAAACAAAAGACCCTTCCTATAAACAGAACTATAAAAAAAGAGAAGTTCATAAATTAGGTTGCAAGGGGTTGTAAGGTCCATTTCCGAATTCTCCAAAATCCTTTCCTGTCTGTCCACACACATAAGCATGACCAGTGAGGTATATAGAACGTAACACTGTCAGGCATATGCACAATAAAAAAGTGCATAAACATAGAAGTTCTCCCATTTTCTTGCGAACAGGTCGAAACTGTGTGGTTTGTGTCTTCCCCCCCTTGGAAAAAAAAAATTGTTTTTTTTTCTTACTTTGGCAGGATGAAAATGAACCCAGAGGAATATGTGTCCTATTCCCAGCAGCAGTGATCCATTTCCCTTGGCAACATATGTCTGATGCCACAGATACTACAAGGTCGTTGGGTTGCTTTACAACTCTGGGTAACTTCCCACGGAAACATCATACGTCTAGCACCATGTCGTAGTGTTGTTGCTCTTTCTTCCGCCTGCCACATTTGTTGATAAGAACCATGTACAAAGTCAAAAGCATAACCCAGTAACATGCATAGAGTATTGTGCCAATGATGAGAACTGTCTGTTTTGACTCAGTAAATGGCTTTTTTGATTCCTTGTAAATCGTGAAAATTACGCCACCTAGGAGGATTGTAAACCAAATGGAGACTGGAATGAGTCCTATAAAATTAACTACAATGGTTTTCCTTCCTGATGTGCCCCACCCTGCTTTGTTTATCGTGGCAATTGCAAACATCTTTGCTGGCAGTAAACTTGACATGTACAACACTGAGTAGAGTGACATGAAAACCATGACAATGTTGCCCCTAAGGAAGCTGGCAAAGGAAGACTTTATCAGGCCAACTAACTGAACTGTCAACAGGAAGAGGAGGATGTTCCAGATTTTTCCCCTGTAGAAGAGCTGAATGACTGTGGCGATAAGAAAGAAAGGAAAGAATCCAGTGATTACAGCTTCATAGGTCATCCACAAATGGTGCTTGTGGAACCACATTGCATTATAAAGCCACTCTCTAAAGTAGGATTTACTCCAGCGCGTCTGCTGATTCAGCCACCTGAGATACTCTATCGGTGTTTCGGTAAGGCACTTGGATCTAGCCGTGTATTTTGTTGCATAGCCCAGACTTAGCACTCTGTTAGTTAGATGCCTGTCATCTCCAAAGCTGCACTGGGAGCCCATAAATTCTTGATTGTACCAATCTTCCACAAATTCATGGAGTAAAGAGTTTCTGTACATTCCCAGAGGTCCGCTGATGCACTGTACACAGCCAAAGTAGGACTGACAGGCTCTTTCTATGTTAAACGCCATCCAGTATCGCACGCTGCTCAGAAAGGAGATCCAGGAATCGTATTTGTTCAAAATCTGCAAAATAAAAAAAGTTTTCATTTTAGATGAGCTCTTGAGACAGAAAATATGCAAATTGGATTAATAAGAAATGTGCAGAGACTAGAGAACCATTGGACCAAAGGTGGTGGGAACCTCACTCCTGAGTCCAGCTCATGGCAAACCCAGGAGTTACACAAACAGCTCAGCCAAGACATTGACAGGAAGGGTGAGATGAAGCCTTCAAAAGTATGTTCCGCCAAGACATTTTCTTTTTTTTCACACACTTTCCTTTCTCCACCAAGAAACTTCCTTCTTTTCTGTCTCGTTCTTCCCTCCCCTTTGTCCCCACTTAAAGACCTGCTGGACTCAGACATTTCTAAGAGCTTGTGGAGTCCCACACATGGCCTCCTGCTGCTCTCCTCCCCACACCCATCTTTGGGACTCACAGAAGTTCTTCCAACCTTCCTAAAGCTCTCGCACAGGAGCATGAGAAAAGCTGACCACATGGTCTTTGCCCTAGATTTTTGGTATTGTAAGGCCCCAGAAGCTTGACCCTGGACTGTGTCCCCATATCCAACAGTAGGCCCTCTGAGGAACAACCTGTTCTGCCTCTGCAGTACCAACCCTGTTACTTTGTCCCAAGACATAAGGTGATATTCCAGTAGTCTGTAGTCCCTTGACCTCCATAAAGCTTTCAGTCTTCTGCACACCCCAAAGCTCACTTGAAGCTCAGACCTACACTTAAAATACGACATAAGCACAGTCTAGGAGTCTGAACACTCAGTGGAGGTATGAGTGCCTGCAGATGTACAAGTCCATGGTTTTGCATCCAGGTTCTCAGCACACAGCTTGTGCCAGAGGATGCAGCAAGGAAGTGTGTGGCAGGGTGGCTGTGCCAGCTTTGAACCTATGTCTTCTCAGTGTGGGGATTTTCAGGGGGACCTGTGGCCTTCTACAACTAGAAAGCATTACCCTGTAACTAAAAAAGAGTAGTCTTTGTTCTGATGACCCTAATTTCTGTCAGGTGTGAAGGCCGTGGGCCAATCTTGTCTCTGTTTCAGTTTAATTCCAGAATATTTTAGAAGCAGCAGGGCTTGGAGATAGATACAAACCTGGCTCAAATGCATTTGGTGTATGCTGGAAAATGAACTGGGAAAAAAAGCACAGAGCCTTCACCTTTCCTCCCAGAGGACACATGTCCTTCCCACCTCTCTCTGCAGATGCTTATGAACGTTCACTGTCACAGCTGAACCTGTGCTGCCTCCCTCCACTTGTACTCACACATGCCTGGCATCTCACATGCATAGGGTGAGTGTGACACCTGGTTTGTAGCCAGTCTAGAGCTCCAAAGTTATTCAGGTTTCTCTGTGATCCTAATTTCTGGAGCTGAGAGCCACATGCCTGAAATACTTCTGACTACTGGGGCATTCATTAGTAAGTGCTTGCCCATATAGATGGCCTTTCTTCTCTGTGTCACATAAAAAGCCCAACTGAGCATGGGGGACTGATCCTAAGGCCTATTGAAATATTCATACACATTTTTCTTTATAAAGTGCAGCAGAAGGAGTTGTGTCAAAAGGAACCAACAGTCTTCTGCTGTAGCTGTCAGCCAAACTTGGCAATGCTGGAAATCCTAACAGATGTGGAGCTAGTCTGACGTAGGAGTTTTCCATTGTCCTGCCTGCCAGAGAAGTGGGGGAAACCCAGTAACACACAGAGTGCATAGTGCACAGCATTTCAAAATGTCTTTTATTTCTAACAATCTTGGATGACAGTAGTAATATAATAGAAGTACTTGAGATGCTGAACATGGTTTTGAGAGACCTGTTCTCAGTTCCCTGCTCCCCTATAGCTTTGCTTTGGTACCTTGGGCAAGCAGTTATACCCAGAGACTCAAAGATGCCACAACAGTCCTGACAATGCCAGTGCCCTTCTTTTTTACATATATGAGGCAGAATAATATTTGTTTGCTTGCTGTGGGTGTTAAAACCACACAATGCTCATGTACAAGAATAAGAGTTTCCAGTCAATTGACAGAAAGATCAAGGTATGATAAGAGCCTCTATAATGGTATCACATATCATATATACACATATAGTATATAGACATCTAGTATATTCAGTGCTATTCCAGGCAGGGAAATCAGTTGCAATGCAAATAATTGCTGAAACCCCTCTGTTAATCTGAAAATTGTTGTACTCACCTGCACATCACCTCCAACTCCTCCAACCATTGGATCCTCTTCTAAAACCTTTACCATCTCCACTGATGAGGCTGGATCAAGCATTGTATCTGAATCACAGACCTACAAGTAAGACAAAACGAGAACAAAAATGGGTTAAAGAAGAAAACAAAAATCATGTGAGTGGTTATAATGACTCTAAATGCATATTCTCCTGAATGTAATTAAATCTGACTTTGGAGACTGCATTGACATTTCTGTTAAAGGCCATTTGTACCAGGCAGCAAAGAGTGTTGCTGAGTGAAACAGAGACCTTGTTAAGGTTGTGCCCTCCAACAATCCTCTCTTCTGAATCAGCTCTGGTTTTTTACTAACACAGTGGGCTGGCTTTGTTGAGTAAGATATGGGGCACCACAGAGTGAGACAATGTTTGTGGGTGTGCAGCAGATTCCTGTTGAGCCCTAGTATAGGGTTTCCCTGCATCAGCTGCACAGTTGGAGCACCCTGGTCAAATGTTTCCCACTGCCATATGAAGGAAGGAGTGAGGAGGTAAATTCCAGACACTTGTTATAAAAAAAGAAAGAAAAAAGTCAAGTAGGAGTCTGGTAAGAAACCTAATAGTTCTTTCACTCACAGAAGACTTTAGCAATTCATGTAAGATATGTATCTTGGATTCCAGCACAAATTCATTTTTAATTTTAGATGTACGGTGTGTTATTAGTAGTGCCTTGATTTGACATTTGATATATAGAAATTATTCGCTATTTTTCTCTGGCATTCTTATAAAAAATATGTAAGGCCAGAAGGAATGAGTCTCGAAGTTCAGTACTCCATGAGATCAGGGCAGAAATAGATGACACACGCAAGGCATTTCAGCTACACAAACACTCCTAGTCAACTAAATTCTGTGTACATTAGGAAATTGGCTTTCCCCTGGAGAGTAGGAGGAGGGCTCAGACAGGCTGGCCGGTCTGCAAGGCAGCTGGCATTGCTTTCATTTGCTCTGAGGAGAACAGCACGGGCTGCAGCCTGTTTAAAAAAAGTGGGTGTTTCCTTGTCGCAGTTGCTGGTGCTGAAAGCATTGCCCACATAGTGCGTGAACTCACTTCACAGACGCCCAGGAACTGGAGCAGAGACTGTCCCAGAAATCCCCCTCTGACTGGCTGAATCCTGACCTACAAATTCTCATACTGCTTCCAGTTTTCCCCACACTGATTCCTGTGGTTTTGATGGGGTCGGTAGGTGCTAAAGTCAGTAGCTCTGCATGAACAACATATTAAGACAGATTCTGCTGAGACTTTGTATCAGGTATCTTAATTTTGGTGCTCTTCTGTGCAAACTTTCAATTCAACCCAAGCCCTCTCACTCCAGGGGAGCAGTAACCTTCATGTCTGGTCTATAAAGGGGGAGGAGAGCATTTTGAAGCTCTGCTATAGATCAGGCTCAAGAGGAGAGGTTACCCAGAATAGTTGGGCTGCATAGTTTGGGATGCAGCTGGGAGTCTGCCAGCATGCTCCCCTCCATGCTCACTCAGAGGGGGCCAAGAGGATAAAGGTGATGAAAGCTCTCATATTTCCATCAGAAGCCACAAGCATCTCCAGCTTGCCCTAACTTGATGCATCCATCTCTTCTCCTCAAAGGACTCATCCCAAGGAGCACCTTTGTAACCTGGCCAAGGTGTGCCTCCAGCTTTAGTGGAAAGCTGTCATCAGTGGCAGTGCTTGGTGATAGAAAGGGAGCAAAACAATTCTACTGAAGAGGAGAAAGGATGCTTGTATTTCACCAGGGGCTTCCTGGAAAGACCTGTTGCTGAGTGTTTTGCGCAGGTAATCTGTAGTTTGCTGAATTCCCAGGGTGCTCAGGCAGCTTTAGGCATCCCATTTCTTGTGACCATGAGTGGTGGGCTGGGATCAGCTCCCCCCGCCAGCCCCTCTGCTTTCCCTCCAGAACCTGTCCCTTGAGCAGCCACCACCTCCATCAGATGCATTTCTTTATAGCAGAAAGGCCTGCCCATGAGAACTCTCACTAATATGAAATGAGGAAAACACTGGATTTATTTACAAGTTACCATTACATGTCCTGGGCATGCCAGCACAGTGGACATGTCTGGGGTTTTGGGACAAACCTAACAAGCCATTATTTTTCATCTGGATGAGGTTTTTGCATGTGAAAAGAGGACACTCCCAAATACAGACACTTAGGAACTCAAATAAAACACACTGAGGTCTGCCCAGCCAGGGGTGGCCCAGGACAGCCTAAGAGGCAATTTGCCATCTTTCCACATAAAGGCTGAGTGACCTAAAAATTACAGCCTTGGGTCACAGAGTTGCATGAAAGGGACGATTGACCTTAAGCGAGCTGTTCAGATACTTTTTGTAGCCAGTGACAGCTTATCCAAGCTGCTTTGAGAAGTTCAGACTGTGCTGGACTGTCCGCACAGGTACCTCCATCAAGCCAAGATGAATTGTACCCTGCCTGCCACAACCAGCTCTGCACCAATGACACCTGCCAATTCAACTCCTCCACCTGATTACTTGCACACTGTTAACCTCCTCAAGGATGGAAATAAGCCTAAACAGCAGTTTCAGGTACTTAATGAGACACAACCAATGGCAACAGCTTGTTATCTGCACTGGTCTGACAGCTTATGGTTGCCTGTCCATAATCCCAAGGTGGGCTTTTAAAAACCGTACAATTTCAAGGCCTACAATTTCAGGGAGGGCAGTGGTGCTGAATGGTCCACTTTTTTAAGTGCTTTATCATTGATGCAGATTGCTTAGCCTTTAATATGTTGGGCCTGTTTAAAGTAATTTACCCTGGGTCCCCCCAAAGAACCATTTAAAATATCTCAACCTTCACTCATTCATAAAACAAAGCCACATTTTAGCTACATTCCTTCATGACTGTGTAGTCTCCAGGGCCACCAAGGTGCTGCATTTCTACTGCAGATGTAACTGTAGATGTGACTGTGGCATTAGTCATTACTGCAAACTTTGCTCAGAGCAGTATTACAGTCCCTGATTAATTCATTAGGACTTCTGAGCCCAGTCAGGAGTGTTAACTGACCAGAAATACCTCTTCCATTTTCTCAGTTTATGCTATGACTGTTGAAATAGAAACATTTTTTCCAGGTTCCCTGAAAAATGCAAGACCTGGATTAAGGGAGGAAACTTGCAATGAATCAGCTTCCTCTCTGCCTTCTTTCTCTGCAATCTGGTATTTCTGTGTGAAGCGATTATAAACCCATGCTAATAGAGAAAATCAGCATTTTTATCCCATCATAGTTCCTTACAGCACAGAATCAAAGTGCAGACAATGGAGAACTTAAGGCCACTCTTTTCAGAGAATAAATTAGTTTCAGTCTGAGAAGTGGTAGGGGACGGGTTTTAAATCTTCGCCTTACTCTCTCAGCTCCAATAACAGAGCGGTTCCTGGCATTCTTCAGTTCCTGCCCCTCCTGTGCATGGAAGACTCACTGGTCTCAGCCCAGCTACTGGCAGGCTCTCCACATGCCTTGGACACTGCACGTGGATACTGTGCTGTGCAGAGCATGCACACACCCACACAAGGCTGGGCACAGACCCCAGAAACACATATGGCTCAGCCATGCAGCTGCCCTGAGCCAGCAGAGAGCATCTCACGGGGAGCTGCTGCTCCACCGGAGGAGACTGCTGGATGCTCTGAGTTTGGGAGAAGGCAGGAAGAACTGAGGGTAGTTCATTAGGAAGATCATCTCATATTCAGTGGTATTAGTCAAATGAGCCTTGTTGGCCTTGAATGATAAGGAAGGGACCTTAGTGTCCAGCTAGAGATTCTGATCCCACCCACCTTCCTTATACATGACCTCTTCCCCTTCCCACAATCAGCAGAGCTGTTTGCAGGAGTAAGAAGTGCTCCCATGTAAGTAAGACAAAAGCACAGACAATCTTTCAGGGGATCCAAGGCAGCTGGAAAGAAATGTGCCTCTGCTGCTTTGAAAACAGGGAGAGAGGACCCAGCCTAATTCATTTTTAAGTGATAGTGTCGTAAGAGCTTTAAAGGCCAAGTCGCGGTGAGTGAGGTAATGCAGCTGTAAATGATGAAGCAAAAGCTCCTTCAGGCTTTAGCTGGAGAAATCTTTCTTTCAAATCTGCACATTGACCCTTTTATTGAATACTCCACATAGCCTTTGATGCCTTTAAAATAGCCTCATGTTTTTTACAGATTCCACCATTGCTCTGAGATATTCCCTAGTGCCATCAAATACCTGTCTGTCTGCTCACATGGGGCCACTAACAACCTCACAAAATAAAGCCTTACCCAAGATCTTAACCTACAGGAGCATAGACGGGGTTTTCAGGAGGCCACTGTCTTTGTGTGAAGCAAAACCATTTAGATGAGGGGGCAGTACTGAAGGTTGGGGGAGGATTTCGGATTTCTCCGGTAGCTGGTGCACAGATTTAACATAGTCACAGATAGACAGGCCGTTTTAAAAGCTAGCAAAATACCCTTTTAACGGTCAAGCTGTTTCCAAACAGACTGAAAGGAGCACTGTGTTCATCAGGGACTAGGATAGCCTCTAACATGCTGCACAAAATATACAAAAGCTGCTTTCTTTCAAAGTGTGTTTGAATTGGCACTGACCTGATGCTCTAATACCTACCTGTACATAATCCACGCTTCTCCCCAGTGCTTTGAATGCTGTGTACATTACTTCTCTTTTTCCACCCCATTTCTGCATGATGCAAACACTTTTGTTGGACAGGACCAGCTGAGATACGTGTTGCATGCTTTCTCTGTGAGACTCTTCCGTCTCACCTGGACCTTTGTCGTGGAAGTTATTACTCCAGACATAAGTGGCACATGTGTCCCTACCCATGATTTCAGTGAAAATGTCCATCATGTAAACGTCATCTTCTGAGTTCCCATCAATGACCATAACAACTTTAATTCCAGGGTAGGTCAATCTTTTCACAGAAAGTAAACATTTTCTTAAGTAGTCAGGATCCTCTTGATAGGCAGCAATACAAAGGGCAACTGTTTTGTTCAGCTTGATTGGAGTCTCTAGCGACCGTTTCATTTTCCTGTGCTCTAGGTAGGCAAACAGGCTTTGGATGATGAGATGTGATGCCAAGATAGCACCATAGAGTCCAAAGGAGAAGTAGTAGTTGTCTGTTTGGATGAACTGGTAGCCTACAATGTAAGCAGCGGTGATTCCCAGCAGGAGGGACACCCCGAAGAGTGTGGTTCCAAGTATTCTCAGGATACATATAAACCTCTCACAATACATCTGCAAAGAAGTAGGGAAACCGTTAGCAGAGCCACCACTTGCTGGTGTAAGATCTCATAAGTGGTTCACGTGGCTACAACACAGATCTCAGCAGCAACAGATACACCCTGAGCTTCTGGCTCACAGACTTACGGCATCACCTTGCTCAGCATAACATCTCTTTGCAGTATTTTCTGCATGTAAAGCATGACCCAAATACACTTAGTGTAGCAGAGATGTTTGCTATTTGTAATGTCCTCACAGAAGTTGCTGTCTGTGTCAGGATCTTATTTTGGCAGCCTGGGCTTGCTGGATGAGATGCTCTGTCATATTTCCCTGAGGAGGTTGGAGAAGGGCTCTTGGGCCATCACTTGCTTCATACAGTTACAGGCGAGTGGAACAGCTGAATGTCTGGGCAGCCCCTCCTCATCCCCCATCCATGTCATGACCGCATCCCACCCTGAATTGTTTCGGTCACTTAGTTATGTTTGCAAAAATATTGGAAAGACATTCTTAAAACAGATGTCTGAATGTATTTATAATTTTTTAAACAGATGTCTGACTATATTTATAATTTATATTTATATAATCAGACATCTGCTTTAAAAGGTCTTCTCAATACCATTGCAAAAATGTATTATTTATACATTTGTGTACATAGATATATGCACACGTGAGCATGTGCGTATAGGGGCTAAAGCTTGACTTAGATTAAGTCTGTGGCAAAAATACTCATAAATTTAACAGAGCCAAGACTCCACCCTGGACTCAGAAATTCCTTAGGACATCAGTTGATTCTGACCACTTCTACATACTTAGGTTACCTGCCTATAAAATCTTCTAACCTAAGCTCTGGGCTGTGGCTGGCATGGAGGGTGCTCTGGTATTCTTGAGACAAACAGTGTAGACAGGCAGAGGCAGACTATATTGCTACCAAACTGCTTTCTCTTGACAATCACATTAACAATTTTATGCTTTCTCAGAATTACAGGAAGTTAATGACAATGTTTTCTGTCACTGGATGCATTTAATGTGAAGGACATAAAACAGATAATGTCTGTTTAAGGTTAACCCAGCAAGTGTGTTGCAAGTCAATAAAGCTCATGCTTGAATATTTTGCTGAAGTAGATCCTCTCAGAGTACTGGACTTAATATTTGTGTTTTCTTGCTATTATTCATGTTTTCCCTGCTGCTATCTTCTTGCTCATTTGCTGATCATATTTGTTTCACCATCTGTTGGCCAAAGCTGAAGTTGGAACAGGACTTCCTCACCTCATATATGTTTTTAACTCTTCATTGAAAAATTACTACCAAGCTACAGCAACATAGCTGTCATCAGTTATATATGTCTGACAAGTTAAAGGCTTGGAAAAAAAAAGTCAACACGGAATCACCTTCCAAATCAAAATAAAACTAGATGAGCATGAAGTCGGAGGTTACAAAGACTTTGCTTTTTTTCCACTGGCTATTTAGGGTCTTAAATTTCAAGACAGAAGGAAGCCTCTTAAATGTATATTTGGAGGCACTGTTAAAGAAATCGGACCCCATCTTTATGACTTCCTTGAATACTTATGGCTGGGCTCTGACAGGTGCTGTAATCATCCACCATCCCTGCTCTGGCCTGTCTGAAAATTTTTCACAGTGGGGGTGATAAAGAAGCCTAATAAAAGATATGCTTACCTCCACTGGTATATATGAATTAAAACCCAGTGCCCAAATTAGACTTGCTTTAGAAAAGAGATTAAGTAACGGATCCCCTTCTAAATTACCTTAAAGTCAAATAGCTTGTGTGTTTACTAATTCCTCAAGCATGCAAAATGTCACAAACATCAAGGTAAATGTCTCATTAATGGTGCAGCTGTACTCTGCTTTCCCTTTTGGGGTTTATCACTTCTTTTCTCTTGTCAGAAATAGAACATTTGTATTAGTGAGTAGGGGCCAGAGTCTGCTTACATTAACAATTATATGGCTGAAATAAATGGACCGCTTCGATGGGTAGGAGTCACAGGATTTAGATGAAGATCTGGAGTGGTTACATTTGACTGCCTATATACTGTACTAGGCATCTTTTATACTAATTTGTTATTGCTTGTCTGTACCTGTGAAGTACTTCTGCAAAAAAAAAGGAAAAAAAGAATAATTCTCTGATCTTGTCATTACAGCCCAGCTTCCCTCTGTTACAAACCCCCAGTCTTTTAAAATCAAGAAATGGACTTCTGGTGCTAATAAAACAGCATTTTTTTCTATCCTTTCACTGTCATCCTTAGGAAAATAAATGGTGTTTTGATCTAAATTCCTGGCTTTCATCAAAGAAACTTTGCTCTTTGTATGTGCAATTGAGGTTTTTATGTATAGTGTTTTAACTGACTGAATCTCAAGGAACTCTGGAAAAAGTTGCTCAATATTCTCAAGCTTTAACACGTGAGCTATTGATAGCTTGCCCAGCAGAAATGATCTTTATCAACTTGAACATGCCCAAACAATGGCAAAGAAGCCAAAAACTCTCCACCCTTCTCCAGTAATTGAGCCAAAAGTAAAAGGAAATGATGCTTGTACAAGTCTGGGACCAAAAATGAACTGCTGAGTCAAATACTAACACCAAGGGTAGGGAGCAGCTGCATTAGAGATTTTTAGGTCAGACAGTGCTGTTATGAGCATCTAGCCTGGCATAACACAGTGAAATATAATAATTCTACTTTGCAATTTGGGCACCTAAATCCTTTACACACATCTTCCCCTAACCCCATGGTGTTGAGCCCAGTATGAGCTTTATGCAGCCTCCAGCAAACAGACTCCAGGTTTGTATAAACAAGATGAGTGTACGTAAAGAGGCTTCAAAGTCTGCTATTGAGCAATTTGTTGTCATTATATTGCAGCTGTTTACTTTCGTGGATGGAGCTGAGCAGTGCTCACCAGCACATCTAGTAGAAATTAAATGTGAAAGTCATATGCTAAATCCTAATGCTGTGTAGGCTGTTGCTGATTCACTCACACATTTTGATTCACTAAGAGGTCCCAAGGATATATGTGCCTTGTAGTGACTGTACAGGAGGAGGCAATGTGCCTTTCTTTGGATGCTCTTATGGAAAAGCATGGTCAAGAAATGAACTCTTGCATGTACTCAGCATCAGAGTCCACCTAGTGAACTCTTTGGCATTGTGTCTCTTTTGGCACCCTGATAAAGCCACAAGAAATAGGATCTTCCAACCTATGACAAAGGAGAACTTACTCTACATTAATATCAAGAACTGGCATGACTAAAAGTTGTAGTCTTCTAACATCATTTTCAGAAAAAAAATCAGGTTAACAAATGAGTGATATACCTACCCTCTACATATAATGATGGAGGTATTAACTGCAGCACTAGAGATCACACTCCTTTCTCAGACTGAATAATGCCTTAGATCTCAAATTAGAAGAACATAGCAAAATATGCTTCAGTTCTCTCTATTCTGAAAAATATTTAGGCTAGTAGTTGACTGTAGTTATTGTACATAGACCTAACTTTAATAAGATCTAGACACTTGATTGAAATTCAGCAGGTTCATATGTCTTGCTTTGAGCTGGGTCTTTGGTCTTTCCTCAGCAAAGAATGCTGGTGACTTCTGTGGTAAAACACCACTCCAAAATCATGTAGCAGGGTCTGTCCATATGGTTATTAATCAGTTTTCATGGATCCCTGACAGTAACAGGAACTGAAGACAGCAGAAGTCAGGAGGCATAGAGAAAAAAAGAAAAACGTATTTTTTTACTAATACATCAAGAAGGTAACAAACAGATAGGGTCAAATACATATCCAGAAAATGTATGTGCATTGGTGTCTGAAGACATCAATATTATTTGCAGTCTCTTCACTTATTTTAAAGGAAGAAACCAGGTGGTACCTGGCATCTGCTGATACAGGACATGGAACCAGTGACTGATGGGGGATCAAACTGAACTTAGGTTTGCTTGTAACAAATGGGGATGCAGCTCACTACATCATCTCTGTCAGAAATCGTCTTTCATGCACAACACTCAAACATTGCCCTGTAGTACTTCTGGATAGTTTTCCCCAGAATATTAAAAAGCAAGAGGGGGAGACAGAAAGTTTGTACATCATGTGTAATGATTTGGAAGGTTGTTTGAAAGAATTAGGACTTATTAATTCCAAACATTTGAAGACATTTTTAAAAATCGCAGCCATAATCTGCAAAAGTCAATATCTATCCAGGAGACAACAGTAAAAGTTCAATCACAAACGTGCTCATTTTTTGCCTGTATTGGATTTGGCTGAGATGAAGTTAATTTTTCCCATAGCAGTCCTCATAGTGCTATTTATAGCTAGGAAGGTGTTGAGAACACACAAGTGTTTTGGCTACTGCTGAGCATCTCACAGCATCCAGGCTGTCTCTCCAATGTTTCCCCTACACCAGTTTACTAGGGGTGGGCAAGATCCTGGGAGGTGACATAACCAGGAAAGCTGACCCAAACTGACCAAAGGTTATTCCACACCACATGACATCTGCTCAGATATAAAAGCTAAAAGGAGGAGGAGGGGGAGGAATTAATTATGACTTTTTTTTTCCAGAGCAACTGCTACCTGTACTGAAGCCCTAATTCCAGGGAAGTGGCTGAACATCACCTGCTGACGAGAAGTAGAGAATAAATGTCTTGTTTTCCTTTACTTTCTACACAGCCTTTGCTTTATTAAGCTGCCTTGATCTCAACCTACCTGGTGATCTTCCATCTTATTTTCTCTACCAACATCCTGCTGAGGAGAGAAGAGATAGAGCAGCTGGGAGGGCGCTATGCAGCCAGCCAAGGTCCACCCACCACATAAAGGTTCAAAAGATCTGTGCCTCTCTCTAGACATCTAGGGCTATGGTCACATCAGCAAATAGTCTAATACTACAGAAACAGATCTGCAATGAGGAAGAATTGGTGCTAAGGGCCCAACTCCATCCTCCATACATTTTCATGTTTTACTCTGAACTAAGTATAGTCAGACTCCATGGATTAAAAACCTGAAAAGTGTCCCCCAGGGGTGTAGCTTGCAATTAGGTCATTCAAGAGGAATCCAGTTTGAGTGCCAAGTGATTGCTTTGCAATAGAAACTAAAGCAATTTAGTTGGTGGTAGTGCACTTGTAGCATTGACTTCAGTAGCACACTCTCGATTCAAACTAAATTGATAATACAAATCAACTTTTCACACAAGATCCACAGGTCAGATTTGTCTGCAACCATTGTTGAAACCAGAAGTGCTGAGCACAGACAACCTTTGAAAATGTCTCATTTTTACGTGCTTGTATCAAAGGCGAACTCTTGAATATGTACTGGACCTTAATGCTGAGGCGTTGGATTCAGCAAAACACATAAGCATGCCATTAAAGATAAGTGTGCACTTAGGTATTTTTGCAGAAGAGGGAAATCAGTGGATAATATATCTTGCAGTTCTGTAGTAAAGGTGTAAAAAAAAAAATCTTTCTCTGTGAAGATGCTATTTCCGGGACACCCAAGATAAAAATGTATCTATATGTTTGAGAAATTTATTATACAGATTAACCTCCCTTATGAAGGTTGTTAGATGGGTCAGTGTTAACCACTGCATTTCTTATGTTAGAGAATCTAAGAGTTGATCAGGACCCAGATAATTTGGATTTGGTTCCTAGTGTTGTTATTCATGTGCGGGATAACCTTAGGTAAGTGAATTCACCTCTCTGTTTCAGCTTCCTCACCTGTAAAATGGGAATCATGATCATGAAGGAAGTTTTTGGAGGTCTACAAAACCCTTCTTAAGGCTTAGGTTACTGATATTTTTGCAGTGTAACTCTTTCTGGGGTGATATGGGATCCGCCAGTTCTCTAGTTACCCAACGCACCATTTCCTATTTTCCTTGCCTATATTAACCTGAAAGTATACTCAGTAGGGATTTTTCTGCAACAAAAATGCAACTCTCATTCAGTAGGATGCCTGAGATCAGTGAGGTTGACACTCTAAAGGCCAACACACATGGCTATAAGTGCATACAGCTACCAAGGGCTATTTTGCTCACAATCGAAGAATGCCATCTTTATAAGCCTTAACCCCCCCCTCCTTACATATGAGAATAATAGCATCGACTTCATCAGAGAAACTGCTTCAATTACACAAGTGTGTGTGTGTGTGTGTGCATCTGTGTGCGCATGCACATGCTGTATCTGGCCCTACACACACACACTCAGTGTGTGTACATGGTGTTGGAGGCTTACAATTTTTCAGCCAATATTTAGATTCATTATTAGCCTCATTTTGATGGCAAATTAAATCATTTATCCTTGGAGTACAAATTATTCCAAGTACCCATTAATTACAAGCACAAAGTAGCTGTCCAGACTCCCTTTTCTATTCTACAGTCTGTAGAGAGGAAACCAAAGAATTATGCTCCATCTGTACATATTTATTACAGCACAGTTACCATATCTGGTACTTTTGGTTATTTATCACTTCCAGATTTTGTTATGCTATTGATCTTCTGCAAAGGGCTCACATTAGACTAAAATTAACTCTGGGGTTAAGTTTAAAGTAAAGAACAGGATTACTAATGATGGCAAAGTGTATCTGTATTCACAGGCTTTGGTCAGCAAATCAAGAATCCCCTATCTGATTAATGTATGTTTCTCACTAAACTGCCTAAATTTAGTCTCTTACAGGTTTGAGTAACCAAAATGGAATGAATTTTACAGCTGCTGGTTGGATTTGAGTGTAACGTAGACAGTGATACACTAGTTGTTAAATTAGCAAAAAGAAAAGAAAAGCAAACCAACAACAACTCCCCCCAGACAAATGCTCTAAGAAATAAATAAAGGAGTAAATCATACTGGTACTCAGATATTTTGGACTGTGGTTAAACAAAAATATAGTTCAGAAATACTTTCTGGTTGCCAGTTATGAAGTCCCTGGATGCACAAACTTGACTATTTCATTACTTAATCCAGCAAATAAATATTTATTTAGTGTATACAGCTTATTATCTTGCAATTAGGTTATAAAGCACAGGTCATACCTTGTTTGACTTAGTCAACACCCACTACACTGAATGGAGGACTACTTTACTGCTTTATACACTAATCTTAAATAGCAACACCTTGAAGCAAATGTCCTTTCATGCCACAAATAGTTTTTTGCTAGTGAACTTGCATGGAAAACTCCACTGAAACCAGTAGAGTTGCTCTTCCTACTGGGAAAATCTTTCCTCAGGTTTTTCTCTGCTTGCATGAGGGGTAAGAAAGATTTTACTACCCTGAAATGAAATCCTGGCTTTATTGACACCAGAGACAAAACTCCTCTAGCCTAGGAGTTGCTGAATTTTGCAAAGTTTTTCAGGGGAAAAGAACATATTTCACTGCCATCACCCTCAGGTGAAGTAACCTAACCAATCCCCAAAAGAACCACTGAGGCATCCATGTTACATGCAACGTGTGCTTTTGAAAAAGTGCATGGGTGCCGATGGAAAAATGATCCTTGAGGAAGGAGACTATGAAGCCGAGTGAAACAAGAGGAGCAGCTGAGCCCTGGGAGATGTGGGATCACTGCAGCCCTGAAGAATCACAGAACTGTTGGGGTTGGAAGGGAGCTCTGGCAATCATCCAGTCCAACCCCCCTGCCAAGGCAGGGTCACCCAGTGCAGGTGACACAGGAACACATCCAGGTGGGTTTTGAACGTCTCCAGAGAGAGACACTTCACAACCTCCCTGGGCAGCCTGTTCCAGTGCCCTGCCACTCTCAATGGAAAGAAGTTATTCCTCATGTTGAGGTGAAGCTTCTTGTGTTTTAGTTTATGGCCACTGCTCCTCATCCTTTCACTGGGCACCACCGACAATAGTCTTGCACCATCCTCTTGGCACTCACCTTGGAGATATTTATGTGCATTGATGAGATCCCCCCTCAGTTTTCCCTCCTCTAGACTAAGACAACGCCCATCAGGAGTGTTGTACTACATTGGGGTCCTTTCGGGGGAAGGGAAATGGGGTAAATTCTCTCTCTAGGTCCATTTCACCCTTCTGCCAGCATTACTACGGAGTGTGGCGAGGTGAGTCGCGGCCGTGTCCGAGAGGCACGAACGGACGCTCGGACAGGTGCCGAGCAGGGCTGTCCGGGACAGAGGGACGCGGTTTTCAGGCGGGAGGGGCCCGGGGGCCGCGCAGTTCCCTCGGGCGGTGCCGAGCGCTCGGCGGTGGCCGCTCTGAGGGGGATCCCCGGCCCCGCGCCCGCGGGGGCGGCCTGCGGTGCGGTCACAGAGGGGGTGGGGCCGGGGAATTCCCCCGCGCGCCACGTCAGGGGGGCGGCCCGCTCCGCCGGGATGGGGGGGTCTGTGCCCGGGTGGCGGGACCGCGCCGTTGCGGGGCCGTGCGGGACCCGACAGGGCCGGCCCAGGGTTGTGCTGGGCGCTGCCTTTCGCCCCCCGCGAACTACGGACCCTTCCCTTCGGCCGGCCCCGCCCGCCAGGCGGCGGGCGGGGGCCGCGGAGCGGGCGTGCGGCGCTGGAAGCCGCGGGCGCCCCGTCCCCCCGCCCCCGCATCCCGCCTCCCCGAACCTTCTGAGGTCTCGGGAAACCGCCCTCCGCGCTCGGCGCGGTGCCCCAGCGGCTCGGGAGCGCTGGTTTTCCCCGCTCCGGGCGGGACGCCCGCCCCACTCCAGCCCACCGCCCGCCGGCCGTCGCTCCCTCCTCAGTCCCATCCCTCCCGCCCGCTCCTGTCGGCGTCCCCGCCGTGCCCTGTGCACAAGCGGGGAATGGCCGGAGAGAAACCCACCTGGGCTCTCAGCTGGTCTCGCCTTTTCCCCCTGGGCTTCAGCGGAGCAGCTGCCTAACCTGCTCTAGAGATTTTAATATTTAGGAGCTATTTGAGAGGTTTTGTTTTTGGTGCCTCCCCCCCCCCACCCCCCCCACCACCGATCTTTGGCGATCTTCAGGCAATGTCTTAAACGGATTACACGGAGGAGGGCTTGAACCTGAAAACCTCATTCATCCTCACGACGGTCCTATTCATTGCTGAAATAGGTGTAGCGTAAGAGCCGGTAAGATCCTCCCCCAGCCCCACTCGTATTCTGGGGATCTGTTTCAGCTTTCCTCCCTTGAATAGTGGGGATGGGAGGAGGGGGTCTTCTGCTCTTGAGCTGACAGAAGCGTAATCATAAATCACCTACCTTGTTTGTCCTTCTGTCCTTTGGTCATAGAGGGGCTCCAGCCAACTGTGTGGTCTCACGTACCGTTGCTCCCGCTGAATAGTTTCCAAGTTTGAGGTAAAAAAATCAAATCGCACTTTTCACGGACTTATTGAGACGCTCAGAAATAAAAAATAATTAAAAATGAAAATAATAAAAAAAGTCGCTTAAGGCTAGTCAGTCCTACTCATTTTCTCCCACGTGTTTTCACAATTACCACGTATTTGTCTTTCTCTGCTTCAGTTTCTAGCTCAAAGTTGTGGGATTTTTTTCCCCAAATAATAGTAATAATAATAATAATAATAATAATAATAATAATTAAAAAAAGTTAGAAATAATAAATTAGGAGTTAGTTTCTCGTGGTCGAAGCTGAAGATCTTATTTCAAACCCCGCTAGCCAGGAGCCTGGAGAAGTTGCAAGGCAGCGTCTGAAAGTTTGAGATGTACAGCATCAGATAAAGTCTCTTTGGTGATACCTTGCTGCCCGAGTAACAGTTTCAATGAGGTTTCTCAGCAGCAGCAGCAGCAAACGGGTAATATTTTCCAGACGTCTTTTTCTTTCCTGCTGCTGCTGCTGCTGCTTTTCTGCCTCTTCCACGTTATGGGGTCTTTTAACAAGTGAGACTTGAGTTGTTTTAATAGGCGGAGGATGGGAAGAAGGAGGGGAGGGAACTCCTGTAAGGAGAAAAAAAAAAAGCAACCAACCCTGCCCATTGAAATGATCTCAGCCAAGGATTCAGCGTCAGAAATTTAATTAGCTACTTGCAAATTTTGCAGAGAAATGCAATACACATATGTTGCCACCAACTGGTTCCTCTTCATGCCCCGCAGTGGGGGCAAGCCCCCAGTTTCCCCACTCCCTGCATCCCTGGGCTTGGGGTGTGGGACTCGTCCCTCCCACAGCCACTATTCGGCTGGGACAGTTATTGCTGCTGCTGGTTTTTATTAATAAGGGAATTTCCTCTATGAATGGATGAACTTTTCAGTTTTTAATCCTGCTTTACCCATTCACTTACGGGAACATTTGTTGTAGCAAAGACCCAAGGAAGCTCCCACTGACCTTCATACCCCCACCTCTCACGTTAAAACAAGCCGGGAAACACGTTAGGCCATTTAAAAACTGGAGAACTGTGGCACGGGTTTTGATTTGGGGTTTTGTTTGGGGGGGCTTTCACTTGTTTTGTTTTAAATCAGAAATGTCCGCTCTTTTCTGTCGATGGTTCGCGGTAGCCGGGGGCACCCGCAGCTCACAGCACACCCCACTGCTGCTCGCCAGTCGCTTTCACTCGCTCCTTGTGACTCCGTTCTGCCTTAAAGGCGGATTTCCCCGCTTTCAAGCCCCCGTTTCCACTTGAAATGATACAAAAGGGGCACTGGGTGGCACTGTTGAGGCGAGTGGAGCAGCGCGGGGTCCGGGATCCCCCAGCGCCGGGCGCGGGGCCGGAGCGGGGCCGCGCTGGCGCTGCCGCGTCTCGCCGTGCCCTGGCGGGGACCCGCGGGGGAGGATGGCGGGGATCAGCTTCCCATTCCCCCGTGCTGTTTTCTCAAGGACCACAAAGGTCGCTGCTTTGAGGCGTCGCGCCCACAAAGGGAGCCGTGTCCAGACACCGTTGGGAAATCCGGAGGTGACTCTTCGCCGAGTTATCGCCTGTCGTTACCTTACCGTGTGCGAAAACTTCGGAGCCCTCTGGGGGCTTCTCATGTGCAAATAAATGTTTTAAAGTCGGTGGTTACCTAGACTGCAGATTTTTTGGGAATCTGTCTTGTGGAAGTGGTTAGAGCACAGGTGTGCTTCAAGGGGAGAGTGGCTTTAGGATGTTGCATCAAAGCCGAGATCCTTGAACGATCCATCTGTCTCAAATAACAAGTCTGATGGTAGTTTAAGTCAGTATTGTGAGCAGTTTTAACCTGGATGTGGCAGGGGAAGCAGCTGTTTCACCCTTGCCCTCACTGTCCCTTTTCCTACATCAGGAGAACTAACCTAGGTCAGAAATTAGTTACCTGGGGAGAGGGAAGAGCAAAAGTTAAGAAGTACGTTGGGCAAGGTGAAGGCAAAACAATTGCTTTTAGCAACAATCTGATTTTTCATGGTTTAGAGTGCCCTTGAAAGTACATCATGACTTAGCAAGCATGGAGTCTGTCGGGGCTTTCAGGCATTCCTCCTTTTCAGGTCTTCCTCCCTAGGCAGCCCCATTCCTATACTCCAACCACCTCCAAATGATCTGTGTCACACCATCTTTTGTTACAGAGCCTCTCTCATCAGGCAAGGGACATATTGCAGTGTCTGCTCCTAACAGGACCAGAGGACCAGAAGGGTGTCAAGAAGCTACTTGACCCCCTCTCCACAGCAGCCTTCCTACTAGCCAAATATGTAGTGTAAGCCAGGCTTAACATGACCACAGAATCATAGAATGTTAAGGGGTTGAAATGGACCTTAAAGATAATTTAGTCTCACCCCCCCCATTGCCATGGGTACCTTCCACTAGACCAGGTTGTTCAAGGCCTTATTCAACCTGGCTTTGAACACTGTCAGGGTTGGGACACCCAGAACCTCTCTGGGAAACCTGTTCCAGTGTCTAACCACCCTCACAGTTAAAAATTTCTTTCTAATACTTAACTTAAATTTCCCCTCTTTCAATTTGTACCCATTGCTCCTTGTCCTATCACTGCAGTTCATGAAGAATGATAAATGTTCGTCATTTATCCAGGCAAGGGGCTACCTCATCAAGCTCTGCTACCATCATACACGTAACCAAGTCCTTGATGTCTGCATGAGTCCTAAAGCGTCATTTCCTGATATCAGAATTTCTCTGGCACTGTCAGAGGCAAGAGAGAATTAAGTGGTAACATGGGTGTCCCTAGTCTGTCCTTCAGCATGGCTATCCTCAACACTGGGCCTTGAGGAGCTGTTGCTGCCAGTGCCTCTGGGTTCCTCGGACACTCGACTGCCTTGTCTTGATTCAGGGACACATATGTCCTGCATAGGGGACTTCACTTCTAGGATAATTTCTGAAATGAGGTTTCAGGGGGAGAGTGGGCTTGTTAGTTTGGTTAATAAGCGAATTTTACAAATTAATTTTTTCAAACGAGCATTTTTTACAAATGAACTAGCTTTTTTTTTATTCCACCTTTCAGTAATTTATATTTGTAGACTGCACGCCTCCTCTACTGATGACTGTATATTACTCTGGAAATACACAGTGTCCCATTGGCTTAATCCCATGCTCTTTAGGTTTGAGCAGGGATCAAGAGACAGAACCTGGTGAGGCGCAAATCTTTGTGCAGCAATAGCAGCACTTAAATCACACCAAAATTTTGCTTTAGAAAATGACATAA
Source organism: Manacus vitellinus (assembly GCF_001715985.3). Classification (NCBI taxonomy): domain Eukaryota; kingdom Metazoa; phylum Chordata; class Aves; order Passeriformes; family Pipridae; genus Manacus; species Manacus vitellinus. Next base: position 11,687,126 of record NW_021939396.1, on the reverse strand, counting down.
TGGGAATGGTGAGTCTCTCATGTCCACAGCTATTTCCTTCTCAGCCATACCTCATGTTGTGTGATCACACTGTCAGAGCAAGTAGGATAATGTAGGTCGGTAAGTTAGGTTTGCCTACCAGGAAGGAATTAAAATTAGGAGGATATGATTAATGCCAATCCACGCAATGTTGTAGAAACCAGATGTAGATGTATTTCATTAGAACTATATCACATCTACATTTATATGTTATGTTACATCTACATGGTTACCATTATCAAACAATCCTTCTTTCTAATTGTGATTTATAATCACACGTAGTGAGGAAAAGGGAGTTCTTGGCTGTCACTGTCCACAGGCATAGATTATCACCAGCTGTAGGGGAATAATCTTAATTAACTAACCTAACAATTTTCTATTGAGACGATGGGTGTGTTTGACAGAGGTCAGACAAAATATATTTTTTGGGGAGTTTGGCATAGGCTATGGTTGAATAAATTGGTTACTGAAGATCAAATCAGTGGATGAATTGATGGCATGTAAGCCACTCTTTAGCAACCATTGAGTACTCACTTTTAGCCTGAGGGAATGGCTCCACGTGCTTTTTCCCACCTCTTCTTTCCTATCATCCTGAAAAGTATGTGAATTCTTGCCTCCAACATACACCACACACACATATGTCAATCTACTCCCTCCCTTGGACCAGCAGAGTTTGCAGTGCTTCACTGATCCCTTCAGTGACCAGTGTTGAAGGCAGCCGCCGAGCCATTTCTACGTGTGAACTGGCTGTGCAGGGGACAGGGCTGCTCTTGGGTGGAAACCAGCAGCCAGTGGTAGCTGACAGCAGGATTACCCTAAACAGCCTCTTCAGTAGCTGCCAGGAAAACAGGAGCCGAGGTGATCCCTCAGTGAAGGTGAGGGCTCTTATCTCGGATCATCCCTCAGGTAAGGATTTATACAGGCTCTTTTACTGCAGATCAGCTACTGTGTAGAGCTTATCAATAAGAAGAGCATGAAGCAAACACTTTGCAATGCATAGTTACCTTCACAGTAAGAAAATGAGAGAAAATAAGGTTCTTTGTCATGTAACAGTGAAAAGCTAAAAGAGGAAGGTAGATATATTCATACTAGACAGAAGGCATAGTTTAGTAGCAAGCTTTCTTTACACAGTTATCTGAATGATGAAGGAGAGTGGTGTATTCCTATGTTTTGAAATCCTCTGGAGGCTTTTTTGGAAGCTACATTTTAGTTCAGTGCAATTTATTAGACCCAGTACAAGAATAACTGAATGGATTTCCATAACAGGAATATCAGACAAAGTGATCTAGCAGTTCCTTCTACCCCTAGACTCCATGGAACTATCAACAACTCCGCTGACATGTCAGGTATGTTCCACACCTGTTTCCACATGTAGCAGATTCTGCTGGAAGTGAGAGAGTTACAGAAACCAATATGGGTGTAAGTGAAAGCAGGATCATGCCCTAAATTATGATTTTATGGCAACTGAGAATCCACTCACAGATTTTAATATAAATGTCATGGGCAGTTTAAGGCTCATGAAGACTGGGTGCAGACAGACCTAACACTGTGGTTGTTTTCACCATATGTAGAACCATTTTAGAGGCTTCTAGTGTTCTGCTTATTTAAATCCAAGGTTATTTATCTGCAAGGCTCTACAGGGTCCAGAGAAAACCATTGGTCTTTAAAAGGAAATCACTCTTGCAAAATTGAAACTTTCCAACAATTGCTCTTTAATATAGCAGAGAAAGTCATAACTCGAAGCAACACTTAGAAGTTAAACAGAGGCAGGTTCAGACTAGAAACAAGTCGTGCACATTTGGATGTGTACAGAACTCTTAGCTAGAATGGACTGTGACTATCAGCACAAATGCCTGTCAGGATGGTTTGAAGTAATGAGTTTTAATGTGCAACCAGCATGGAGCAGAAGGAAAAGCGGGTCAGTTAGAGGTTTCTTTTGTGAAGTCTAATTTAAGAGAAATTACTTAATCACATGCCTATAGCCTAATGTGACAGTAGTGAGAGTCCAGTTTAGAATGTCTCAATGTTAATTTTAAGTAGAAGCATTATATTCTGTGTAGGATTCATAGATAACACCACATGAAACAAAAAGCACGTGCAATTAAAGGTAGGTCTATAAACAATGACTCTACTAGTGAACTAGACTGACCAGAGCCAGGCAGCTCAAGGCTGGCACATGTTAATCCACGCTATTTCACTGCTGCCAAGCTCCTGATGGGGCTGATCCTGACCAGTCTGGAGAGTGTGACTATCCCCGAAGGGGACCAGGTCCCCACCTGGAAGGATGCCTTGGCTCTCACCTCCAATGGGCTGCTCACAGGATGTGGACATACTCCTGTACATTCTCAGACACCTTCAGATGGAGAAACTGGAAAGAATAATGGTTTTTACACACACCATCATAGTGTCTTTTAGAAACCTCCATGACTGGTTGGAGGTAGTTGCCTTTATTAATCTCCCAGCTGCTTGGGCAAAGCACTGAAGTGGTGCAGCCAGTCACAGCCTGCTTGCAGCATTGCCCTGGCCTCTGACAGCCTGGTGGTTGGAGTTGTCCTCCCAGTAGTGATGCTAACAGAGCCAGTGCAGTCATCCTCAGCCGCTACATGGGAACAAAGACACAGGCACCCTATAAGGTGCTTATTTATAATAATTTAAAAAATCATCAAAATGAAATATAAATTTTCATTGCATTCAATTTTCTTTGAAACACAATTTTCATTAACTGAAATAGAAGGAATGAGTGAGACTTTCCTAGAGTGTATGAAATTCAGGCAGGAGCACAGGACACCCCTTATATTCATTTTTAGGGTGCTCTTTTGTCTGTTGTTGGTATTTACCAAATAGTTCAGCCAAAGTTACCACTTTACCTAATTAATTACATGGTCTCTTGCTCACTTCCCAAAAACACAATTCGTGTTGCAGATCAGTGGTAGGATGGTGAATACTACTAAATTGACAGCCCCTCCCTACTGTCACCAGCTCGGTTAGAGATGGGTTACCATCATGCAGGTTTCTGAGTACAGCTGCCCCAGGAGACATCATGGGATGCAGCTCCACTCACACAACTTAGAGGCCCATTTTCTGCCCATGTTGTATGAAAATTTGCCAGAAATCGAAGGGCACATGTGTCTCCTGCTCAGTTCTCTGGAAATCCCACATCAGAGTAGCAGCTCTGAGTTACTGACACATTTTCCATCAAAAGTAGCTAGAAATCAGGAGTGGACCTAACACTTGTGTGCTGTTGTGCACCTCCCAGCTGGCTGCCAAGCAGTGTGTCTGTGTGGTAGTGTGGCTGACCTTACCAAGGAAGGGTGCATCTCAAGATGGGGACCCAGCACATGTGTGCACAGAATCACCTTATGTGACAACACTAACAATCAATTCCTGCCCCAGGAGTACCATATTTTTTATTGCCTGTTGTACACTGTCAGGCTGTGGGAAGGGTGCAGGTCCCACTTTTTGGAGCTCCCTGGCCTTCATGGATTTTTTTGGCAGATGATCTGGGTTGAAGTTTGGGTTGCAGCATACAACAGCTGAGCTGTTCGGGTTATTAGATGGTCAGGCGGTCACTTAGTTGCCAAAGATTTTCGCCCTCTCTTACACAATGCATCCAGAGTGTGTGAAAATATCTGACAGTGTTGCATCGTGGAGCAGGAAATGAACCTGAAGAGAGTAGGGCTGCTTACAAATAAGGAGTATCAGAGAGTAGTAATGATCCCCAGCAGCTTGCACTCAAAGCAGGCAGAGGTCTCATCACAGGCAAACACTTTCTTGCTTTCCCCCATGATTTACACGGGATGGGGAGGGGAGGGGGTTGGGCTGCCACAACCCTTTTGCAAACATGCATTTGAATGTATGTGCTGATAACAAAGCAAATGCAAGCAGCAACAGGCTGCAGAGCCTGCTAATTCAACTGGCTCTCCTAATCTTTCACTACAAGTGCTGGTTTTGGTTCTGGTTATGAAGGCAGATTTCAAAGACACCCCTCTTTCATGCCTGCTGTCAGACTGAAGCCTTGACAATGAGTTTTTTTTTCCCTGACCAGAGCCACAGGTGACATATCAGAGCTATCAGTGAATCAAAAGAGATTTGGCAGTGATACCATGCCCTGATGTAGAGTTCAGCTTTTCCTGATGCTGCTCACTGCACTCCAAAGTGACATTGACTGTCCAGCCTATGATGGGTAAAAGTCTTTCCACTGTCAGGAGGGCGAAATTCTCCAGGTGGATATCATCATGGAAATAATGCCAAGAGAAGATGTGTGAGCTTCCATGTTCCTCTGTCAGGGAGAGCTGTGAGCCTTGCTACCCACTGTCCCCACTGCAGGCTACAGGCAGCCACTGTGTCTCTGACCCCCCGAAGCTGGAAACAGTTCCCCTGGGCAGGAGAGGAGTTTGTGTGAGGGCTGTATGGTTTTTCCAAGATCTTTCCAGATAGTCAGGGAGAGCAGCTTCCTAGAGTAATTCAGAGCTGATGTGTTATGATTTGGACTGCCTCTTCGAGGAGCACCCTGGCTAAAGAAATGTAACCCCCCATTCCATCTTCCTGTGTTTCAGTGAGTGATTCATCCCCCATTGTGGCTGGAGGATACACAGTAATCTGCCTAAAAAAATACCTTTGGTGCTCCTGTCATGTACCTATTTCTAGATGTTAAGCATAGCTTACACTACTGATTTTTTTAACCTTTTGTAGTAATCCACTGCATCTCACACAAGGGGCTGTGCAAGCAAACACACAATTTAGCATAAGCATAGAATAGAAACATTTAGGTTGGAAAAGACCTCTAAGTCCAGCTGTTAACCCAGCACTTCCAAGTCTACCACTAAACCATTATTTAAACAGTGATTTTGCAAACACTCATGTTCTGTGGCAAGTGATGAAAAATGCCACCCTCCCTCTGCCATCTGTCTGGAACTCAGGGTCCTGTTGGACTTGACACTTAAAAAGTCCCTTGCCTTCAAGTACTTTCTAGAGAGAGCTATGTCCTCCCATGACATTTAGTGTCACTTGCCAGGGTCTCAGCTTTGTGAGATCAAGCAAGATTTTTTTTTCCTTTTGAATATGCACATTTGGCAGCAGGACAGGCTGTGCCTACTGTCCCAAACCAGGCAGGATGAGCTGCAGGCTCCAGTATGGTCATAAGAACACAAGTGATAACATGACTCTTCAGGACCAGTGGACAGACTCTAATTAATCTCTTTTACTAGAATAAACACAAACATGATAACATTTTAGGCATATGATTGCTGTGTTTCAGATTTTGCAACCCGTCACTCAACCCAATCAAATGCACTCATTCAGACCATACTAATCTAAATTTTTGTACAAATCCCTTAGCAATTTTTTTTTGCAATGGATTTGAGCTTATCATATGCCATGACTCATCTCAGGTGTGGTGGCTGGGTGCCATGTACAATCCTACATGCATGCGGAAAACATTTGGCAATTTCCAGATTACAGCAGACAGAAGCCCCTTTAACGTAGATGCATTAAGGGCCTCGGTCCCTCTGCTATTTCTGCAAGATTCACCAAGCCCCAACAGGCTCTCTGCTCTCTAACCCACAGTACTGATGGATTCATCCTGCATATTGCAAGGAATGTTAAGTACATCCATGACTTCAAGACCAAGATCAAGGGTACAGATGTATGAAGGAGGACAGATGAAATCTCTTCACAAAAATTTGTGGATTTTGTGGCATTCCTTGGTACTTCAGGTTGCTATCTCCTGCTGATTGCCTTTCATTAAAACATCTTGACAGCAAAGTGCCAGCAAAAAGATCTATGCCACTTCCTATTGTGGTGGTTCGAGACCCCCAAAATCCAATTTTTGAGTCCAAACCCCTGTCCCACAACTCACCCCAGTATGAGAGGGGTTTTCCAGACACAACACAAGACTCAATATGAGGGGAAGGGAATTATATTACAATCACTACACGAATAAATATTATAATACATTATATATACAATTCTAATTATCTTTCCTATGATAAAGCAGTATTTACAATGGATCAAATCTCTTCTCCCTCCAATAAAAGTTCAGAAGGGAAGAAGGAAAGATCCTTTCCACATTTAGGGCAGCAGCCTCTCTTCTTCCATGCAGATGGTTGGGTAAGTCTGTGATGATGGGAAACAGTGTCTTGATTTCTGATGTGAGTATATCAGAGATTGAAGCAACAGCAGCAGCATAAATCTCTAACTGCTGTCTAAGACTCCAAGTCCATTCACTCTGAGTAGACCCATTTCACTGCCTGGCTTTTGGCCAAATCTGTCATGGGGAAGAATCATGTTGTAATGCAATAGCATCCTGACTCTGCAGGATACTGTTTGATCTTGCCTGTATAGATGGGGTTAAGTCTTGCTATGATGGCATTATGGCAATGTGCTGCAGCCCTTTGAAGATCGGGGGTTTTCTTCATCTGTGTAGTTGTACTCTTTGCTGGAAGGAGATGCATCCTGAGTGGAGACAGAGAAATCATGGGAAAAGCAGAACTAAATTAGTGGACAGCTTCTCATATATCTCTGTTCTTGAAAGAACAAGAGAAAATTTTGCCAGTACCCTTTGCATTCTGCTCCAAGGGAAGTGACAGATAACAGACACTTCTTTCCCCATTTCCTTTCCAGACATATCTGCGGGGTCCTTTGAACCTGCAGCCTGCTTCTTTCTGGTACTCCGGAACAGCAGCTGGTGGTTTTTTCCTAGATTCACCCTCTGGTGTCCCCAGCTGATGGAGTACCAAGGCTTTCTCTCTCCTAGCACTCAGGACAGCAGGAATTGGTATCCATCATTTAGTTACAGTTCCTCATAACAATGGAAAAAATAGGTATGTTATTTGTTTCTTATATTCAAGAAATGTGGGTGAAAGTATTGAGGTGATTTGTGAAGGCAGGCAAACACCAGTCATTACAGAGACCTATAGCATTTTTACTGCTTCCTTGGGAAGTAGAGCCATTCCTGAGGGACTTACCGTGCTTGAGCTCAAGTCCAGGCCCCAGCTAGTGATACTCCCATAGCATCTGTGCACCAGCACTCGCAGTCCGTAACAACAGGGTGCCACCTCACCCTTCCTGAGGTTTGATTGTTATTTTTAGAATGGAGCAATGGAAAAACAAAACTTAAAATCCTTCTTCTCAAAGCTGCCTTTATCTTGTATCCTGCCTTTGAGTTTGCTTAGCTGCTCTAGACCCTCTCTTATGGAGGAAGTAAAGGGCCATGTGTTTCAATGAACTGGCAGCGTTTGCTTTGCAAGAGGTGAATTTACACCCCTTTACCCAATTCCAGACAAACAGTGTAAGCTTAAGGCAAGCTTAAAGATTCAGGAGGCAGGATTATGTGTTCTGCATAGGAGGTACTACAGATATCAGAACCCTCTACCTGCATGTTCAAACGGATTTTACTGGTGCACACGAGAACTGAAGAAGCTAAGAGTGATTTTAACTCATGTATGGGTGTCTGTGACCTCAAAGGTCACAGCCCATTGCCCATCAGCTTTTTGTCCATCACCAACCCCAACATTGCAAATGGTTTTCCATGTGCTGGTGCTTTGGCAGCCCTGTACAGCTCAAAAGCAGGGTGGTCTTTCAGATGAAAGCTGCTGGGAATACCTGAATTTGGAGTATGGCGTGTATAAGCAGCCTGGTAGTGCCTACCATCATATTGTCCCTGTTAGGCAAAAGACTTGATCCTTGTCTCCATGGTCTCCATTTGTAGCTGAACAGATTGGAAGCCTGAATGTCAGTCTTGCTTTGCACAGATATTTCAAGGTCTCATGTTGCTCAAAAAATGGTGTGCTGTACAAAGCAATGAAAGGCTAAGATGCTACATTAGATTTACCTGTGAAAAAGACCCTGAAAAGGTCAAAAAAAGTGAAAAAGAAAGTTCTATAAATATAATTTCAAATATAACATCAAAGCAAGTGATGCTGGGACCATCAAGATTTGCTTCCTGTCAAGTGTTTCTTCTGTGATATCTACTAAGGATTGTGCCCATGTTGATCTCCACGAGGGAATAGATTTTGGTCGTCTTTTGGACACTTTTTCACCCAGTGCTTGAAATACATTAATATTTTTCAAATTTCTCTATTGCTCTGACTGATTTCATAGAATCTGACATGGGAGTTAAAAAACACTGACAAATTAAAAAAAAGAAAAGAAAGTTAATATAGAGGGAGTGACAACAACTCGTTAGTTGCTAATTACACAGGCATAGTAAAAAACACTTTTGAACAAATACTCTTAAAAGTGAATGAAAAATACCCGTTGGAGTTAATCCCCTTTTCACAACCCAATGTCTTAGTTTTTTTTTTGGCTGTGTAATAGAATACATTTTTAAATGCCAATGAAGTTTAGCAACTCTTAGTCACAGGGAGTTGCAGGGGATTAATAACCATTCTGGCATAGTAAAAACTTCCTCTTACAAGTATTTTCACTTTTTTTCCATCATTAATCTTGCATGATCTGTCCATGTCTCTTTCTTTATCTTTTCTAGGAACGAGTCTTCCCCAAAGAAGTTCAGCAGTTGTGTGGGCTGCTTGAGCTGGCCGCAGCAGGGAAGGCAGGGCTGCAAAATGCTCTAAATCCTTATCGTGTGTCTGCTACTGGGAACTTCCATCTCCTCTGGTGTCATTTGTTTCGTCATCTTTGGTGTGTCTGATCAAACCCCTCAGCTCGGCATTGTTTCGGTAAATGCAAGTCAGCAATCAAATCCCCCAAGGTGTGGAGGTGGGTAGAGCTAGTTCATAGTGATGTGTTATACTGCCTCATCTCCATTTTTTTTCCCAGAAACAGAGAGGAATCTTTCATTGAAGTAAAATCTAGAAGGGTTTTCTTAATATCTTTTTTCACTTTGTGTATTTCTCTCTTCCCACAGAAACAGCAACCCCACTGAATATTTTTCACTTCCCTCTCACCCTCTTACTAGGGATAATCACCCAAACAGCACCTTGTATGGTGCAGGATTAGGCTTGTCTTGTTGTACATGGCACAAAAGGGGCTCACAGGCCACCCCTACAGAATATAAATAGCCCTGAGACCACACTTAAATGTCAGTTCTCTTTCTACCCATGTTTCTTGACTTTTTGAACACCTTTGGGGCTGCCTCTGACTTGGCCTTTGTAGTTCTCTGGGTAAGTCTTGGGGGCTTGGGGGAGCACTGGCCCACAGTGTAGATGAGCTCCAGTACTCTGTGGAGCACTAGCCAAAAGCTTCTATGACCCTGTGCTGAGTCTTTCATATGATCTCTGCTCAGCAGGCAGAGCTTCCAGAGCACTTTTCTAGGACATAACATTGATGTTTAGCACAGGAGAAGGGGAGATGTCAAAACCTGAGCTCAGACCGAGGTTCTGAGAGTGTTCTTCACACTCTAGGCTGCTTCTACTCAGTACTGCAGACATCAGGCGTGCTATGATCCTTTCCTCCTAGTCCCAGGTGTCCTTAGGTGACCTTGGGTTGGGTGGACCCAATCAAGTGCACTCTGACAGTCTTCTCTGCTGCCTCTCACCTCCATCCAAGATAGAGGCTGGAGGACAGCAAACAAAGCCTTTCTGTCACAGTGGGGTGTCCCATTGACACCTGGCACGAACAGGGATAGTTAGTCAGAAACCACTGGAAGTGGAGCAACCTGGGAGGAATCTGCTTCCTCACGCAGCTGCTATTGCCTAACGTGAGCTTTGCACAACACAGTAATTGGTTCCAACTGACTCACAGCAGAGTCCTGGAGAGGGAAAGTTCACGTCAGGACACGTCATTGCAGAGGTCCTCAGCTGGCAAAGGAGCTGGGCAGAGAACAGCAAGAGGTGATTCTCCACCAAGTGTCACAGAGAAAGCTTGGAGCCATTTGAGTCAGGAAACACAGCCAGACCCTTTTCTCTGCAATATATGTGGAGGGCTTACTTCTCTGTCCAGAGAGGGCACTCTTATTGCAGATATTTTAAGAGGTCTGCAGAGACAAGTGATAGCATGACTGATTGTAAACTATGAATAATATTAACTAAGAGCATTTCCTATCTCACCTCTAAGCTGTGAATATTATATGAGCTCAAATCAACTGTATTTTGAAAATATTTGAAATCTGTAAAAAACAGACTCACACTTCTCTCTTTGTTCTGTGTTATTGGCCAATAATATTAGAAGTGCTTAATATTACATCCATTAAAAAGGAGATAAGTGACAACATAAATGTAAAGGCAAGATAAATTCAGTCTTTATTTACACAGGGGAACATTAGGATTTACTCATTCTTGGTCTGGATCTGCTGTAGCTCTATTTAAGCTGACTTAGCCAGAGTGAAACCAGGTTTGAAACAGCTCTGTTCAGTATATACCAGAGTTCACATATAGCTATAATGTAACACCTCTGCACGAGATGAGTTTTGAGCCACAGGATTATTTTGCACAAGACTTGTGATTTCTGACACTACCCTGTCCAGAAATTTACAATATTAGTGGGATAGTGCTTTCTTTCTTTTCTTTTTCTTTTCTTTCCTTTTTTTTTTTTTTTTAAACTGGTTTTTGTATGAATGAGGCAGTGCCCTTTTCTTTTCTTTTCTTGTCCTTTTTGCTACAGCTCACTGGCTGCTTCCCTTTTTTCCCAGCCTTGTAGTATTTCCACCCTTCTCTCCCTTCCCCCAGTCAGCCAGAGTGTCAGTGAGAAACAAAACTGCTGAAACCTGAGCTTTCTGGCTAGAGAAGATGAAGAATGAGAGGAGGAGGTGGTAATTAAACCCTCCCCCATATTACTCATGCAAAGGAATTGTCTTTGAACACCACTTCGTCCTGGGAGCCTCTGTGAGTTCAAAGAGAAATTTGAGTTGTTGTCATTCTGGGGCCATAATCTAATCACAGTGTCCCCCTTTGATTTAAAAATCTTCTTAGGAGGTGGCAAATATCTCTCCCCATCTACCTTTTATATTTTATTTTTAATTTTTAGTCCAAAGAATGTAGTACTTGTTGTCTTGGTGTTTTTCTTGTAGTGCAGTTTTATCACTGAAGTTAGGCTGGTTCCTGTCGCTGGCTGTGGTTCAAGAGGTCCAAGCCTTCAGTGGTATCAAGAACAGAAAAACACTGCTCTCTGTAATTACAGACGATTCTCTGTATACATGATAAGACCAAAAGGCTCTCCAGGAGTCACCAACTTTCAAGGTATTTCCAGATTCATGCTTTAAGAAGCAGTTTTGATGTAAATGATGCTTCTTGAGTCAGGCATTTACCATCTACTCTGGTAGATCTACCATTTTTAATAACTTGGTAACTAAACAGCACTGAATGTGTTTCTTCATCCTCTTCTAGCCCCTTTCCTAGGAGGAAGCCCAGAAAAATCTCTAAACACTAGTCCAGTTCCACACACATAGGTATATGCCCACACACGTACAGTTGGACCCAATGATCTTAGAGGTCTTTTCCAAGTGTATTAGTTATATGATTCTCTGATTCTCTGATACACACATTTAATCCGTTTTGTATTCTTCCCTGTGGGGGCTGTTCTGTATCATTGGCTGGAAGCAGACAAAAAATCATCCATTCTGATTCCTGAAATTTTCAAGTAAAATCTCTGGTGTTACTCAAGAGGTTGGGTGAGATAGGGCCTATTCCCACTTCCACTAACTGCCTTCCAGGTAATGTCTACCCTTGCTGTCAGTATTTATTAGGCCTGTTCAGGGCACACTTACTTGTTCAAAGTGGTCCTGTAGACTCTTGCAGATTTTAGAGTCTGCAGATGAACATAAGCAAAATTAAGATATGGTCATTGCCAGCTGGGGTATTTCTGAGCAGATGCGAGTGAGTTATTTGGTGAATCTTTGTTCCTTGGCAGTGTAATGATGCTGGGGAATTGCCTGTCCAACTGCAAACATGAACACCTGGGCTGGAGTGCTTGACTCTGTATGTCCCACCTAAGGCAACGTTTCAGGACATCTTAATCCTGAGCTTTGATTCTAACATAAAAAAAGGCAACAAATTGGATCATCTTGTTGTTGACTTATGTGACAGTAAAAAAACCTTTAGGCAAAAATTAATAATAACAATAGTAATGGCATAAAATAAAGTTTTCTATCAGTTTAAAGCTTTCAACACGTAGCTTCATTTCAAGAACACCAAAAGCCCATATGGCTCTGCTCAGTAGACACACTTAAAATCCTTACCAGTTCTTCAGATATCTAAATATACACCCTCACACCTATTTTTAACATCTTGTCTTAGATTTTTGGCTCTAACACTTTTTAGATACAGATTTACAGCAGAGTGATAGCTTTTTTAATCTATATCTGGGCAAAGCTCTTTATACTACTTGTACGATCATAATTTCAAAAACTGTGAAGTAATTTTGGCATATACTTCTCATTCTTGAGTTCATCCCTCCTAACTTTATATATCTAAGTATTAAATGTTGAGCTCAAGACAGTCACTTAAATTCTCTCTCACTTTTCAACAGAGAAGTGTAGACACTGACAATGATTGTTCATCCCTTCCTGAGGTTGTTTGGATGAGTGTTTCATGAGGAATCTTGGGTGATCATTTAAAGAAAGTGCCTAATACTTAGGTAGCTAAGTGAGAAAAAGCTTATCCTTCATACCCTCAGCCTTGGCTTTCACAGCAGTCCAAATCTGCTTCAATAAGAGTGACCACTATAGCTAAAATGTTGCATAATTATTATATAAAATCTGTGATATTCATAAATGCCAGTGGGGCACACCTGAAAAGTCTCTGATTTGTTTCCTGCTTCCCATGTGAACATGGCCAGGCTGAACATTGGCTGGTTCCAAGTTAGAGCAATGGGAACAGAAGAGAAGATCAACTGAAAGATGTATCCCTCTGTAAATATGTATTCAAATACACAAGGAGATGATATGAAGGAGAACACATTTTGCAGCAGCCTAGTTAGGGGTTAATGTTTGTATTTTTCAGATAAATCCTTTCATATACCTGAATAGCTCTTTTCTTGTAAAAACAGATAGAGCTTGTCTTTTTGTGTGAAATACACCATAACTTGCACAATATGGTGAAACTTTAATGAACAAACAACTTGAAAGAAAGTAATTGTCTGTTGATAAACAGATGTGGGTTTAATTTCAGATATCAACAATAAAAAAATAAAATGCCTGACATCAGGGAAATAAATAACTGAATAATAACATATAATTCATAATTTTCTGTAAATTAAGCCAGACTGCTAGAATCACAGCTTCTGTATTTAGTAAAAGATATTGCAATTCTGTCGAAGCTGTCTGTCCTTCTCTTAGGAGATATTTATCTGCATAAAATACCATGGAAAGATAACAAAGTGTGGTCTTGAATCTCTCTAATTTTATGTTGGTCAGCTTACAGACAAATTCAGGATGCCCTGACCCAATCTGAATGACCTCAGGCTATATAAAATCACATAAATATTCACAGTAGAAAAAGTTGTATTTTGTTCAGAATAAAAACATCAAACCACCTCACTGTAACCCATACCCCAGATCTCTGGTTTTCATTCATAAAAGCCAAATGAATGACTAGGCAAGGTTATTGAGGTGGCTTCCTGAGCTACACTTCCAGCATAAAGTGACAAAGGCTGAATTTGTGTTTAGATTTGGCTGATTCAGTGACTTCAAATCAAAGTTGTGGGTCTGTTTCCTTAAAATGACCAACATAACTATGATCAGCAATTTCATCGACATTTGAAAAATTTTTAATGTTTAACGTGGCTTACATCTGTGGCTAGAAGACAGGGAAAACTATTTCTTTTTTTAATGTAACCAATGCTTTTCTTTTTTAAGAGGAAAAAGTGGTGTAAAACCTTATACAAAAAAGGCTGCAACACAAGCCACTTACCTGTTCAATTTTGTTTATTTGTTTCAAAAAGGAATACTTACGAAATGGTTAAATCTTGCTATTATTTTTGCTGGCATACATTGGGTATGTTCCTTTTCTACTCTACCATTTGTGATTGACACCGCCATAAAGAAGACAAAGTCATGATTACTACTACTGTAATTGGAGAAGAAAATATCCCCTGACTGAAATAAGGAGTAAGTTTCACAATACACTACAGCAATTAATTATGTAGCTTGGGGTGAGCAGCTCTAAGTTTGAGTAGTGGGTTATGGGGCTCTTAATTGAGTTATTCATCAATATTTGTCATCTACAAAGTGAGTTTAATATCTTTGAAGTTTTTAGACACTTGTAGATTTTTGTGGTGAAAGCATCATTATGGTATTGGTCATTTTATTAGTCAATGATGTATTGGGAAGTCAATGGTATGTCACTTCCCCATCTGCTTTCATTACTGGCATTTGTGATGATTTTTCCTTTCATGGTCTGAGGTCAGCCTTGGTGACTTGCATCTCTGATGCCCACCCTTCCTCTCACATTCCCCAAACCCTGCTGTCACCTTCCTTCTGATGCTTTTAATTTGCATTTGCGTTTTTCTGCTCGCTGACCTTTATTGAGATGTGTCCTTCACTGGACCTCGCCTGTGCTAATAACAGAGGGCTGCTGGGTATTTTAGAGTGTGTCCTGATTTACACAAACAGCTATATTTTGCATTTCTATTAATGTCAGAAAAAATCACCCCAAATTTTAGTGTTTACTGGCAACACATGGAAATTCAGTTTGATGTTTTGACCAATGTGAGTGTCCATACCATCCCAGTGATAAGACTTCCTTACTTATCTCCAAGGATTCATGGACTCCTGGGCAAGATGTGCAAATTTTAGTCATTTCAGTTCAACAGTTTTGGTTCTCATGTAGTCAGAGCCCAAGGGTATTGCTTTGAATACTTAACTGGAAGTGAGAGCCAGATAAATACAGAACAGAAGGCCAATGAAATCCTACTGTAAATCTAAAGCAAACACAAAGCCCGCCATGGTCATCAGCCTGGTTCGAAAAATGTGGTTAATAGAAGATTCATTTGCTAAAGGACTTCTGTTACTCGATTGTGGGTAGCTGGGATATTACTGAATCTGTGTCTTTCTCTGTATTTCTATGTGACTGGAACTCATGTCCTGCCCTGCACTGTCCCAGCAGCTTTAGAAACCAATGAAAATATAATTGAACACGTGAGATTCACTTGATCCAGTTATTCAAAACATGCACTATCTTCCAAAACACTCTCCAGACAAGCAACTCTTGGCCACAGCTAAGCAATGTTCTTGAATACGCTTGTGAGGTCAGCAGCTCTGATACAATTGAAAGAGTTTGATAGCTGCAAGCCTTGGTAAGCAGATTCCATATGATGTTCTGGTGTAGGAGACACTCATAAATGCTGCTGCTGAGAGTGCTGCTGGCTTATTGTTAAAAGTCACAGATACGCACTGGAAAATCCTTGATATTTATTTTTGGATACAGGGCTAAACCCTGGCTTTGTAGAGGTGAAGAGAGTTTCCATTGATTAGATTAGAGCCCAGACTTCTTTTTCCAGCTTGATTTCTAGATGAGTCCTGTCTCAAGCTGCTTCCTGAAGGAACAGTAAGGAGAGTTGCTTTTTATGTTCACCAAGGACGGGGTCTGAGGCTGGGAATCAGAGTTAGCCACCACTGTTGCACTAACTGAGTGATTAACAGGAGTTTGATAATGACACACTCTTAATGGAGGCAGTATAGATTTTAGTTCCGAGTAGCTGCAGATTACTGTAGGTGCAGATTACTGCAGCTACTGATGAGAAATTTTCTGCTAATAGCAAACAAATTCTTCTGAGAGCTCAGCTTCCCCACTAGAAGTAAACACATTTACTCAAATGGATTAAGTTTCTCCTTTTATTTTTAACTTCTTGCCTTATTACTAGATGCAAAATAATACCCAGCTCATCTCACCTTTTTTGTTTGTAGATTTTCATCCTTCTCCAAGGAAGGTCAGGCTTACTACCCCCATTGCAGATGGGGAAATTGAGTCATAGGGAGAGGTGACTGAGGTCATCAAGAGACAAATGGAAAAAACTGTGTAAACTGGTCTCTGGAGTCCCTGCCCAGTTGCTAGCTCCCCTAAATATCAGTCCCACAGGGTTTAAGCTAAAGCTAATGGTGATAAATAAGAAAGTCCCCATTGACTTAGATGGTCTTTGAAATCAACATATATGCCTATATATATGTACACACGCACATATATGTACACACGCACATATATATACACACACGCACACACATATATATGTGTGTATATATATATATATATGTTCTCCCACAACCTCAAATGATGTTATCGCCATAGTATCTTGACCTCATCTACAAAGTGTTAGATTGACACAGCAATTACAGCTCCTGTGGTCAGACGAGTATAACATTATCACCACTGCTGCACGATGACTGAGGGCCTGATCAAACACAACTAGAGGAGGGTTTGCCCCGTGAAAGAGGCAGAGTCTCACTGCTATGGATCTGGGTGTCAAGCAGACTTGACAGACCTAGAGGTCTGCCTGCACCAAAGTTTCCCTCTGGCTGGATGATGCTGTGTGAGTGCTCATGGGATGGGTCCAGCTCTGTGGTGTACATGAACCCCACCACGCTACCAGAGACCAAAGGAGACAGCCCTGGCCCTCTCTGGTAGAGAGGCAACATTTTCCAGGAGGATGGAGAGCCCCCAGAGTTACCTGCCAAGCCCAGCACTGGATCTTTTTTTTTTCCTCACACCTCTCAAATTTCTGCTCTCTCAGATGACAAGGTCTCCTCTGCCTGACTATGGGACATCTATACAGCCTGTGATGAGATCAGGGCTGGTTGACATGCAGACAGCTCTCCCTCCAAAGAGGGTTCAGTACTCTGGGTTCAGTATGGCACTCCATCCTACTCCCAACTCCCACATCCTGACCAACGTGCACTGAGCAACTGCTCGGTGTGTCCCAGGTGGATCTAACCAGATGAAGGTCCCAGGGAAACCGGGAGGCCAAAATGCTGGAAATGAGGCTGTACTACTTTGAGTCTGAGCTGGTAGCCATTTGTCTGGTTTGCCCCTCCCTTTGAGTGAAGTATCACCTAAATCATGTCTCTTTGAACTGCCTGGATGGCTGAGGTATCACCAAATGTCTGGGTTTCTGCAGGGGTTGTGCTTTAGCTGGCGTTCACTATGTGAGTGACCATTGTCATCACTGAGCTTTCTGATTCTGACATCCAGGAAGGTGCCTGGGGTCCCAGCAAGGCTCCAGAGGTGAGGCAAAGAGCTCCAAGGTGGATCCTCCATGGATGGGATGCGAGCCAGAGCTGAAAATGCTTTGGGCTTCTCCCTGGGTCTGCTCACACTGCTTCCTCTGCCCATCTTTGCTCAGTGCTCCTCTAAGTATTTTCTAAAGAAAAGGGAGCACTATCATCTTCAGAAAGCTCTACACCTTTTGCTAAACTATTTTTAAAGTTTTTATTTCCTAAATGTAAGAGTTCAAACCTTCCAAGTCACATGAGTGCTACTAATCAACATTTTCCTGCCCAGCCCGTTAAAACTTCCACTGAGTCCCCCCTTTAAAGATATGATAGCATTTTGTATCCAATTTCCCCTATAATTAGATTGTACAAACACTGTTAGTCTTGCTGAGAATGAGACTATCAGTGACAAAACACTCCATCAACTTCCAGCACTTTGACAAGACCCCCTTTTATTTTATCAGTCCTACGTGAATCCCTCTGATCAGGTGTTAACAAGCCAGGCTATTTTCCCTTGATAATCCTCTAGCACTATAAATATATATTCAGTCCTCAGACATCAAATAACATGTACTGTAAAGGTTTGTCAGTTTCCCATTCACTACTTTATTTTTATAAATTTTTGTTGTTTAAAATCTCCCATGTTAATTGTCCATAACAGCAGCATTAGTATTACATCTGGGAAGGAGAAAATAAGGACAGGAAAAGTCCTTATTTGTGTTGTTATATGTTGTAAGAAATTTGTTTGATTTATGTTAGATTACCCATAAATTTTTATTAATTTTATCAGGGATCACATCTGTCAAGTACATCTCATTTTTGCATGATGGGTAAAGTATCTTCAGTGGATCACAACCTTACAACAGAAGACAGCTGAATTCTCTTTAGTCCTTGGAAAAGACACATCAACTTTCTGCACTTATTACTCCACCTGGAATAGGTGCAGTCTTTTTGAGTATATCAGTGTCTCTTTTTGCCCTTCAAAAATGCTTCAGATTCTCCCTTCTAGGAAATTCCCAAAACAGAAAGACATCTGATAACTGAAAAGCTCTGAGAAGAATACAAAAAAAATTTGTATAAGTAGACAAAATATTTTTCTTCAAATTTATATAAGAACAGCATTAACTCCTGCCTCATTATGCAGTTTCTTATATAATGTTAAGGATATTAGTATCTCCTGAGGAGAAAAGGCAAATAATGACATTGGTAGGAATTGCGGTCTGGAACTGCACAGATTTTCAGTCAAAATCTCTTAGGACTGTATATAGCAAAGTTTCTAACATTGTCTCTACTATTCTTTTTTCTATAACTTTGTAAAAAGCTGTAAATAATTTTAATGGTGATTTTTTAAATAGAATTCTCTAAATCAAGGCCATAATACTTGAAATCCAGCAGCATTATTTAACTTTTTAAAATTAATTTAAATATTTAATATTCAAATGATATTAACATAAATTAATCAAAATAAATACTGAATGCTGCACAGGAAAAGTCTACATCAATATTTACACCTTTCTGGATTCATATTACATCAAACTTTTTATTTTCCCAGGGGAACATCACCGCTGCTCAGGAGCTCAATACATGAGGAATGGAGCACCTCTCCTGCAAAGACAAGCTGAGAGTGCTGTGGTTGTTCAGCCTGGAGAGGAGTAGGCTTCAGGGAGATCTCATTGCAGCTTTCCAGTACCTCAGGGGGCTTATAAAAAGGAGGAAGAGGAACTTTTTATGTGAGCAGATAGTGACAGGATAAGGGACAATGGTTTTAAACTAAAAGAGGGTAGATTTATACCAAGTATTAGGAAGAAATTCTTTACTCAGAGAGTGGTGAAGCACTGGAACAGGTTGCCCAGAGAAGCAGTGTGGATGTCCCATACCTGGAAGTGTTCAAGGTGAGGCTGAATGAGGCCCTGATCTACTGGTTGGCATCCCTGCCCATGGCAGGGGGGCTGGTATGAATTGGTCTTTGGAAAAAAAATCATCCTTTGTGTACAGCTTAAAAATCATCTAAACATAGATCTAAAAGTCTGAATCATATTGAAAACAATGGTTCAATTTATACCAAAAATAGAACAGCTAATGAATGAGGGAACTTTCTCCAGCAAAAGAGTAATACAACGTACTTCTCCTATGACACATAATTCTCCTGCCCTTTCTGTGAAAAACTTTGTCCCCTGACTGCAGTATTACTAGTTTCCTTACTATTAGACCACCTTGGACAAAAAGTGATTTTGGTGTTTAGCATCCTCTGTAAAGATTAATATACAGATTCTGGCAACGCTTTTTTTCTCCTCTGTCACTTCTAAAAGAGTTTTTTTATTTTTCTGGTGTTTCAGTTTTAAATTTAACCTAGGAAACTTCCACTGCCAGGCAAAATAAAGGTAAAGCAGGGACAGGATCAATCAATAAAAATTATAGAATACGTTAATGCCAATAAACTTGTGTATTGGGTCGGCTGACCAGGTTTTGGTAGCAGGGGGGCTACAGGAGTGAATTCTGTGACAAGCTGCCAGAAGGTTCCTCTGTGTCCAATAAAGCCAATGTCAGCTGCCTCCACGATGGACCCACCGCTGGCCAAGGCCGAGCCTGTCAGAAATGGTGGTAACACCTCTGGAATAACAGATTCAAGAAGGAAAAAAAGTTACTGTGCAGAAGTAATTGCAACCAGAGAAGAGCAGAGTGAGCATATGTGAGAGAAACAACTCTGCACATACCAAGGTCAGTGCAGAAGGAGGGGCAGAAGGTGCTCCAGGCGCTGGACCTGAGACTCCCCTGGAGCCCATGGGGAGGCAGCTGTGCCCCTGCAGCCACAGAGGTCAACAGGAGTGCAGAGATCCACCTGCAGCCTGTGGACGAGATCCATACCAGAGCAGGTGGATGCCCAAAAGAGGGCTGTGAACCTGTGGGAAACCCGTGGTGGAGCAGAGTCCTGTCAGGGATCTGTGGATCTGTGGAGAGAGGAGCCCATACCAGTGAAGTTTCTTGATAGGACTTGTGCCCACATAGGGGAACCACACTGGAGCAGGCTGATCCTGAAGGACCGCAGCTTGTGGAAAGGGACCCATGCTGGAGCAGTTTGTGAAGAACTGTAATCCATGGGAAGGACTCACACAGGAGAAGTTCATGGAGAACTGTCTCTTGTGGAAGAGACTCCTGACTGGAGCAGAGGAAGGACTCCTCTTTCCAAACAGTAGCAGAAACAACATTTTGCTCACGACAATATTCAGTGAGCAATCTTTCTTCATCCTTATCTCAACTCATGAACCATTGTTATATTTAGTCTCCCCTGTTCACTTGTGGAGGGAAGTGATAGAGTGGCTTTGGTGGGCACCTGGCATTCAAGTCAGGGCCAGCCCACCACAACATGATTTTGGGGAAAAACGTTTCCTGCTATTTTGGTTTTTGAGGTGATCACATATAGGTTAATAGTTCAGATTTAGCATAGGTATATTCCTACAAAGTCATTCGGTTTAGCACCACAGCAGCTAAAATGTCAGTATAGCACGCATTAAATGGATTAAAAGTTGTCCAGCTGACAGATTTCAAGAAGTATTTGTTGATGGGGAAATGTTACCAAATGGATGTGTTTCTCATGGAAATTCCCCAGTGGGCTGTTCCGTGTCTAACACGGTTCAATATTTTTGTCAACTCCTTATTTGAACATGTTGTAATAAGCTTTGATTTTTCTTGATGCACCTGACAGATTAGTTAGCAATAGTGATGTACATGTTTTCTGCATACTGTTAGCCTCTTATCAGACAGAGTTCTGCTGTAACTCATTCTGTTGCCTTTTGTGGTCTGGCCACAAAGTTTAGCTTTTTAAGGTCGATTGTGAAATTTCATGTAAAATTCTCTCTATTTTTCTATCTCTTTCACAGATAAAAGAAGACACTTCCATTACAAGTTCTGGTGCTCAGCTGAAGCAACTGGACAGTCCACTCTCTAGTGACTTGTACCTTGGAAAGGAAGAAAGGTTTGTATCTTTATTCCATGAATGGTTTAGTTATAGCTGGGAAGCCTCTATTTCTGAATCTGGAAAAGTTTAACTCCCACTTAGAAGAATCTCTTCAACTGTTGTCTGAACAAGAGATGTATAATTCTAGTAACATTTTGCACACATATAATGCTCTTTA
Organism: Manacus vitellinus; assembly: GCF_001715985.3. Lineage (NCBI taxonomy): Eukaryota > Metazoa > Chordata > Aves > Passeriformes > Pipridae > Manacus > Manacus vitellinus. Next base: position 11,665,877 of record NW_021939396.1, on the reverse strand, counting down.
TTTAAGGACATTGCTCTGCTGAAAAATATTACCTCATTAGGAAAACAGCATAACAATACAAAAATACTAATCAAAGCTAAGTCACGAAGAGTGATGCTAGCAATGACACAGTGTAAGTCCGCTGACTTGAATGGCTGAGGAGACACTGTGAGAGGGAGTACCCTCAGTTAGTATCTGTTCAAAAGTTAAAGGAATGAGTCTGGAAGAGGCTAATGGAATAGGATGAAGTGAGAAAATTATTTGATTTTTTTTCCCCCAGCAATAGGGACCATTTCTTTTAAAGAGATAAAAAACATGGTGTCATTCTTCACACGGAAGAAAGAAGGCGCTGGACAGTATTTAAGTTTGAGAGGACGAAAGCACAAAGGGTATCCTTTGGTTTTGAAGTGAGGAGTCTATAGGTTTTGCACATTGGATCACTGCAGGGGTTGTCGTGAGAGCCTTTCCTGCAAACTAGGGCAGCAGCCAGCAAACAAGCAAAGCAGCAAATAGGTGGTGGGAAAGATTACTTAGGAACAAACCTTGTTGGAACAACTAGCTAAGAGCAATTATCAGGCCAGCTAGCACCAGCCCTGGCCAGTGGGAAGAGCCAGCCACAAGCATTGCCATTAGAAAGCACCCACCAAGAGTGACTGAAAAGGAAGGACTGTTTGCAAATGGGGCTGTGCCTGGCTGTGAGCATTTCGAGCAGGAGCACTGACTGATAGCAATGACCAGGGCTGCCACAGAGGCCAGCCAACTGCCTCAGGGGATGGGTAGGACTCAGCCATGATTCTGCTTGAGAATAACCATCCTAATACTGAAATTTGCCTGAGTTTGGATCAAAACCCATGAGATACAACAAGAAGAGGATATCTACGGCTGGCACCAAAGCACTGATCTTTCAGAGGTCCCCCTTAGCCTCTGTGGAGTGAACAGGTACATCAAAGGGGAATGGGATCACGTTTCCTTCTCTTGCTTGAATTTTCTAGGTTGGAAAGGTGTGACAAGCTCAGGCATCTGCTGTAGAAGCACTACTGGCCTCATGGTTTATACTTTAAAAGTAAACTACCAATGGAAAATTTGCTTACTTTTGTTAGATTCAGATCTCTCTATTTGCACATAGTTTGCCTACAGCTGGTAGTTCTGAAACTCTGGCTTGTTTCTTTGTTCTGAGGAATTCTTAGCCATTCAAGAGTCAGATGACTCTGATGCCATCTTAAATGGGCAATAAGCCCAAAACTCAAAAAAATGCTTTTGCTCATGACAGTGGCTAATATCTTTGTACCAAGTATATTACTTGTAAACAGAATTTATATATATATATATATATATATATAGGTATATGTCTATTTTATTAAGCTGCATTTAGGACTTTAATTGAAACCTCCCCCTCCATCCCCTCAATTAGATTTTGCATTATGACTTTTTGCCAGTTTTACTCAGTCTGCTACTCAGATCTACAGGATGTGTTGTGGACTTCTTGAAGAATAGGATACAGCACTACTTGAAGAAAGGAGAAGTTCTATCACTAGCAGTTCATAAGATGTACTGGAGAATTTTAAAGGATCTAGAGATTCCTGTCATTAGGAATAATGTTCTGTGCTTTTCATTCAAAGATCACAAACTGATTGACAAACATTTAGCTTTTCTATTTCACAACATCCTTCTATCTTTGAGATTTGATGATCATGAAGGACGAAAGTTGGAGAAGTGACATGATAGGCTAGAAAGTGGTGCCCTTCTGACAGGTTAGATCCACCCATTTCTGCTGAAGCCAAGATGAATTGAAGGGGTTTTGGAGTTTCCACAGCCCTGCACCCTGTCTCTTTCTCTGCTCACAGACCAGCAGTGTTTCTCCTTTCTAATACTTTCTTATCTCCATACTTCCATGAAGGGACTTCATACAAACCTCTGTGGTTTTGGAATATTTGTGTCTCAGAGGCCTGCATGGGATTCTTCCTCCTGGCAATGTTTTGTTACTTGTAGTTAAGACTGGACAATTCTAGGAGCCAAGCAAACAATACTACTGAATAATGGCAAACATTTCAGCTTTATTTAGAGTGGCAAAATTATTTGCAAATTTGTTGCTGAGCTGAAGACTGCAATTTGTTCTCTTAAAAGTACAAGGAAAACTGCTGTGAAGAACAAGCTGTCAAGATCATGTTATGTAAAGACTTTTCTTCTATCTTGACTGGACTGGTGTGGGTTGGACACACTGCTTTCCTTTGTAGTCCTGTAATTTATGGATTCAATTGCAAACTGGTGGGCAAAAGCACAGAAAAGGTGTCATTCATGTTTCAATGTGGCTGCTACTGGATGTCGCAGCATCTGCTGTACTGACCTCTGCTCTCTGACAAAGCAAGATGAAGAGAGTTCACTGTTCATTTAATACTTGCCAGTGTCTTCAGGTCTTAATGCTTCACAGACTCCACTGAGAAGCAAGTGGATTGATTTCAAAGCTTCAGAAAAGTCTGAAATGAGTGAAAGTATATTATGAAATAACTGAATTCAAAACTCCCAATTTAGGCATGAAAAAGGATAAAATCAAACAACAATAATCAGAGATAAGGTCTTGGGGGTCTGTTACTCATAGCACATACGCAAAGAGGAGAGAAGGGCACACAAAGCATCACCTCCTGCACCCCTGCTGTTTGAGAAAGGATCATGGTAAGAAAAATCCAAAACCCAAAAATACCCAGAAACACTGGACCAAGAAAAGCAAGTGCAATTTGCATTCTTTTCCTTCTGATGGGACGTTATGTGTATGTTGAAATATTTCTTTCCTCCAACCACAGCAGCCTACCCAAATGGAGTTTTATTTTGGTTCAGTGTAACAAGATAATCTATGCTAATTGAAAATGTCTTACATAGGTAGAGCAGCTGAAAAAGTAGAATTAACCATGGCAATGGGGAGCTCTGGCCTTACAGAATTGCATAGTTCAAAAATTGAAGCACAGACTAGGCCTTGGGGTATCCCATGATTCTGGGATGAAAGTACAAAGCATCTTTATTAATATTATAAAAAAATTTACTCATAGATGAACTAAATCTGAAGTAAGCCTTTCTTCTGAGGCTTCCTCTGTCTGTCAGACTTCTGTTTGTTTGTGAAGTTTACATGCTTCCTGGGTTTGACCAAAACCAGGGCTACTGAAATAACTTGAGAAATGTTATCATTCTGACGTTCCTGAGCCAGCTAGGATTAGAAATGACTGGAAATGTTATGGAAGAGCCTGTTTTCATGAGATTTCCATCCAGATATCTAGACCAAAGGGGCTTCTTGCTCTGTGAACTTACAGAACACCTTTCAGTGCTCTTTGATGTAAACTCCTTGTTTCCTGTAGCATAAAAAAAGTCCCCCCTGCATTGTATCTATGCAAATTACAGCAAATAGAACAGTATAAGCCCAGCTTTTAAGACCTGACCTTTTGTTTGAACTGTTAACACTTGAAAGATGGAGGTTTTTTCAGTTGTTAAAGCTGGGTATTATAGTTTGTTTGTTGAACTAGGAAAACGTGTTATAATCGATCCTTTCAGGACCATGCAATAGGCATAAGAAATACCATATTTTTTTAAGCCAACAGAAACCAGAAAACACAGAGTTAAAGTCCTAACTTCATCCTTAGGGTACCTTGTTTTCTTTACACAATTACCTGTGGTCTCAGTCTGTTAGATGATCTCAGCAGGCATTTGCAGCAATACTGAGACCATTGACATAGGTATGAAGTTTCCAGCTTGAGCTTGAAAGATTCCTTGTGTTTGTGGATTCAGATCAGACATTTAGTCTTACTTGAACTTAATTGCTATTTGTTTTTGCTTTGCATTATCTTCTAAAAAGCAGTCCAGTGAAAGAGGAAGGCCTGGGAAAAACAAACTGCTAGACCAAAACGTCTTCAAAAGCAGCATTAGGACCACCTCCAAGTCTAAACACAGCTCTGGCAGAAAGGTTATCTCCTTGCTCCCCAAACCTTGCCACTTCCTGCAGAAGCCCTGCTTTTTTTTTCTTTTTGGGCCATAACAAAACACAAGAATGCTATTACCTTACCCTTGTCTTCCATATCAAGTTCAGGCTGCTTGTGTGGGCAATGCAGCCCTACTCTGACTCGCTTTTTCCAGTTTTGCCTCAGAATTTTGGTTTTCAGTCCCATACGAGGAGTTTGGGTGACCTGGCTGTTAGTGACCATCATTTAGGTCACAGTTATCTCCAGTGTCCACCTATGGTTGTCATCTTTGATTATCGAATACACAGGCCTGCTTATCCTTTCCCAAGTAAGGGCAAGCAACCATCTTGTTGGTTTCAGGCCTCCTTTAAAAGTTGAATCAGTGTGGCAGGCATTTCTGAATGCTTCAGACACCACTGAAAGGGCATTGCCATTAAAATATGCCCTTTGAATTTTGTGTACATGTTCACATTGCAGAGTTTCCTTTCAATATTTTAATGTAGGTATAACAAATGCTACCTGGATATATGTTGTGGGCTCAAATTACAAGCTCTATTGATTCAAAATTTTATTTGACTTTAGAGCTAGTAAGAAACTCTTCTTCTGAGTTCCGTTTCTATGGCGATGGATCTCTGCAATATATTTGAATGTTTACAAATGATGGTATATACCACTGAGACACTTATTTAAAGATTGGTATGTTGCATCAGAATAAGTAGATGAGCCTGAGACATCTTGTTATCTCAGTTTAATGGGTTCCTGTTATTGGCAGCAGTGGGCTGACAGCAGTGTGCTAATGTTAGTCACTCCCATGAACAAAGGACAATTAGTTCCTAATTCACCTTTCTTTTGCTGTAACTCAATCCACACACATGGGAAGTTACCATTGCTCTGACTGTGCACAGCAACATCTTAAACTGTCATGACTGGATCATAGATCGTCTTTCAGGTAACTTAGCTTCTGCTAGAAAGGTATTATAACCTCTTCTTTTTTATTACTTCACAGAGATTAACAAGATGGATTTGAAGTGAGACTACAGCTGCTAAACTCTCACCCAATTCATATAATAGTGATTACCATAATAAAAAAATATGGCTGAAATAAATGACAGTTCTGCAGCCTTCCATGAAGAAAAATATAAATCAAACCAGTGTGACTGACCGAAGGTGCTAAATGAAACTGGGTAGTTTCACGAAGTGGATTGGAGACACTGTTTACTTATGTGAACTCAATTGTGTTTAAAACAAGTGAATAAAGAATATCTGGAGAGGTCAGTAAGTGTTTTAGGAGTGAGTTCTGTGTGCAAACTGCAGTTACAACAATAGACAATTCTGCCAAAGAGTATAGCAAGTGAAAACTGATCTCAGATTCTGTGCAGGAACTTAAGGTAAAAGTTATCACTGTGCAAAGTAATGACCACGAGCAGAAGCCTGCAAGCAGGTTTTTGTGCTGACAGCAAAGACTGAAGAAAGAAGCTGCGCCAAGGTGAATGCAGCAGAACAGAAACATGTAGGCTGGCAAACCACTCATGAGAAGACAGATTGACTGCATTTTAGAACAACCTCTGCAAGTAAATGAGGAATATATTGCTCTACTGTTTAAGGCATCAGAAATAAAATGTCAGGAGGCTGTCAAAACTACCCAAAACTTGCTTCTTAAAAAAAAAAAATAAATTGGCCCAAGTTGGTCATGAATAGTAAAAGTTGCCAAAATGCAAGGAAGCAAAATGCAAGGAGACAAACCACATCATGCCCATAATATTCTGTTAATTGAGAAGTCTTGGGTCAGTATGAGCATGGAGCAGGCTCATCTCTCTGCCTTGTTAGACCATGTCTGTCCAGACCAATTTCACTCTACATAAAGAGCCTCTGCAAGCTGTATCTACACAGTATTAATACAAAAGACAGGTAAGTAAAATGTGCTCATTACACCTTAGAAGACACCTGATAGTGGCCTGGCAGTCACCACCCATGAGAACAGCAGTATCAGTGATGCTGTTGAGCTGCCATCTCTCAACTTTCAGTTTTTCCTTTAGGCCATATTCCCCTCATGCCAATATTTTTCCTCTTGAAGCCTCCTCCCAAGTAATTTAAAAGGAATGGAAGTATTGAATCGTCAAGTAAATCTACCTTTATAGAGAGCTTTGCTTCCTCAGTGTCATGCTATATTGATAACTAAAAATGTATACAATTGCATATATTAATACTTATTAATATTTAATACAAGTACTTATTTTTTAATGAATATATAAGTCTGTAATTACAAACTCATTAAATAAAGTTGAAGAGAAATAGGCATCACATATTGCCATCTCTACAAAAACAATTGTAAACTACTGATAGTGAAAAACTAAGTGCCTGATAATCATAATTTTGGGACCTAGAAAGAATTTCACACTAGCAACATTCATACAGTGTCTTAGTGACAGCTGAGATATGGCCCCCAGCAGTTTTATTAACTACAGTGTCAAGGCTTAATGATAGGTTAAATTTTATGACCTGCTTAAACTGGTTACGAATGGTTAAACATTTCCTTCAAATTTGTTTTCTTTTTTGAGCCGCAAAGCTCAATATGGTCTTGTTTGTCAACTCTTTCAAGGATTGATGAATGTCTTTAACCAATTTTCTATGAGTCTTCTATACTTTAGATGATAGATTACCACGCTTTCATTGTTGACTGTTATTGCTCTTAAAACCACTCTGATTCCCACAAGATATGGCCACACAAGAAAGTTATATTTAAATCTATTTGATTAGTGGATAATTTCACCAAATATAAAAGAATAATCAAGCAGTCCATTTTTGACAGTGAGTTATCTGTGTGAGTTATATATGTAAGTTATATTAATTCCTACAGAAAGCTCTTTATTCTGTGGAGTTTGTTAATAAATTGTCATGTTCTGTTGAGTCAACCTGTCTAAATGCAAACATCAAGACAGATTGCCTTTTAGCCTGTAGTGTGTAAAACAATTTTTCCTCAGTAGGTGGGCTGTTCTCTATTGTTAGTATTTTCATGTAACATTCTTTTACTCTAGAGAAATGCAACTCATCACTTTGATGTGATTAACTTATGGAAATATTTATTATAGGAACAGTGATTAAGTTTTGGTTCCAAAACAGGTATAAGAATCTTCTAATTTATACCATTTTCCTTCAAGATAAACTGTTCCCAAGTTCAATAATAACATCCATTATCCCTTTCCTAAACATTATTCAACCCCAAAGTATTTCAACTAACCTGCTCAAATATTAGCAACACTTAATTAGTCCATCTCTTTCAAACATTTTTTCAGTTCTGGGAATGTGAATTTCTTTTGCTACTGAAATTGCAGCAAAAAACTATTCCACAGCATGGACCCCGTTCACAGTGAGGTAGTCTTCAGTACAGTCTTACAGTGTCTGTTATGAAAATCCCCAAGTTACATTTATGTGTTTCAAAATCATGACCAGAACATTTAATAGATTTATAATGCTTAGTGGATAAGCCAAGCAATTTTTTCCTTTCCTTCACTCTGAAAGGGTGGGGTGGAATATCGTCTTTGGGTATGTACAGCTGCACTGCTTACAGAAGCCACTCTTTGTCTGCCCCATGGTAAGAAGTGTGAATCTGTATTCTGATGGATTAATCCTGTTTTAATTCTGGGATGAATGAAAATGGAATTCGGCCCTGTAACTGTTAAAAATTTGATGTATATAGATGTCACCTGAGCCCCACTCTCAGATACGTATAAAATTCCAGTGGCAGTCAAGGAGTTGGATCAGATACTGAATTCTCCAAGCTATTACATGTTATCTCCTCTCCACTTCCCAGGCTCCAGTTTATATTTGACAACTCTTGAATTGTGGATAGCGAGAGTCCCATTGTTTTCCACCTCTCACAGTCTTTTTCTCAACACAGTCCATTTCCCTAGCAGAATTAATTCCAGCTTTGTTCTATAAATGCCAGGCTCTTTCCTTAGTCACCCTAGGCATTGAGCCAATGAATTCAGACTAAACAGAGGATATTAATTTTACTTTAGCGTGTATGTATTGCACAAAAGCTGTGATGCATAAGGGTTTACTTTCAAGAACTACAGTGAAACATTTGTGTAAGCTCTCAAATTTGAACGTCAGAGATAACTTGCTGAGGGAATTGGAGACACTTAAGAGGAAATCCTCTAAGATTTTCTGATTTTAATGATTAAATGCCATAAGAAAGCGGGCTGTGAAGTCTGACCACCTAAAAACCGGATGAGATCGAATTAATCCTGGGCTACCACCTTTTGATATTCTGCATACTGGTGGTTTTCAGGAGTGAATTGCAGGAAGGTGTTGAACTCTGCCCCAAGTGCTCGAGACGTTTTGTAACAGAGAGGAGAAAGACAGCAGCTACTAGAATCTGAACACTACAAAGGCTTTTTTTTTATGAGAAACCTGGATGTTAGTCAATGTTTGTTAGGAACTGCCAGTCCAATCAGTAGATAAAATTTAATATATTAGACTCTAAGTTATGAACTCTGTTTTGCCTTAGGAGAGAATAGTAGGGATGTTACCCAGATATAACTTCAGTAACTGTAGCTCAACTAATAAACATTTTCTTAAGGCAGACAGCTTCGCCATTTGACCACTGTATTCTCTTGAATAATGGCATGAAATCCTTACTGGACCCCTGGACAAAAGGAGGTCTTGCACCTTGTATTTGTGCAACTGATTGGATTTCCTTAATTGCTCAGGGGCTTTATTGTTCTACCTCATCAGAGCTGTGCAGACTTTATCTCTCACAAACATACAAGAAATGCAGTCCTCAGCACCACAACTCTTTGCCACTGTTATCAGCTGATTAACAGCACAAAGAAATAACAAACCTCAGCCCAAAAGGCATCATAGAAGTGAATGAGTTAACTGCTTACAGAGCTGATGAGGCTGCCTGCTAGAGAAGAAACAACTTAATCCAGTTTAAAGTCTTTTTTATCTAAGCTAAAACTGTTAAAAGAGGATTTGCTGCCTTGAAGACAAAACGAAAATGTCCAAGATGTTACACTGTATGGCTGAAAGGACACATCTGTTCATACATTCGGGGAACTGTTCTGGCTTAACCGACCAGCTGTGCAGGAAATAACACGGGGATCTTCCTAGAGAAAATTTGTGCCATGTGTAGGGCTGATTGATAATGAGAAAGACCCATATAGTTTTTCAGCTCCAAGCTTTCATCACTAATTCAGGGAAGTCAGTCTGCCGGGAGTTGGGTGAGTCTGAATTTGGGGGTAAGAGACAAAAATCAGTGAGCACACTGAGTTGTCCACACGCATATTTTAGAAGCATGAAGGAGTGAGCTACATTTTCTCCAACCAGGTACAGCTGGGATGAATCAAGCATTCCCAACTGCCCCTGAAACCTTGCAGTGTAGAGCAGGTTTCCCCTCACTAGGCACACTCAGCTGAGCTGCTGAGCAGCAGCATGCATGGTCCCCATCTACCTGGAAGTGCCAATGCTGCTTTCAGGGGCTCTGGGGCTTGGCATTGGGAACAAAAGTGATGCTTTCTAAAAGTCTAGGCACAAGTCTTTGGTGACAAGACATAGAGATGCATGAGTTAACTGGGTAGATTTTCCTGTCATAGTGTCAGCTAGATATTTCAGTGCTAAATATCAGAAATGTAGAAAGTGGGATGAAATGGAGAAGGAAGGCCTGTTCCTCTTTGCCCTCTCCCCTTTCCAAGGGCTCCTCTCCTTCCCTTGTCTGTCTGTAACAGGGTCTCATCTCCTGCCTTGCTACCCAGGCATTTCTCCTTTACCCATCTCCTCCTGTCCCTTCACCTCTGGTTTGTTGCTGGTCTCCATCCATATCCAATGTCCTCATGAGCCCAGGACCACGTAGGCATGTCCCACTAGCTTCAGGAATTGCTTCATTAGTTCATGTCTGAACATTTTGCCCTCTTTGAAGAGGCATAACACCATGTGAGTCAGTCTTGCAGAAATAAGTCTTACTCGTCAGATCTTTGCTGAGCTCTTATGGTCAGGGATTGGTGGGTTTATTAAAAATATATGATTAGAACATGGATAATCTTGCTTTTCTGTGGATAATGATGTAATGTATGCAGCTGTGTGGCTTAATCCAGGGAAAAGCTAAGGGAGAGCTGTAATGGACAGTACAACCCATATTCTGGAAATGGAAAGCTAGAGTGAAATGAAGGTTTTTACTTGTCTCAGTCTGACACAGCTGATTTCCTCTTCATGCTTACCATGCAGACAGAAACAAGGTTCATGAACCTGCTGTGGCGTCTTTTCAGCTCTGTCCTTGCCACAAACCTCTGTATGCTTTCATCTTTTGATGAGCTTCATTTAATCCACAGAGATCACAGAGAAGGGTTATAGAGTTCAACCACCAATTGTGAACCTGTGCTAAAGAGCCCACAGGATGACACAAGCTGCTTTTGCAGTCTTTCCTCATGAGCCCTCTCTGTTTCAGTGAACTGAATGAACTCAATGAACTGAATATCTTTCCCATAACAATATATTCCCATCTGTTTTTGTAGAAGCAACCTGGTAAGTATTTCCCATAGCTTCAGTAAATAACTAGTCATATATTCACCACTGCTTTTTGCAGTACTGCTCTTCAGGGTCCTTGTGAGAGCAGCTTGATGCTGCATCTATATCAGCCTTTTGCCACCTCAGATTTCCCATCCCTGCATGCAACGGAGTAGACCACAGCTCACCTGGCCCAGGTCAATCTTGACAGCACAGTGATACAACTACAGTGGCTGTTATCCCCCCAGTATGTTCTGGGCACTGCATTCAGGGAGTCTGGCTCACTGGTGCATCGCTGCAGTACCTGTGCTGTGCCAGGTAACAGTAATGGTTGTGTTACACTGCTGTGACAGAGCTGAGGGCAGAGCAACTTCTACATTTGAAGCTCCTCTTAGTAGTTACAAAAGTATTTACAAAGCTGAATGACAAGACTTCCTTGTGATATTCTCTATTAACCATCATGATAGTTTTTAAGGACAGACTTCTACCTCTGTACAGAGTCCTGTCAGAGTATGTGGGACTCCGTGAAATCAAGAGCTTTTGGGCAACCAGTCCAGATGTTGTGCAGATGTGAGGAAATGTCAGGCTTAGTGCTAAGGTTGTCCAAAAATGTTCAGATGTCACCCTAGCATATACTGTGTGGGTCCTGGATCTGTCTGATAAAGCAAAGGGTCACTGAAGGGGGAAGAACAACAAAACAAAGACCTCACATCTCCTTGTAGAAGTACTTGGAGGTTGTGGATGAGGATTTCAGAATTCAGGTTTGGGCTAACTGGCACTAATTAGCTGTTAAACCCCAGCAAGGCTTTTTTGAAAGGCAAATGCCTATAGAAATCAGTTCAGCTCACTGCACTGAGAGGAGGGTTAGAGGTGGGGAGTATATGAACGTTTCTGTAAAGAACACCCTGATGATAGTTAAGTAGGTGGAAGCTGATGCAACAGATATGTGGAGATGTGTCTTAATTTGGAGGGATATTTAACCAAAAGGAATGGATTTTTCAAAGAAATAGGAAAATGTACATTCTTTAGGAGTACCGTTTAAAGAGAAGAAAGGGTACAGAAAAGTACAAAAGCATTTGCTGTCAGCACTGACATTTGTGGCCATTTCCCTTAGTCAAACTCAGTTTTTCTGACGTGCTGATTTAATACAAATGTTTTGAGCAGCTTTCATTCTTATTCCTTGAGCAAACAGGAAGGAATATCAGTCCTAATTTGAGTTCAACTCCATTATATTTTTCAGTTGTGTCAAAATGCAATAGTTGTAGAACACCTGACAATATTTTGTGAACTGTAGACTTTATGCTCTCTGCCTTTGGCAGAGGATCAGACTTTTTCTTACTCATCTAGGCCTGTAACTAAAATTTCAGTGTTTGTTGTCCTACTGCTATCACACTGAGGTTGTCTCAAATATTCTGCAAAGATAGGTGGAGGCATATTATCTTAGAATTGGTCTTGGAAAACATTTGCCATTTAGTTTGCTGCCTGGCAGCATTGGTTCAGGGTAGGAATAAAAGTTTTACTGAGCAAAGATAACGTATTAATATACAGCAAGAGTGTTGTGAATTCAGCTAGGTCCTTGTCATGTCAACATCAAAGACCTTTGGATTGATGGAAATGTGATCTGTCTACAAAAGCAGTCATTATTTTGCAAGAGTTAATTGTTATAACTACTTTTTCCTTTGAGGGAGGAGGGAAGGGTGAAGGGAAAAGTTCTTCAAGGACTTGTGGTACAAACCAAGATGGGTAGAGTCACATGTTGACTTTGTGCAAACAAAAGCAGAAAAAAAAAAAGAAAAAAAAAAAAAGAAAACAAAAACCAAACAGATGCAAATAACTACATGGCTATGTCAAGCTCCTTATTGCCCCATGTGCCACTTCTGTCATCACAGTATCTAGGCTGAAAATAAATCCCATGGCTTCTTCAGGCAGAGGAAAGTGATACCTTGTACCATGAGACATGAGATGTTGAAGAATAAAAGGAAGTAACCTCTACTCTTCTAGCATTGTGATCAGTGTTATGTTCGGAATAGGACAGGCCATTTAAAACACATTGAAAAAAGTTAAAATATTTCCTTAACAAATAGCTTCTAGGGACAAGAGGATAAATTTATCTACTGTGATGGGAACGGTGGGAAAGGTAGAAGCGCCTGTGAGAAGGAGTGCTCAATGCAAACATAAGGTAACACTGTGTAGGTGCTGCACCCTGACAAGGTCTTGCAGTGGACTGTGTTGGCTCATTAGTCAGGCAGCAAATGCCTCAGTGCCAGTCTGCAGTGAAAGTGATGGAAAGGCCTGACTCATCTGATAAAAATGTGTCAAAACTTTCCAGAAAGGATCAGTGCTTTAAATTATGTATTTTTTGAAAGAGAAAAAAGAAAAGGAAATGGAGTGGGTAGATGGAGAATCTGATAATGGATAGCAGACATTTCACTGACTCTTTTGTAATATCATATGACAGCTTTTCTGCAGGTTGCATTTCACAGAAAACAAGGCATTTCTATAGGAGAAAAAATTCAATTCTCCCTCTCTTTGAAACTCCTTCAATAATCATGGGTATGATCTTGGCTATAAAACAATCCTGAGAGACATGCCCTTATCTAACCAATGAGAGAAAGAAGTAAGAGCATCTGCAGAGGCCTGGATCTTACAACTGCTATGACACATCTATGCCAGCAACAGGCCAATGTGAGTGAGCTTGACTCTGATCTGTTGTTTACTCTGGACTTCATTTCTGGATTTCAAGTTTCTGGTGGCCTTTGTTCAGATTCCTAAGCACAGAATTGTTGTAAAATAAAGAGGAGGCCAAACTTGGACTTGGAAGAGGAATCTCTGGCACTGTTTGAAACATATATAAAAGCCTGAAGTTTGGCTAACCTTGCTGAGATGCTGTTGCACAATTTTGTATGTCAGAGATCAGTAATTATCCTTCATAGAGATCCTGCTGTCTTGGTGGTCTTGAGAAAAACATATATTTTTAAGTCACAGTAGTTTTTAATGCCAAAGAATAAGTGTCTGATTATTCTGACAATGCTACTGCAACTCACTTTCAACTTGAATGAATCTTGGCAGACACAGTCAAGTCTCTTGCAGACCCTGACTATGTATGTCAGCTGTGGAGTTATAATATCACAATCACAATGCAGTGAGTGATTCCTTGTCTTAAATATTACTGCCCTTTCTCCTTAGAAATGGAACAACTTAAAACACCCTTCTAATGTAGAGAAGTGTTGTTACTTACACTTTATACAAAAGTAACTGAAGCACCATAGATTCAAGTCAAAGTCATCAATAGTGATTAGTTAACTATATGCTTTAAAGATGGAGCAAATTAAGCATAAATGGTCATACGGGACTTTTTCTGGTAGACTGGGGAAGAGAATCCTGGCACACTAAGCTCTGACCTGCTGGCTCTTTCCATTAGTATCACAGTGTTCCCAGTAGGCTATATCTTGGTTATAAAACAATCCTGAGAGACATTCTGCCATTCTTTCATGGATAATGTTCCCAAAGGTACAGTGTTCACTTCTGTTTAGAAGTAATTAATGCAAAAAGTCTCATTGAGGAATCCCTGAAAATCCCTGGAAAAAAATCCCAAACTTTTAAAGCTCTTCCAAATAATTTTTTTATAATATCCATTATCAAACCTGCAGTAAATGGAATACATATCTGACAAACTGACTTTCCTGTCCTCACTGCTACAGAAAAAGAAGAGAATGTTGAATCGAAAAGGGAAACTATTTAATTTCTTATTGCTGCAAGTCTCCGATGTCATAGTCTGTTTCCAAGCAGACAGGACATTGTGGGCACTACAGTGCTCAACTAAAAAATATAAGCATCTCCAGTGGGTTATTCAGATTTTAGATGGCTGAAGTGCTACCAGGAGACATGGGTTCCTTTTCTCTACAGAATTCTCAAAATCCTAATTTAACTGCCAAAGGGTGAATGGGATGAAGTATCCACTTAAAACTATGGTTTAAAAGGTGCTTTATGTTACTGAGTATAGTGTAAAATTTATCCTGGTGTGTCTGACAACAGTATTCTCTGTCATATATAGATAAACCCTATGTTCTCCCTAAAATGGATAAAATTGTGGGTCATCAAATATTACAGACATGTGGGATGCAGAAATATTCTAATTTTGCCCCAAATCTTCTTTCTAGAGAATTCATTTGAGTCCCCTGAGTACCTACATTTCTCATATAATTGATGTCCTTACATAGTTAATACTGAATATTACTTACAATTAGACTTGCAATTATGTTATTGGAAGACTTGGAGTTATTCAGACACAAATATGTGCCTAAGAAGTATAGTGAAAAAGAATTAAGTGCTGTAATTAGACAAAAATATTTTAGAGCAAAATAAAATATCAAAAATTAGCACAGAACAGCACAGAAAAAATGTCAGGGTTAATTGTCACTCCCCAAAGCTTTCTTAAACCAAAGCTGTTTAATAGATTTTTAAATTCATGACAACTAAAGACAGTGTGACAAACAGAAATGGAAAGAGCGGGAAAAGGAAGAGAGATGCAGTGGAGCCCTAGAACAGCAATGTCTATATTAGCATGAATAGAGCCCACTTGGAACAGAAATGGGTGAAATCAGGTGAAACAATTGGGTTTGAGGGTCTGATACCTATCCTGGTTGCATGTTGGAGAGTGTTTTTATGTTGGCTCTTGTCTGTTCCCATAGCCCACAGACTGACCAGAACAGACTATTCCAGGACAATCTCTTCCAGCCCAACCCTGAGTGAACAGAATTTCGGTCACTTTACCTGAGGCTGCTGCACAATGGGAACCAAAGTGCAGTACAAGGAAGCAATGGGATTTGCTTCAAATGTATAGATCTGCTACAACATGAAATACTGATGCACATGCACCATGTGACATACAGGCCTGCAACACAGAATGATCTTATGAGAAGGTAACTTCTGTCTTTTGTCTCAATGGCCTGACACCAGCTTTATGAGGAAATTATAGCAGAAGAATGAGTCTGTTCTATTTCAGAGCTATCCAGCAGTGGTAAAGCTGTACTCTTGCTAAATCATTACCACAGAGAGCACTTACACTAGTGTACTTTGAAAACCTCCCAGTGGATCTTCACTAATACCGAATCCATTACTGAAGACAGGCATGGATTTTGCTCAGACCACACAGTTGCCTGGGGAATTTGCAAATGAAAACATCAGATGGGGATAAAAATGAGAGCATTTTATTTGGAACTGTCTTATTTTGGGTCCCCCTCCACAGGGTGTGATAGATGAGAGAGTTGCCCTTGGGATCCACCTCTCCAGTGAGAATACCTCTAAAAAAAAATAAACCTCAAACTAAGGCTTTGTTTTGAACCTTCAATGTTTAAAGCTTACTGTGACCTCTAATGCTGGGATACAGCTGGGACATGAGAACCACAGTACTGCTGTCAGTACTACATGAGCTGTTATGGAGAAGGGAACAGAGGTTGCTCAGGCTCTGCCAGCAAATATAGCACAAGGCTTCTTCTTGTGTGTGCCAGAATTTAGTTCCCACAGTGGAGAATCCTTGTGAGTAGGATTGGAAGGGACCCTGAAAGGTTACCTAGTCCATGCACCTCCCTTTCTTTCCCACACCAAACTTGATGTTTTCTTGCTTCAACTCTGTTTCAGGCACCAGGATATGCCAGGCCGTGCAATCTTTGCCACAGGAAGGCAGGCTGCAGCTCCGTGTTAAGTCTGGTTCCTAATCCTGCCAATGAAAGATCACTGTTTTTTATACATAGCTGAGGAGCCCTCGCTAATCTGCAGTTACAGCAAACAGCTGAGGTGGTTGCACAGATTCAGTATCCTGACCAAGGATGGACTGACTGTGCAGTTCACTAACATGGTGAATTTGACTCACAGGTTGACTCATCAGATTTGTCTTGAAGGTGCTGCAGTGGGGAAGAGAGGAATGCATGCAAGGACTGGAGCTCAGAGCAGGAGGTGGAAGCTGAACTGGAGAGTCTCTGATGCATGCCTGTGACTAGACCCAGGCCAAGTCACATCCTTTTGTTGAATCTTCCCTGAGCTCGGTACTATAGTTCCATTGACTTCCCAAATTTGTATTGATAAGAAATTTTAAATGGGTATCCACATTAGGTACCTCAGGTACCTTCTAAGGATGTTTGCATTACACTCCAGAATACTTGTAATTGTGAGGATTAGGAAATTACTTTTGCCAGAGCATTAACAGAACACAGTCTGTTGTTGAAATTCATGCTCTTAGACAGAGGTACAAAGGTAATGAAAGCTGGTGGTACTTTGGCCATCTAGACTGATTAGGCAGTTTTGTAGACTCTACTTGTTGCGTCTCCATGTTTGGGCTCCCAGCTGTCCCTGTACAGCTGGCCCACAGTTGCTGGCAGTCTATGAACTAATGTCATTGTCATTTATTGACTAGAAGCCTTTGAATATTTTGTTTGTGTGGAGTTTATTTGAGCAATACAATTCCTATTTGGCAGGCAGTTGGAGTTCCCTCTATAGAGGCTTGTCTGTATTTGATAGTTTTGCCACTTTAACTACAGTGGTGTAATTGAAACAGCAATAAAGAAAATACTCAAGGGAACAGGCAATTATAGTGGTAGCAAATTGTTTATATTGGCCTAGCATATTACAGAACAAAATTAACTGTACCAAAATAATGCAGTTTTCTATCAAGTTCTATCAATAGATTACTCTAAGCAAAGGTCTTATTCACATATATTCCCTGGCCTCAAGTCCTCTTTCTAACTGATTTAGGCATGCTGGTGCAATATAAATGCTTTCAAATATAAATACAGTTCCAAAGTGAGTGATATTTTCCCCTTCTCCCCCAAAATGTCCATGTTTGGCAAGTCTAAACACCGTGCTGATACCTGCAACTCTGCTGATACCTGCTTGGGTTAGAGATCATTTTTGACTCCACAGACTGTAAGCTCACTGTGATGTATATTAAGGTAGAGAATGGCTCTTCCTTCTTATCTCAGTTGCTTTGATAGCATGGGGAAGATAAAGAACATGTTGTTGCTTTTGATGCTTCATGTGAGGAAAATAAAGAATTGACAACAGCAACTGTATTACCCAAACCTTCCTCTACAAACTACTTTGAACAGGTCTTTGAGTTGCTTTGATTATTTTTTTGTTTGTTTTTATCTGCTTTGACAGTAGACTGGCCAAATGTCTGGAATAGCTAGAAGATGTCAAAGACAAAATGGAAAGCAAAACAGACATCTTAAAAAGAATTTTTTGGTTGCCTGGATTTCTGATGTACAATAAGCAAGCCTGTCTCTGTGCTTCTGTCACCTCCCAAAGACCTGAGGTCTTGCTCAGAGGCTGGAGGAGACAAGCTGCCAGCCAGGGGAGGGGTGGCAGTGGCACACACAGGTTTATAGAGGTCACACTACAAATGCAGTGCAAGAGCCAGGACTGACTGCTGCAGCTCTGACTGAGGCTGCCTGAGCAGTGTGTTGGGCTGGGTGTAAAATGAAGCACTTGGCTCACCACGTTCAGCTTGTGGTTGGTTCAGTAGTTCCCTGCACAGTTGGCCAGGCCCCAGAAGAACCCTCTACAGGTAATTAATTCTCCCCATACACTCCCCAGAGAGCCAGATAGACTGGAGACAGGGCTCACAGCACTGGGAATTACCCTAGGCATTGGCTCACAGGGTTTGTAAATTGTTGTGTTCCACCAGGTGATATCTAAATCTGTTAAAAAGTCAGTTTTGCTTTCTCCTTGATGCCTAGATCCTTTCTTCAAAAGGGATGTTGGCTCCTAAACCACTTATGGTCTTCAGTGGTGCCTATCCATCACCCCTTGCTATGCTGAAGACTCCACGTCTGTTTATAAAATGTTCAAAGAAGGAGGAATTTGGGCGATGGCCTGAAATCCCTCCTGTGTACTTTTATCCAGCACTTCTCTCTGTAGATTGCAAAATGGTTTATAGCTCCTTTTCTCCTTTTCCCCCCCCACTTTCATTTATTCTTTCTACAGCTCCTTGCTCTCTCCTCTGAGATAACTGCAGTCACATAACAGATTAAACCTAAAAACCTAAAATGGCAACTTTGGGACTTTTCTTGTCTTTATCTTCTGTGTACCACACAAGTACACCAAGCAATAAATTCTCCTTAAAGTTTTTCCTGTCTGTAACATGAGATGCTTTTCATTCCACCAGTTGTATTTTACCCGCAGAGCTTGTAGTTGAGGTGTTGCATGATTTCAAAGAAAATAAAAACTGTATGAATTGTGATGTTATTTTGTAGGAGAGGAGAAATGCTCCTAAATGTTTTCCAAACGTAATATTTAAATCCTTTTGTAATGTAGGGAAAATCTGAAAGGCAGCATCTCCCAAACTGAATAGGATACTAGGCCGTGATCAGGTAGATTTTTGTGAAATATACCAAGGGAGCATTAGATCAGAATTGGATTTGACAGTATGGACAAGGTTGTGCAGGCAAATCTGCAAATCGGGAAAAGGTAAACTTCTTCTCTAATAGTATCTAAAAAGGAGCTAAGATTTGCCACTTAAAGAGCACTGGGAAGGTGTTTTGCTGCTGATGGTGTGGCCAGAGCTATGACATCACATAGAGTCATCAAATAAAACTTGTATCAAGAGCTTCTTTTTTTTTTTTTTCAACTGTCAGAGATATTGACTTTCTTACAGTATGTCACTATTATATTACCAAATGAAAGCTTTTGCTGCTATGAAATATAAGGGTTTCCCTGCTTTAGACTGCAGAATTTTTATTGCTTCTTTTTTGGTGCTGAGAGAGAGAAACTAATTCTACACAACTGACTCAAAGCAAATCATGGTTTCTCATTGCTTCTTCCATTACTTTTACCTTAGCAACCAGTGTGTGTGAGTGCAGCTCTGCATGGCTTACTCTGCAGCCACCAAATAAATTTTTCACAAATGTCCACAATGGCATATCACCAACACACAGCAAGATGTGGAGTCTACCTCTTCAGTGGGTGTAGTTTCATGATTCACAGTAAATGGAGCTTTGTGGGTGACCTGGACCCAGGTCTCTGTGCTGCTCTGTGGAGGAGTCCAGCAAGTAAAATCTGTGGACTTTAGAGTACCTTGTTCATGCAGGTAGGCAAGAGCAGATGATCTGTGTCTTTTCTGGGAGTTGCTCCTCAGCTGAGATTCAGGCTTTCATGGAGACTGGAGGATGGCAAACTCCTCTGCAATCCTGGGACTATCTCCCATGATCAGTTCCTATCTATCTCTCCATTTAAATCCTTCTCTTCCTCCTCCCTAATTACTCTTCTCATCCCATCCCCAGTCTCTCCCCTGTTGACCTCCTCCACCCTTTCCCCAGGGTCCCCGGCTCTTTCTGACACCCCACTCCCCATCTCCACAGTGGCTGACATCCTTGACAATGAGCGGAGACAGACAGCCACTATTTGATATCCCTCTTGCCACATAACTACATTTCCATACTGTGAGGAAGCTTGCCAAAGTCCTGTTACTCCCATAGCAAATTGAGAGCTATCACCAGCTGGTAACAGCTTGCAGACACAACTTGCTGACTCGGAAATATTCCTGACAGCAGCAAGAAAGCTCAGATTATCAATCCTTGATATCATGAAAACTTTAAATCAAATCCGTTCCAACATCTGGTTAATGATCAAAGCAAATCCTTTTTCAAAAAAACCCCAGAAAAAATAAAATACTTATTTCCTGATAGGCTTAATAACCTGAAATTAAGGAAACCGTTTGTATCGAGTTAAGAGACTGACTAATAACCACCAGTGAAGTGTGAATCAAAGATCCCTCTTACAGCAATCCACAATGACTGCCCTACAAGGGATCCCACCAAGCCAGACACAGCACACCAGCATTCCCTGTACATTCCTCAGCAAGCAGAAGGTCCTTGAGTTCATAATTTTCTGGTTTAGCGCAGAGGAAGAGACAAATGCTCAAGGAATAACTTCCTAGACTGCTGCTGGCTTTTTTTTCTCATTCATGATGGCACATATATAAGAAGATTTGGCTATTTCTGACTGATTCCCTAGAAGGAAACTGGGCAGTGATTAAACAGAGATTATTCAGATAGCAAAAGGAAAAATCATTTAGGGCATGACATAGCTGTCTTACGATTTTGTTTAGGAACCTTGCACATACTGCAGTCCTCTTTTGCTAGGTACATACAAGCATGGATGATCAGGTACATATACTGCCAAGTCTTCCATCTAAAAGGCTGCACTTAAGGTAGATCTTCAGCCAGTGACAGTAGGTTTGTTTCCCATGTTTACAAGAAATTTTTGATTGAACACAGCAGAAAATTTCCAACATATGCTAGAGTGTCAACATGGTGGGATATACTGGAGGATGTCAGGAATAACTTTTTCATACAAGTACTGCATGGGACAACCAAGGATGATACAGAGCTGGAGTTGCCATTATTAACAAGGAGGAACTGGCTGGCCCCAAGATAATCAATGGCAGCATTGGCTGTAGGGATCATGAAGTGGATTGTAAAGACCCCACGGTGAATGGGGAAGGCAAGTAACAGAATAACAGCTCTTAACTTCAGGCAATTAGACTTTGGTTTATGCAGAAAGCTGGTACTTTGCATACAGTTTGCTGCCCTCCCAGTCAAGTACAAGAAAGAAGCTCCAAAGAGGAGTGAGTTCAGGGCGGGCCACTAAGCTGGTCAAAGTTTGGAGTGCTTGCCCTGTGAGAAGAACTGAAGGACCAAGACTTGTTCAGCCTAGAGGAGAAACAGCTTCAGGGTCACTTGACAGCAGCCTGCTAGGACTGTTGAGGGTCATCTAGAAGAAGGAGCAAGGCTGCTGAGAGTGGTGCATGGCTGAAGCAGAGGTTTGGGTTAGAAACCTCTTGAGATCCCTTCCAATTGGAATTATTCTAATAATCCTATCAAAGCATATGAGCACCCCCAAATGAACTTCCCTAAAACATTGGGGAAACAATGTTTATGCTTTAAACAGGTGTAGCTCAGTGAGAAACTGAACCTCTCCAGCACAGGAAGGCACGCAGGATACTTGAGAGGGTCTTATCCCTCCCCATCTAGGTGCCACCACCCACTCAAATGTATAATGACTGGCAGCATGCATTTTCTGAAGCTTTCCAACTGAATTCAAGCCATGCTCAAAACAGGGTCTTTCTTCCAGCATTCAGTGCAGAGCATGTCTGGAGGAATGTGCTCATCTCAACTGAACCAACATCAATAAACTTACACCAACAGCGACAGCAGAACACCTAGAAAATTTTCATAGACTCATAGAGTAATATTCAAAGGGACTTTTGCAAGTCTTTGATCCCACCTGTCATTCACGTCAGATCCAGTTAGAGCAGGTCCATTCAAGTTTCCAGTATCTCAATGGATGGAGAGTTCACTCCTTCTCTGAATTCCTTTTCCAAATTTGACCATTTCCTGTGAATTTCTTTCTCCTCGTAACTTAGTCATATGCTGTGATTTATGTCTGTTCCCTCTTATCCCATTCTTGTGCAACTCTGAGAAGAGATTGATTTTATCTTCTCCACATCCTCCCATTAGACTGTTGCATCTCTTCAGGAGACTGAATAAGCTCAGCATTCTCAACATCTCCATGTACGTGGGGAGCTCTAGCCCCCAATCACCCTGGTGGCCTTACTTCAGTATGTCAGTACCTTTCCCTGATGATAACAATTCAGGAAAAAAAAATACTGTTTTATCTGATGTTTTATTTCCTGCCCATATAAAGATATATTAAGGAATATATTAAAATCTGTTAAGCAATGAGCATCAATATTTCTTCTGAATAAAAACAAACCTGCCAAAATTTTCCTGATGATCCTGATTAGTGCAGGGCTCAAATTATTCTCTGCCTTTGGAACAAAGCACATTCATCAGAGTTGAAGTATCCAAAGGAAAAAAAGATTCTGGTGAAGGAAGAATTGTAGAGCATGGCTGCTCAATTTTGCCCTTCAGGAGCTGGTGATATCCAGTGACCATTATCTGCTCATATGCCCTGTGCATTTCATGAATCCCCACTCCTTCTTCCAATGATCTTCCCTCTCCACTCATCCCTGTATTGTAGTCACCAAGGCCTCAAATTTTCTCCCTTTCCCATGATCCCAGACCTACAAGTATTCATTTGCAAAGTTTGTTTTCCTTTTGGAAATTCTCTGATTCCTTTCCAACTTTCAGGCTGTTTTCAAATTACTTTCCCCCTCCAATTAAATGTGCTGTGACAGAGACAGACTTTAGCAAGATGCTTTGCTCCCTTCATATCTGCCCTACTTGGACCTGAAAGGATGTTGGCCGAATATTGGATATCCTCAGAAATCCTCCAATTACAGTGAAAGCCGTCAATCTACAGACCCTTGTGCATTCTCACTGTTCACACACAATATGATTTTTTGGGTTGTGAGTCAGGTTCGTAGCTACTTACAGTTGCCAGTTCTTTGTAGTTTGTTAATACTGTGCTGCCTTTGCTTCCCCATGAAGCAGTGGGAGACACAAGTAGCCTGGAACAAATGGCTGGTCAACTGTGAGGAAAATCTGAGACAGTGATTGATTCCCAAATCTGGCAAGTGGTAAAGAGAGAGGGCAAAGATGAGATAAAAGAAGCTGTGTCACATGAATCCCACATCCAAATGACTCCAAGTAGGCTAGTATTGCTTTCTGCTAATGAAATATCGTATAGTTTCAAGGAAATGAGAAGTCGGTGAATTTTAGAGCATTTAAAAAAATTGGCCTTAAATGGGAAGGGATTTTACTTTATCTACTGCAGAGCTTCTGATCTTTTAAGGTTTAGTCAAAGACTCTGATGAATTGCTGATGCTTTCATAGAATCATAGCATCAACAAGGTTGGAAGAGGCCTTTAAGATCATCCAGTCCAACTGTCAACCCAGCACTACCACTGCAAGACTATAACCACTAAATCATGTGACCCAGCGTCAGATCCAGGCGGCTCTTCAACACCTTCAGGGAGGTTGACTCTGCCATCAATAGGGCCGATTATACTTTAGTTATACATGGTAAAATGACCACTGCTTTTATTTAAAAAAAATGCATATCAGAAGAACCTTGCCGACAGCACTCAGAAGAAAACACATCTTCAATTTTCATGTTAGAACTTTTCATGCGACAGCTTAGCACGGTCCCAGCTGAATCCTCAGTTGTGTCCACATACAGAGCTTATGTATGTGCACATGTTTTAAATGTAGTAAGACTGACTTTTTTTTTGCAGCACTTTTCTGAAGCTGGAGCATAATGTAGCCATGAAATAAATGTGGTACAACTGTGATGAAGGTGAACTACAGTTCAAGAAACATGGCTAGGGCAGGAAGCAGAGGTTTCTGCAAGTGACATTCACTGATTTTCATTGCTTTCAGGCTCGAATAACCTCACATTTAATGAGATACTTTGCCTTCTCAGAGTGGTTTCTGTCCCCCTGGTCCCCTGAGCCAGCTGATATTCCCTCTCCTTTCTTTAGATATGCCCATGGAGATGGTCTTGTGATTACCCTCAAGTCTTTAGAATGAGCTGCAAAATATTAATTTAAATTTTCAATTAATTGATTGACTAATCATTGACCATTATGAACTTCAAGTTACTGAGCTGTACTCATGCCTTGGGCGTCATTTTGGTGGACAAGATTCACAAGAGTGGTTCAGCAAAACGGTCTCCACGATGAAGAACTCAATGCTCACAGGTCCATTCCTCTCAAGCAAAGCAGTAAAAAAGTTCTATGTGTAAATCAGACAGATTAAATAGAAAATAAGTTCAAGTTTTGTTCATTGAGTACCTGAGGAGCAAGGGTATGGCTAGTCAGCACTGTCAGATTGGCCCATTGCTCCTCCTCCCAAGTTCAACAGTCATCAGTTACAGAGCTTGTGTTAGGTATCTGCTGCAAGATCCCAAAGAAATGAAGGGCTTTTGGCCACATGTGTGAATTTTCCCACAGAAAAGTTTCACATAATTGATAGTCTGCCTCTTATCTGCCTTCAAATAACAGAGAATCACAGAGAAAAATCCTGTATACAACAGATTCACAGTCTTGACATTGCTTTATTAAGTCAGACCTCTAATAACTGATGCTTAGCCAATGAATCAATGCAGTTGCCTGCACAAGGTATTGGATGAACTCAAGTAAAAATTGAGCATGTAAAAACCAGGGTTTTTTATCAATCATTAAAAAATCTAATATTACTAAGTAGCTCATTTATAATGAACAATTTGATTAGATCCACATCTGGGTTTTCTGGTTTTTTTCAGGATAAGAAAGACAGCTGGCTTGTCTTGAAAGGGTGTTTTAATGCAGAGTTCTGTATTAATATTATGTTTCTTTTAGGTGTTGTATGTTAATACTTCAAACACGGATTTCTGGCAGTATGAGCATGGCCTAGTTTTTTAATGCAAAAGATCACGTTTCCAAGTATTTTTTAAAAGCCTGCATTACCAGAGTTTCTGTTGGAAAAAAAGAAAGGAGGAGGGAATTAAATAAACAAAAACACCTGGCAACCTCCACCGTTGGTGTAGAAAAGGCAAGTCATGCAAAAGCATTTAAACTGAGAGGTTTTTTCCAAATTTAATCAGTAGAATTGCAACAAATATCAACAGCAAGGTTCCTGATAAAAAGCCAGAACAAGCAAGGCTCTAATGCCTAGAGATTGGAGGAAACAAAACAAGGAGTAAATAAACTGGTCTTCACTCTTCACATCATTTAAAGATATTTGAAGTGTCTACTTTAAACATAATACAAAGTTATAGAATAGAAACATAAATATCTTTTTGTTTACCAGGTTTGGTCTGAGAAAACAATTGTGTGCTTGGAGTAAATAAGCCACTGGGAAAATGTATGGAACAAGCCATCACTAGAGAAGTAAATCATAAATAGCTTACAAAAGGAAAATAAAACAAAGATAATGAGAGTCAGAAGAATTTACAAAGTTATGATGGGATGGTAGTCTTAGAATCTGGGAAAGTCTGGGACGATTTGCCCAGTGACTTACCAGGTATATGTCTCCTCAGTGCTTATGGCCAAAAATTGTGAAGTATTGTTGCGTTTTGAGGAAGAATGTGCATATAAGCCAGTTTTTGAAGGGCAATCACAAAGTCTGGTAGATGAATGAATCCAGGTGCTGCAACAACACATATCAAAGTACAAGACAACAGTTCAAGGAGTTCAGATGTGAAGTCCAGAGGAGCCAGAAGCTTCAGGTGTCAACCACAATGCAGGAAGAGCATGGTGGGCACAGGAGAAAACACTGCAGGGTTTGTCTTGTGAACGCTGCCAGGAGAGAAGTCTGAGCTCGGTGGCAAACAGCAGGGGTCAAATATTTATTCAGGCAGTCTTAAGCAGTTCAAATAGATTTCTGATAGAAAGGCATGAATAAACCACCATTTGGCTCAGTGCCATGATTTTCATTTTGTTGAAGGTTTGAGCTGAATAACTCCTCCAAAGTAGGCTGCTGGTTTTAGACAGTGTTTGCTTGTATTTAAGGTACTTAGTTGAAAGGGTATTGAAATGGTATGGGAAAATATGCCAGAGATGGACTGGACCCACAAGTTTTGATTTGGTATCCAGCTTTAGAGTGTTCAAAACCAGACAACGGCCTTCCATAGAAAAAGAGAGTGCTGTTTCTATCTGCTGTCTCTCATAAACACAGGATCTGCAAAGTGTGGGAACACCAACAATTCAGTTGATGCATCACTCAAGAACACAACCATCACTTACTGGTGACATTTTCTTTTTTTTAATCTGAGTTTGGAATATGAAAATATAATCTATTTGTCTGTTGACACATTCTCAAGAGTCACCAGAGCTTTGTATGGACTCCTGCTCTACAGCAACACAAATTTTGCCATTGTTTTCACTAGGTCAGAATTTTATGCTGTAAAACCAGAAATCAGGAATAGTAAGTGTTGCTAGCTAGGAGCACACGAAAATAATTGCCTTGATTTTGTCTCTGTGCAAATGTGACCCATGCTGACAGAGTAACCAGATTATTTATTTCCAGAAATATCCAGAAAAATCACAGAAATAGCTGACAACCTTCCCTAAAGTAGTGACCATAGGTTTAAATATCTTTAAAACCTCAAGTTTGAAATTAACACCAGTTTACAACGTCCTTCACTCAATAGATTTTTTTATTGTTTTACTTTTGCACTTTTACGTAAACCCCACAGAATTTCCTGGAACTACTGACCTACAACCTTGAGGTGAAAATCCTGTTTCTTCTGGTTCATGCCTAAAAAAAAATGTGCAGAGTTTGAGTGTGTAATGTTTGAAAGCAATTGTATTTGCTATGGGCAACTGCAAGAAACACTTTTTGAGCTAGGCTGCCGTCGTATCTTCTTGTATCTACTGAGCCAGTTTCTGATCTTCACGAGTCCTAACTTTTAGCACACAAATACAGAAGAGTGTTTTGTCTTTTTAAAGGACAGAAAGAGTTAAGAGAGGGAAAGTCTTCCACAGAATAAGTAGGACCATAACAAGCTCTGACCTGCAGTGGCAATACGTATACTGTCATTCTATCTTCATTTTGTTGAAGGACTTCCATTAAGGCTATGAGGTGTTAGCTTTGCTAGGAATCTTGCAATAACTAAATAAAATAAACAAAATGAAGATTCTTGGGCTTTATTTCTGTTGAAGCATGTTTTCAATGTATTATTTGGTTTCTAAACCATATCCAAAGAGACAAAATGCCAGAACAATAAAACATTCCTCCTTGTTTGCAGAACAATTCGCCTCTCGTGGCAAAACATTGGATGCAGTTGAAGCCTATTCTCAACATGTATCAGAGATCTGTGAAGAAGAAAATACTCAAAATAGAAACATGTCTGAGCAGAAAAACACTATCAAGACTGGGAAAGCTGGTAAGAAGGAGAAACCAAAATGTCTGTCCTGATCTTACTTCTCCTCAAGTCAGTAGGAAGACTTATGAACTTCACAGAAGTGAATTTATATGTTCAAAAATATTACTCAAGGCAGAGGAATTATGAAAGTCCTCTAAATGCGGTGAAAATAAAAGTAACTGGAAAGAAAACCTCCCTGTGTCGTACTATGCTTTTTTCCATTCCTCAGTTTCATCTGGCTGACATTTAATACTGTTTATTAGCAGAGACCCTTTGCTGTAGCTCTCACAGTTTTCCGTTGTGAGCAGGCATAGTGCAGAGCACCCATATTTGTCATTGGACCATACCTGTAGAAATTCAATTAAAAATATGACCTTTGAACAGCATCAGCAACAGAAATGCACTGACATCCCACAGAAAGCCATACAAGACTTTGGCTGCAGAGTAGTGTCCCAGGCACAGCAATATGTTAGACCACAAAAGCTCCAGCATGACCCTACCTGCAACATCAGCTGCAACCCAGGAGAGACTGATTTAAACAAATAAGGCTCATGTCTTATGCCAAGCAAAGGCTGTCCTGCACATCTTAAGTCGAAGATCATAGTAAATAACATCTGCAGAAAGTCAGGAATAAGCACTGAAAAAATGAAAGAGTCAGACCACATGTCCAGCTGGGTAAGTACTCCAGCTCCAACAGTGACTATTAGTAGTTCTTTGGAATAAAGGATATACACACTGTAGTTTAAACAATTCAGCTTCCAGTGGTTTCCTTTGTGTTTCAGTGTACTGAGCCCTGGGGTGACCTATACACAGATACCCTTTACTACATTGTAGAGGTGAAAGCCCTGGGAGATTCCCAAACCTTTTGCAGTTGGTTCGGGTGGGTTTTTTTTTTGGTTGGTATTTCTCGGGGGTTTTTGTGGTTTTGTTTCATGGGTGTGGTTTTGTGTGTGTGTGTGTGTGTGTGTTGTTGTTGGTTTGGTTGGTTGGTTTTTTAGTTTCTTTTTTTTGTTGTTTTTTTCCCCCCCTAAGAAATAGAAACATGGAGGGAAGGAACAATAAAGCTAAATTACTTGAGACGTGGGTAGAAAGTTTACTGTTAGAAGCATGACTGGAACTCAGGAAATGGCTAATCATTCCAGTCTTCCTTGAGAAACTGTAGAAAACTGGAACACTGACGGCAGCAGGAGTCTAGACAAATGGTAAAAGGTTCAATGAAAATTTCTCTAACATCCTTATGTGTGGTTTGCTTTTTTTTTCCTCTGTAGATTTTTAACTTATTTTGGAAGAACAGGATATTCTCCTGTGTATTATAATACTTTTTTGTTTGGTTGGTTGATCTGTAGGTCTTAAAAAGATACTGAGTTTATCTTCACACTTGGTGCTGAAGACCCCCAAAGTTTTCATGTAAATAAAGACTGTATGATCTGAGGTTTGTTTCTAAAGACCATCCAGTGTCTAAGCCAATGGGACAAGACTGCATGAAGGATCTCACAGGAGCTGGTCAGGTCTAGACACAACATTTTTAATGTAATATTGTCAGCATGTATTGTTCTGTCGAAGTAAAATATTTTATTAAGATTACTGAATTACAAGGATGTTTCTGTTTAGAAGAAGGCTTCTAAACTAAATGCAGAAGAAAGTCCAGATCTAATTTTTTTAATAATATTTTCAATCAAAAGTCAGTTGTATCAACATAATTCCCTCCACAGAACAACCCAGATACTTAGTTCTCCTTCCAATCTAGAAAAAGTTTTATCTCTGAAAGCTATAGCGTGATTGTCCTTGGATGCTTACTCCCTGACCTGCTGTCAAATGCAAAATCAAACACCTGTGGCTGATACATAAGGCTATGTGTGTGCCACTGTCGATCCATCTGCAATATATTACATCCTAATTTATTACTATGACTGTTTTTCAAAGGGGATTCATTAGTCAGACAGAGTCCATTGCGCTGTTAAGAAACTGTTTTTCTTCCCACCATTCTAATTTTCCCTTCTTCTCCGGTTTCTGTTTCCTTTCATGCTATGGCAGGGATATTAAGTGCTTGTGATACAATATTTGATCCAAAACCAGCCATTCTGTTCTGGGCAATTAATGTGGGTGTTGAGCAATACCTGACCCAAATTTTGTGGGTTGGATAAACCGTAAGAAGTGGTTAATTATTTTCTACAGACCATATCTGTTTAATGAGGGGTGGAATTTCTCATTTATACAGAAAAAATCCATGAGTTCTGGCATTGTCCTAAAAGAAACAAAGGAATAACTCTCTTAAAGCAACAAGAATTTTCACATAGCTGTCTGTGGCTTAGATCATAAATTGGTGTAGGAGGCCATATGATGGCTCTGGTAAGAGTTGCTAATACAGATTACTGTGTTCTAGGGATAAAATCAGGGAAAGATATACCTTGAAGATACAGTTCCTGATCCAAGTTTTCCTTTGTGAATGCTTTCATCCCCTTTTGAGACAACAAGTAAAAAATCAGCTACATTTTTCCATGATGGCCGTTTTTAGCTTTGTGGTTTTATTGTCCCATGCAATATATAAAAAGCTTCATTAAAAAAGTAACGAGAATTACATTTACTTCTACTAAATTTCTCCTCTGTTCAAAGTAAAGCCATCTCACCTGGTCCACCCTATCTGCAGATACAAAATAGCAGATGTGCTTCTATCTGGGCTGGAATTGCTGAAAATTTCCTTCCTGAATAATATCTGAATAATAACACATGTTTAGTATGCCCTGTTATAGCACAGTATATGGAGCACTTCTGCTTTTCTCTAGGGAAACCCACAAACGCTGCCTCTTCAAACCACAGATTGACAGTTCATGGAGAAATCCAACGGCTACATCGTGAAGTCGAGAGTCCTTAGAGCCTGTTGTGACACGATTTTTGAAATACTTTCCTTCATCTTTCCTTCTGCCACCCTGGACACTGCTACACCTAATAAAATTTTCTGCCATTAAAACTACAACAAAAAAGCTCACAGTGCTGACCCCCAAGCTTTTACTTGAGGTTGTGATGATGAACACTTTTTGACATCTGGTAAGAGGTTGCAGCTCCTGTCTGAAGAAGTCTCTCTGAAGTTAAAGGTTGATGATGTCAAATACAAGGATGTCTGGTTTATTGTAAGACTGTTTGGTTTAGATCAAGCTCTTTGGTGTAAATGAAGCTGCCTCATCTGGGAAAGGAAATGACTTAAAAGTGATGTAGCAATTCTGAAAGGGAGTCAGACAGTGGGAGACACATATAGCTGGCATGTCTTGTACTGCATTTAACTGGGCTTGCTATTAACTCATCAGACGGTGAAAAGAAAAACAGCATTTCATAACAGCTTTTATTACGCTGTTTTCTAGAGATGAGGAAATAAAATGGGTGTGGAGAAAGCAATGATGCAAACAGAGGAATTTTCACTTTATCATTATAGCCATCACTTTCTCCAAAGCAGAGCTTCCCTGACTCAGACATGCATTAGGGAAACCAGGACAAACATCAGTGAGCTGTGAGCCCCCACCCTGCTCATGACAAAGTGAACGTCTCCCTCCTGCCTCTGTCTGGGAGGAGGCTTATTTCCAAAGAAAATGGCCCAGCATCTAATGGATGACTGATTCCTCCAGACACGAAAGTTTTTGAGTTCCTTGCCTTAAGAAAGGCACTCCCTAAATGGCTCCTCCTTACACTCCTCCTGCAGCCAGGTGTGTGCCTCCATGTAATTACAGGACAATGCTCCATCAGGGAGACCTGTGGATGAACCTTCAGATAACCAGTGCAATTTGCTGGCTGATGTGTGGCTTGAATGCAGCCTCCATTGATTGAGTGTGCTGGGCAGCCCCTGAGAGGCAGTGCTGCAGGGTGTTTCTCATACCTACTGGAAGGTAACATACTTCCCTTCTGTTGCTGAGCCCCAGGGCATCCTGCTGCCCCACATGGCCTCACCTGCTTGGCCCAGATCCACACTGCCTCCAGCACTTCTGACTAAATTTTTTGAGGAGTCTTGAACCATATGAGATGTACCTGAGGCTAACGTACAGTTTAAGGAAGGTCTCTTGTCTTCATCTTCAAAATTTATGGTATGTCTTGATAACCCCTCAATATAAAGATTGAAGTCATCTAAGGTTTCCAGACAAACACCTTTTCTGGGATAACTGTACTCCAGTAGACAACTTTTTGAGCCTGGTTCAATGGCCTCAATATAAGCACCAGGCACCATTTTAGTAAATTCATGGTTTTTTCCCACAGGTTTTTGTTGCTGCAGCCTTTTGCAAATATCTGCTTTCTGCGGATATCTGCCTTGATATCCAAAGTACCTTGGATGACACTAGGTATGTTTAGCCAATGAAATTCCTCCATTCTGGATTCAAAACTGTCTAAGCAAATACCTGTTTGGAAGTAAAAATGTTTTGGAATAATTCCTCCACTTCCATGGAAGCCCAAGGCACCACAGACATTCAAGTACAGTAACTTATGGGTGACCACAGGCAGTTTGGGAGAGAAAGAAGTAATCAAGGAAACTAGAGACTATACAATGAAATGGATATTTTTTCTGCTTCACTTCCAGCCACGGCTTAGTTCAGCAACTGCCCAGCAATCATACCCCCCTATGAGCTGCAGTTACTGGTATTTTTGTGTGATTAGAGTGCCAAGCCATCTAGCAGCCACTGAAGTCCCATTGTGCTGTGTGCTCAAAGATGATATGGTGATGGATAGCCTCTGCCTTAGCTCTGTTTACAATCTGTAGTGGGACAGAGATGAACCAAGGGATGAAGACTTATAAGCAGAAATATTTAGGTACCTCAGTTCCATTGAAATCAATAGAGAAACTTGTTTCAGTACTTTACTAACTTGGATCTCCTGTTTTTTTATTATAGATCTCACTCTTAGCCATGAACTGTAGATGTATGGCAGGCATTCAAATTTTAACTGCATTTAACCAATCTGGACCAGCTGCATGATGTAGCTGAATATATCTTGGAATAAGAGCCAAAGATATTGATGTCCATTCATCATAACTTACTGACTGTTGGACAGTAAAGATGTTGTCTCCTTAGTGCCGGCGTGTCCATGTCAGAATTCAATGCAACGTAGAAAAGCAGCAAGGATGTGAATGGCCAAAAAAAAAAAAAAAGGGTGGGAAACCTAAGTGCTAACAGATATCCTACTGTAATTAGAAATAAGTGATACCTTCTTTCTCAAGTGAAGGAACTACCACATGGGACGTTTGTCATAAGGCATCTGAAGATCCTCCCCATATTTTCTGGACATTTGGTAATAACAAATCAAGCACTAAGTATTGTAGGTAATTTCTTTGCAAGCTATTTGGCAGCTTTCTCATCCTTGCTGCACACTGACAGTGCCACCCACCAGCAGTGTCAACTCACTAGCTGCAGCACATGTGAGTAGTTCCATGTTCCAGCTTGTGTAACAGGTTGTGGTTTATCACTGTGAACATAGCTACCCACAGGCAGAAAATTAATTGTGTTCTCTATGAATTCTATGTGCTCTGAGGAGCAGTTATATGTCACATGGGCCTCTCTGGCAGAAGAGCCCACACCAAGTATTCTCTGAAGGCTGCAAAAAACCCATAAACTCCTGCTGCAGGAAATCCCATACTCCTTTGGCTTGAATGCTTAGCAGCTATTCAGGGTTTTTCTGTGTCATGTTTCTGTTGGGAGGAGGAGCTGATAGAGTCATGCAGAGTCTTTGTGCAACCTGATTTATTTGCCAGAAGTGTGTGCCAGGTCTCCTTGTTCCACAAAATAAATAAAAACCAAAAGCAAGCAGGAGGTGGTTTCCTTGCTGAGAAATCCAAATGTGCCAGAAGCTTTTTGCCTGATTTTTTCCAAATTCAGTATTTTGCATCTCTGGCTTTTTTCTGGCCTTCTCTCCCACAGCTCTCTGCTCCCAGAGTCACAGCTGGTCCAACAGAAATCCTTTCATCCCATGTAACTTAGCTGCTCTCAGCCACTGCTGTAGTGATCGGTGCCTTTGGCAACGACTTCAACTGTCTCAGTTCCTCAAGGAACATTTTTTGTTCCATTAAATCCCAGAGCTTTTCCAGAAGATACACTTTTGTCGCTACAAGAGTGATTGCAGGGTAGTCTTATGGTATATGTTAGGAAGGAATCAAGTTAGATCATTGCAACAGTTCCTTTAGCTCCGGTAATACATGAATATATCACTTAGGCTGATAGTTTGATGGGAGCTTTAAAATCTTCTAGACAACCACTGAAATCAAGGAAGTAAATTCAGTTTCCAGGAGACTAGATCAAGCTTCAGTTTTGTCTTTTCTTTAACTAAAACATTCTCCTTCCGCATTATGAACCCAGGTCAGTCTGGGCTATGCTGTAAGTATTCAGAATCATCACTGGCCACAGAGGCCGTACTAGGATGCTTAAGAATATGACTGGTTGCATGACTTCCATAAGTAATTTTTCTCTCTCTCAGTGCTCCTTACCCTTCACTATTTCTTTCACTTGTGTGTCTGATGTTGCAGTATGTGCACACAATCCGACAAAAATTCTGATTGAAAGACGTCTTCTGAGATCCAGCCTTTGACTGACTGGCTCTGTTAAGAGTATGGCCAACTCAGTCAGCTTCATCAGGGCCCTCTTCAGCTTTTAAGACCTGTAAGGAAGGATACAGGGTCTTATAGGAAAGCTATGGTTGAGCCATCCTCTGGATCCCTTTCCTTCAGATAAGTGGTCCCCTTTCCCAGCAACTCAACTGTTTTATTGTATTTCCCAAAAATTGTTCCAGTTCCTCAGCACAGTGCTCACCCTCTGACAGCTGGACCTGTGTAGTAGGTGAGATTGCATCAGCACACTATGGGGAGTTCATGTCTCCTTGGGTCAGCAGTCTAAACCAATGCTCAGTGTAGTTCTCTACCATTGCACTCACGCACATTTGGTAAAGGGGTGGTTGAATCTGCCTCTCCTGCCTATGCAAATTCAGAAGCCTGAATTTAAAAACTTCCCTGTTTCCCAGTAACATCCCGTTTGAGGAAATCAAAAGAGACCCCAACCGGCCTGCTGAGTCCTCAGCCATTAACATGGGTGTCCCCGTTTCACCTGGGACAGAGTTCATTTTTTTGTAGTCACTGGTTCAGTGCTGTGCTTTAGATTCAGTGCGAGGATAATGCTGATAACACACTGATGTTTTGGTTGTTGCTAAGCAGTGCTTACCTTGA
This sequence comes from Manacus vitellinus, assembly GCF_001715985.3. Lineage (NCBI taxonomy): Eukaryota > Metazoa > Chordata > Aves > Passeriformes > Pipridae > Manacus > Manacus vitellinus. The sequence goes on along the minus strand of NW_021939396.1, from coordinate 11,631,464 downwards.
GTCAAGGACTTTTCAGTGTCTCATGCTCTGCCTTTGAGGAAGCACAAGAAAATGGGAGGGAGCATGGCCAGGACAGCTGACCCAAACTAGCTAAAGGGATATTCCACAGAATATCACACCCAGTATATAAACTGAAGAGAGTTGGCCAAGAGGGGCTGATCTCTGCTGGGGAACAGTAGTGAGCAATTGTATTGGTCATCACTTGGTAATCTTATTTTTTATTGCCTTCTTTCTCTCTCCTTTCCATTACAATATTATTATTGTTAATGTTATTATTATTATTATATTTTAATTATTAAACTGTTCTTACATCAACTCACAAGTTTTTACTTTTTTTTGATTCTCCTCCTCATCCCACCTGGGTGAGGCAGAGGGAAGTGAGTGCTCTGTAGTATTTAGTTGCTGGGATTAAACCACAACAGCAGAGAACATCATCCTTCTCAAATGGACAGGCAGAAGACCGCCATGCTCATGGTTTAATAAGGCCAAGTGCTGGGTCCTGCACTTGGGTTACAACAACCCCATGCAGCGCTACAGGCTGGGGAGGAGTGACTCAAAAGCTCTTTGGCAGAAAGTGTCTTGAGGGTGCTGGTTGACAGCTGGCTCAACATGAGCCAGTAGTGTGCCCAGGTGGCCAAGAAGGCCAATGACATCTTGGCCTGTATAAGAATAGAGTAGCCAACTGGACTAAGGAAATGATCATCCCTCTGTACTCAGCATTGGTGAGCCTGCACCTTGAGTACTGCATTCAGTTCTGGGCCCCTCACTTTAAAAAGGACATTGGGGGGCTGGAGCATGTCCAGAGAAGGGTTAAAAGGCTCGTGAAGGATCTAGAAGGGTCTTATGAGGAATGGCTGAGAGAACTGGATTTGCTTAGTCTTGAGAAGAGGAGGCTCAGAGGGAACCTCATCACTCTCTACAACTACCTGACAGTAGGTTGTCATGAGGTGGAGGCTGGTCTCTTCTACTGTGTCAGCAGTGAGAGGATCAGAGGAAATAGCCTTGAGACAGGGCAGATGAAGATCAGATATTAGAAAAAAAGTTTTCACTGCTAGGGTGGTCAGGCATTGGAATAGGCTGCCCAGGGAGGTCGCAGAGTCACCATCCCTGGAGGTGTACAAGAGGCATCTGGATCTGGCACTGGGTGATATGGTTTAGTGGTTTAGGGGTTATAGTGGTAGTGCTGGTTGGTAGTTGCACTTGATGATCTTGAAGGTCTCTTCCAAACCTGACAATTCTATGATTCTATGTCCTGCCCTGGGCAGCCTGCACTGAGCCACCCCCCAGGCAGCTGGATAGCAGCAGTAGCAGCCTGACAGAGCCAGTGAAACACTTTAAAGCCAGACACATATGTTATTAACATGAGCTGCAGAGCCCTACCAATAACTCTGAATTTGAGCCACAACACCATAAATGCAGAACATAGAGTAGTAACGAGCCAGATGGCTCCTCTTCAGGAGGCCATGTCCCGAGGCATGTTAAGGTGAACCTCTGGGCTTGTCTAGTATGTGGGAAAGAGCCACTTTTTGGAGGTTTCTTTGTGTCTGGTGCAGGTTGGATGTGCGGCTGCAGCCTGGCAGCCTTATTCTTCTCTAGAACAGCTGGTAAGTTGTACTCCTATTGTTCTGTCCAAGCTGAGGGTGCTTCCTCACATGGGGGTGACCTTTTTGGGTTATATGATGCAGAATCAGGGACAGAAGTACAGTCTGTGCCAATGGAATGTGGAAGTCAGAGGAATGTGTGTGATTTGCAAGTCTCAGGTGGAAGATATGATCAGGTGGGGACAATTCCTCCATCCCAGGAAAATTTGTGAGATTTTTGACAATTTTTCTCATACTGTGACATAATGCAAAAAATTCTGACTACTTCTTTGTTGCAAAGGGACAACAAAATAGAAGTTTGTGACAATCTCCATGGTTTATTTAAATGCCTTTGGAATATGTAGTTTCAAATTTTATCTGACTGTTATTTGCCTAATTATGTTCCATTTTAAGTTTTGCAAATATCATTTGAAGCTAAAAATTGGGGTTACAATTTGGCTGTGGAAATGAAAATCAAGGGGTTTTTAAAATAAATAAAAGAATTAAAGTAATTAAACCATTTTAATGGCCTCCTCCCCAAAATGTTTTAAACTGACAATTTGTTGATTTTTAGTAAAAAAATACTTCATATAAAAAGTTCCAAACAGACTGGATACCCTTTTATTTAACCTTAGTCCCTTCAGGACCTCCCCCATGATACAGAAATTATTGTGCCTATTTTCCTGCAAAAGTTAAAGCACTCGTGGAGGTCCTTTGGAAAACAGAAATGAGGTATCTACTATTTGTGAGTTGGAAAATAAAACTGATAACAAACAATAGAAAATTGTCTCTTAGAAAACACAAATGCTGTAAAAAGAGCTATGCCTCTTAAGGACAAAAAATATTTCCTGTTTCAAAATTAGAGGAACTCAAATAAAATGCAAGCAAAATATAAATATTTAAAACACTTTCTGCTTGTCTTAATTAATTTTTTTTTAAAATCAAAAGCTAGCCAAAGTGTTTTCGAGATACAACACAAAAAAACACCCCAACAGTCCAAGATTTAGTGAAAGCAGAAAACCTCATTTTTTTCAGCATCTTGTCTGATTAATGGCCTACTTAATAAATCTCTTCTCAAGTTTAGTTAGATAGAAAATTTATCTAACAGAGAACTACACACGTATAGATTCAGGAGGCTTAACACCACTTCTGGCCATCTTATGTGTTCTTGGGACTCAGGGTCCAGCATGTAGTGAAAACTCATCCCTGCTTCAGTGTGACAGATCCTACTGCTACCACAGAAAACAGTCAATTCATTTCAGGTGCTGGGGCAAAGCTAGAAAAATTCTGAATACTCACAATCAGGGCAAGACCTTTGAAAGAGTTCAGCTACCTGGAGCTCTTACTGGGGGAATCTGGCCATAATTACGAACAAACAACAAAACATGCAGGGTAAGCCCAGATTCTCAGAAATTTATTGAGCTTCCTAAATGCAAGTGCACTGACAGGCAGCTGCCAGTGAGTGAGCAAAGCTCTGCTACTGTAAGGGTGTGCTTGCTCCTGGCTGTGCTGGAGGACCACAGTGCTGGCCGCCAGCCTGTCTACTCCTGTCTCGTGATCACCAGGCAAAGTGTGAGCCTGCAAGGGAGTCTCCCTGTCTCAGCCGATGAACCACCTGAAGAGAGCCCGGGTATTTCAGTCACTTGTGATCATTTCTCCATTCCCAGGGAAATTGTTTTGGAAAACTCAGTCACGATCCTAAAAGTTGAGGTATGCTGAAAATCCTGGCCAGAGGGAGGAAGAAACCCTATGTTTCTATCCACTGCTTGTTTTGAAAGGACTCGGTCCAAAACACAAAGAAAACCAAAGAGTGATTCCCATTGACTTAGCAGGCTTTGAGTGAAACCCAAAGTGCTTAGTATTAAACTCCTCAGGAGCATGTGCCAGTGAAGCTGGTGAAGAGTTCTCAGGCAACACGCTCCTTTTTCCACAGCTATCCCATGTCCGAATGCCTGTTTGCTTCTTCAGCCCTCCTGCACTTCCTATGCATCCTGCATGGCTGTGGATGGCTCAGGCATGTGAGAGTCAGACCCACTCCTTTCTGGGTCCTTGCTGATAGATTTGTTCCTTTCTTGCTCCAGTTTCCCCACTGGGAGATTCCCACACTGAGGGTTAAACACTCCTCTGAGGACCCTTCTTGAGAGACACAATACTGTTTTTTGGCAGGACGCTTCTCTGCTGGTCTTTTCCAGACCCATCCTCTCCCCATAGCAACTCTGGGTAACAGCTGAGATGCATTACACTCATTTTCCATTCTTCTGGCACTTGATTATAAATGTAGCTGCCAGCAGGTAAATTTAAGATGAATAAAAGGGAGGCCTTCACACAGCTGGTAGCCAGCCTGCATAGTTTGCTACCACAGGAGGCCACAGAATTGAAGAAATAAAGTCTGAAATGGGTTGAAATTGGAGTTGCTTGTGGGAACCTTATCCCACTTTTCACGTGGGTTTGGTGGGCAAAGGAAGAGATCCAAGGACTTCAGTTCTCACTCTGCATAGGACTAAACTGTGGTGTTGTTACATGTTTCCTAATACGAATTTTGTTCAAAATGATTTTTAGCTTCAAAGAGTGGATTTGTGCAAACTACCTCTACCATGTGGGAGGGGCTTAATCTGCCTTAAGCCTTCGAAAGGGGCATAATTTTGAATACCAGTAGCTGGTGGCAGCACTCTTTATAATGTATGCTCCTTGTTGCTGTTTAAGGAGTGCTTGGGAATCCGAAAAGACTGTATTCTTCCTCATCTTGGTGATCTAAAAGTGCTGGTCCATGACTTTATGATGCTTCAGTCAAAGTCCCTTCTGGACTTTCCAAGTTCCTGCTCTGAGGAAAGGAACTCTGATGCCAATGAAAACATTCATTTGATCCTTCTTGCCATTTCAAAGTTTCATGAAGATGTTTTTTCTTCCTATTCATTTAAGTCCCTCAACAAAGGGATATGATCATTTGAGCAGAGTGGTTTCCTGCCAGCAGAGAAAGCAACATGGGCATTAAACATTCAGCCTAAAACAGATGTCTATGTGGGGAAACCCTCCCTTTCAGATCCTCCTTGTAGCAGTGGTATCTTCTTGCTGTCTGAGCAAAACCACGAAAGGGAGGTATGATCATTTTTACATAAATTTTCCTTAGAAAACTCTTTTACTTCCCAGGTACCTCTTTATGCCTGACACTATTAATAATTTTCAGAATTTCAGAAAGCTCTTAAAAATCAACCAGAAGTGTGAAGAAACTTTCCCTGGGTATGTTTTACTGCCTTCTCAGAAATGGCTGACCTTGCACTTACTGCAAGTGACAATTTGGTATAAGGTTTCTTTCCTCAGCATGAAATACAATAGGAGCTCCTCCCACTTCCACAGAATTACATGTACCAGCACTTTACAGACCAGCAGTCCTCAAAGACCTAGATCCCCTCACCCACCACATGTTTTCTGCCTCATTCCTCCCATTTCCACCCCGTTCTGCTCAATGAGACACCTGCATCTGCTCAGGCAGCCTTGCTGTGAGAAATGGTGATGCCATATGTAAGAATATTATCATACCACCACTTACCCATATGCATAGGTATATATGACTATATACCTATTTCTGTATGACTTATCTTTTTTCCTCTGTCTCTCTCTTTCTGTATGTTTCTACTGTATCACATAATGCTTGAAAAGAACCAGAACTCTCTGCAACACTGCCACCAATTTTTTAATAAAAAATAAATTTTCTCCCGAAATGTTGCTTGACAACAATCTTGGATCTTTCCTGTCATAGGCTGTCATGACAAACCCATTGTTTTCACAGAAAGCTGTTTCCTTCCTGGTGCTACAGACCAGTTCTAGTCAGCATTTGCTACTAGTTGTAACAGAGAGATGCAAAATACAATTACTAACTCCCTCCAGAGGAGCAAACAACTCTAACTTGGACAATGACAGAATGCTGGAAGCTAGATCTGCTTTCAGGGTCTCCCTCTGTTACAGTCTCAGACCTAAGAGAGATTCTTTGACAGGGTAGCAAGCCTGTGGGTGGGAAGTAGGCCGAATATCTGTGCAATTCAGTGACCCCCTCTCATCTCTGCATCACAGTGACCTTGCAAGCACAGCGTGGCAGAGGCTTTCTTTTCAACCTCTCCATGCTCATGAGGTCAGGCCCAAAATCGTTGCACATACTGCAGATTGTTAGGTCCTGTACTTTAAATTATGACTTTCACCATTATCCTCCTTCAGTTCCTGGCGAGGTGGCCTGACTGGGAAATTAGGAATTCACTCAGGGTGACTTTGACTCTAACAATGCTTGTGTTTCACTGGCCATGTGAGGACCCTAAAATGACTGGGTTTACATAGGTATTTCAGTAAGGTATTTACAGTTAGGAGGAGGAACATGGGGCTTGGACACTGTAGTATTTCCCTACCTGTCAACATGGTTATGAAGTTAAATATATTAGAGGACTCAAAACATTCAGCTGTCTCTTTGTTAGGGGTCTTACAAGTAATTTTATATATGATCTGTACATACCATAACAGAAGAAAGCTAATCAGTATATACTTAAATTATATTATTTTATTACTTATGTAAACTACAATGGCTGATCCTCCCCCTTAATACCTATCCCTATATCTAAGTTTTAAAAGGAGTTACTTTTTTATAGCTAAAAAAGAGGTTATGAAATTCTGCAGAGAAACAGCTATTCAGTAGAAGATTCTGTCACGTTAATGACCTACATTTTGAAATTAGTAATGATTTTGCAGAGTTGAGTAGCCCACTAGGGACATTTCTAAAAAGGTTATCTCATATGAAAATGGGGTGTGTCACATTTGGAGAAGTTTTCTCACAAAAAATTTTAGTTAGAGATAGATTTTTCCTTTGAGACAGAGCTGGAGTTTGAGAGAGATTATTTATCTAGGCTACAATTTTCATATTTTCAGATCCAGGATGTATACATTACTACAAATCAAGAAAAGATCAGGACACACACTTTTATTCTGGTTCCTATTTTCTGCTTTATATAGTGATTGCTTTACCATATCTGGGCAATCAGGGGACAAAACCCCACAGAACTCCAGCAGAAAGATAGAGATGTGATCGTATCCTGAACAGTAAGCTAGAAGACTTAACCTGAGAAGAGTTTGCTAAAATATCCTCAGCCATCAGCAATTTCACTGAGAGATGCAGTTTTGGGGTTCCTGGAATTATTCATGAATTCAGCAAGAGAACATGGGGGGGGGGAAAGTGTAGTGTTTTGTAATAGTATCTTCTTAGTGAAATGCTGCAACTTTTAGCTCTTTTATGGAGATCCTGGAATACTCAAAGAAAAGCTTTAGTGTTCAAATACATACATTATATCTCAAAAAAACCCTGGCCAACAAGGAAGAGCACTAACTTCCTTGCAAGGAGCCTGTTCAAATTCATAGAATGGGTTGAAAAGGACCTTAAAGAGCATTCATTTCCACACCCCCTGCCGTGGTCAGAGTCACCTTCCACTAGACTAGGTTGTTGAGAGCTCCAGCCAGGCCTTGAACACCTCCAAGGTTGTTACAGCTAAAGACATTTAATGCTTGTGGTGGTAAATGTCTGATCCCAGGTTCACTCAGAACTTCTCATTTTTCATGTCCTTTCCCATAATAATGTATTATATACCAGAAGGCATGAAGTGTAGGAAACAATAAATTTCTATTGTTGACACAATTGTCTTCCACAAATTAAACCAGACATTTGCTGACAAGCCTGCCACAAACAATATTCAGCAACTGTGACTCTTATTATTAAGGTTAGGAATATGTCTAGCTAACATCAATTGTACCCACTAAGATGAGAAAGCCTGTCTAGCTAACATCAATTGATTTTATTAAGATGAAGAAGCCTGTCTAGCTAACATTTCCTCAGGCAATCAACCAGGAAATGTGCTCTTTCAATAAAGTTTTTGTAAATGCCTCTGGACTGCTGAGTATCTATTTATGAGTGAAAGCATCAGGACATTGCCTCTCTAATGAATGTTACTTGGACAAATTACTTGTTTAAGTGATGCTACTTCCAAGTTCGCAGTATCATCAGTGATCCTCCAAGCTTACGGCAGTAAGAGAAATAATAAGAGAAGCATTGATAACTTTTGCCATGTAAGTGTGAAATATATGTCTGATACTGGACTGGTTACCCCCTATCTTTTATATCAACAAGCAAGTCAGGGTCCATTTGCCTTGGAAAGACTGGCCAGAACTCTCACTCAAGCCTATGTATTCTCTCAGCTAGCTGATGCACATGGTTCCACTGACAGCTCTCTGGGGGAGGTGGCAGGAGGTGCTTTTACTCTGTCCTTTGGCATCTTTTTGTTCACGGTGGGATGTGTGCAGTGACACTGGCCAATACTACGTGCCTTTCTTCCTCTCTTAACCCCTATATGCCTGTTATCAGGGCAGAGTGTTTTCCTTCATTTCTTGAAGAAAATGAAGTTATTATGAAGTTATTGGTTTTTCTCCTTGTTCCCTTTCATGAAAAATAACATCATGTTAGTCTTCTGGAATCTGTATCCAGCATCATTAAATAATAGCAATAAAAGTTTCAGGAGTATCCTCCGGTCATCTCAGAAACCAGTGGCTGTAGTTGTTATACCCAGCTATATCAGAATTCTGCTATAGCAGAATTTCTTTTTTGTGTATAAGAAATTCTAATTTTCTGCTCAGGAAAAAAAATCTGGTGTTGTACAGAATATGGTGTTATCTTTTCTTGTTTCAGTTTTTATACCTTCTTCTTTTTACTGAAATTCTCTTTGATGAGGATAGTCTGTGGTTCAGCTTTTTCCTCCAGCTGACTTGTCTTGGAACAGTGTTATACATTTTTTTCCCCTCAATTCTCATCTATTTCAAAATGGTCTTCAAAGGAAGATTAATAAAGAAATTGTGAATTCCAGATATTGCACTATCTTTTTGTGTTTGTTCTCAGCCCCCAAAATGTCCCTGCAGGTCTCCTTTACTTTTGGGTGAAAACCAGTAATGGCATGCCCAAGACACGTGTACCTCCAAGCACATCTCTCAGGCTGGCCTGTACAATGGACTGTACAAGCTGAAGTACCTGGGATATGTGGAAACAGAGGTCAAACAGTGAATCCTTCCACAAGTCTTTCAACTGTGATAGAGACACAATACACTTAACCCCCACAGCAGGTTTCAGAGACTCTGTAGTATCCCCTCCATTACATGTGTAAGTCCTGTTCTCTTGGTACTATACCTACAAGTCTGCACTTTGCAAGTGGTGTTTTTGGCAAAGTGTCTGGCTGAGGGAAGTACCAGGAACATCTGAAATAATATATATTTATATAAAGAAAAAGTAAGCAGGAAAAGCAGAAAACTTAGGAATAGAATAACAGCAGGAAACACAAGGTTTAGGGACTGTTGACAGTTCTCATTACTGGCTATGGCCTGTTAAAACCAGAGAAGCCCAGACCAGACTTCTATCCTAAAAATGAACCAGAAAGAAAATGGCACAAGTGAACCCACCATCCTTCCATGGATCAGGCATTCCCACGCTATACTTCTCAGGAGAAAAACTAGTGAAGAATCCTTGTGGTCTGTATCACTCAGAACTTTCCCTTTCTCCAGTCCTCTCTGATCCCTTGGAGCTGGGACCCTATTTAAGTCCTTCAGCTGGTATTCCTGCTCTTTGGCTGGTTCCCAGCTTCTGTGTGCTGTTGTCACATAACACGCCAGCTGCTTCCCCAAGTCCTTTTGGGGACCATATGTGGTTGTATTTAGCAGGGAGGGTATGGAATGCCAGTCAGGCTTGCAGAGACCCCAGTGGGAACCAGTCTCAGCTCATTATGCATAGGAAAACTAAGCAACTAGAAGGCTGCTTCAAGGACACTGGGCTGGGGTTCAGAAAGAAACAAGGTCAGGAGTGAAAAAGGAGGAGAGGGAGCAATAAATATATTTTCCTGGTGCTGATGTCAGGCTCACCAACCTATTCTTGTCACACCACTCCCTTTTTTCCATGCAGGCACAATATTAGCTGTCTTCCCTGGTATTTCCCTGGTATTCCAAAATTAACATCTGCATGGCAGAGACCACTTTAGTCAGCTCTCATAGTACCCTGGGGTGATTGCTATTTGAGCTTTTGCTTTAAAATATTTATCTCTAGAAAATGCTGCCTAATGTTGTCTTCAGCTATTAATAGTCTGGAAAATTTGTCATTTTTCTACTCATCTTGTGCTTTCTAGGTACAGCACAGATATTTGTTGAACTTGTCTTGTATACAGCAGTATTGATAAGCTTACCATCTTTGTGTAGTACTAGGCTTATGTCATCTTATGAATAAATTTAGTATTCTTATTGTGTTAATCCTACCAGCCATAGTTTTCTCTGTAATATCTTAAGCTATGTGTAGGAGTGTATCTTCAAATGTATAAATTATATTTTCCCTTTCACTTGCTGTATATTGCTTTATAACACTGATGTGAATTTCCCACCAGATTTTAATTGATCCCCCCCTTTATCTTGATTGTGGAACTGTACCACTTTGGCCATTCACAAAGGCTTTCCATCAAAAAATTTCAGTTCATTTTTGACTGGCTACATTTTCCTTCCCCATCCACTCCTCTCTCAAGCTTCATTTCTTTGGTCTTTATAAATCTATCTGTTATATATTGAGACTACTTTTTTTTCTGCCTGGACTGATTATACTCTCTTTGGTAAACATTGGTCCTGCAGCAACCATCAACTTCTTGATCCATGGTATGTCTTTATCCATTATCATGAGAACTAGTTGTGAGATAGTCCCTGCATTTTGGATGTTTATTACAAATAATTAACAAAAAAATATTAATTGAACAAGTAAACCACTTTCTGTGACTTTGTTTATTTACTTTAGAAGACATTATGACCTACAAGGGAATAAGTTTACTTCTGGGTGTATGAACTGAGAAGCCAGAATTGATCCATCTGATCAGTTATTCACAAATGAATTTTAAAGGTGCCATTCAGATCACAGCTGTCTCTTACAGAGGCCCTTTCCTGCAATGATTTTGCTGAGCTCTTGGTACTGAAGCACTTATAAATTGGGCTTCTAGCCCAGACCTACATGTATTGGAGATGCAGACAGCAGCAAGTGACCTTACTGTGAGCCAAAGAGCTGCTGCAAGGGCTGATGAATATTTAATGCAGAAACACAACTGAAATGTTTTTACAGCAACAAGCACAGCTACTGGTTGGGAATTCCCCCTTTGCCCAAGTGTGGTATTTTATTTCCTACCATGTTTGTAGCTTTAAGATGCTTTTGCCATTAGGCCTTCTGCTTTTAAGATTACAGTAGCAATGATAGATAGATGCAGTTTCAGGCCTGCAAAAAGACTGCTAAGCCTGCTTCAGGGGCTAATGCAGATAAATGGCATCCTTTCTAGGCAGACTTTATGGTCCAAAACCAGACACACAGGACATTCCCAGGTCACTTACATTTTATTGCTTCAGTTGAGATAATTCACATGATCTGTCTCTTTTATTCATCCTCCCATCCTAGAAACCACCTGTGTTCTTCATCTTCTGTTTCAAAGGCATTTACAATACAGCTAGTAGTAAGGTTTATTGAGAGAGAAGCCAGATAAGGGACAGATGTACATTTAATTGAAAAGAAAAAAGGCTGCCTGTTTGTTAGTAATAAATCAATGAATAACACAGCCACAAGCACATAACTCTGGTCCACCTACTCAGTGGTTGTAATAATAACTGATCATTTCTGTAACCCTCCTGATTGTTCCATCTTCATGCTAAATAAGATCCTCAAGTTGTTTCACAAACAGAGAAGTGTGAGATACACAATATTTAATTGCCCAATCCCAAGGAGGCAGTACAGTCCACGATAAACCTGCACAGCACTTAGGGAGTAGGCTTCATCCAGCACATAATATAGTTGGCTGTCACTATGAAACAGTTAAAACTTGTTCTCTTGCCCTGACTTGTGAGAGTCTCTGTAGAGGCAGGTCTGTCAGCGTTGCTGCCTCTAGCAACTCAGGCTGTTAGTGTTGGATGGCTCCAGGGGATGCTGTTGGGCTGGATACCTGTGAGATGTCTTGGGACTTGCCAAAAAACAGCTGAGAAGGATATGCTCTTGAGAGTGAGGGTGGGGGTGGCAAAGGTAAAATTTAGGGAATATTAAATATGAGAGGTAGGTTTTTCAGGAGACAGAAGCCTGGAAGAGGAAAAGCATACTGTAAGAGGAGGGGATGTAAGATTGAAGTATTGGGTATGGGAGGAGATGGGGAATACAGTGGATCTCCTGTGATGGAAGGCAAGTAGGAGCTATAAGGTATGAGAAGCATATGAGTGTCAACCTATGTCAGATTATCTACTCCCCACACATCTGAACTAAACTGCATGTGGTCTGACCACAGTGGCTGCAACATCAACCCAGCGGCTGCTGAGACAAAGTTGCTGCCTGAGCCCGGACTGGACATGAAGGTTTGATGCCTCCCACTATTAGCAAAACAGTCAACTTCTATTCATCTGTAGTAAGTGCTTTAATTCCTCACAGCCCCCAGTGTCCTGCCTGTACCATCTTTTCAGGCATGCTTATGAAACAAGGGTTACAGGGCTGGAGAAACACATCTATACAGCATAGGCCAGGAAAGGGGAGTATGGGAACTAAATGGTCAAGGAAGACTTCTGGTTTGTTTTTCTGGTTTTGTTTTTTTGTTTGTTTGTTTTGTTGGGGGAGGTTGGGGTTTTTTTGTTTGGTTGGTTTGGTTTGGGTTTTTTTGTTTGTTTCTTTTTTCATTTGTTTTTTTGTTTGTTTTTGGTTTTGTTTTTGTTTGGTTGGTTTTGGTTTTTTTGGCAGCAAATCAGTATATTCATCCTAATAACTTGGAGAGAATCCAAGTGCCCTTCTCAGACATTCTGGTATGACCATGGGCAAACAATCTAGCATTTGTGGTCCAAGTTCAGTGAAGAACATGAGCCAGAATTGTTATTAAGCATATAGCAGTGGGAAAAACATAAAATATTATACATGTACTTCAAGATATGTCCAGAAAATTATTTTTAAGAGAAACTGTTATAACTATTTTCCATGAATGCAGAACATCTAGGCAACAAGCTATTTGAACTTTTCGTGACTGGAAACAGCCTTCAGTTCAAGGCCCAAACTGTCATTTATTCTTTTCAGCTTAAAGCCAAAGTGTCCAACTCAGAAAAGCTTTTGCAGCATATCTTGATTGTGCTTTTCGCAGGTTGACAGAAAGGAGGCTCCTTGATCACTGAAAAGCTCCTGTTCTGTAGGGAAATGTTGCCCTTCCAAACTGAAGTAGGTTGCTATGAAATTCCAAAAGCTAAAGCCTTTGAGGACCTCAGACTAGAGAGAGTGATGAGCAAAGAGCACAGAGAAAGCTGGCAGAAATCAATTGCATGGTGAGTTGAAATTAGATATTTTTGTTTAATGTAAAAAAACCCAAAAAACCCTCCACAATGAAAACAAACAAAACCCCCTTAACAAAATAAGGAAAAAAAACTACAAAAAAGCCCTCCAAACCAAAAATAATTAAAAAACCCCTCAACCTAACAAAAAAACTCCACAAAATATTTTTTCCCAAAAAACCATTTTGATGAAATGATCTCTGTCAAAGCCCAGTAAGCTGCCTGTTCCAACGACCCCCAAAGCAAGCTTTTCCTTGAGTGCATATATTTCTGCTTCCTGATAATGACTTGGCCAGCAGTGAAATGTGCTAGCTACTAGCTCACTAATGCTTTGTCTGGGGACAAAAGAGGCATCCCCATTGCTGGTAAAGTGGCACCTGTTTTGTATGAATAGGCAGAGGCCCTTAGCCAGCTTATACCAGTATAACTAAGGCATTGCAAACCCTTATCCCTAACTTTACCCAGTGAAGAGGCTTTAAACAGATAGAAGAGTAATTCCAATTTAATTTATTCTTATAAATTCAGATAAGTAAAATCTACAAGACAAAGGTTTCTCTTTATATCTTCATTTGTTTCTATACTAGTTAGGGATTTTTTTGGTTATTTTTTATTTAACTATTTTGGCTGAAAAAATTGTTCCTTCCCCAACTCCAGTTGCTTCACTTTTTAGAAAAGTGTGAAAAAAAAAAGATGTACAAAAGTCTTGCCATCTCTGTTCATAACCTGCTTTTATCTTGCTTAAGTTTTGTCTTTGAGTCCAGGCCCTGTATTATACAGTCTTACAGAAACTAGTACAGTATATCAGACATGGATTTCAAATCTCATGATAATATATATGTTAGATTAAAATAATGGGATTCATGGCTTACACTCACTGAGTCACTGTTTTTCACCGCAGAGATTGTGATTGTTTCGCCTCTGCTGTTCTGTCTGGGCACTTGAAGCTTCACATAACCATGCTTTGAAGTGCTTCTTCCAAGTTCACAATTTACTGTTTGAAATGTCTGATGTAATGCTACCTAATCCTTTCCAGGGCTTCAGGGAAGACAAGCTTTCAATCTGGTGAAAAATATATTTCTGCGAGGTTATTAGAATAAAATGAAATAGAAACCACTTGTGGAGTGATCGTCACAAGGCTGCTTGATAAGGATTTCTTTTTGAATGAAGCAGAGGCCAGTTCCTGCCCTGCTAAAAGCTATAGCAGGTTTGCTGTCAGCCTCCATAAGCTCCAGATCAAACTACAGCTTCCATTCAGGACAATTTTTTATTTGTTTTTAATAAGGTTGATGTTCAGGAAGAGGTCAAATGTAAAACATAGGACCTGTTTTATAGGATACTTGAATCCCCCTTTTTTTAGGTGGGCATGTAGATTAGAAACCATACGTGGAAGACCTGAATAATCTTACACGTGGTAGCAATCACCACTCTGCATTATGCACTCTCTTCCTAATATCATATGTGAGCAGATGGGGTCTTTCCTCCAAGGGTGCTCTTTATTCATGTTCTTGAATTGAAGTTATCACTGTGATCTTAAACCATTTTTATTAGAGAGTCTGTTTTCAATCATGAGAGAAGGGGGATTTGCAATGAAGAAAAAACACTGGTGGGTAAAATGAACCACCAAGAGACAAAAATAAACAAAGAAGAATTTCCTCAATGCCCTATTTCATCTTCCTTTTTCCTTTTTATTAAGTAAAACATATTAAATAATTTAACATAATATTGTTTTTATAAGCACTGTCATTAAAGTAGCTGCTTGTTTCGAACTGAAGGACACAGTTTATTGTCTTTCACTCTTTTTTTTTCTTTTGCATGTATTCAATTCATAATCAGAAAGGAAATAAGAGGAGAAAATTTAGTCTCAGGACTCCAACTGTCCTAACAAGTTAAGGCAAGGGGGTGTTTTGCTGCTTCATTTTCTTGGTCCTCCTGTACATGACTCCAAAACAGTACCAGTAAATCTAAGAGGAAATTTCATCATAATTTTAAGTGTCTCATCTTTGAAAAATAAAGGTTGATGAAATTATCAAACAATAGTGATGGTAATAATATTCTCTGACAGTGGTAGTTCATGGAGAATGCAGCTGAGAGATGAATATGAAAAATGCACATCTCAGGTTTTGCCTACATTAGGGGAAGTGTCTGAATCTTGATTACAAGCTCTGTGTAAATTCAGTGGTATACTAGGAGATATTTTGCCATTGCAGCCACCTTCTCTGTTCTTCTGCCCACCATTATCAGGCAGGAGGACAGGAAGGGTGTCTACCTTCACCCAGCCCAAAGCTGGGAGTACAAATATATGCTCAAAGGCTGATTATGTCAATGCGCCCAACTGTGGTGGCCCACTGGCCATGTTGTTGGCTCAGCTGCAGCAGTGAAATCTGCCCAGAAGGATTCATTAGGAGTAGCTAAGCAGAGCTGGAAGTTTAGATTAGACTGCACCAACGCAAACTGGCTGAGCCCAGATTAGGTTTCAGGTGTTGACATGCAGACACAGCAGATGAAATACCAACAGCGGAGGTGGCTGAGGTATCCATCTGCACCCCTGAGTGCCTCTTGGCTGTGGCAAGAATGGGCAAATCACAGACAGAAGTAAATACCTGTAGTTCACTGAACTAGGAAGTCAAATTGAGTTTGCCAGTGGGCTGGGTCAGCACACCAAGCTCACATCTTTTAGGAGCAACTTTATGTATACTTCAGTCTTGCAGACTGCAGTGGCGGGAGAGAGGTGGGGAAGCTACCACAGCTGGGGGTGAGAGTTGTTGCTGCAGGCTGGGTTGTATCCTACTGAGCTTGTAAGTCAATATCCTTAACCACTTTCTTTAGGATAAATGTACCGTGAACCCAGAAGATGTATTTTTAGCAAGCTGAGTTACGGCGCAGGCAGAATGTAAACACAGCCATTTTTCCAACCTCACCCCACACCAGCTTGATCCCTAAGCTTAAATTCTTACAATCTTGACAGATCTTACAACTGGATGCAAATATATTCGATTGAGTTCTAGTGAAATGTTGGGGGCCAGCTGGAGTGGACAAAACTAATATAATCTTTTAAAAAACAGTCTAAACCACATCACATCCTTTCCAGGGAAAGCACACAAACATGGTATCAGAAATGATTAAAAAAAATGCTGAAAAACTCTTTGCTAGCATTCTGGGAACCACAGAGGGGGTGAGCTCCCAAGAGATTTGGGTATTTGGGTGGCCTGTCTACAGTATATATATCCTATGCTTCAAAGAATCATTCCCTCTACACTTAAATTACAGCCTTTCCTACTTGCATGAGCTCAAGAGGCCAGAGGAACCAGTTCTGAGTTAGCTCAGCTTTTCAAGGGAAAAAGGTCACCCTAGTACAATAAATTCAGCTTTTCCAGCTTCATGCTGGGGAGTTGCAGATTCTGGAAGTGGGAATAGAAAGCCATGTAAATAATTTCGTCGCCTACCATTGAAAGGAGAGTGAACAGCTGAACTGCTCCCAAAACAAAATTGTATCAATTTTCCAGTTTTGAAAGTTATTTTGATAGCTTACATGTACTTTTAAAAACCTTTATTAAAGTTGTGATGGTAAGCAGCAACCTCTTCTCCATTAACTTACAAAGCCTGACTTTTCAGTAACTTAAATTCACTTACAAAACCCAGGAGATCTTTGATTGAAACTTCCTTTATACAATTAGTAAGTGTAGTTCAATAAAAGATTGAATGCCCCACTTGTATGAACCACGTGTCAGGCAGGCCAAGTCTAAAATGTTGATTATCTTTCTAGATAAATAGACCTCAACACTTTATTTTTTCTAAAGAAACATAGTGTCTCACTATTATTGTTTGAATAGTTGGAGTAAAATTATCAACAACTTGAACTTTCATACCCCACAATGCAGCAACATTTCTGAGTTTTAAAAAAGTCACATTTAAAAATAATTTGTGTGCTTCTTTTAATATCCATATTTCATCTGAAAGTCAAAGAAAGTCAAAAGTAGAAGCAGAAATATACTGTGAGAAAAAAAATAAACCCATAGTATTTCAAGGCAAGTGCAATACAAGAGGTAAGGGAACCAACTTTGACGAGACTAACAGCTAGGCTTGTGTGCCAAAAAACTAAAGGTCTCCCATCCTTATCTTACACTCTCCCTTACGCAGATTTCTGGACCAGATCCTCAGATGATATCAGCTGGTGGGTGCAGCCACATTCATGCGAGTAGCATTACAGTGATTTAAGTTAGATGATAATCAGCCTCACTGGTTTCGGTGAGTTTTATTATTCATTTGATTGAAAGGTATTTTCCAATTGTTGTAAAGAGGGAAATGTGTTTCGAATTCATCATTTTTTAAGCCTCACACACATTGTTTGGCAAACAAGGATTGTTTAGGTTGTCTGGGACTCCTTCATCGCATCCTCCCAAATGTGAGATTTCCCTCTGTTCTCCAATGTACCATTCTGGTCCAGTTAAACACAGCGACCAGCTTTGCAAAGCAGTAAGCCTTCTTTAGAATGAGGCCTTTTGCTTTCATCTGTAATCTTTATGGAAAAACTGGACATTACAGTAGAAGGATTATGCTAAATTGCTTTCTGTCACTGAAGAGATTGACAAAGCAGTAGCTCAAGGCATGGAATGAGCATTCTGAAATAAGCACTTAGTCACTGAATTCAATACCAAGAAATTAACCTAAACTATTTCAATTTACATATGTTTGTAATTTGCATCCCAGCTTTACACCTTACAGAGACTCCCTTGTTTGCTGTTACTGTAGTAAATGTTTGTTCACAGGCTGCTTAAAATCAAGCAGGGAGGTCAAGCTGGGACCAAATCCAAGGCTGACTGCCTTGCCCTGTCTGCCTGCCTTGTCTGAATATCCTCCCAGGGCTCAGCACTGTTCAGTGCTTGAATGGTGAAAGTCTGAGTCCAAAGTCTGTTACTGTTACAATACAGGGGTTCCCCAGTTATGCTTGGATTTATGAATCAAACCAGAGACTTTCATGTGAATGCTTTCTCCTGCTACCACTCCTTTTCTGTGCTGAATTGCTCTCTGGAGGAGACTCTGGCTTGCTCTCTCACTATTACTCTATAAATATTTTGCAGGGAATGTGTCATCTTTCCTTGAATACATAAATTCATATCACCTTCAGATAACCATATCTAATAAAATTTTTGGTGGTTTAAGAGTTAAAAGTGGTAAACTTCATGTGAATGGCTCTTGGACTGGTATTCAGAATTTATTCCTAGTCTTTCTGTATCAGGGTTAGCCAGTCTCCTGCCCCTTTCTTCACTCTTTCTTTCCATCAGACTTTGCAGATTGATACTGCTTTCCTATGAATTTGTACTTTTCCATTTTCCATTTGGCACAGAGTAATCTCCTGTGCAGGACGAGGAGTGCCAGAGTTGTGCCCATCAATAGCACTACCCAGTTCTGTCCCAGGTAAAGGAAGGAGTCAACCAGGGGTGATACAAATCAGAGAGACTGCTAAGATCATCAAGTCCAACCATTAACACAGCACTGCCAAGTCCTAAACCATGTCCCTAAGCAACACATCTCTATGTCTTTTAAATACCTCCAGGGATGGTGACTCCACCACTTCTCTGGGCAGCCTGTTTCAACCATTTTGGTCAAGAAATTTTTCTTAATATCCTCCCTTTCCTAATAACCTCCCCTGGTGCAACTTGAAGCCGTTTCCTCTTGTTACTTGGAAGAAGAGACCAACCCGCTCCTGGCTATAACATCCTTTCAAGTAGTCAAAGAGAGTGATAAGGTCCCTCTGAGCCTCCTTTTCTTCAGGCTAAATGACCTCAGCTCCCTCGACTGCCCCTCATAAGACTTGTGATCCAGATCCTTCACCAGCTTTGTTACCCTTCTCTGGACCTCAATATCTTTCTTGAGGTGCGGCCTCATCAGTGCCAAGTACAAAGGGACATTCACTGCCCTGGTCCTGCCGGCCACACTGTTTTTGATACAAGCCAGAATGCCCTTGGCCTTCCTGGCTACCTAGGACACTGCTAGCTCATGTTCAGTTGCTGTTGACCAGCATCACCAGATCCTTTTCCAGTGGACAGCTTTCAAGCCACTCTTCCCCCCTTTTGTACCACTGAATGGGGTTATTGTGACCCAAGAGTGGGACTTGACTGTTCACCTTGTTGAACCTCATATTGTCAGCCTCATCCCATCAATACAGCCTGTCCAGATCCCTCTGCAAAGCCTTCCTACTCTCCAACAGATCAATTGTCCCAGTCAACTTGGTGTCATCTGCAAACTGACTGAGGATGCCCTTGATGCCCTCGTCCAAACCATCGACAAAGATGTTAAACAGGACTGGTCCCAGTATTGAGCCTTGTGGAACACCACTCATGACCGGCTGCCAACTGTCATGTTTCATTCAATCCAGTGAATGGATTTAATTCCATTCACTACTACTCTCTGGGCCTGGTCATCTAGCCAGTTTTTTACCTGGTCAAGAGTGCACCTGTCCAAGCCATGGGCTGCCAGCATCTCTGGGGAAATGTTCTGGGAAATGGTGTTAAAGGCTTTACTAAAGTCCAGGTAGGCAACAGGCACAGCCTTTCCCTCATCCACCAAGTGGGTTACCTTGTCACAGGAGGAAATGACAGTGGCCAAGCAGGACCTGCCTTTCATAAACTCATGGTGGCTGGGCCTTATCCCCTGGTTGTTTTGCATGTGCCGCATGATGGCACTCAAGATGATCTGCTCCATAACCTTCTGGGCCACTGACACCAGACTGGCAGGCCTTTAGATCCCTGGGTCCTCCTTCAGGCTCTTCTTGTAGATGGTGTTACACTTGTTCACTTCCAGTCAACTGGGATCTCTCCACTTAGCCAGGACTGCTGATAAATGATTGAAAGTGGGTTGGAAGCTCTTCCGTCTCCTTCAGAACCCTTGGGTGTACCCAATGGGTGTACTCCCTGGTGCCCATAGAGTTCGGGCTGGATGCAGAGCTTAGTGAGTCCCATGGCTTTCTGTGGGTGAATACCATTGCTCCTTGGACGGGTTGACAGTCTTCAGCACCGTTCCTACACACCTTCTGTTCCAACCACCATGCAAATTGTTGCCTGGTTGGCATCACTCCAAGTTGCCAGCACTGTCTAAGGGATTCTTTTATAGGTGTGAGGGCACTTGGCTACCTTTTCTTCCGACCTCACCCAGGTCCCATCATCTGCTGTCATGTGAGCTTCTGGAGGCTCTCTCAGCTCCCCTTGAGGTTCTTCTTGTTCAGGACACCTCTCTTAGCACTGCTCTAGAGCGCTCCGCTCTGGATCGTGCCAGCCCTGGAGCCACTCACCTCGCAACACAGAGTTGGTTTCAGTTACACCATGATTAAATCTCCTGCTGTTGCTCCTGGAACCCAGGTCCACTGTATGCAGGTGTCTGTAGGGCCTGGGGGCCTGGCTGTAGCTTTCCAGCCGACACAAGATGATGTTGTCTGCGCTTGCACATCTTGCACTGTGGTCTCAGCACATGCCTCTCCATTCTCCTTTCAGATTGGGGTTCCCTCTGCCCTTTGGACTGGCAGGATGTTGCACAGCATCTGTGACAAGCAGCTACAGAGATGATCCGCGATGTTCTCTGGCTTGCTTGGGTCATGCAAGTCTATCCCCAGTGTCTGACAGCTGCAGGGGCCCATTGCAAGCTGTAAGTGCCCTTCAGAACACAGGAATATTTACCCATGAGAAAAATAATAGTGTTTTACAGAAATGGCCCAGTGTTTCTCAGTCAGGGTCATGAACCCCTTGAAGGTCAAGAGAGCATTCAAAAGGGTCATGAAATTTTAGACAGCAGAAGTCAGCAGCAGCTTAGTTCCTCCAGAGAGGCAAAGTGAGAATCGGCTGTAAGTATTGGCTGTCAGTGCTTGCAATAGCAAGGGAATTGCTAATTACACACCTTTAGTTGCTATCAGCACTCATTTCTGTCAGGAACAGGGAGAAGAGGACAAGCATGTAAACCTCTTTCTCTCTTGCCATGAGAGAATGGAGCTGCAGTAGGCTTAGGAAAGAGACAGTCACATGGAGAAAGATGAATCAAAAGGGAAATGTGCTTTGTAAATGTTTGAGAAACCCTAGTAAGAGTATAATGTTTCTGCATTAGAGGTGGCTAAGGGGAACAGTGCCTCTGCTGCAGGGTAGAGTCTGCCTCAGGGCTTGGTGTTTGGTCAACACCACCTTGTCCATAGTCATCAACAACCTCTGCCATTTTGTTTATTGCTTTTCTGCTTCCTGCAGTGTTTCATTTCATCAGCTTAAGGGTCACTGCAGTCTTTTCACTTAATCACTGTACAAATGATTTAGCTGGCTCACTTTTTTTCCTTTTTTTCTTTACTTACATACTCTTTGGACCCTGCAGAGCTAAATTCCGGTGTGAAAGGTTTAAGGCTCCAGACAGTTGTGAAACTACTTTGGCAATTTAGCATCTTTGGTTGAGATTAGTCTTAAAGTTGTTATGTGACATCTGAAGACAAAAACCTCTAAATCTTTCTAAAATGCTAGGCCAATAGCTTCAATATGTAATAAATACTGAAATTCTGTAAAACATTGCAATCCATTTTATCATCTTTTCTAAACAGAAAGAGCAAAGTCAGGAAATTCATTGCTAAGCAGTTATACTTTTCTTTGAACCTACTTGATATTAAACATTTGGGGAGTTAAAGCAGCCAGGTTTCAATGTAAACAGGCAAATGAGTGAATTGAATGTACAAAGTGAACTATTTATTTTTCCTTATGTGTTGAGTGAGCTCTTAGGATGAGATAAAAATGCTTTGTAATCATCTACTGCTTTCCAGCTAGAGAAGTACAGTAAAGCCTTAATCATTTTAGTGCCACTACTTAAATGTTATCTGTCTTACCTGGTTACCCTTCAGTAGGCTATAAATGTTATATCCCTATCTGCCTGTCCTCTCTTAGGTCAGAAACCCATGCTCTCTAGGTATCCAAGCAAAAGATTTACAAACTCCAGATATGCACAACTACCTCATCATCAAAAATTACCCCTTTCTCAGAAATGCCAGTTAAATGGCTCTTTTTCATGCTCTATTCCATTTTATTTAAATCAAGACAGCCTATTCAGACTAGGTTTTAAATAATTTGCATATACTATGCAAAACTGAATAGAATAACACTCCAAGAGCTATTCAGTCCCTGTGTCTGAGGAGGCAATGCCCTAGATTAGGTGGGAAGTGAGGAGTGGAGAGGATGCTTGGGGATGTAATTGCTTCACCCCTTACATCTGGAACTTGAAAAGCATATATGCCAATGACATTATTAGCATGATGCTGTTAATTCCCCTGCCTGCTTTTCCACTTTTTACTACCTGCTATTTTAATTTTCTCTAAAAATGTTTGGATTGTATCTCCTGCTGCATCCTGTGCACAAGAAGGGCTCTCCAACTCCCCGGTCTGTAATGTTGTCCTTCAAAACTCACCTCTGTTGTAATGCTCAGTGGTAGCTGGTGATCTGTGCTCTGCTGGCTGCTCTGTTCCAAAATAGTGTCTATATAATAGTGTCCTTCTGCTCTGCCTGGTACGTCCATCACTTTTTCTTCCTTCTCACGGAGATTTAGTGATAATTTCACATCCCTTCAACGCTGTGCTGGGGATACATCAAATTACAATCCTGGAATTGGGCAGGCATCCCTAGATACATTGCAAAATAGCAGCAACAGCAGCGGAAGATAGAAGTGGCTCCCCCTAAGTCATGCAAGAGGACTGCTGCACAGACGGGGAAAGAGCTTGGATCTTTTGTCTTGGTTATTGCTGTAACTGCATACTCCTCCTTCCTAGCATCCCTCTCCAAAACATACTGACATCAATTAACCTTTTCACTGCGTTGAGCCTCTGCTTTTGCCTTTATGGCCATGGAAGCCTCTGTAATACTGACAGACCTCAAGGAATGCCCAAGGGATAGTAAAGTTGTTTATTTTAAAGGTTAAAATCTGAGAAGAGCAGATGAAATAAGCAGTAAGGATAAATTCACATGCCAGAAACTGTACCTTGTATGTACAGAGTGGAAGGATATTACTGACTGTCTGCAGCTGAGGACAGGAACCATCCCAGGAGCTGCCTGGTACCTAGGCTGGCATGCACAGGCTGGGGTGTGCAGTCACTGACTCACCGGGAAGACAAGATTTTCCACTAGAGTCTGCTGCAAAGGGTGTCCCTTTCCCAAAAGTACCACTTTGTATCCATCACCTGAACACACTCACTTTGTGTGGGTTCTGTCACGACCCAGCCCCATGCGTTCAGGGCTCAGAGGTGCTGACAGCCACACGTGCCATTTTGAGGGTGTTTCTGGCCAGACTGGTGACAAACCACGACAACTACCTGTGTTTAGCCATGGCAATAGTTACAACCAGCATGTCACACAGGAGGCTGTAGCTTGTTCTTTCAGACTAAGCTGTCTGGGGGGTTATTGGTGCAGACTCCAAGGAGGGCAGTAGCTAAGGTGCCTACGTCACCTCAGCTGTAAAGAGAGCTCCCTCTCACACCCCTCCCTGCCACACACCCTGCTGCTGTCCTCCACAAAGACGTGGCTTTCTGGAGGAGGCCAAGTTCCACTTACTAATTACATCAGCTCCCCTTGGTGAACACATATGCTTTCACTTCAGAGCCTTGTTCCATTTGCTTTTCATCTCTGTAAAAAGGGGTTTCCTTGAAATCCATTCTTCCAAGTGTGCTGCCTAAATTTTTCTCATTACAAATACTATTTTCCTATTCTTTCTCATGGGGAATATTTTCATTGTTCCCTCTCTGTACCATTTAGTAATAAAATAATTGGTAACTATTCATAGCAGCTAAACTGTGCAGAATTTCTCCCTGTTACGTTCCTGCCTTTTTCACTCCCTTACCACAAAGTGGTATCTCATTCCCATTAAAACAAGATTTAAAGGTGAGAGGTGTCTTCTGTGTGGTGATGGTATAAAGAGGGATGGACTAATTTCTTTCACCTGATCCTGTACAAGCTCATTATTGCAGTAATCCAAACTTTCCCTACTGGTGAATAAGGCAATATCAGAGGGATTTCAAGTTTGACAAAGAGTTATTTGGCTGGATACAGGTCTGCTGGATCAAGCTCTCAATAGGGTCTGCACAAAATCTTTGTTTATTTTGCTCTGCTGAAATTGTTCAAATGGCTTCTCATTATCATTGGGTGGGACTGAAGAGAAACACTGATGTCAGTTTTGTGACATGTCCTGTTATTTAAGTAATTCACAATTTGTGCTGGGACACATTTGACCTTCTTAAATAATTGGCTTTTTCTCCCATTTTTTTTTTTTTAGCATCATTAAATGAAGAAAGAACAAACTAACTACCACTGGCAAGGAAAGAACTTTTAGTAAACAAAGTTCTTTTGTAAATATCACTCTGCGTTTTTCTTTTCTAAATCATGTAACACCCTATATCAAACCTACTGGTAGAGCTGTTGAAATTTTTTCCTGGGAAGACTCTGTCTAAATTCAGAGGACTGCAGATTCTGTTACTGATCTGTACTTCGAAGTTTTCAAAAAATCCCAGTCCTCTGCTGAGCTTCTCCTCTGTGAAAAGCCACATGAACTTAGTGGGTTTACTTATGAATTTAAAACTTAAGCACATGTGTAAGCTCTTGGGGAGAGAGCCTGGATGTTGACCTTGGGCTTGCAAGAAAAAAGCTATCTTAGGCTACAGTGCCATCATTCCTCTTAGTGACAGCTTCTCCCAAGGCCCTCAAGGATGAATGAGGCAGTAATGTCCTCTTGGGGGGTTTTTGAAGAAATCAGCCGTGAGTGAGCGTTCATCCTTCCCTCAGTTATGCTGCCCTGGTGACTTTGGTGCTCAGGTTGTAATCAGGGGAATTTTAGTTTCCCAGTTCTTGCATAGCTGCTCACATAGACATGGGTGTGATTTTCACATCCACACATTGGTCTAATATACTATTCACATTAGTGCCTCTGCTCATGGAGCTAAAACATAGTGGTGGCTTTGGCTTGCACTCTGTGAAAGAGGTATTAGAGGGTTACTGCTGAGTCCAAACATGTTTCACAGCTGACATTTGTCAATGAAAAAGCAGAGCTCAATGAAAAGGCTAAATGTTCACAAGGAAACTCTTTACTGTGGGGTTAATGAGGACTTGAAAGGACTTGCACTCTGGCCTTAGCTGTGTATGTTTGTCTTTTCTTTTACTTTCATCTCTCCTCCCTGAGCTCTGGTCTCTTTTCATTCTTTTTTTGCTGCTTTTAATTTGTGCCTCTGTATTAAGCCAACCAACCTTCCTTCCTTCCTTCTTTCTCTCCTTCCTTTCTTGCTCTCTCTCTTTCTGTCTCTTTCTATTTCTTCCTTTACACTGTTTTGGGAGCCTCACTTTGACAGATTGTTAACAACAGAAACCACAAAAGTGTCGATTACTTGAACCTACTCAGGGCCTCTTTTGCTAACACACAATCTTTATTAGTGATAATATTACATAGCAAAAGATATAATAGCCTCAGAAGGAAAATTCTATTTCTGTTTGAAGATGTAAAGATTTAACTTTGTGGGGTTTAACACAGTCTTTTTTGCTCTGCAGCACATAACCAGATGAAATTCAGTATTTGCCTGATTTAGTGCTTTTTCCTTTCGCCCTTAAATATGGTAAGCTCATAAAGAATTTTTACATCTCCTAGTTAAGAGAACAAGGTGCATATTGTCATGCAGAGTACTGTGCATCTTAGTGCAACAAATTATTTGATGCTATTGCACATGCACTGCCTGCTATGCTTAACAAGGCATATTTTAAATAAAAATATGAACCTGTCAGCATACTAATTATTCTGTATCTTCCCCCACAAAGAGCAGTTTAAAAACTTATGCAGACAAAGTGAGGCTGCTACAACATGCAGGAAAGAAGTTTCTTAAAAGGCTTTAAACTAAAACCTAAACTTTCATACATAGTTCAGATGTGTAAATAGAGGAATGTTTCAGCTCAATGAACCTAACATCTCTAATTGCACCTAGCTTCAGTGAAGCTAATCCCTGGTCCCAGTGCTCTGATATATTCATGTGTTATCTGCTAATCCCTGTTTTATAAAGACTGCATTTCTTCTCCCTAAGCCTAAGGAATTTGTACTTTAAAATTAACTATGGAATAATAGGAAATAATAAATTAATGCTTCATCATATAAAAGGTTTTCTAGGGCACATACTTAATGAGACATAGACTTAATGTAGGATTGCAGATTATTGGGTGAATTGAGTCACTGTATTGAGTAGTCCATATTCCCAGAAACCCTAGTTTCTATGGGTTCTTACATTGCCTTCATCTCTACAGGTTACACTTATACTATAAATTTAGCAGTGTGAAGGAATATTCCCAGGCCCTGCAAGTCAATTTTCTGAAGTTTTAAATTACTAGAGAAGTTTCTGGCATATTTTTGGCCCACTTCAGCAGTTTCTGAAATTGTTCCCAGGCATGGTTCTGAGATTAGCACATGGCAGGAGTCATTCCCAATAGGCAGTTGCCCTGTTTTGCAGAGCAAGAGATTTTAATACACTGATGTAGTATTCAATAGCATTTAGTAGTATTGATTTTGGCAGTGCTCCATACCAGGTGGCCCCAGTGCCAGACAAGAGTCCTGGCGACACTCAAATCTTATTAGAGATTTAGCCTTAGTACCTAAGCACCCAATAGTTGTATTTTAAGTGGTACAACTGATATTATGATATATAACTACATTAATTCTTCAGGAGAACATTTAGGACGATATGTAGCCTTTGGATTCAGTAGATCTAGCAGAATTCCTCTTATGGTATGTGTTGTTCCTTTCCAGAGTGCAGGTTGAGGAAAGGTGGTGAGCTCTATGAAGACCTTTCCTTCTTTGAGGGGTTTATTCCTGCCTCTTAGACAAAAGCATAGCTTTGGCCAGAGAGAAAAGACCCTTTATGTTGAAGGAAAAGGGTCATCCAACAGGTGACTTTGAAATTTTTAATGATTTTTAGGGTATGCTGATACGTGATCTAGACAGTTCTTTTATCAAGGCCCATATTCCCACAGAGATGGCCTCCAACATTCAGGGCCTGCAGAATTTACCTACCTCCTAATACCTTAGTTATCATCTGTTTTGGGATGCAATAATACACATAGCCCAGAGAGCAAAGACATGTACAATTGCAGTCATTTGTTTGTCCACCAGAATTAGACAGACCCTGCAGTTACTGTGCATCATGGCATTAACAACATCAAGAAGTTGATGAGCATTCTTAAATTAATCCCCCAGTTAAGCAATTTTCTTTCAGTACTTTTAGTCTAAATGCATTTTGTACTAAACCTGCAGAATTTTTCAAAGCATTGTTTCTTGCCTACCTCCCTACCCTCTGCTTTGGTTGGATTAAGCCTTGGTAAACTCTGCTTGACCAAAAACTAATCTCATCCAAGATCTAGACATCAGTGGAAGAGGTACAGATGTGAGGAAGGTAAAATGTCCTCTGCACATTGATGGTGTTCAAATACCTGCCTATCAGTGCTACTTTTGCCAGTCTCTGGACATAATGGACATTGCCTTAGCAATCACATCTTCTAAACGTAATAACTTAAAGAGTCACCTCCAGGACCTTAATGACATTCCAGTGCTACAGGCATATGAGATGATTATATTTGTTCTAGTTTTCTACACTGGAAAAGGAGGTGGATTCCTTAAACTCCTGTGCTGAAAGACTGTAATACCAAATTCTAGCAGCAGCTGTGGTAAATAAAATGCTGATCTGGCCCAGGCAACTGACAAAGGTGATATCTATTTGCCCTAGATTTACATGCCTGTAATGCAGAATGTGTTGGAGCTGGTCATCAAAAAGAAATCCTTAAGGACAGAAACAGACTTGTGCAGAAAGCAATTCTTCTGTTCTGTTTTGTTATTGTTTTTTCTTTTTGCCATCTACCTTAGGCTGAGATCAGTTTTGTCCATTAAATAATGCCCTATTTGTCTTTACCAACTGTAGTAAATGAGAAGATTCCCAGCTCAGATGAAGATGTCTACATCATGGGTATCCAAAGATATTATGAATTCCATATTGACTAAAACCATTTTCCAACCCTATTAGTAATTTCAAAGAATTTCAACAAAAACCCCGTATTGTTGAAATTTACATTGGTATGAAATATCAATATAGCAAATCTTTGCCTATTCATTTGTACATTTTATCATCTTTATAGGTTTTAAAAATCCTTCATAAATGAGAAACCACATCAGGGTTCTGAGCATTCAGAGATAAAAACTAAGGTTAGCACAAAAACCTGCAGTATATACATATGTACAATATATACCCACTGTCATGTGCTCATTAGCAACAGTCTGAAAAGCAAAGACATTCATACCATGAGCTC
This sequence comes from Manacus vitellinus, assembly GCF_001715985.3. NCBI lineage: Eukaryota > Metazoa > Chordata > Aves > Passeriformes > Pipridae > Manacus > Manacus vitellinus. The sequence goes on along the minus strand of NW_021939396.1, from coordinate 11,603,185 downwards.
TTTCAAGCCATGGGACTAGATATTCTAGCTACACCCAATAAAATTAATTTCTTTCAAGTAAACAAGAAATGTCAACTGTATTAAAAAAAAGAAACTTGAAAGAGGGACAAGACAGGGAATGATTTAAGAAGGAAGTGTTTCAATCATCTCAATGCTTGCTAATATTGACTACATATTAAAGGAAAATCAAAAGCTTTTATAATTTTTTTCTGGCAATCCGTGAGTCTGGGTCTTGTAAATAACACTTAAAATGTACATGGGAAGTGATGATTTTTATCTTGATATTGATTCTGGAAAGGATATCTGTATGTTTGGGGTTATTTTTGCTAATTTGGTGGGGGTTTTTTTGCTAAATTAAGGCCTGCTTCTCAGAGAACCACAAAGAAAAATGAAGTCATTGTTTGCTGACTTCATACCTATGCAGTCCTGCTTGGAAGTCCTGCCACCAACGACGTGTGCCATATGAACAAAATCTGGGATTAATTAAGTGAGAGTGAACTCCTAACCCGTTTGAACTGTCATGCTGAAGGTCTGGCACAAAGGATCCAGAAGTATACAAAGACTAATCACCATTGAAGGGTCCTGTGGGCTGCTCTTCACACAAGGGCCCTTGTAGTAAAATGAATCTTCAAAGTGACTGTCGCACACTGAGAACAACAAAGACAGTGACAAGGAGATGTTCCTTGGACACCAACTTGCTTTTGTTCAAAGATAATTCTTGGCTCTCTTTGGAAAACAAGAAATTATCTCAGCCTTAAAGTCATCTGTCTAATCATAGCTCCATAAGCCCTGACATCCAGTGAAAATATAAGTGAGAGGACAGGTTTACTTTCCTAAATCTTTGGTGAAAATTGGTTGCTTTTTCCATGCAGCATATTTGTTGTGCAATGAGTATGATAACAGCAGAATTGACAAAAGTTTCTCAGTTAAATCACCTGGAAATCTCAGCAATAAAGTTAGCTAAAGTTATCAGCCAAAAAAAAATTTCCTGTAGTACCCAAGATCAAGCAGCTGAATCATGAACAGGGGCAAAGACACCAAATAATGAAGTAGCACTGCAAGGTCTCCTTGAGATTACAGGGTCTTTTCATGGTTTGTTAGTGCTATCCATTCTTTGGGCATTGTTTCGGGCTGGGATCTAACAGATCCAACATTGTTGATGTCCTGTCCATGTGACCCATGGTGTCAAACATTACAGTTTCTGAGTTGCTTGGTTTTGGTTTGTGAGTTGGGCATTTGAAAAATCTGGGGTAGTCATGTAGATCAAAATAAACTAAAGTGATATTGATAGTAACATTACTGAGCTGGTAAAGTCAAACTTAAAATCACAATTAATCAGTGTTCAAAAATGGTGAGATAATTGCAGTATCCTAAAGGGATTTAATTGAAATATTTCTGAATATTTCTGCCACATAGTTTGATAATCCTGTAAGTTCTGGACAAAGCCATCCCACTTTTATCCCCTCTTTCCACACAGGCAGGTACTTTATTGTTTTTTTTTATTAGTTCTGTTACAGCTGCATGTAAGTCTCCTCATCTATATCTGAAACTCCTTTTTTTTTATTTACTGTATCAGTGTATGAAGATGGTCAATACACCAGTGAGTTCATTGCAAGAAATCTTGACAAGGGATCTACCTATTGATCCTCCCAACAGTTCACTCAGACCTAATGATAAAGAGAAAGGAATACAAGCATTGGGACCACCTGGAATATCTTCAGCAGTGAGGGTTCATCAAAATATGGTATTGCATCAATTTGAAAACACTCCAAGGTTTTATATTTGTTTCCAATGAGTATTATTCAGCAGGTATTGAGTGTCTTTAGAAGGGGTAGGGCAGAGGGACATGACACAGGACACTACCAGGTTTGTAGAAAAACCATGTTGATAACCTGAGAAGCAAAGTTCTGATGGTGCTCTGTTTCATGAAAGTGTATTTAAAGTTTTATTCTATTGTATTTCTGAAATGGAAGCAAATTTTAAAATTAAGCTCTGAAAAAGATTTGTGGCTGACTTTATTTGATACCTCTGCTTTATATATGAGGAATATGAGCCAGAGTATCTAAATATCTTGCTTGGATTTAGTTCGTTCATTATATACTTCCCTTTCTTCTTTATTCTTTTCATATGCATTTCTTATGGGTTGCTGTTAGACACAGTTAATGTGGGCTTGGCAGACCCTGAGAGCCTACACCAGTATTTATGTTTCTGTGTTGTAGCAAATAAAGATCTCAGGTCCATACTTAAAATTTTTCAGCAATCCACAATGTTGAAAAACTTAACTGAAAAGATGGGAATGAAGTTTCAGTTCTACAGAATTCAGGAAAAAAAAGTAAGCAAAAATAAAAACTCCAACTGTTAAACCGGTTTATCCTGTTTTCAAAAATGCAAGCAAACCCAAATGTCTAGAAGACACCAGAGCTGGAAAGATCAAAAGAAAGCAAAAAAAGGTCTGGAAAAAAGTGGACTTTGCTTTAACATCCTACACTTGGGTCTGAAAAATATGGCTGTGGCTAGACATCCTTGGCCAGCCCTGGTGGTGCCAGCTGAGGACACTGCCATTGCCAGCCCACTCCTGACATCTTGTTACCATGCCCCTGAGGGAGGCTGCTGCTTCCTCAGATCCTCTGTCTGAGACAGACAACAAGCTAAAACCAGACCTTTTTTTGTCTAAATAAGCTGTGTAATAAAGGGCTTACTGTCGATATTTCTTAGATTTGTCTGGCTCTGTGACCACAGCAGATGAGGAAACACCATGCTGAGGTCTGGAGCCAAGTTACTGGAGATGTAATGACCAGTGGTGGCAGGGCAGAGACAGAGCACCAGTGGCCAGGGTGTGGGAAAAGGGGCTTGATCCCCCCATGCCACAGAGGTAGCAGGTGGTGTGTTAGCACCTCATTGACTTTTCAGACAAGCCTGGCCAAGGGGGTGTGAGACAACTGAGGAGACACAAGCCAACCCCCATGATCCAGGATGGGCACAGTCCTCAGCAGGACACGAGAAGAAACCTGAGGAGGCGGCTTCCTCAGCTGGCAAAGGTGTGTACAGGATGGGTGCCCACACACAGCTTCAGGTTAACAACAGTTTGCTAGGAGGCAAAATTCACAGTGGCTGCAAAGACGCACTTGCTGCCCCCAACATAATACACAGTCTTCTACTTTGCACTTTTAATAAGACTCTTCCTCTATTCACTGTTAATTATGTAGTCTATTAGAGGTGATAAGGACTATGGGGTTTGGCTTTCTGACCAAGTGCATTTCTGTCTCGTGTGGTGTATGTGTTTACCTGTAAATTCATCATTTTTTGAATATTTTAGGTTCAGAGAGTAAATGCTGGAAACAGTTAGAAAAAAATGGCCTGAGGTGGTTGTGAAGCTATAGGGTAACACACGGCAATCCTCTGTGTAATGGCTGACAGCAGTATTTATTTTCATTTGAGAAACAGCAAGAGCAGGGCCTGCCCCAGACATCTCTCACTCCATTCAGAAAGTGATGTTTACGGACAGCTGCAGGGAGTTACTCACAAGAGGCTTAGACAGGGAGGGGAAAAACAGGCCATTCCTGTGGGCCCACCCAGCCACTGCGTTTTTCAGCTGAAGGGCAGGCTCAGTTTCATCCCAACCAGCCGGTGGAAACTGAGCCCAAACAACTGTCAGGATTACAAAAGTCTGAGAGATGGAAAAGACTGATGATAAATGTGGTGGCAAGTTGTTCCCCCAGAGCCACTCGACCTGCCTCTTGTTTGGTGGGGTTAACAGTGGTTTGTGGGATAACGTGAGGGAACAAGAAAGGGTCATTCACAGACATCAGAAAGATGTTTGGAAGAATGTTTAAAGTGCTTATTAGTTCAGAGACCCTTTCAACACCAACAGCTCCACGTGTTTCACTGGAGATGCAGCTGAGTTACATGAGTAATTCTACACTTAGTTCAAGCATCATAAATCCATTTTGGGTAGCATTTTGTAGCTCCCATGGCCTTATCTGTCTGTCTAAGTCACTGCCTATTCATCTCTCCATGATGTATTTCACTGTTACCCATCACCATGTCATACAAATATATTGTGCATCACAGTGACTGTAGCATTTCCCCTATCTTAGTGTGGGTGTAGGTGTGAAGACTCCTCTTAGAAGAGGTACGTCTGCCTTATAAGATTTAATTATTTATTTTAATGCCTTACTGTTATACAGCTTTTGTATTTCTTAGATGTGTTTCAAGGTTTTACTATTGTAGGTGTGCTGGTGGGATCTGGAGAGGTTAAAAGAAAAGGAGGGAGTTTTCTCATCATCATGGCCAAAAGGGAGCCAGACCCCTGTCCTTTCTCACCTTTCTGCAGATATAAAGTAACAGCTCTCCTGGTACAAAAATGGGGCAACACCTTCCTGTACTTCAGTTACTCTAGTGTGTGCTGAGATGATGACATGGAGTCAGTATATTTAAGGAACTCCCTCTCACTTGACATTTATCTTAGATTCTAGCAAAGATTCCGGCCTTTTATACCAGCTGCTTACAGAGTTATATGCCATAAACCTTGCGTGACTTACAAAAAACATCTGATGTGTAGTACAAAACAGGTCCTCTTGCATTCTAGGTAAATCCAAATGTTTTGTCCATAAGTTACAAGAGTATATAGTGACAGGATAAGGGGGCTTTGAACTGAAAGAGAGTAGGTTTAGCTTAGATATTAGGAAAAAATTCTTTATTGTGATTGTGGTTAGGCACTGAAACAGGTTGCCCAGAGAAGCTGTGGGTGCCCCATCGCTGGAAGCGTTTAAGGCCAGGTTGGATGGTGGTCTGAGCAACCTGGTCTAGTGGAAGGTATCCCTGCCTGTGGCAGTGGGGTTGGAACGAGATGATCTTTAAGGTCTCTTCCAACCCAGGCCATTCTATGATTCTGTGTTTCTACGTACGTTGAAATTGAAAGCAAGATTAAATCTATGTTGCCTTCAACTAGGCTTTGGTTATGGCTTCATATTAAATGCAGGTAAATGTCTTCTTGACCAGAATTTTAACTAGATTTCATCTTGATCAAAGCTACTAAACAAGCTTGGAAAGGTCTCATGTTTCACATTTAATTCTTTGAGAATTAAAATACATCTTTCAACTATGGAAAATGCTAGTGGTTTGTGCTCTTCCACATGGAAAGTCCACGTGCACAGAGACAATATGCTTTTTAAGTGTACTTAGCAGTTGTCCAACTAAAGTCTTTGCATGTCAGTGTAAAAACAGTAATATTAATTTACCTCAGAATAAAAATAATAGTATGCTAAATGCGCATAATACATTTCACCACAGGAGTCTAGTCAAACATTAATAAGATGTAGAACATTTACAAAAGTATTACTTTAAATCTGTTTATCATAAACTCAGGACTCCAGTGGGTCTGCAGGTATTCTGTTTTGCTGCTGCTAAAATGGAGTTATGTGCCAAAAGCAGACAGAGGGTAAAAACATGCAAAAACTGTACATAGCCCTGCATTGATGTGAAAACAGTATGTCAGATCCACCTTGCCCCTGCTGGCCCAATGCCACTCACTGCCAAGGAAGGTAATGAATGCTGAGGGTAAATGTGTTCTTACACTCATATTTAGTGACCACTTTGACCCAAACCAAGGGAGAACATACAACAAAACATCTCAAGAGGAAACTCCTTGTAGTGTTTCTGCTACTGATTTACCCCATCTGGTCCTCTGTCTCCAGGCATGGCAAGTCTCTGAGACTTCACAAGACTTGAACCATGTTCTCTATCTGTTTAAAGCAACATTCTCCAGTAATAATGTGAACCTTGCAGTGAGGTACAAACAAATTGCAAATAAGCCTTTCCCTGTGGATCCATACGCTGCAGTGAATCCAGAGTGCCTGACCTGTTGAAATGAGAGTGGCTGCAACAAGTAGAGTTGGATTCAGCTGCAAGACATATAGTACAGGGAAGACAGCTTACATGTTTCCTTATACACTGACCTGTAAACAAATTTTTTTGGTTTTTTTTTAGGAAGGATTGTCTAGAGAGACAGACTTAGCCTCCTTACCCTATCTGCCCTCCTGTTTTGATTATAATTTCCTGTTTTGTCACCCAAAGTTGTGCTAAGCGCATTGTGGATTGTGCCTTCTGCCTTCAGTACTCCTGCCTCATTTACTGACATCCCACTGGAAGCTGGTGGACAGTGTGTGGGCACAAATTCTGTGCTAACCAGCCAGGTGTGCTTGGCCTCGTGGCTCTGGGTGCTCTGGACACATGCTTTAGCTGCTGGACTTGCCAGAGGACTATCTACATGGAAGGGCAGGCTGGCCTCAAGGCAGTGTGACAAACCCATTTCAAATGCCATGGTGCTATTAAGTGTGAACCTTGGTAAACAGAAGGTCTATGTGAGATGATGGACCTTGGCTACATGCCTCCACCACCCTGTGAGCCCTGCAGGGAAATGATCTAAGTGTATCCCAGCCCTCCACCCTTTCGGCTTGGTTTCCACAAGGAGGAATGCAAGAGTTCAGGCAAGAAGGAAACAAGTGAACACTGGCCAAGGTCTTATTAAGATGGCCAGGGGCAAGAGGCTGGAGGCAGCCTGGTGTCAGTAGGGGTAGAGCCAGCTCTTACCCATTTCTGATGTGAAAAAAGGCCAGTTTTGCCTTTCTTGCTGCCTGATGCAGAAGACCAAACCAGTGAGTTAGGCCACTTTTAAAACATACATTTTCTTCACTGACGGCCATCTGCACTGTGAAGCAAGGTATGACCTCTTGTACCGAAGGCAACTTTAATCCCACAGGTTCAGGTAACTGGATCACCATGGCTATGGCAGCTCTAGGTTTGGTGTGGGTTGCCCAAATCCACATGGGGCTGTGTGGACATCTACAGCAGCTCCTTAAAAACAGACACATTGTTAGGCAGAACACTTTAATGAATGGCAGTGTTTCAAAGACCATGTGCCTGATTTTACAATTTTTCTGATGCAACTAAAATGCTCACACTAAAATAGAACATGATTAAGGTACCCAAAGGTACTTTGCATTTGGGAGGGCCACACTATCAATTCACGCAGCTCAGCTAAATACAGGCACATTTTTTTTCCTGCTAACTTTACCAGGCATGTAGACACTTGAGCTTTAGCTCCAAGAAGTACTCAATAGATTTCCAGAGATAATTCAATCTGTGTATGGTTCTGCTGGTGTTAGGTAGGATATTACCTTGATCTCCATGCAATGTGGGAAAATTGCTCAGCTGAGCTGAGTAGCTATGTCAATCATACAGCGCACAGCAGAGAGGAAAAAGGGGGGAAAGGATCAACTCTTAATCAGCAGATGAGACTCATGGTATTTTAATTTCTATGAGTTTTATGTGTTTACCTTACATGCTCTGACTGAGATTTTCAAAGTTTTGCAAAGATGTTGGACTGTTGTCCCTGTTAAAGCTTAGGGGCTTAATAACCAAATCTCCCAGGCAGATGTGAAAACTTCAGCCAAAGTATGTCATCTGTAATTCAACTTGTTTTACTGTATTTTCCAATAAGTGAATGAAAACTCAAAATAAAACTTCCTGTGTTACTTTTTTTTTGGCCTGCAGTCCAGAGCAAGGCAGATGTTTGTCCCACCATTGCTGTGGGCTCACATGTGTTTTCCAGTTTAGATGCTAGCATATACAGTATGCCCAAAAAGGCAAATACTTGCTCTGAACAGCCTGCTTGTTTGAATCTGATCTCACAATGGCCTACTTTCTTTCAAAATATACCCTTTGAGAATGTTATTATGCTCATTATAAAGTAAATAAACTTTACTTCCTCAGCACCGTAGTCATTGGGCTGACAAAGACAACAGGCAAAAGTAATCAGCAAGTGCAGTCAACAACAGACAGAAGCAAAACCAACTTTCTTTACAATAGCCCTTAACTAGTGACAACAAGGAACATTCAGCACCTCAGATACTTATTTCAAGTTCACTATAAGAGGAAGCCTTTCTGAGATACTGTCAGACATAGCCAAGAAAATCTGCTGTACTTGACACTCCATCTATAACTCATGGTGTTGTGGAAAATGAAAAAGGAACCAGAGTATTTTACCAAGATAGACAATCACATCTCAAATTTTCTAATGTTCACGGAAGACTGGAGGTTAAGAGGTTATGGGGAAGAAGATCAGGATAGATATTTTTTGTCCACAAATTTTTTAATATACTTTAATATATTTTTTGAAACTACACTCACAAAAATTGTCCACTGGAAAAGTTATGAACTGCAGAATATCCACAGGTTCAGCAATTAAGCTGTTTCTCAGTCTCTCAGGAAATCAAGACTCATTCAAAATTGTGCAATTTACTGAAAAGTTACGTAACAGTCTAAAATCTTTGACCAAATTTGAATAAGTCACTTTATATGTGACTGATTTGGGATAATAATAGTCCCTCAAATACCTTGCTATGGAGTCTCATGAACATACTGGGTCATTTCCCATGCTGTGATTCTTCTTAAGTATCTTTTCTGTGGTTGAATATGCAGGCCAAAAATCTCTGTCATCTTTATTGGGCACACTCACCTATCTTTCATAAAGTAATTTTGTTGAAGTATCCCAGAGCAGTAGATCTTGGGATTTACAAATTTGATCAGATGTAGGAAGCACATGCCTCTTAAAGCAATTTTTATGCCTTTTATATTTGATGCCTAGAAATATTCATTAAAACTTCAGAACACAATCAAAAGACTCAAAGAGCTGATGTCTCTTTTATAAATGGAATTACTATTATAACTGGATTTACTGCATAGTCTGTCATCTAATAATCCCTGCTTCAGATCTGTAACTTGTGTTTGAGGTTAGGATAACTTCCAGGGAAGCTCAGACTCTTAGCTCTAGAAGTCCATGAACAGCAGAGGAAAATTATCAGATCCAGGACACAAAACAAAGCTTGGAGCAGTCTCTGTCACAAAGTTATCATGCTCCCCTGTAGTGTGGTAATGCTGGGAAGCCTAGCCTTAAATGCTTCAATATTGTGAACCAGATTCTCAGCTGGTAGAGAGAGGCAAATACCACTGAAGTCAATGAAAGTGTTCAAATATAAAAGGGCTAAAAATACAGCCTGAAATTTCTCTTCTGAGTTTTTTTCCCTTTGCTTTTGACCAACTGTTCTCAAAGTGACTGTTCTGGAAAGTATCCAGCCAAGACTAGTGTTAAAGGAGAACAGGAAAAATCCTTAAGCTAGATTTCAGAGTTGCCTTACAGCCAAAGACACAGTTGGTTGATTCCACACTATGGAAAATCATTGAATTAACATAATTAATTAATTAGGATTAGTGTTTCATCTGAATTAAAATCCCAACACTGCATTTGTTTCATCAACCCAAATCCCCTGGAAAAGTTTTGCTTTCCTATCTATTGAAGATAATAAGTTGGATGTTTGAAGCAGAGGGCCCTCACTGACATAATGTGTGACATAATGAGCTTTTGTCATGTGTTGACCTGGCCAATGCATTTTATCCTTGGGGCATAATGGTTGAGTTTTTCCCCAGTATACTTTCAAGAGTTAATGTCTTTTCTCAGACACACTGTAGTATGCTTCAAGACACTCTCATGGCAAATTACTTCTGAGGTGTAACATCTTTGCTTTTAGTTAAAAAAGCAATTCCCAAATTAATTGGTCCTATCTGTGAGTTTTAAAATCGGATTGTAATATTTATATATTTTCATTAATGTCAAAACTCCAGTTGGTGCATCAGAACATCTGCAATGTTTGGGAGTTCCCTGAATGCATCAAAAAATGTCAACACCAGCGCTTCATAGCTCCAGATTGAAGATTTCCACATGGACTGGAAAGAAATATGGTCAACAATTTAATAGTTAAATCAAAGCTTGGGAGGTTACCAAATTGTCCAGATGTATCTGTCTCGCTGCTGGAATCCCTTGTTGCTTTGCATGAATACAGGGTTTCCTTCTAGAAGTGATTACAAGTGTTTGTGTTCAGAAATGTCAGGAGGAAAAAGAAAAATAATGATAGAAAAGCTCGTGGCAGTCAGCCCTTCATTCCAGCCTCCTAACACACGGTATAAGGAGGGACTTCTTCATAATTGCATCAAACATCTTACATGACAGCAACTGCACATAATTTCAGCACTAGCAACAGCTGAAAAATATGTTCTTACTTTTCTTTGGTTGCTTGTTCTGTGAACAGCAAAAACGTTCATGGATAAAAAAGGTAAGTAAAAAAATGGTTTCCATGCTGGAAAAAATAGCTGTTTGCTCTCTTCTCTGCCTTTTGATAGCTCTGTTCTGTACTGTTCTTTACCCTAGTTTGAAGCATTATTCTGAATTAGTTTTAGAATTGTCAATTATTTGGACTGCAGAAGGGGGCACACTCATGGACCAGAATCCCAGTGATGCATGATCAGAGAGAACAAAGTCCTTGTGGCAAAAGGTTTTCAGTCTATAACCTGAAAAACAACAGATAAAGACACAGACGAACACAGAGAGTCAGTGAACATAATATGACAGTATTTGTGGTGGTACATTGTAGCTGTCCAGGACCAGTTGGTGGCTCTAGTGTCACCAGGTACACTCGGAAACAAGAGGTCTGCTTCCACCAGAAGGAAATGTCCTTGGCACAGATTAATCGCCAAACACTCACTGGGGATTGTGTGGGAGTTGAACCCAACCAACAGAGTGCCGTGGACCATCCGAACAGCCTGCCAATGGAGACCATTGTGCCACAGTCCAAGGGGGGAGGGAAATGGGGCCTTGACACAGCACAGACAGGTCCAGAGTCAAAGTAGAGGTGCAAATGGAAATGCTTTTATTGAGGTGTGCAGGGGTTTTATGAGTTCAGGTGGGGAAAGGGCTAGAACATGGGGTGGAGCATGACACAGACAATCAGGGGAACAAATTGGGGTAGGGGCACAGGCAAAGTGGGAGGAACGTGGGAGGAACTGGGGAAGGAAAGGGCGAATCGTAACTGTCTCCTCTCTGCAGCTTTCTCAGCTAATCAGAGGGAGGAGCGGGGAAGCAGGGAGCAGGCAAGCTTGTGGAAAGCCTGGGCATGCCCAGGCTGTGCACTGTGTAGTGTGGATACAATGCAATATGCATATTTGTAACCACATAATAATGATAAAGTCCATATAATAACTGTAAAGTCCATATAATAAAGTCCTTCTAAAGTATATCTTCCTTCATGCCTGGAACTGTTCCCACTCTGCTTCCTGCTCCTTCACACCATTGAGTTCCTGTTTCCAGAGCGTTGCTTGGTATTGCTTTATTTGCTAGTAGAGATTAAATCACTGACCATCCTAATGGGGCTTGATCTAAGCAAACCAGCTGCCTTTCCCGTGGTGTGAAATACAAGAAGCTATATAGGATTTGTCCAGACCATCTTAATAACAATACAATCTCAGCAAATAGGTACACTATTAGAGTAAACCATATGAACAAAATTAAGTGATTTTTTTTTTTCTTCACCAGAACAGTCTGTAAAACAAACATACCCAAGAGTTTTAGAAAGGTTAGAAACCCTCAGGCTTTTGTGCATAGATCAGCTTCTAATGAATAGAGGATTGCCTCTTCTAGGGCAAGTTATTTCTGTGAACAACTTCTTTTTCTCCCTCCAGAGCAGATGATAGTGTTCAATGTCTAACAAAGACTACTGAAGGAGATGGACAACTTGTTCAACTTTTCACTTGTGCATGCATTTTTTTGTATTTGCCATGTTAGACAAATCTGTTTTATTGAAACACACGCACATGTGTGCTTATGACACCCAAGGTTTGTGCATATGTGATGTATATAAAACAAATCCACAAAAAAAAATCAAATACACTTTTAAACCATCTATTAGTGTATAACAGTGTAAACCATTTATACCTTTGTCTAAAGGAAAATGTTTTCCCAGTCCTACAACTGCTCTATTTCAAGGCAGCCCATCATAACACTACCTGTCCTGTAGTGGTGGTGATGAATTGTATAGTAAGGTTGTTACTGTAATTCTACCAAAAGAAAGTGAGAGGAAAAAAATCTTTTTTGCAAAAAAAAAATTATTTCTTCACAGAAGGATGTGCATTAGATTGAACAATTGTAAGAACTGAAAAAATATAGTCTGTTATGTGCCTTGATGTGGATCCCTTCATGTTGATAACTGGATCTTAATAATCCAAGTGGATTATTAGCTGTCATACTGCCCTGTGAATGTCCAATCAAATGTTCTCAAACCACTCCCTTGTTTAACTATTCATTGACCCTTCTCTCTCTCTTTCGTGTCTCCACAGCTTTTTTACTTATTCATAACATTTCTGGTTTACTTTGTTTTGTTTTTTCTTTAGAGAAGAAAGAGATCCCTCTGGCTTTACAGTAACAAGGTAAGAAACGGAGTTTCTGTTTTCATAGTTACAGAATTAGCAGTATTTCTTAGGGAGTGATAGTAGTGAGCTTTGATAGTTGTTGTTTAACAGTGGCTCCAAACCCTCTTAGATTATTTGCTGCACATTTGAATCACTTCAGTTGGATGTAATGATAGCACCTACTCATATTCACAGAGAAGAATGTGCTACATGTGGTACAAAAGACTGACAGATCCTCTCTTGTTACTATGGACCCTTTGGGTCCTTTATCTTCTCAAGACAAAATTATTTTCTTGGGCCAGCCAGAGACATAGCAGTGATATTTGAATACTGCAAGAGTTTCTTGCAGCTGAAAGTTCTGTGATTTAGCATCAAGATAAGCAATTTGCATTTTAAGGAGCCAATGTACTTCAGATTGCATAATTTGCTTTGTTAGTGAAACAAGACTGAAGTGTTTTCCCTGTAGATCTGGTGACCAGTAGTTCTGGCTGAAGGCATGCTCACGTTGTCCACTCACTGGCAAAGCAAAGTCCTGCCTCCCTCTTCCCAGGCATTGAATTCCACCTCCACCCATCTCCTTCACCTCATTGTCCCCTTCTGTTGGAACATGACATGCAGGGGAAACCATTTCAGTCAAATTATTCAGACTTAATTTTTTAAAAAAACAACCAATTTTTACCCAGATCATTTCATTAATTCAAAGCCCACCATGGGCCCACAGGCAGTGGGACCAGTTCTTAGAAGGTGAGGGCTTTGAGGGACAGAGTAAAAGGGGAAGGTGGTGGAAAACAAGGATCCAGCCATATGGGTGGCTTGATTTGGCATCATCATGAAGAAAAAAAAGGAAATCAATTTTCCTGTATCGTGGGAAACTAATGAGTAAAGTACCAATTCAGGAACTGGAGTTGAGGAGAATCAGGCTAGAACTCAATTGCTATGAATGGGACACAAATAGTTTCTAATGAGCACCAGGCTTTATATTGTGATTTAAAGCATAAAACTTCCATTTCAGTGGCATATAAACTAATTAATGGCAATGCAATGAAAACGAGTAATAATTTTTTTTTTAAAGGCCACAATGGAAAGAAGCTTAACTGCTGCTTCTTGTTAAGTAAAAGTTCCAAATCTCACACGAGTCGTAGTGTTTTTATTTTTTAGTAAAGGACTTTTAGTCTTAAAAAAAATACAGAAAATCTGACTCATTTTTTAAATATGGAAAATAATCACCCTCTATTATACTTTCTACATTTCTTATTTCTAGCTTACTGGAAACATTTCCCAGTAAATATTTTGGGATATTATTTAGTAATTTCTAAATGCCAACAAGTTTAGTCCTAACCTAGTCTGTCTGATATTTGTGACATAAAAAAAGGAGCTTGAGGAAAACCACAACCAGTCTTGAACATGAAGAAAATGTTGCTCCCATTAAAATAATTGGATGTGTACAATGCACTGTAACTAAGGCTTTTGTATATTCACTGATGAGAAAATAAATAGTTTTAATGGCTTTGATATCATGATCATGTAAGACTCTGCCAGAACACACATTAGTATGGGGTTTTTTCAGATAATTTCTTATTTTTCCCAAACCAATATGATGATGATGATGGGCAGAACTGTTTTAGTTATCCACCTGAAATTAAGCCACCTACACCAAAGACTCACAAATTGTTCAGAAAAAAAATCTGACCAAAGTTTGCCAACTGCCCTGCCCTAGTGCCACATATAATTTACAAGTGAAACTAAATCTCATAGCATTTATGTGAGCTTTGTACAAAGCAAAGACCATAGTTAGATGCTGCAAAAATTAGGATGGCCTTGGGAAGGGATCCTAGACATGTGCAAGGGCTTATGCCTACATGGGAGAAGAGCCAGGCAAAGTACAGGTATGAATGATGAGAGCTGTCCTTCTTCACAGCCAGAGCATCTAGAGACTTTCTATATGGCATAGCCTTCCTCAAACAGCTTAACTTAATCCTTTACCTTTTGCCATCACCACGTATATCACAGGAGTGATATTCATTCATTCATTATTAGAACTGGGCATTGACAAGTATATTTTAATAACATGTATTCCTTACAAAGGCTGTTTATTAGGTTAGTATTTCTAGGCCTCTTTGTAATTAATCATAAGGTGTCCAAGACATATATTTTCATTTTCTCCCTGGATTTTTGATTCAATGAAAGCCCAAAAAGCTTGTATCCTAAATGAGAGCATGTTGGCACAACAGTGTGTGTTTGATATTATGCAATTCTGCTGCTGCAAGAACAATAACCAAGATGGCTTTTTTGCTGGTTTTTTGTCTTGGCAAAGTGAAAATGTACCTTTTCACTCCTTAGAGGAACAAATTGCTCTAGTTAAAACATAATTTAAAAAAAAATTAGTTTAATGCTATTTGTTTAAGAACATAATGTGAAAACAATCTTGACACTGACAGCATTTTTGCTGGAAGGGCTTTTCTGGTCTGAGCTGCATGTTTTTGATCAATTTGAGAGAGTGAGACAAAGGGAGAAGAGCCAATTTGCCAATAACTTTTTTCCAATGCGACATTATGGCTTCAGTTTTAGTTCTTATCAGGATTTCTTCAGTTGAAAGTTTTCCTAGTGAAAAAAGATGATTCACCCAAGTGTGACTTTTCCCACATATGGACCAGTTTTGAATGCATTTTTATTAAGAAAAACCTCTCCCAACAGACTAGCCAGTAAGAAGACCAGTGGCCACACTGATAGTGACTCTGAACACTGACCCAGATGTGGGAAACCAGCTGTACCTCTTTTCCTCGTCCTGGTTAAGGAATTGTAATTTCTGAAAGAAATGGTAAAAAAAAATTGGTGACAATATAAATTAATTGTCCTGCAAACAGAACAGCAGAAAGCAGTAGTTAGGGAGAAAGTGAAGAGTACGGAAATGACAAATTATCAGTGGTTTCAAAACTAACCTCTTTTCTGCAAATGCATCTTCCTAGAGATGGTAAAACCTGCGCAAATTGCAGCTGAGATCACTGGTGCACCACAACAAATCTAGGCAACCATCTTGAAGGAGAGGACTTTTAGAGCAGATAATGCTCAGTTTCTTTTCCATAATGTAACATTAATTGAATTCACTTGGTGAAAAATGCTAAATCAAATGTCATGTTTAGGACTACCCCACAGCTTTTTTACAATAAGCAATTATCACCTATCAGCAATTCAGAGAGATACCTATTCAGGTCAAGATCCCTTTTTTCTTATGTGTCAAAACAGCTCCTACAGTAGTAAAAAGGGAGAATATCTAAGACAAATAACATATAAATTATCTGCAATATATTTTTAAGAATTCCTAGATTAATGTTTTACAGGAAACATTTATCCTGAATGAAGTAATAAATGAACTTTTTTTACTTCCTTATTTTTGAAACGCAGTAAATTCTTCAGAATTGTTCAGAAATATTTCTCAATGTTTCTGCAGAAATCTATCAACGAACATTTCATCTGAGCCTGATTAAACAGAGCAAAGCCACTGAGCATGACCAATTCCTTTTTAGTTTGTGCCAAAAAGCCTAATAAGAATTAAAGGTCCTAACATTCCTTTTTTCCACCCAGCATTGTATTTCCATAAAAAAAATCCAGGAAAAAAGATGAGATAGGCAACATGAGCATGCTGGGGCTTTCTCATCTTTGAAAGAAGTTCCTGGAAAAAGCTCCATGTATGTGACCCTTACAAAAAGAGCTGAATTAGAAGTTGTTTAGGATCTTTTGTCAGTCAGACACTTCTCTTTCCCCCATGATTTTAAAAACTCACACAGGCTGGGTTCCCAGTTCTTCATGTGAAGCCAGGGATACATTAAGAGAGGAAAATGCATAAGGGAGCAGGTAAATGGTTACTGAAGAAATATTTGTGTCATAACCTATAGCCACCCAGAAGCAGCTGTCAAAGAGCCAGTGAACCATAAAATGGCAGGGGTCAGCTATCCACCCGGACTGGTTTTCCAAAGCAGATATAGTAATAAATCCAGAGCTAGGCTCACAAAGAATTTGGGTTCCTTAGGTGCTGGATACAGATGCTTTCTAGACTTCCATAACATGATCTTTAAAGACACTATGTAAAAGTCTTGTGTAAAAAAAAGAAAAAAAAACTTGCAAAAATAAATAAACTAAACAGAATCTGATATTCCACAATCTTTCCTCTCCTAACCTTCCTCTATCTGAGATACATTTGTGTTTGTTGTCAGGAATTAAATGCACCTGGCAAATATGGGATATGGGAGAGCTCTAGTGGACACAGGGATATTAGTTTCCCTCACTTCCTTTAAATAGTGAAGATTTATTTTGGTTACCTTCACTTGCCACAAGTCTTTATTTCCAGTTTTCTTCTGATGTAGTGCTTTGAGAACAGGAGAAAATTAAAATGCACAATGACATAATTTGGAGGGGTTTTCTTTGTAATTAGATAACACCACTGGTCTCATTAATGATTGTATATTTGTCTTTGTCTCATACCGTTTTCACTTTTCTTGAAAATCCCTTTCTTATCTCTGGTCCACAAGTTCTTGTCACCCTTTTTTCTCGGACGGTTTAGTCAAGTCAAGCCCAGAGCAGTTATTATTAACCTGTTATTGAGTTTGGAAGATCACTGTTCTCATTTCAGACCTGAGAGCAATGAAAGCTTGTCTGCTATTTTGCAGCTACACTTACTGGTTTAACACAAGTTATGACTTCTGCCTAAGCATCTTGCCTCTCTGACTGCAGTCATCTTATCCTCAAAGTGATCATCTCAACATCTTCCTACTTCAGCCAAAAATATGGGAGTTCCTCATAATGAAAAATGGAAAAAAATGTTTGAAATTGTTCCTCATGAGCTTGGAAAATACGAAACTTTTGCTTAGATTTTCTGATAATAATAATTATTATCTATTAATTAAAGTTGGAAATGCCCATATTATATCACACACTTACAAAGAGGTCAGTCCATTCCACCAGTGGGCAAATGTACTTGAGCACTGTGGAAGGACAGCAGTTTTGTTTATACAGTTTGACTTTTCTGTTAGACATACAGAAACAGATTGTGATAATCTTATAGAGTGCAAAGGGGAAACAGAACTGAGCAGTAGAAAGGGAAAGGAAGAGCAGTCCCTGACACCACATGCTCAAGGGCTGAAAACGTAAGTTAAAGAGATGAAGGACACTGAAGGCACCAGTGAGTGAACCTGGGGGCAAAAGATGAATGTGGGAAGACTGGGGTGGAATGTGAATGGCAGGTGTTGGATTCTAATGAAATAAATGAGAAGTTGTAGAAATTGACTGGGAGCTGAAGTGTGCATGAGTAATAGTACTCCTGTTTCTCTGAATCTTTCCAAACTAACCTTCTCTAACTCACCCACCTTACTGATATCTGTGCTTTCTTTCTGGTTATTTGTATCTATTTATTGCCTCTGGTCTTACGTTTAGTAATTTCCTGGGGAGGGATTCCTGCCTGATCATGGCTTGGTCAGTGGATCTTGGCTCAGCCCAACCAGGTATAAAATTAGTGCCAGCAATAGATGAGGATGGCATTGATAGGAATGGCCAACTGATGCCAAAATTTTTAACTACATAAGAGCTGAAAACTGCTTGGACATGCAGAAAATTGTTCAGATTCATACAAGCTTTAAGAGCCAGCTGGCACCTGTTGGACCTGGATAAGCTCACCCCTACACCAGCATGCTCAGGAAAAAGCTGGAAGAATTCTTTCCTATATCTGCTGGGAATGGGTAAATAGTAGAAAAAGGAAAGGAAAGGGCAAAACTCTCACATGATTAAG
Source organism: Manacus vitellinus (assembly GCF_001715985.3). Lineage (NCBI taxonomy): Eukaryota > Metazoa > Chordata > Aves > Passeriformes > Pipridae > Manacus > Manacus vitellinus. Next base: position 11,585,109 of record NW_021939396.1, on the reverse strand, counting down.
ATGAGACAACTGGAGAACAGTTTGAATTGGAAGGTATCTCATTAGGTCTTCTAGATCAACATAAAATGTTAACTTTTTGGGGAAAAAATCTCATTTAGCAACAGTCTCTTTTTTTTTCCTTTTTTTTTTTTGTGGAGAGGAGCAGCTGATTTATGATACTCGAACTCTCTAGATTGGTAAGACGACAGTGACAGGAGCACAAGCACAGTCAATTTGGTAGCTGTACACACAAAAGGAAAGTTAATTGGATAAGCAGGCACAAATAGCCCATATAATGCCAAAATTTTTAAATTTGTGCGTTTAAATGCCTCCTTGTTTTTGTTCCAAGTTATTAATTGCATCTCATTTTCTGGAAGCACTGAACATTTGGACTTTTGAAAATCAGGCACTGGAAAACTGATGCAAGTCATGCACCAGAAATGTATTTTTTCAGAACCACCAACAATTTTGTAAAATCTTGCTGTGATTTAGCGCTTGTTGATAACTGTTAAAATATGGTAATTGTTGCAAGGCCTCTACTAAATTTCAAAAGAAAACTGATACTTTAAAGTCACGAGAATGTTGCTTATTTTCAGTTTTACAAAACAAGCATATCTCTATCTAGTGATCTTTCTTAATGAAGCAGGTCTTACATCTCCAACTGCCAGGCAAACAGGGAGATAAGCTGTCCAGATTGCTGTGCAGCCAGATACTTGCTAACTCCAGGAGAGCTGCCAGACTGCTTTCATTTGCAAAGAGCCTTCTTCAGTGTGCAGGTGACTTTTGTTTCTTCTAGATGTGGTGGAGGATTTAGCATTGTGTACCTTTAAGTAGGGCTTTATATATGTAAGGCTGTCTCGCACTGTCGCTGTCCTAGGTTGCATGTTTGTCACTCTCTCCCTATCATGTCTGTTTTAATATTGGTGAAGATGCACTTCCTAACTGATCCACAGTTCAGCAAAGATAATTGATTTTCCCCGTTCTGAGTTCCTGACTCACATGAGATGCTTCAGAAATGGATTGAACAATTTTGTGTTATAACATGGAAGCCACTATACTTGTTGCTGTAGGAGGCTTCCCCCATGAAGGGAAAGGGAAAAAGTCTGCTTGATTGCAAAGAGGGGATGTGGAAAAATAAGTCTGAAAAATACTTTCACTAGTAGGTAAAGGTAAAATGTCATAGTGGTGGTTCATCTAACTGCACTTCCTGCCTCTAGAGTCAAAGGCAGCTTAGATATTTCATCCTAGACATATCAGGCTCATCTCACAGACTTTCAGTTTCATCATAGGTATGAATTAGACAGTGACAGCTACTTGAGTGAAAGGACATCCTCCCCATCAGAGCATTAGTGTCTGCTATGACTCAATTACAGAGCAGATGTGCTTCAAGGAGTCTGCTCTGCCACCCAGGTGGAGATGTGCACATAGCTTGGCAAGGGCACTCTGAAGAAGTGTGATACTCTAGTGGCCTTGGGCATGTGGGAGAGTGCTACAGATAAATACATATTACAGAAATACAGGTGGGATGCATGAGATAGGGGCATGGGTTCTTTTAAAACAGGAACTAATCTCTTTTTCAGGGAGAAAAGAAGAAAATAAGTTTTTAATTACTATGTAGTGGGGGCATTACTTCATGTTTACCTAGAAAGGATCTATAAAAAAGCCATCATTATCACAATATGCATTTTCCATACTCAGTGAAGAAATTCTCTTACTAGAGTTGCTTGTGAAAAGTCTGTTCTTCCCTGAGCACACACTAGGACTGCAACTATGTAGGTACAGATGTGAAAAATATCCCAATACTTCAAACCAAACAGTTGCTGCCTTCTGCTGACAGATGGTTGTGAACAGTCTGCAGCTCTGGTCTCCCACAACACACCTCTGTCACAGCCTGGGATGAAGTCGCTGCATAGGCAGAGATTTTAACACTCGTCAATGTAGGCTGCATCCTAAAAAATAAATAACAGTTAAACTTAATTCTTTCAGAAAAAAAAAATCCTTCAGGGATACTCTAACTTCCTTCTGTTTATCTTCATAGTAAAAGGAAAATTAAACCAGCAGATCAGCAGCTCCTGTTATTAACCATGTTGGTTTCCAATAATCTGTGCCACCCACAGTTTTACTGACTAGTTTGATGGATAAGGATTTGTAGACAATTGATCATTGTCTTTGTAACACTCTAGTCACCAAACATGTATTTATGAATTGTACACTTGTTGCTAAACAAGAATAATCCAGAGTGTCCACTCACGTCATCAGCCCCAGTTGCCACGGAGATGAGTCACAACAACTCTCTCTCAGGACACTGCCTGCTTGGGGAGCTCTTTCAGGGTTTTCCTGCTGTTCTTACACAATAAAAAGCAGCTTTGTAGAGCAAAATTGATGATTTAGTTCTGCTGTGCAATCAGAGAGATAATTTCTCCAGCAGTTCCAAAACTTCTATAAAATCAATTTCTGTGGCTATTCAAAAATTCTAAATATATCTTTGCATGAAAACAATTTGGATTTTAATCCTAAGCATTCTTATCCTCTAAAAAAAACCCTCTAAAATGTTTTAGAGAATTAAATTTTGAAGAATTTACTTCCCACCCTTTTTTTGTGCTCTGTGTGGAGTGGTGGTGGTGTTAGGTCTAGGCTGGACTTGATGATCTCAAAGGTCTTTTCTAACCTAATTGATTCTGTGATTCTGTGAAAGCAGGACTTGGTGAGGTCAATGGGGACACACCCACTTGTGTGTCAGAGAGTTGTTCTGAATGAGCTCCAAAGGAGAATTTAGATAAAAATTTACTGGCATTTGTGACTTCCCCATCATTACATCAGCACCTGCACAGATCAAGCACTCCCCAGCTCCCTGACTCCAGATCAGACTCAGCATGTGATCACACACAGAGCACTTCACAGATTTTCTGCTGAATTTTCTGCCAGCAGCAGGAGAACAGATCAGTATTAGAATCACAGGATGGTTTGGGTTGGAAAGGCCCTTTACAGACCTTCTAGTTCCAACCCTCTTGCTGTGGTCAGGGACGCTTTCCACTAGAAACGCTCAGGGCTCCATCCAGTCTGGCCTTAACCACTTACAGGTGTCTGGCATCCAGAACTTCTCTGGGCAACCTGTTCCTGTGCTTCACCACCCTCACAGTCAAGAATTTCTTCCTAATATCCAGCCTAAAACTACCCTTGTTCAGTTTAAAGCCATTACCCCTTGTTCTATCCCTACACGCTCTTATTAAAAGTCTCTCTCCAGCTCTCTTGTAGCTCCTGTTAGGTACCGAAAGACTGCAATAGGATCTCTTTCCCTTCTCCAGGCTGAACAATCCAATTCTCTCATCCTTTCCACATAGGAGAGGCACTATCCCTCTGATCGTCTTTGTGGCTCTCCTCTGACCTCTCTCCAACTGGCCCTTGTTGGACTCAACAGCTCATCCTTCCTGTGCTGAGGACCACAGAGCTGGACACAGCAGTCCAGGTGCAGAGGAGAGAGGCAGAATCCCCTTCCTTGACCTGCTGCTTACACAGTTGGTGACACAGCCCAGGACACGGTTGGCTTTCTGGGCTGCAAGTACACATTGCTGGCTCATGTCTGGTTGTATCTTGACCTGGATGAAATCAGAGCAATAAGGACAGAAGATAAAATTGCAAAACCGCAACATTGCTGCTCACACTGTACTTTCTGAAAGATGGCACATAGTTAACCCCTTTCTCAGCAGAGTTCAAGGCATGAATCCTCCAAGGCAGGTAGCATCATCTAGTGAGGAAAGTAGCTATCCAAGGCTACTGCAGAGTGGAGAGGGACCTAAGAAATACCCTTGTCCTCTGTTGTTTCTAATTTCCTCAAAGCACTGCTTTTGGTCTGCGCTCTTCTCCTTTGCTGACACTTGTCATCTCCAGCCTCCTTGCTCAGGCCATGAATATCTATCTTGGACTAGTGGATATACAGTCAGGGCCTGAAAATTCAGTGATGTAATGCTGAGAGTTGCAAAGCACTAGATTCTGGAGATCAGGATTGATGGGGAAGAGGTGCAAAGCAAATACTGCAGATTGTGTGATACAAATCCCTGTGTTGGTCAGATGGTTGCAGCCACAGACAATCAGAGGTGGTTTTCCACAAGTGGATCTTTAAAAAATGGGCATTGCCCAAGCACTCTCCTCACACAGGCATATGGTCATAATATGCATTTTTTATCTCTGTAATAGAATTTTTGTCAATTCAGAACAAAACCACCAAGTTTTGAAACTCCGTTTAAAAGAAATTAGATATGAATATTGTTGGATTGAACTAAGTGTTTCATTTTGAATTGGGATGTTTCGGTAGAAGCATATAACATATTAAACAGAAAAACCCCATAAACTCAAGGTTATTTTGAATGGAATACTCATGAGACATGATAAAAAAATGCTGAAATGGGACAGAGATTTCAGCTGTGTCAGACCATTTATTCCTGGTCTACTTTCAAAAGGAGATTCAAACATAACTGTGATGATTTCACAAATGGCATTTTGATTTTAAAAGAATGGTGTTTTCCAACTAAAAAAATCCAAACAAGTAACATGAAAGATTTTCTAATGAGCCCCAGTGAGTGGGAAAACTTCAGCAGTTCGATACAACTTGTAAAGCCTACAAAGGGGAGGCAAAAGCTCTTGAAATGTAAACACAGGGATTTTTCATTTTTTATTTTTAGTTAAAAAAAAAAAAAAGCTTTTGACATCATGCGTGTTGGAGTGTGAGAGACTCCACCCTGCATCTGGCAGGCAGGGAGGTAACCGAAAGCTGCCCGGGTCTCCTGCAGGCCACCTCCTCACAGGTGGAAATCCCAGAGGAGGGGAGGGGAATTTCTGGGCAAAAGCAGTCTGGAACACCCTAGGGAGCCTTATGAAAATGACTCACTTGCAAGGCGTGGGGGTGTTTCTTTGGAGGGAGGTTAGTGAGGAGCTGGCTGCTTGACTGGCCCCTGGGGACTGGGGCTGTGAAAAGACTGGGAATTTTTATAGCCTGAACAGGCTGCTGCTTCTCTTTTAACGTAGGAGGGAAGGGGAGGAGGATGGAGGGAGGGATTTGTTTTGGTTTTTGTTTGGGTAACAAAATCAGGAGAGACCATCAGGCAGAGTTATCTAGCATGACTTTTTTTTTTCTTGAGCGTTTTGCTGACATAAAGCTACAGGCAGTTTGCCGTAAGCAAGACTTAGGCTTAGGGGGATTTTTAAGTGACCAACACACGATTTAATAAAAGCCCCTGTATTACTCCTGGGAAAATCTGTGCTCTTACTTACTTACTGACAGATTATTTCACTCAGTCAAAGTGAATGTTAGGGGAGAAAGATTATCATAACTATGCTGCTAAAAGATGAATGGACTTGGTGGTGTTAGGTTTATGGTTGGACTCAATGACCCTTTAGGTCTTTTCTGGATTTTGTAACTGGCCCCAGTTTCCATGGTTGTGAGGGTGCTGAAGGTACCTTTAAAGTTAGCTGGAGTATGTCTCTACTGTACTGTCATCGCTGTCACGGCACTGACTTATTTCTACTTCAAATGTCAAACCTCCAGAGGAAATCTGGTAGTTACTAATGTCAGCAATTTCCTTCTTTTCTGTCCTTCTCCCATTCCTGCTTTCCATTCCCACTGCCATTCATGCTTTACTCCAGACTCACAGCCTACAGCTATATGTGGAGGACATAACGCTATAGTAGAACACCAAACATAAAATGAGACGTGTGACAAATTGCAATGACAAGGTTGATCTGGGTCTTGTGTGGAGGGACTGTTTGCAGCACACGACTCAGAAAGCAGAGCTGGGTTAACATGATGAATGCAGTTAAACCATGGCATCTGAAGGATCCTAGCAAAATAGTTCACTGTCTTCCCCCCTAAATCAGTCCTTTTCAGTACGCAGCTCTACAAATATGGAAAGCTGAGTTTAATATATGGGGGTGTTTGATGTTTTGGAACTGGTTTAACTTTCTAATGACAAGCAAAACAGTGTGTTACTTTTCTGGGTGTCCCACGTGCCTGTGCTCCCCAGCTGGTGTTTATGAGTACTGCCAGGCACTCTGCCCCTCTTCCTGTCCCTGAGGTTGATGAGTTTGTTTCCAGCTGGAAATGGGTTAGCAGCTGGCTATGAAAGATGGCATTTGCAGTTGCACAGGCCTAGCTCCTGCTCCTTCACAGTCTTGAGTCAGTGTCCCAGTACTGTCTGGTTTTTGACTCTCCCACCTGTTTCCTACATTCTGGTTGGTTGTGGGGATAGCTCAGGCTTCCTGTGAAGCAATATGATTTTTGTGCTTTCCCTTGCTGTGCTACACATGGTGAGTGTCCCTACTCTGGGCCGGCTGCTCTGGGCTGCTGAGTCCCAGAGTACCAGAGAAGCCTTGGAGCTGTGCAGACAGATAGATGTGTGATGTTCCAGATACAGCATCCCACCACAGCCTTCCTCCTTTGCAGACCCAGGGTAGAAGCAGAGTGAGAACCACACCACCCAACATGTGGAGCCTTAAGCTTTGAGCAGTTGCAGCCAGGGGGTTCCCATTTCCAAACTGCTGTGCCTGGCGGAGCACAGAGCCCATACGTAAGATGACGCCAAGCTGGAACCTTACTTTGAGTTTTGGGTTTCCAGGGGCTGGGCTGAACTTCAATTATGTATTGGAACTTAATTCCTTCAGCCAACACATGAATACTTGTAGACAAGACTGAACTTCAGGCATATGCTTCCTCACTTATGTTCACTTTAAGTTGCAGCATCACAGAAATGTTCCAAAATGGTGAACTCTGTACAAAGACATTCCTGGCAAGTAATTTGTTCCCTTCCCCAAGTTTCAAAAAATGCAGGAGATAAGTCTTTATCTCTATAGCTGGTATTTGTTGCAACAGGGTGAATGGATAGAGCTGTACCACAGAAATCATGACTCAAAAAAAGTATTCGTCTTAACAGATGGAAACGAAAATGTGTTTTCAGTAAATCTCATCTAATTAGACCAGTCAGGTTTTTCGTGTGCTTTTTTGTTGCTTCTAGGACCAGATAAAATAGATGACTGTAAGCAAAAACATTTAATATCTTTCTTTCATTTTCTGTTTTGCTCTGCTAATTATAATTGTTGAAATTACAAAAATAAAAGGAAACTAAAAGCAAATATGCTTTAGTTAGTTATGACATAATTATAATGCCATGTGCCTTCTAGACATGGGAGTACATCCCACGCTTGCAGAGTACTCCAATCTTTTCACTACCAGAAGGTACCAGATTTTGTAATGCAGTCCTGGCCCAGGAGGGTCATGTTTCACCAGTGAGTGTATGAAATAGAACCAAGTCAGGCTTGGAGCGCTGCAGCAGCATGGTTCCCTTCCCATCAAAGGACTGAGCAGGAGGTAATCACCCTACAGGGTGCCTGTGGGATCAGAACAAAGTGACAGCATTTCTCTCAGTGGCAAAAGACACTCATAGATGGATTTACAAGAGATTAGAAAATGTTTTTAATTCACCCAAGAGTGAATTTCCCCTGGTTTCTGGGAGTATTTCCTCCCCTATGGTAGCTCATGAACTTTCTCATTTCATCTGATGGAATTTGTGTCCCAGTAGAAAGTACTTTTGGGGATGGTAATGGGCATGGTTGGACTCAATGACCTTAGAGATCCTTTCCAACCTAAATGGTTCTATGATTCAGGTCCCTTATCTTCTGTGTAGAGTCATTCAGAAGAAATAACTTGTGCTTCAGCAGGTCAGATTTGTTTAATACAATGTCTGTGACATCTTGAACAGTGATGGTGCTCTTAGCCACTTGGAAAGAAAGTGACAATCAGAGGTCAATTCCCAGGATGCACTGGACTCCAGAAGGTTGCAGCGCTAGGCATGCCTTGGCTTTGTTGCTGACCACCTGGACACATTTCCCATCAGGGAGAAAGTGGGGGCAGTAACGATTATACAGTACACACAGGAGAGTCAATAATAGCTCCAAAAGGCAACAAACAAAGGACTATTGAGACAGGGCTTGTTTTTGTAAGATTATACTCAATTCAGTCATTCTGTGTCTGTGTATATTCTTCTGTTTATTTATGTAATAGGCTGCTCTTGTAAGGCTCTAGCAGATAAAAAAATGGAGTCTTTCCAGATGTGTGAAAAAGGCAGTTACTTGGAGAGGATTTTATACACTGTGTTGCTACAAGAGATTTTAACTCACAAATCATCATCAAGAATATTTGGATTTTCCTTGCTAAACCACAAAAACCTTAATGGGGAAAATCATTAAACATGTAAAGTTATAGCAATATAAATATTTGAGTAAAACCATTATTGAGATGGCTCTTGGGAACCTGTGTTTCTGTAAACTTTAAGGCCTATAATGAATATATACATACCCTTCTTCCTCTCTATTTTCTCTCCTTCTGTGAAAGGTCAAAATTGCTTCAAGTTACAGCTGTGAGGCTGAGTAGTTTTATGAAGGTTTACTTCATTGCCTTGTTCTAGGAACAAAATTTTCTTAGCAATGTCATAGCAAAAGGTATGTTAATGTCTGACGAACAAATGTAAATGTTTAAAAATGAACTAAGTAAGCAATGTAAGAGCAGAATCAGGGAGGCCACCTTGTAGCGCTTGTGTTTTATGATCTGTGCTTTAACAATACAAGTGTGAGTGTATTATAGTTCATATTAGAAAGGAGAATAAAACATTCCACATCTTTCCTAAAATGTGCAATTGCAACGAACCTCTGCAAACTAACCTCAATAAAGCCAGTCATATGAAGGGTCGCATTATAAAGAAAAGTTGTATGGCCTTTAGCATCACTGATCTTTTGGTTTGGAGCATTTTTTCTTACTGCTGGTGTCACATGAATAGTCCAGTTGCTGTATTAATTGTGAGCCTTTGCCTTTTTTTTCTGAAGAAGGAGAGAGAGAACAGAACTCAGTATTTGAAATGCGGAAGCTCACGGGAGAAGATCTTGAGTTCTATCTTTCGTCATATTATCAAAACCTAAACAAGCTTAAAATAAGGACCTGAGCCCATGACTCATTGAGTACTCTCTAGGAATTACAGCCTCAAGTCTGAAGGAATAAGACGAGAAGAAGTAAGGGGGGGCTGTTTCCTGGATCTGGGATGCCTCTCTGACTCCTCCAGGAGTCAAAGGACTGGGAAACCCCTCTGGACTGTCTTTGAGGAGTGTCTCTGTCCTAACTACTCCCCTTCAGCTTTGAAACATCATAATAATCTCCAGAAGTGAGCTTCACAGCTTTCTCTTGTAGGACAGCACTACTTTGCACTTACATGGTTAAACACAGTGTATTCATGTACCAGGATATTGTGGATTTAGAAAAAGCTCACAACAAATCAAAGCTAAGTATGAAGCTGTATTTTTATGTCTTTATTAACAAGTTTAATAAAATTTCAAATTTAATTACTTGTATAATCAAACAAAGGCTCCATAGTCTCTCAGTATATTGCACAGTTTTAGGGCCCACAGATATTGCAGAAGGGGCATGACTTTTCCATAAGCCTTTAAAGGATTTAGTTACAATCACATTTCAAAAGTCATTTCAACTGGAAATGTAAAGGGAAGTGTAACTGGAAGTCATCAAACAAGATTACCTTAAGATATAGTACCCGGGTATAGTGTGCTTGTGTGGGAATAATGAAGGATATATTCTTCACACACCCACCACACATTCTATGTTGCCTTTCTTATAGTTTATCTTAAGAACAACACACAGCAAAGTGCTGTTGCTGGCTAAGCATCAAATGACATTATAGCATCTAGTCCTTCCCCTGTAAACCGCTATTCAGTAAGGCAACAACCTTAGGATATGAGACCTTTTTGCTGCTCTCTTTGCAGCCTCTGTTGTGTGCAGATACTGCCTTTACGAAAAACTTCTTCCGTGTTCTGTTGAAGATATCCTCCTATTAACAGTGTCCCAGCTGGGCATCATGTAGCACAGAGGTGTTAGAAGTATACTTTGAGCCCATTTGGGTTGTGATGTAGGGAAAAGCACATCTTTTTTCATTGCAACATAATAGTTATCTGTAGTTGCACCAAAACTTCTCCGTAAGAGACTGATAAGTAGAAGAGTGTTAAAATATTGTAAAAATAATACAATTTCTAAGCAAAGCTGTGAAGATGGGGAGTAATATCAGTAATGACACTTATGATTGAAGTAGAAAAGGTCTACCTAAGGTGTAATATTTGCCTATAAGAACAGTTACGTCATTTCTTTGCACAGTAGTCAATAGGAATGTAAATTAAAGGCTTGGAACATCCTTGTCATGCAGCAGGAACGGTGTCTGTGCCACCCAGAAGCTAGAGCAACACAGTACTCAGCCAAGGATAAATCCACCTCCTCATCTGCAGTTTCAACCCCTGGCAAACGTGTGTAACTCAATAGGTATGTTTCCTGAGAGACTGTCTTTCTCCTGTTGATGGGCATGGCAGATATGGAAGGATTTAGCAGGGCCTTGGCCATCAATGCAAGCACTGCCAACCTGCATAGGCTAAATGAGGTATCCATAGAGCTGTTACGTGTGCAAGTGGGAATGCAGATGATCACATTAGCTCACCCCTCGCCTCTCCCTGGCCCCCCACTCCCCATCCTCAAGACTGTACCTGGCTTGTTGTGTGTAACAACTCCAGCAACTGGAGCTGACCTGACAGAAGGGATCAGTTTATGTGTAATAAAGAATTACTCTCTGTGTGGGTGTTTTCAGCTTGCTTAGTGGACAGCTGTTGGAAAAACAATCTGGGAAGTAATATAATGGATCAAGATGAGAAACTTCTTGACATGGAGTCAGAGAATCATTTCAGAACATCTGCATGTTTCCTGACCACAGGCTGAAACAGTAGAGTTGTTTTGTCCATGCAATTCCTTATAATAAAGAGAACAGAAGCGATTTAAAGAGCTAAAAACCCTTTCTTAGGAGGGAAGAAACAAAGCAGTAAGTCCAAGGGTGCTGTTTGCAAGCCCAAGTTCAAGAAAGATAAGCTGGAAAGTAGGGTGCTTATGTTGTAGACTTTATTGTTTTACAATTTTGGTTGCTTTTAGATGCTTTGATTCAAAAATGTTCTTGTGAACTTTTCCCTCAAGGTTTTCTTCAGTACTTCAGTCATTGCTTACTGTGCTGGGATTAAGTCCAAGGTTTAGTCTAGTTTATTAAGGAAATCTCAATAAAGAAATGGAGAAAACTGCCCTGAGCTATGATGGCTGCAGAGCAGAGGAGGTGAGCTGGGGAGACCCAAGGAGTTAGAGGCTCTGGGACTGTGAAGAGCACAGGGTGACATTTTCTCTGCATTCAAGTCAAGGGAGGCAGAAGCAGAGCACTTGCACTGTAAAGCAACTATAATAAAGCAACTTGTCTTTGGTTTTGTGAAATCCATTGTAAATGACCAGTGTCTGTAGTCAGAGGTCACTGCCTAGCATGTGTTCTGTTGGTGTCCATCCTAGACCTCTGTCATCAGAGGAGGAGGTGGTGGGAGCTGAGACATGAAATTCCCCCAGTGAAATTCAGGCTACCAGCTCAGACCATCAACAAGACACTGCACTTAGAGATACTCTGTGAAGTTTTCAGACAAAGCTGGAGTCACAGCCAGCCAAAGTCCTTCAGCTTGGACTCCCTGGGTAACAAGCAGTTTGCATCACTGTCTTGAAGCCGAGTTAAATTCTGCCTTAACTGGCATTGGTTTTCAAAGTAGGTGGTCTGAGCGGGAACTGCTGCTCCTGAGGAGAAATACAGGTGGCTGACGGCTGAGCTCGGTCTGCAGCCCCGCAAATGGCAACAGGGTGCAGTCTTGTTGGGGGTCTCAGAAACTCTTTCTTCCCTCTGAGCACATGTTTCTACTGCTCCCTGTCCCCTGGCATACTGTGCAGCCATAAATCCTGCCCCCAAGCTCCCCTATCTTTCACACATGATTTTTTTTCCCCTGGATTTTGCAGTGATGAAATTTCACCAAGACTGCAGTAATTTCAAATTTTGGCCCATTTGTTATCAGGACAACTGCCCAAGTCCATTTATTACAAACATATGTTATGAATTCAGTTAAAACAAAACAAACAGTCTCTTATTTTCTCAAGTCACAATAATCACACTCAGACTTACTTAAAGCAAACATCATTTAAAAGCAGTATTTATAGCAAATCTGTTCTAGTAGTGGGTCTGAGATAAAATGATAGGCAAAGTCCTAATTTACTCTAAATGGAACAACAAAAGCTACCAGAAAAGGTGAAATTGTAGTGTTTGCAAGGTTGTCTCAGCCTTTATCTTCAACCTCCCACATATTTTCTTAGTTTTTGTATTTAAGACAAAACAAAATGAAACAAAAATAAATAAAGGATAGCAAAGTTATGCAATGCCCAGAAGACAGGATGTGTCCCACAGCCAGCTTGGAGCTTTTCAGCACCCTTCCCAGTCTTGATCCATGGGGATGGTGGCTGGAACCAGTGCCTTTATGCAAGCACAGTTAGTAGTCAGTAGTCTGCCCTTGATTTGTTTCAGAAGAAATCATCCCACAGCTTTAGAGTGGTCCAGAAACAAGGACAGGCATCCTGAAGCAAATGCCTCAGGGTGAATGAAGCTACGCATCTGGTTTACAAGTGCCGCATTCAGATGTGATCCCTGCAGTGAGATTCCACCATCAGAACAGCTGAGCTTTCTGTGATGAGAGAGAGCACTGCCATTCGATATCACAATCTTAAAAAGAGCTAAAGTTGAAACCTGGCTCACCTTTATTAAGGGGATTAGTTAGTGCAGCAGAAAGGTTTAATATCTCTTTCATCAAGTACAATGAATTAGCTCAGAGTTTGGGCATACGAGAGATGGTTCGTCAAAATGAAAGAGAGAGGTTTTTGCACCACTCCCTCCTCAGGTCAGCACAGGACAACACTGTTGGTAAGGTTTGGCACAGTTTTTAGTCTGTGGTCAGTGGTGATCTGTTCTTTTATTGGTCAAACAAAGCTCAGAAATACCAAGTACCAGTGGTGTTCCCCTGCTGAATGGAGAAGCTCTTTCATTCTTGGTGGGTAGGGAGGGTATGAGAGTGCCATTAAGACTTGTTTGGAGGCACAAATTAGCTATTTATGAAGTGCTTTCATGCACTGTGAAGTCAGATGGACAGCTTCACAGGCACCTGCCTTGGGCTGCAATGCCCTCACAGCCTGGGTGAATGACCAGAACGAGAATCCTATTCAGGAAACCCACCTTCATTTCAGCCATTCATCAGGAAAGGTGAAGCAGAAAGTTCAAAGTCTGTCCTTGATTACTATGGTCTTCTTTACCTTTTTCTCCAGATTTCTGTAAGTATCAGTATGTTATCAAGGTTTCCTCATATCTTGCTCTTTCCACATGTCAGTTCCTCCTGTGGTCACCATCATGACACAGGTGTGACTTTGAGCACAATGCATCACAACCTGTGACCCAGGCACAGCAGAGCTTCAGACTCCAGTCTCCACTCTTACATTTTGTCTGTAGAAGCTCACAGTGGAGAGCTTTTGTTGTTGGTGGGGAGGGAGAGGGAAGGATAAAGCAGACCAGTTGATGATGACAACCCATGAAGTCACTGACAAAGTATCTAACTAGCCTGGGATCCCAATATTATCCGTTACTCAGTCGGCACCTTTTGTACATAGTTCTTGGTTTCTTTTGTGATTGCACCTGAAATGTCAAAGAAAGTCTCCCTCCATGCTGAGCTCTTGACAACTTTGATCAAGATTACCCCTTCACAGGGAGCATGAGCTTCCAGCACAAGGCCACAACAGAGGAGTTATTGAACACTTCTACACTTCCACAGCTCTTTGGTGCAGGGGGCAGGTTCCCAGTGGATGTCAATTGGCATTGTTCACTAAAGCCTGTAGCAGGATGTTACTCTACCTAGGCTGTGCATCTAATCCCAATTTTTCATTACTGTATACTACTGTGTGAAACAGATGAAAATGATGCTACTTAGTATTTCAAAAGGCATCTTCTACACAGAGTGGAAGGCAGCTCCCAGTAAGTCTCCACTTGACAGTTATTTAATACATTTCAGCTCTGGTTTCAGTTCTACATTTAGATTTACAAAAAAAGGATTCCTGACATTTTGTCAGTTTTTTCATCTACGCCTGTATTCCCACTTCATCTCACATTTCCTCAGTTCATTACAGCAACCCCTGCTATGACAGCATAAAGCCACACACAAAAAGTCCTTTCATGGCTACTTCACATTGATATCTATTTTTGAGAGAGAAGCTGAACTGAAGCAGCATGACTCTCTAATTCACTTTTTCTCCTTGTCAGCAACTGGATTGACAGGGCTGGGGCACAGACAGACATACTGTCACCTCCAGTTTAAATACCCCACTGGGACGTAAACTCAGAATGAAGGGAATGAAAAAATTCCAGCACAGCCAAAATCTAAAACATGTTTAATGTATATGCCACATGAGGACAGCTATCATCTTTTGTGAGGAGAAGCTTGGTGCTTGCAAGAAAAACGGAGATGTGGGATGCTTAGATCTGTAAAGGCTCAACTTGCAGTTGTTGCCTGCATGCCAAATTTTCTTTGGGCTATTACCTAGCAGGTATCTTTCTCCCAGCACAGCCTATCCATCAGTGATTCTCATTATTTGTTTGCTATAACAGATTAGAGGATGGTGATTTTTTCCCCTACGCCTCTTTTACACAAGGTGGAGGAGGTCAGAGGGCTTTTCTGCTTGTTTTGTTGATTCTTCTGGCTTGCAGCAGAAGAAGTAGGAGAGAGTCAATGAAATTCAAAGATAGCAAGTCCAAGATGGAAGCAAGAAAAGATTTCTTCGCATTTTGGTACCTATAGTGATATGTGTCTTGACACAGGATCAAGAAAATTAAAACTAGGGAATGTTTTAAAACAAGATTAGATTTGAAAACATATTCAGAAGAACACATGAGTATGCAGATGTTGGAAGTCAATGCCAGAAATATTTTGGAAAGAACAGAAACCCTGTGCCTCAAGATTTTGTCTGATCTTTTCAGGATTAGAAGGAGGTTTTGTAGATTTTAAATGATACTTCAACTGATTTACGGGGAATTGTTGATAACTTGTCAGATATAACTGGTCTTGATCATTCTCAGAGAGAATCTTGGACTAGCCAGGCTTTCAGGAACTTTATATTACTACTAAGTACACCTCCTCTAAACCTTTCTGAAAGTGGTTTGTGTTAGCCTATATTCTACTCCCAGAAAAATCAGACTCCTCCAATTCCATTTGGTTTCTGACAATTCTAGCTTTTGCAAGCCCCAAACCTGGAAATAACCGCTTACCCCAAACGATGCTGCTCAGTGGATGGCTGCCTCCTTGGTTTTCCTGTCATGTACAAGTTGTACTATTTGGAACACGTTGCTGCCAATAGGATCAAAACAAGTGCTGATAACTACACAGTAATCCTAAACATTAGCTCTGTTTGGTATTTAATTACTAAAATTATTTCATTTTTTTACTAATTGAAGTAATGCTGTCTCAAACTATTGGGCAGAATTGAATTTTGGTCCTACAGAAGTCCATGTAAACACATGAGCAACACAGAGGAGGGCAGTCATTCTACCACGAATCCATTCACCTGTCCCCTGTGAACTCTCTGCACCACCAGAAAGAGACTCCATCAGTCTCTTGGCACACCCAAGTCATTGCACCTGATAAAGCAGGTAACACTCTTCTTTACTTCCAGGAGAAACTATCACCTTCAGGAAAGTGTGAGAATAAGTACACAGGAAACCACAGAAACAGGCATGGTCACAAATTAATAGATAACCTACCCACATTAAGTGGAAAAGCATATGAGTGTGGAAAAGCATATCCTTGCACAATCACACCTCAGACATGCATCCCCCATTCTCAGTTGCTCTGTACAGTAATATCAAACTTTTTCCACAGCCAGCGCCAAATTCCACATCCAGCTACTCCCATGAAGCCAGGATATAAATTTCAGAAAACATATTTTTTGACAACCCAGACTGGCACACCCACTGACCTCATGGGGAGGTCTGCACATACTTCAAGGATAGAATATGACTTTTAAGTAGTAAATTGTTGTTTACTTAATGCCTTCTTACAGTCAGTGTTGCTGAGTAAGATGTATTTCCTTTTTACGTTTTTGCACTTTCTTCCTGATCTCCTCCATCCCCTGCTCTCTCCTTCTTCCCACTCATCTCTCCCTACTTCTGTATTTCCTGTGATAGCTATCAACTCCCACCATGAAGCAAAGAAATATTTCATTTTTACATCCTTGAGATAAGACCAGTCATTATATTAAAGTTATTCATTCAAGATTACTCCGTAAATTGGATTTCAACTAGATATAGTTTCCATACATGACAAGCTCATCCTCCACTAACCCTTTAGTTTAACTAGGTTGGTATTACACCATGTTAGTTTAAGTCCCATAATTTTAGGTGATGTTCAGTGTTAAATTGGATGTCTAATTAAGTTAAATTAATCCCAAACTAGCCTTTCAGACTGTGAATAGGCCCAGGAAAGCAATCTTGCCACAGCTACATTAATAAAAGGTTTTGCAAAACTCTCTTGCAGGTGACACAGTTGCAAAAACCGTACTAACATTTACCTTCTGTGCGTTTCCAAGCCTGTGGGTGATACAATGCCTGTGTTTTCAGATTATTTTTTTTTCAGTGAAAATATTGCTCAAATTGCCTATTTTTTTTAAGTAGCTGTGATTTATTTTTCTTGTTCAAAGTTGTTAAACAATAATTCTTTTCTCCACTCTTTGCTTTGTTGGGCAATGAGGAGGGCAGGAAGCCCCAGTTAAATGAAGAATTTTGACTCTGGGAGGGGAAATGGAAGGAGACTAGTAGAGATATTTTTTGGCATGAAATGCCCAAAGACTCTGGGCATTTTAAAAAAATAAAAAGCATAACAGGAACAGTAAGGTAAGGTCCTGTAATATTTTATCAGAAGAGGAACCAAAGAGGAAAATAACACAGGCTTTGCCCCTTCCTTTCCTATACAGTCCCATCCATGGTTAAATTCAGCCCCAGGGAACATTAAGTCAACCACACACAGTGCAAATGTCCACTGAAAAATCAGGGGTGATTCAAGGGGAAGATTTTGAGAGAAACAGACTGAAGAGGGTGGTAGTCAGCACACACTCTTTAGTTCATGCATCTGTGAAATTGGCTACCAAGGTTATACCTCTTGATTCTGATTTTCACTCTCATGCACTAACCAGGTACACCACCAGGTGAATTTCAGCTCACTCACACCAGACGTGTCATTCCTGTAAACATTTCTCTTCTCCATGTTGACCAACCCAGGACCCAACACACCTCCATGAACGACAATGCACTGGACTTAATAGATGGAAAGTACTGCTTTGCCAGTGCGTGCAGTCTATCACCAAAAAAAAAAACCAAAAAAAAAAAACCAAAAAAACCCAAAAAAAACCCAAAAAAACAAAAACAAAAAAAAAAAAAAAAAAAAAAAAAAAAAAAAAAAAAAAAAAAAAAAAAAAAAAAAAAAGAAAGAAAAAGCCCAATCTAACTAGTCCTGGCAGCTGCCATGAGATTGCTCCTTCAGAAGGGAGGTGGTGGGGTCAGGGCTTCCAGTGCTCCAGTGCTCCATATGCCAGCCACAGGATTTGGTGAGAATGAGGGCTCACCTGCACCCAGCATTTCTGGAGAGGGCTCTTGCATATCACCCTAAATCCCCACCTTTGGGAACCCCATAAACTTGGGCATATTTACCTCCTTAAGTTCACAGTGTGAACAGCTGCCCTTTATTAAGGAACTGCTTAAAAAAGCACCGTCAGGTCTAAATTAAGATGAGAAATCTCAATGTAGTGTAAATTATAACTATAGACAGAGGAATAACAAGGATGGGGAGGCCCAGGATAGACCCTACATACTTTTGGCAAGCTTTAGTAGACTTGGTAAAAATCTGGGAAAATATGAGGTGTATCATCCTCCTGGTTGCTGGTCTGTTATGAATTGACCCAAACTCCATTCTGTTGAGCTGAGAGAGTTGCCACAAGAGGACTAAATGGAGGATCTGGACCTAATTTACCCAAGAAAACAAGAAATAGCTTTAGGAAAAACAGACTTATTGATTCTTAAGTTAAATGTGTTTGTTTTCATAGCAGCAGGTGAATAATGTCAAAAAAGGAACTTTAATCCCAACCAGAGCAAGTACACTACTGTGGCTTTAATTGAGGAATAATTAATTTGGAAGTAGTGCAACTTACATCTTCTCAGGTTGCTCATTATATGGCATTTGTATGTAATCACTCACATACACACAACACATCCTGGGACACATTAAGCATTTAATTTTCCTGTATTTAGAAAGGAGCTTCTTGCTGTTAAATTGTTCACAGCCCTTCCAGAATCCACCAGTATTTATATAGCTTTTGCCAATATTTATATTAACAACAGAGGTGCTAACAGATCAGTAAGATGATTTTCCCTCAGGTCTGTGCAGGAATTTTCTGTACTTTCCCAAAGGAATCTAGAAGATAATCCACAATATTTAACAAAAATGGATTCATTGTCAAATAAGTTCCTTTTGTGCCAATGCTGTGACTTCTTAGGTTATGATTGTTATGATGCTTGTGTCTTTCTCTCTCCTACATGGGGGTGTGTGCACACATGCACACTCTGACACAGCATATCAGACATTGTTATGACATAACTACTTTTTAGGATTATAATTAGTCCCGATTGTGCCAGCTCAATAAAGCTCCTAAAGCAAAAAGCCTTAAAGGCTTTTTCTCCTCTTTCCGACCTGCATCTTGCCTGGATAAAGGCTTTAGGTGCCCTGCCGCATAGAGGTGTTTGTTTTCTTTCGTGGGCAAATGCAAAATCCATCAGACATCCTGCCTGCACAACAACAGGCAGACCTGGTGCTCTCCTTGCAAAGGACGCTGCACAAAGTCACCACCTAGTCCATCTTGGAACTTCTTTGCAGTTGCAAAAAGTGCAATAAGTGAGAAACCTCTGAGTGCACGACTCAGTGCATGCCATCTCCATCAGACACAGGTGCCGTACTGCCCAGACAACTTTTACCCAACAATTTTCAGTTTAAATACTGTCTTCATTAGGACCCAAGAGCATGACCTACCATCTTGCCCAGGCTGTAACTCTCAGGATCTCTTTGGTTTTTGCCAGGAGAGAGAGTGACAACAGTACAAACAGACAAGTAATGGGTGCCAAAACAAGTCGGCATCTCAAGCTACGCCCAGGCTGGTCTGCAGTGAGAATTACACATACTGGCTAAAACTGAACAAGCAATAACTTGTGAGTGTTGGATTCAGAAAACATAAGGGCACTCAGAAAGTCATAAGAGTTTCTGAATGTTTGTCAGGGACATGCAGCAGTGACAGTGTAATTATACCAATCCTAGAAACAGGGGAATGTTTTTAAGAACATCTGTCAAGCTAATGGATGCAGAGATTCTGAATATTGCATTTTTATAACTTCAAAATCACTGTTCAACAGCAATTGTTCTTTCTTCAGACAGATGAAATTTGCATTTCTGAATGTTTTCTTCAGGATTCATTGTCTTAAAGAAAAACCTAAATAGACATCCTATTAACCTGTACTGACTTAACTTACTGAGGAACAGTGTCAAGTGTTGTGATTATGGATATAACATAAGAATTTAATTATATTACACTTGCTAATTACAAATTTTTCTTACTACTACAAGAAGAGAATTTTCTTGGAATTTGAGTTATTAGCATAAGTTGCCCCCAAAATTTGCTTATGTCTCCTAATTATTTGCTTTCTGAGGTAGCATTCCAGATTTCAGGAAAAGCAAAAAATAAAGTCTCAAATCCAGACTGGATTTTGTAGCTGCTTTAGATTCTTTCATCTAGCTTTACAAAGGCTAGTTATTTCAATGGCTCTATATGTTACAGAGATTAGTCACAGAATCATAGAATCAACTGAGTTGGAAAAGAACTCTGAGATCATCAAGTCCAAACCTTGATCCAACACTGCCGTGGTTACTAGACCATGGCACTAAGGGCCACATCCAGTCTCATCTTAAAACTTTCAGGGATGGTGAATCCACCTGGGCAGCCCATTCCAATGTCTGATCACTCTCTCTGTAAAGAATTTCTTCCTAATGTCCAACCTAAACCTGTCTTGGCAGAGCTTAAGACCATGCCCTCTTGTCTTACTGATAGCTGCCTGGAAGAAGAGACCAACCCCCACCTGGCTACAACCTCCTTTCAGGTAGTTTTGGAGAGTGATGAGGTCTCCCCTGAGCCTCCTCTTCTCCAGCCTGGACAACCCCAGCTCCCTCAGCCTCTCCTCACAGGGCTTGTACTCGAGACCCTTCACCAGCCTTGTTGCTCTTCTCTGGACCTGCTCCAGCACCTCAATATCCTTCCTGAACTGAGGGGCCCAGAACTGGACACAGCACTCCACATGTGACCTCACCAGTGCTGAGTACAAGGGAAGAATCACTTCCCTGGACCTGCTGGCCACACTGTTCCTGATCCAGGCCAGGATGCCGTTGGCCTTCTTGGCCACCTGGGCACACTGCTGGCTCATGTTCAGCTTCCTGTCAATCCAAACTCCCAGGTCCTTTTCCGCCTGGCTGCTCTCCAGCCACTCTGTCCCCAGCCTGTAGCACTGCATGGGGTTGTTGTGGCCAAAGTGCAGGACCCGGCGCTTAAATCAGTGTGCTGAAGAAAATGTGGTTAAGCAAATCACTTGAAAAATTACTTTCTTTACCTGCATATTTTGGCCAGCCATTTTCATGTTCATTGTAGTTCTCAGCACATGGCATATAGGACACGATCATGTTGTATTTTCATACATATTTTAAAAAGTCAAACATTCATATAAAGATGTCTGGTCAAAGGTAAATCCTGAAAATGAAATACATTTTATATCAGCATACTTTTTCAATACCTGAAAACACAAAGTTTCACATACCATCCTGACTAATTCTTCCTTTTACACCTTTCTGACTTTGATAATCCCTAGCCTGTTTACAGTCCTGCTGACATGCTTTTTTGTCATCCTAGAATCTCTAATTACTTCTATCCACCAGATTCATCTTCTTTTCCCTCCTTGTGAGCAGCATGCTTGATATTTTTGAGGAATAGACTCGTTTCCTGATAGGAAATATGTTTTGTATTAAAAACCTCCACTTTGGTTGTCTTGATTGTATATCTCCAAGCATACTTCTAGTTTGCTCTCTTTTTCTTGTTTCTCTTAAAAATTTGCCCTTTATACATGCAACAATCTCACCTATGGTAGCTTCACTATTTATTTTGAACTGTACTGCCTCTAGTCATCCCTACAAAAATGTTGGCTGCCTTCCTCTCTGTGATTATTTCCTCCCCTGTGCTTAAGAGGAAATACCACGCATGATTTGTACTTTTGATGCCTCCTCCTGCAGAAAACTACCTGAAAATTCCAGCTTGCAAACAGACTGATAAGACTGTGAGGGTGTTTGTGAACACACAGATTATTGTGGTGAAATTCTTCAGTCATGGGTCTGAAACACAGGGTTGCTTTGTCTGCCTACCAGGGTGCTGTTCTTAGCATGTCTGTGCTAGGGGTCTTCCTATTCCCAGCCTCGTCTTTCCACTCTTGCTGCTGGCATCCTCCTGCCAGTTGAGGAATCTCTTTGCCAACTGCTTTTGGTATTCATTGAAAATGAAAGACAACACCAACATTCAGTGGACGTATTTTACTTCTGGGAAAAAACTAAGCAATGCGAACTCTCTAAGCAGGTTAAGCAGTCTCAGGAGCTAAGACAAAAGAATGCAAAGTGTCCAATCTAACTTGCACATGGCCTTAAACAACCCATGTCTTCCAGCTCTTTGTTCATAGAAATTTCCCATGTAGCAATTTTGGGGCAGGGAAAAGCTGTCCAATATTTTGTATACATAGGAGCTGTGAAGCTCTCTGTTCAGACAGAAACATTTGAGGAACAAGTGACCCTTGTAACAGGATATGTGTGATCCCAAAAGGCAGTGCATCTACTTAACCAGATGACATCGCAGTCCTGCATATATTATCATAAAGATTGGTACAGGAAGGGATTTAACTGAGAATGCAAGTTATCCTGCAGAACAAAGGTGAGTCGAAGGTAATGGCACTTGAGCTATCACTCTAGCATTCTAATGACAGGACATCAAAGTGAACTCTGGAGTCTGATGAACACAGGAGAAGCCTGGACTGGATTTGATGTTCAGCTGCTGCATCTCATATGTTGTTCATGTTAAATTCACCGCTGAAACAAGTCAGCAGAGAGACAGTAGAATGGTTTTAAATACTTATATTAGAAATAAATTTCTCTTCTATGAAGCCTGAAGTGCCTTAATTCTACACATTAGATAGCACTAAATAAACAGTGTTCATACTCTTAAAATAAATACCAACTAATTACAAACATCAGAAGGCATTTATGTCAAAGTTTAACAACTGTTTGTAGCTGTATTCCGAGTAATTTTAATGTTCTTGTCTTGGCAAAAGGAGAAAAGCAAACCTTTCTCAAAATGAAATGGTTGTTGTGATCACCCCCAGGAGACCCGAGAAGGACAATTCCCCCTCTGTCTGTTCCACTTTGAGCAAAGGGAAATGGTTTCCCTTTCCACCTTGGGTTTCCTCCGCAATGTCAGCATCTTCATAAATATCTAGTACTTGCCCTCTGCCCCACCAGGCTCATTTTTGAGAAGTAAAGCGTGGGTAATTTCAATGTAGTTGCTTTTATATGTGTTGGCAGATGAAGTTAACTTGTTAATATGTTTAAGCATGGATGCTTGCTGCTGTTCTTCACTGGATACCTTCAGACTCTGAAATGTGCTCCTGCTGAGATTTTCAAATGTAATTTGAAGTGATGCCTGAAACAGCCCAAGCTGGGAGTGGGTAGAGCACCCACCTTCTGCAAATTGGGCATTTACAAGGTATTTCAGTTCTGACTACTTGAAATGAGCAGTTCCATGTGAACACCTTGACCTCTCTCCTTTTCTGTTAGAACTAAGGTGTCCATATCATAGCGGTTTATTTTTGCCTCATATGACAGAATAAAAGCAGCCCATAACCTGATTAATTTCCCAAGAGTAGTTTAGGCAGACAATGCCAGTGTGATTGCTGCCTCTATATACATTGCAAATGGACAGAAAAGGAAAGTTTCTCTTTTAACTTGTAGAGTCTTATCAGATGTCAAAAATAAAAGATGTTTTGATGTTAGGGATCAGTGCTGCACTGACAAATGTGAATGTCGGTTCCATGGTGACGGGATAGAATAAAAAGTACTGAGCAAAAGACCCTTTACAGATTGCACCCATTTCATTCATTTTTCTATCCAGGGCTCAGAACAAAGAGAAAACAAAACCATTCTTGTTCCACTAATAAAGCACATCACTGATTTTCCTAATGCTGGTCAGAGATCATGCTAATCAGGAGGTCTTGCTATTCCTATTATCTTTTTATTTGTATGAAAAGAACATTTTCTTCAGCAAGGTGAACTTTCTGTACTCAGCCATAACAATTCTCAAATTAATTAATTATTTGCTTTAGAGTGGGAAAAAATTTTTCTAAGTAATTTGCAGCTTCCTTAGTTACTTTGGTAATCTCAGATGCCTTGTCATCCTCAGCAACATATGTAGACTCTGATTCATGTGAGTTCATGTCAGCCATGTGGTCCCACATGAATCGGAAGCAGGGGTGAACTAGCCAGCAGACATGCCTTATGACATTTAGTTTCTGGGAACTCCAAAAAAACTCCCACCCATATCTTCATTCAGTAGCAATGTGATTTAAAATCTGCCTATTTAACACAGATGTAATCATGCTCACAAGGACTTTATAACTATTTTCCAGTTGTATTTTTAATGAGAAATTACTGGTTACCGTGGACTCAAATTGCAGGCTTAACTGTGCTGTTTCTGTTTAAAGATAAAAAGAAAGCACATGCATTAATATTCCTGGTGAGTTCATTGCTCCTTGGGCTTCCTTGTACAGGAAACAGACGGAAATCAAGATGTTCCAGCTATCAGAGAAATATGACAAGCTGCCTTTCTTCTTTTTCCCCTTTTGGAAAACTTAACTTCTCAGATTCCCTCTAGAAAGCCCAAATTCAGGGAGAAGGGTAAAAGACAGAGGAGGAAAAGAAAGGAAGAAAGGAAGGAAGAAAGGAAGAAAGGAAGAAAGGAAGAAAGGAAGAAAGGAAGGAAGGAAGGAAGGAAGGAAGGAAGAAGCTTTTCTTCCTCTTGAACTAGGTTTTTCAGTGATTCATTGTTTAGACTCTCCAAGCCAAAAAAAAGAAGGAAATGTTCACAAAATCCTTCCTTAAGCCTTTGCTTTCAGAATGCACCTTTTCTTCATTTGGACTTTACACCTTCAATGAGACATTTTCTTGGGCAGACAAGGCACATTTTTGCACAGGAGTAGCTCAAGGAAAAGGCAAAGGGCCAGTGAGGGATTAGTCAAATTATTTTTTCATCCATGCACAAGGTGCTGGGTTCAGTAGATCCACTTGCCCTCCTGCTTTGGACAAAATTCTGTGGGCAGCTGTTCTAGTGTTTGGCACTGTCCAGGGAATATGGTCCCCTGAGAGCAGTGGGCAGGCTCAGGAGGGTAAAGTAAAGCTGGTGGGGGTTTACAGCTTCAGTCTCAAAGAACAGACTCCAGGAAAAACTCAGAAGTAACTAATGACTCAGCCAGGGTAGTTACAACCAGGGTGCAGCACAGTGCATCACATCAGTTTTCAATTTGTATTTTCTGTTTATGCTTTGGTATTGCCCAAAGGTCCCAGTTTGGACTAAGTCTCAAAAAGAGTACCAGATGCACTTGGGTGTGCATTCTACACAGATGGGCCTCCCTGTTCTTCTACTGTCATCAAAGCTTACTGCCCAAGTTGCCGTAGCTACCAAAAAACAAGCTGAGAGGAGAGATAGCACGTCATCACACCACACAGCTGGACCCCAGAGGCAAAAAACTCCTGGACCCCATGGTTAAATGTAGACATAGTGGCTAGCGTTGTACAAGCACAGATCACTAGAGAGTTTAGAGCTCAAGCAGCTTCTGGTCAAAAAGACAAATGGGGTAACTACATATAACCACAAAAGCCACTTTATGAAAGCTGAATTTGATACAGTATTCGTTTGTGTTTTCCCAGTTTCCTAATCCTAAATAATTCATTCCCCTTAATATCACCCACAGCATCCGTTTGTCAGTCAAATGCCTTTATAGTCCCCACACTGCTCAACTATCCTGTTTCCCTCCAGTCATGTCAACGACGGGGTAGCTGTGGTCATTTTTTGAAAGCATATCCTTTTGATACCATATGACTTCTATAATTTGAGGTGAGTTTGCCTTAGCAGTATGCCAGAAACATGAGTGAAATGCCCTTTGTTTGGAATCATCCCAAAGGCTGAAATCTCAGCAATCATAAGATGCAAACCTGCAAAGTGGGGTCACAGACATGACAGAAAGGATCTTTATCTCAACATGGAGTAAGCATAAGTTAAAGGATGATGGATTGACTGTCTCCTGTATGAAGGACACTGGGGCATGTCACTTCATTTGTGATACAGCTGCTGCACAGCTCTCAAGGAACACTGGAGCTGTGTTCATCTTCTTTTCCCTGTGTTCTGCTGTTAAGCGTTCTCTGTTCTGAAATCATCAGGCCAGATCTTTGCTGCTGTAACTCCTGCAGTTGACAGGAGCAGTGCTGTATTGCCTCAGCACTGGAGAGACTCCGAGCAAATTCCTAAGCAGCCTTTGGAAATCCTGACATCTCACCTTATGCACAAAAGTTTGGAAAGATATTGTAATGTAACCATACATTTGGGCCTTCAGAGGAGCTTTATGATTCCCATCCAGAACAATTATAGCAGTTGACTCTGAGATAAATATTTTATCCTCCTATATGCAAGAATGGAGTTGCCAGTACTAAGATATACATTTTGGAAACTACAGATGTGGGGAAGCAACTCCAACTCCAATTGCCTGAATATGAGCCAATGAGATTTAGCACCAGCCAGATGGCTTGGTGAAAAAGTCTTGTTATCAGCTTCTGCATGCTTCAGTTCACGCAGTTGCTGCATGATTGTCTTTCCTACCTTGTACCTTAATGATAAAAATCATGCCCTACCATGTCTCCATTCAAAATGTCAAAGTCTGACAAAAAGTCTTTCTTAAAATATTAGGTTGAATCTCTTGAGGGAGCTTGAAAATATGTTTGTTTGTTCGTTTGAGTTTTCACAGGACTGGCATGAAAACTGGTAAAAATTGTTTAAGTGTGAATTGTATAATCATTGAAATGTGAATCCCCTGCTCATGATGGTTTTCTTGCATTGTAGCAAGTTCTTTACAGATGGGATGATTTTTAATTTTTTTTCAGTGCAGTTACGCAGTTCCTGGATAATTGCACTTCTAACTTTTCTTAGTTCCTTTAACTGTACTTATTCCCAAATCCACGGATAACACCTTCACTGTGAGGCTGATGGAGCACTGGAACCGGTTGCCCAGAGAGTCCCTTAATACCTTCCTGTATCTCAGAAAGAAAAAAACAAGGAAAATATTTACACTAATTAATATTTTCACTGTTCATTTTTTGAGTGCACTATCCCATTTTGCTTTTATTATTCGAACAATATTTCTCTTCTATCACACTGTGATTGTGAATTTTTAACCCTTACTGGCTTATAGCAATTTTTGTAATTTTCCCAACACTTCAAAATCACCTTGAGTATTTATAGCACACCGAACGTCTTTGGATTGGGTTGTGACTCAAGTCATAGACATGACATACATGAGACGAATTACTACTGAAGTTTGTTGACACAGTGACATGTCTCTGAGTCAGACTTCCTCCTTTTTTTATTCATCAAGTGGGTGGAATACAAATTATTACTAGCCTATACTGTGTCAGACATTATGGTAGGGTGGATCAAGATATGTTTCTCTCTCTACTCCTTAGCTCTGTCCAAGGGGAATAAGCAAGATCACAGTTTTTATTTCTATTTTAATATTGAATTCTGGTAACCTGTGGGAAACATAGACTAACTCACTGCAACTCAGCTGTAACACTCCTTCCTCCCTGGGTGTCTGTTTATAGCTCATCTGCATTCAGAATTATGCCTCCCTTATCTGTCTGGCACTGATTTAGGGTGGTAGATACATGTATGAAACACAGATCACTTCAAATGATTTGGCAACTCTGAAACTTAGTCTGAAACTTGTTTTGTATCAAATGTGACATTTCCTGTGTGTGGGACCATATCTCGCTTTAACACTACTGAGACCAATAACTTGCTGTTGCTTTTCCATTTGGTCCTTAAACAGTCATTTAATGCCAAAGTGGGGTAGGGGGAGGCAATACCTCATGCTAAATGTTGTGAGCATTTAAATCTCTCCATTGATAAGGAGGAAGGGGTGCTTGGTGTTCTCTACCAACAAATGGGTTTTAAACAAAGAGCTTCTTTGAGCTGGATGCCAGACTCTCACCCATGATCAAGCACCGCCTAACTCCATCTCAGGAAGTGCCTGAACATATGGAGATAGTTAGCTTCCCAGTGACGGGAGAGTCAGGATCTGAAAGCAAGGCTGCCACTAAAATCAAACTGCTGCAAACCCAGGAGATGTTAAAAATGCTGAATCTGTGTAGGAGCATCCACAAGGACGCCACTACCTCACTGTCTTTCTGTGCTTGTTTTCTCTGGTGCATGTGTGATATTTGCATATCGCAAAGGTCAGGAGGAATGAAAAGGAGCTAGAAATGAGAAAGAGCAATGATCAGATGCCAAAGAAATACCCTGAACACATAGATTGCACCTACTGCACCTACTCTAATGCTCTCAAAACTATGGAACAGCGTACACCCTGGCATTTGTAAGGTAAATTGAAAGGTTCATGAAGAAGTCGAAGTTGTCCAATTTGAAGCATTATTGCAAATTACTTAGTCTCAAAGGAGCATTTGACATCTGTAGATCATAAGCAAGATGGGAGACAGGACAGAACATACTAGCCACAGGTAAAAATAAAATATATATTGCAGTATGTTCAGCAGGTAAATAAAGCATTGCTATAAGGATAGCAAGATATTTAGAGGGAGGTCAGACAAGTTCAGAGGTAGATTTTGTTTCAAAACTAATTGCTCCCCGAAGTTCAGATGTACATTTTCCCTGGTTCTGAAATTGGTACCAGCTGCACTTTTGTTCTATGTTTTTTCTTTCTTTCCTTATTATTTTCCTCATTTGGATAGTCTAATCAAAACCAATAGAGCTCCTTTTGAGTATGCAGGAATAAGAAAATTAGCACTCACCAAGAACTTTTGTACTGATAATATGGAGTGAAAACCGATACCCTTCTCTAACTATTTGATGAAGTTTAATGATTTTGACACATTTGTAGCAAGTGTTTGAGAAGTTAGTAGAATAAAGCCATTTTCCTCCTATCTTAACCAAATTCTGTAGCACATAGGAGAAAGATGATACAGTAACATAATCTAAACATCTCAACATTCACCCTTCATACTGGTTTTCTCATGAAGAAAAAGTAGTCATTGTGTAGTAAGAACTTTACCCGGTACCCTCTTTTACACAGACACATAACCTTTCTATACATATGTGAGTCAGTCTCAGAGTGGAGCTATCCTGTACATGAAGTTAAAAATAAAGGCCCAGCTCCTCAGACATGCATAGAACAGTATCCAAATACATCATGTTTAATTATGCTGATCTCAATAATAACTAAGGTTCTAGACAGGAATTAGAAATGCGAACCATATTGCTCAATTTTGGGTGTCTACTCGTGAACTAGTTGTCATGACTCACTCTCCAGACAATGTAGGTCCACCCAGTCCAACCAAAGAATCAAAATAATAGAAGCATTTAGGTTGGAAAAGACCTCCAAGATCATCAGTCCAACCTTTGACCAATCACTGCCTTGACCACTAGACTATAGCACAAGTGCCATGTCCAGTCATTTGTTGAGCTTCTCCAGGGATGACGACTCCACCTCCCTGAGCCACCTCCCTGAACCACCTCCCTGAGCAGTCCCTTACAATGCTTGATAACCCTTTCCATAAAGAAATTCTTTCTGATCCCCAACCTGAACCTCCCCTGGCACAGCTTGATGCTATGTCCTCTCATCTTATTGCTAATTGTCAGGGGGAGGAGGCTGATCCACACCTGGCTACAACCTCCTTTCAGGTAGTTATAGACAGCAATAAGGTCACCCTGAGCCTCCTCTTCCCCAGGCTATGCAACCCCAACTCCCTCAGTCAATCCTCACAGGACTTCTGCTCCAGAGCCTTCACCAGCTCCTGTGCCCTTCTCTGGCCATGCTCCAGCCCATCAATGTCTTTCCTGTAGTGAGAGGCCCAAAACTGGGTACAGTACTCAAGGTGTGCCCTCACCAGTGCCAAGTACAGGGGGACAATAACTGCCCTGGTCCTGCTGGCCACACTATTTCTGATAAAGGTCAGGATGCCATTGGCCTTCTTGGCCACCTGGGCACACTGCTGGATCATATTCACCTCTGTTAAGCAGCACTCCCAGGTCCTTTTCTGACAGGCATCTTTCCAGCCACTCTGTCCCAAGCCTATACTGCTGGCACTTTGGCCTTGTTGAACCCTGTGCTGCTGGCCTCAGCCCATCGATCCAGCCTGCAGCAGTGTGCAAAGGCTGATGGTCATTTCAGGATCTGATGGATCTATGGAGCCCAAATTGTGGTGACTGTATCCATGATCTCCCCAGGTTACAAAGGGAATCTAAGGTGATTAAACCAGAAATAGAGACCTTCACTAATGGCATCCACAGTTTAGATGAATTCCCCCTCTTTTTTCTCTTCAGAAAGCAAGGTCCTCTGGCCAGGAACTAGCCAATGTCTGGAACACTGATTGCTTTTCATGAGTTGGAAAACATGGTTAATGTTTGCGGTAAACATATACATTTCTATAAGTTATGGACCAAGATATTGTAAATACTTGATACTAATATTAAATACATGAGTGCTATGTAACATATGGGCAAGACTACAAAGCTACAGAAAGAGTGGTTCCCAGTTAGTGGCAGAACACTGTTTTTGCTTGACCCAGCAGACCAATAGTACAAAGTCTGAAGTCAATGAAGTGTAGTTTTTATGAGATATTTTAAAATCAGATAGTCCAGATACCAGTAGGAAAGAGCTGCCGGGTATCACCTGCACAGGACTCAGCTGAGTCCCCCATTTAAATGTGCTTATTATATTTTTTGCAGTGTGCCTGTGTTTCTGAGCTCACTGAGATACTTGCCTGGAAGACTGACTGGTATTTAAATGCTACTCACTCTGTAAATGTGATAACTATAAACGTAAGTCACCTCATTGGGCAGATCTTCTTGTATCAGCAGAAATCCACTTCTCTTCATACTCCAGGAGATAGAGGAGATGGGTTGTGAGCTAGAGAGCGCCACAGATCACTGTTTCGAAGCACATAACCTCTCCAACTCTCATTATCCTAAGCATTCACCACAAATTGTTTGCAGAGGGTTTGACAAAAACAGGAATGACAAAAGGCTTCTGGTGACAAAGACACTGAGTGAACGAAAGACAGACGCAGGCAGCGGTTTGTGCAAAACATCTATCCCGCCCTCCGCCAGCTGCCATGGAGCATTCTGGGAACACTCTGCCGTCCCAAGGGAACGCCAGAGGAAGTGGAGTCATGGCCTGTTCATCCACTGGATGCCCAGCACTGGCTGACAGAGTTCCTGCAGGCACAGTAGGAAGTGATTATGAATACAAAAAGCCCCCAAGACGACCTCAGAGAGGCCTCAGCTATGCCCACCACACTCTTGCATCCAAGTCTTTTGTATAGCTCCCTAAACTCTTTCTTCATATTTTTTTCTATAAAAAAAAGTAAAACAGTTGTAAGGTATCCAAGATGCTTATGGTGATTGTAAAATAATAGGTAGGCTAAAAAGATGCCTCTACCTGATACACAGTTTAGATAAACAGAGGTTTCAGCCCTGCTTCATGGATACTAAAACAGGTTTAAGACCATTTTTGTTCAGAAAATACTGATTGTGAAAATAAAATTCCTTCCCATAGAGGGGAGATAAGATGCATAAATAATTGTGCACGTTACAATGCTGCCACATCTTCTTTTAATTAAGTATTACTAAGCTGCAACCCTTTCTGTGTCCTGTAAGTCAGCCACAGCTGACTTTGTCAGATTTCTACTTGCTCTGCAGTGGCCATGGGTTAACACAGTCAAGTAAAGCAGGAAACTTCCCAAACTTTCAAACAAATCTCACACCTGTTTGGTGCCCTGAAAACAGCTTTTTGTTTGATCTATGTCCAAATTTCCATCAGTTTCCAGGATCATTCCAGCAGTTTCCAATATCATTCCAGCTTGAACAGAAAGTTACAGACCCTGAATCTCAAATGAAAGCATCGTCTTTCTCTCCATTGCACATTTTCCAGTATGAATTCAGTGAGTTAATTATAGAAACTTTGTTCATTCATTACTGAATAACTTTCAGACTGGCAGGGAGATGAACTTTCAACTTTAGAGATGAAAAACCATTTCTAGGTGGCTGAAACTATAGCTTCCCAAAAACAGGTACAGAGAATCATCTCTTCTGTAGGGACTGTTATTATTACTGAGAGAACCAACACTGTAATACTTAGCTACAGAAAGAAATAGAAATTTAAAACTGGTATTATAGAAGAAACATCTGTGTGACCTATGTTATTTAATATAAAAATCTTGTTGAATACCTCCCCTAACATATTGCTTTTTATCTGCTTGTGGGTGGTCTAATGGCACCTTGGATTATATTACAAACATAAATGAATTGGTTCAAAGTGTCCTGCAGGACCCTCTTCTTCTCCCTTCACCATTGCCTACTATCATTTGAGAACTGACCAGAAAATATATGATTTGGCCTTTCTGTTAAAAGGAAATCAACATGATTAGTTGAAGTCAGTAAGTAATGGGTTGTTTAGAGGGGAAAGAAATTTGATTTGGGACAAACCTAAACTAAATTTGTCCAAGTTTTATATGGAAGTGAACAAAGTAGAAAAATGTGTTTTGGCTCAAGCTTTAATGTTTTCTGTAATCTGGAATGAAAAGTTTTGTCTCGTTGTGAAACTGTTTAACTCTTTTGCTTAATTTTGGTTGAGGTTTTTTGGTTTTAGTTTTTTTTTAAGATCCATTTAATGTTACTTAGATGAAGTATCAAATCAGGTTAGTTTTGCTGAGATGAAGTGTCAAATAGAACAATTGAGCACTTCTGACACAAAGGGGCCTGCTATTACTTAGTTCTTTCCTCTTTGCTTCTCCTCTCTTTTCAAATGAGACCCATTTGACAATTTAAGGCTGAATTTTTCAGTGAAAGGACCGTCTTTTAAAACAACATGCTGTAAGCAGTTACTGATAAATACTTCAGCTGTAGCAATTCCTTGCATGAGTGAGAGGTTTGATCGTATGCAGAAGTCAAAGCTCCTCCATTTTCCTTATCAAAGGGCCTGACAGGTTTGGTCACTGCAATATTAAAAAGACACTAAGTTATCAGAGAGTGTCCAAAGGAGGACAATGAAGATGGTGAAGGGCCTTGAGGGGAAGCCGTATGAGGAGTGGCTGAGGGCACTTGGTCTGTTCAACCTGGGGGAGACAGAGGGGAGACCTCATCACGACCTACAACTTCCTCATGAGGGGAATATGAGGAGTAGACACTGATCTCTTCTCTGTGGTGACCAGTGACGACCTGAAGGAATGGCCTGAAGTTGTGCCAGAGGAGGTTTAGGTTGGATATTAGAAAGAGATTCTTCACCCAGAGGGTGGTTGGGCACTGGAATAGGCTCCCCAGGGAAGTGGTCAGAGCACCAAGCCTGAGAGAGCTCAAGAAGCATTTGGACAATACTCTCAGGCATTTGGTGTGATTCCTGGGGAGGGTCCTGTGCAGGGCTAGGAGTTGGACTCGATGATCCCTGTGGGTCCCTTCCAACTCAGCATATTCTGTGATTCCGTTGACTCTCTAGTCTGTAGCAGAGAAACATGAGAATCAGGTCCCAAAAATGATATTACTGTGGTTACTGTGTCCACTCCATTTTTCTCCATTCCTATTGCTATTTCAGTGCTTCTATTCAATGAAGGATGCTAACAACTCCTTCAGCTGGAGCTGTCACCTTAATGGTACCCCAGGGATATTAAGAAGCAGTGTGAAGTGAAGCAGGTTATGATACTTCACACTGTAGTTAAGGATTTAACAACAATGAAAGTGAAAGAAGAAATAGGCACAGACAACTTAGTTTGTCATCTTGAAGACTGGGAAAGGCACCCATAGCAAGTAACTGGAAGGCCACTGTCAAACTGACCTTCTTACTTAAAAGGGAAATATAACTAATTTTCTCTAAAGAACATATCTGACAGCACTGACAGTGCCAACTTTCTGCATGTGCTCCAGAAGTGGCTATATTTTCTGATGTTTCCCTATATTTGACCAACACAATGTCCTGAAGATAATCCCCAAGTACTAGATATATAGAACACTGATAAAAACTTGTATCAATTAGCATGTTCAGTGTGTGACTTTCAGCTTATGCTGGATGTTGATGACTGTTTTATTTGCTCTCTGGTTTAGTTTCATGGTGTTCTGTTACAGCAATAAGGGGACATATATTTTCAGAGCTTTTCCTGATGCATACTCAGATGTGATGCACAGTCACTAGTGTTCAGAGAACGATGTGCACTCACTTTCAGAAAGCACAGTCCTTTGGCAGAGTGCCAGGCCAGGCAGGACTGCAAAAATACCTGTCTGCTTTTCAAGAATGAGCCCATGCCTCTGTTTGAAGGAGAAAGTTGCCTGTTTCCTTGTTAATCAGGTGCTGTAACTGGAAAACTTTACTCTTTACTACAGTTTTTCTTCAAATATATTTTAATAGCTCCAGGGAAGCAATGAAATTCAATGAAAGGAGGATGTTAGGAACCGCAGGGGAAAAAATTCCCTCAATTTTGATCTGTAGAGTTTGCTGTGCAATGGTGTTCAGATGTTTGAACAAGCCACAGATGTGGAAAACCTGACCACAGGTGAAGACATGATGGGGAATAGTGTGTTGATACCTCCTTACAGAGAAAATATCCACCTCCAGGATCTACTCCGCCCAAAAGCATTTGCCATTTTAATTGGTCATCCCCAGCAATATCTCAGCTGGCCACCCTCTCTACCTCAATAATCCCAGCATAGGGGGGATTACCAGGGCAGCAGAAACAAGGGGTTGGGACTTGTGTATCATGATTGCAGCTGGGGATGTGGTAGGAGCACACACTGTGACCTGAGCAGTCCAGGTTCCCTGTCCTTGGAAGTTCTCACTGAACCAGATTTTGTGTGCAATATCCCACAATATCTTTGACCTAAGCAAGGTCTTCAGGATCACACCAACTACCTCAGGATGTTTGGTTCTGGACACGAAAGCTGTGGTTCATGCCTAAATTGAAAGCCAGATGTTCAGATATGAACACCTAATGAGCCTTTGAGTATGAGGGTACCCAGAACATTTGCTTCAAATTTGGCCACTGTGACATAGTATCTTCAAGGGGGCCTGTACCCTTTGGGACTAGACTCTCTAAAAATACCTCTAGAAAACTACAACTGAGCACTGTATTTGCTTACCTACTGTCCATGTCTTGTGTTGAAACTCTGCATGTTGAAAAGCAGGGGAAGGTAAGACTAATCACACTCCTCTGCTGAGTCTTTTCTTTCATTAGTGGGGGAAAAGTGATCTTTCCCACTCTAGCAGTCAGCCCTTTTCTTCTTCCTCATTTCCTTGTCCTACTGTGGTGTAGCTGATTTCATGTCTGTTTACTGAAATGTTTTGTCAGCAGAAAGTGAAGTACAAGTATATTTTCTGCTGAAGACAGTTCTTTTGATCCACAGATCTTCATATGGAAGGGAGAAGAGAATGGATTTTATTACCTGTCTCAGTCCCTGATATATGCCAGGTATGTCTGCCTTACAGGTAGATGACAGTCAATACCATGTGCTCTAGATGTACTGTCTAATGTTGTCTTCCAGACTTCAAAACTAGGAATCCATGAGAAACTGATTTTGCTCTGCCATCCACTTGGATGTTCAGCAATGCTTCACTTTAGGTAATAAGAGCCACTTCAAATGCCACAGAACCATTATGTCCTACCTGGCAGCCAAGATGGGCTGACAAAGGGTGGGGGTGATGAAGAAATCACACAATGTTGAATGCATCATCTGACCAGGAGTCAGCGTGAGGTACCCAGAGAAGCTGCTGGAGATAGAGCACAGACTCCATGTGAATTCAGTGAAATACCTTCTTACCCTTGTGGTTTGTAGGTGTAGTGTGGTCAGGGTTTTTCTGCCAAGCAGATGCACAATGTTTTTGATGTGTCTATATCCTTTGCTAAGGCCCACCAATTTTTTTTCTTACCCCAATGATTCATTTCCTTTATGACTAAATGTCCCTGCTTGCAATTTTCTTCCCATGTTAAACTCAATTACCCCTTATTCTTGCCTGGTGTTTGGGAGTTACAGCCCTGCCCAGAAGCTGAATCTAAACTATGGGTTGGAGGTTGTAGCTTTGTTCACACATCCCGTTACCAGGTGTTGAACTACAGCTGTGGGAAAGGTAATTGTTTCATCGGTTCCTGTTCATCTGTCAGCACAAACCTTAGGCTTTTACTTTCATTGTCACAAGGAATTTTTTTTCATTTTTACATTTGTGTGGTCACATATTAACAGATCCACCTGACCTCAAGATCTCTTTCTGTTAGTAAATGCATTCACCGCATAAAAGAACTCGTGTTTCTAGCTGATTATTGAGTCAACCAGAGAATTAATCACAATAAACAGAGGATGAAGGACAATTCTTACTTCCAGTCGCAATAGGACCGAAAAAGAAAAAAAAGGGAAACATGACAGAAAAAACAATATGGGACAGTGACCATTCCTCTCTGAGGAGGAATCTGTTACTCCCAACTGACTACTTCTAATGCAGACAGAATTTTCCAAAGTATTTTCTTCCCTTGCAATTCATTAGCTTAAATTTTACATTAAATTACAAGGCAGACATACATATACATAGCCACTTCAGGACAGTTTACCACACGTTAACTTTTTTTTGCCTCAAAATGTAACCTTTCAGCATGACTTCGTACACAGAGGCAAAGAATACATACAACGCATTAGCGTGTTACTCTGAGTCGGTCAGAAATATAAACTGGCACTGTTTCACATCAGTGGGAAGGTCCTTTTTGGTGAATACTGAAGGCAGAGATGCTGCTGTTCCCACGGGTTGCCAGCAGAGAGCAAAAGGCATCCAGACCAAAACGCTTAGTCAGCTCTCCTTGGGCCCTGGATACACACAGCTCAAGGAGAAAGGAAAAGTGGTTCCTTATGCTGTGTAGGGAACACTGGGTTTTCTCACGTATCACAAAGAGCAGGTATAGTTCAGCTACTTCACTGCAAAGAATATGGTTCATTTAACCCTTTCAAACAGCTACTGCAAAGGAACTGGCACATGAGCTGTGACACTGTGGGGAAGCAACTGCTGTGATTTATCTAGTTGAAGCTTGTGACAGCACTTGGATTTCATCTGTCCTGGGCACGACTTCTGTTCAGGTGACTGTATAATCCCACCACCAGATCAACCTTCAGTCTCTTTGTGTGTTCATTAAAAAGATCTGGCAACTGGGCTCTGTGTTTGCATCACTCTGTAGGCTGGAGCTTTAACTATTGACCCAGTCTTACAAACGTATAAAATTGCACTACAATCAATAGCCTGTGGCTGTTGGCTGTGGCTGGAAAGGTTCAGGAAGGAGATCTGTATTTCTCCCTCTGCATCAATGGCACTATTCACCCTGTCCTGCTAAGAAACACTTTCACTTGGTACCATGGGAAGCTTTTTAGTCAATGTATGATGAGGATCTTGCCAGTGTCCCAGATCTCCATTGCCGACAGTCCAAAGTTGAGAAATAACTAGTACAGGTGGGACATGTCAGAGTGGGACCATAGGGTGAGGGCAATGACTGAGAGTTGGGTTTTTTTCCCCCTTTCTCTCTTATACAATGAGTAAGAACAGGTCTGGTATAGATTAGTGTTTATGAACCAGACGGTAGTGAGCCTTTAGAAGGGGGATTTGGCCAGGGTCTTACGAAGTGGCTCGTTAGTCTAAACTCTTCTCACATAAAGACAGAAAACAAAGCAAGGTCTCTGCAGAGGTTTATGGGGTGAGCTGCCAACACCTGCTCTCCATGGCAGGCAGACAGAGGGGCCACCAGGCTTGCCTTGCAGAGCTGTGTTGATGGGAGAGGCATAAACCCCAACAGAAGATTTCCCATGAACTAACCCTGAGCAGGAGCCCAGGATTAGTGAAAGAACATGTCCACAGTGTGGATCCGGAGTCAGAAGGGAAGGTTTCCTCTTCAGCAGCACTTCATAACCATGAGATTGTTTAAACTGAGTTCTTTATGTGAATTATTATACAGTACTTCTGACAACCCTGATATATGAAAGGACAGAAGAATGAATGGTTTCCAGGAAGAGTTACTTCAAAGACAAACTAAAATATGTAAAATGTGAATTAACAAAGAAAGGAACAGCCATCTTCAGTTTTGCTGCATTTGACAGTGAAATGTAAATTACTGTAGGCTGAATCATTCAACCTTGGGGCCAGAACCAAGGGAAAAATGTTTCTAAAGTGATTCACAACATTAAGTACATGTCAACTAATATGGACGAAAATTTAAGATGGAGGTCTTGTTCTTAAGTGTTTTTAAGGACATATTTACTTACTATTTTCTTCCAGATTATTATTGGGACTTCAGTGTACTCACCTCATAGATATTTCCATCTGAAATTATTTCTAGCATCTCATACTGGTATGAAAACAGCAACTCAATTAATTGAGAATTGGAGAGTGAATAAGAAAAAGACAGTGGGGATTGCATTCTGACTATAATATAAATATTTGATTGATATAGTCTTGGCCTGAACTGAATTGATCTCTCATGAGTTTTGCAGTTCTCTGCAAGTTATGTCATTTGGAGGCCTACTTGTGGATTGAAATTAAAACTTTGTGTATCCATTTTTTAAAAAAAAATCCCAATTTATATTTGTTTCATTCCTTTTACTTGCAGTGCTGGTCTAAAATATTGTTGTGTGAAGTATGATACAATGAGGAAATTCTGGAAAATTTTGAAAATATGTTTCCTCTTTTTGAAGGTGATTTCATTTTGCTCATTTCACACTTATCTCTTGAGCTCAATATGGGACTTGAAAGTACTGAGCAAATATTTGAAAACCTTTCCCTTCCTTTATGGGATACTCATTTTGCATGTTGTGCAATTGTTCACATAGCAATCACAATGGTATTCCTGCTTTGCAACTTGAAGTTTTCCACTATGAATTTCCATTACAATCACTCACAGTAAAATTCAAGAAGAGTTTACACCTATGAATGCCTTCAAGGTGTTCTTACTGACAGATGGGTTTAAGCATCAAACCTCTAGCCTATTTCCAAAACCTTTCTTAAGCTGTTTGGCCAGCTTCAATAGAGAAGAAATAAACACTTAAAATTTGGGCATGTGCCTTTTGCTGGGATTTCTGATAATGTCCAAAAGAATGAGAAATGGTGAGAAATGCACCTGAGGTGTACTAGTTCAATGGCCAGAAATATCATCTCTCCTATCTCCTGCTGGTCTCACACACAGACATTGTACACAGCTGCTTTCTGGCATTGCCTCCTTTATTTTCATTATATTTTGAGCTGAACTCCAAGGTTCATCTGAACAACACTTCTCACCTCAAGGACTGTAACACCACCAATAACTCAAGATGATGGGAGCACAATTATAAACCATTAAAAGTAGCACAGGGTATTGGAGCCCAGCATTCATATTAAAGGGTTCGTGAGCTCTTCCCCCACAGTTCTGACTTTACACCTCCCTCTTACCCCTTCTTGACATTTCTGTCACTTTTGCTGGAGTTTTCTCAAGATTTTGACTGATGTCCTGACATAACAAAAATTGCAGCTAGGAGCTGAAACTGCTGTTAAATATCCATTTGATCCCAGCCATGTCATAAGCCCACTCTGTAATAAAAATATCAAGGGAAACAGTGCCTCGGAGCAGTAATGCACACCTGATCAGTAAGTCTCTCTAATGATGACTCCCTCATATCTGGATAAGGCATGGTGAAGGAAAACATTTAGATTCCTGATAGTGGATTTTAAGTTGCAGTCCAGGAAAATGTTTTCCAACATGAAGACAATCAGCATCACATAACTAGGGAAAACTGCAGAAAACTCCAGATAACTCTGGAAAACTGGTGTGTCACAGGTGTTGGATTCTAAGCATACCCATGAATTTTAAGTTTTGAAGACTGTTAACAGTTATGTCTAGGGAATTAGTTTTATGATGGAACATAAAGCTGCGTGGAGTGTCTTGTACACAGGATATACAAATATTTATATGTATATATTCTTTGTTCTCCTCCCTCAGCAAGTTCTGGCAGCTCTCCTACACTCATCTATCATCATCAAGGGGTTTACTAGGTGGCCTATTGCCCTGTTTCCACTTCTTCATTGTGGTAAGTAACAGGAGAAGATTCCTCTTGCTATTGGTGGGACACTCTCACTGTGAGGCCGCATGATCTTCTACAGTGGGGTCTGACTTCAGAGGAGTCCCACAGAGATATCTGGTTTGGAAAAAGGATGATAAAAATTAAGGAACTAATATGCAGAAATGCAGAATGTTGTGGAGACAGCAGTCTGCAATTTCCATTTACATGTTTTCAAGTTATTTCCTCAATTATACTGTAAGAAAGAGGTATTGTACATCAGGAGAAGTGTCAAAGCTCCACTTACCCAAACAAGCTAGTGGTTTTGCACAGCAAGATGTGATTGTCCGTCTGCAGAACAGATCACCCAGGGGTTCACTTACACCTTTGTCGTGTGATCCAGAGAAAGTAAAATAGTTGACATAGCAAGAAGTGCACGGGAAGGAAAGAACATGAAAGGGACTATCTTCCCCTATAAAGCATCCTTGGGCTTCTAATGTCAATTACAGGGCCTGATGGGCACCTCATTTGTTTCCTATTAGCTGTATAAATGGAGGTAAAAATGCTGCCTTCACCTGAACCATGGGATAAAGCAGCACTCCAAGCACTAAAAAGGTACTGAATGTGTCCTGTTTCTTGAAGTAAACAAAACAGGAACAAAAAATAAGCTAGCCCAACCTTTTTTTATAAATCTCTATTAATTTCAATCAGCTACACCAGAACAAGATTATTTTTTAGTATTTTCCCATTAAATTGAGATTGGTGTCTCTAATGTAGACAAAGACAGAAACCTGATTATCTGACCCAAACACACAGAGAAATATTGTTTGAAGACAATGATTAAATTCACACAGGTATGCACACAGGGCCTAGAGAATTCTCCTGAACTAATATTTGATGTTTGTCTGTTAAATAAACTACTCAGTTTTCATTAAGATCATCTTTGAGAAAAACCACAGGCAAGGAATTACAATATATATTAACAGCACTTATTGTCATACTTCAGAGGGAACATTTATGAGCATAAGGAAATGGTGCTTTCTTTTTTATTATTATTTTCAGTACTTTCTTGGTGCATGAAACATAGAAACATCCCATTAAATATATTTTTCTTTTTTTTTCAGTCATAAGAGTTTTACCTTCTAAAGGAAGCTTACCTTGTAATTTTTCACCTTTTTTTTTCCTTCATATATTATGATATGCCTACCCTGAGACAGAGTGAACATTCAATGGCTATATCTGCAGTCCCAATTAAACAGTATTGAAAAACTTTGATTCACAGGATGTTGGTGTACAAGGTTAGGGGTGTCTTGCAATGTTTTTTCATAAACAAAAATAATCTCTTTAAAGAAAGGCTCAGTAGTCTTAGATAGTGCAGTTATAATGTATAATGTATAACATAGTGCTCTGCTTAATCACCACTGAGGTTACTGGTGATTTGAACATGCTTCTTCTAAAAAATGTTCCACAGTTTACACGAAATAGCCATAGTATTGTTTTTCTTATGAGATGAGCAGCTGAGAGAAGTGGTGGAAGGAGATCTGACACTGTTTGCTACAATTAAATAATGATCAGTATTGATAAATAAAAAGCTAAGTATTTTAACTAGCTTCATTAATATCGGCATATATTCAGTTATATGTCTGAATATCTGAAAGAATATTCCTGTGGTCAACACATGGATGGCATCACATCTCAGACATAGTGCAAAACAGTGTCTCAGTCCCCATGCATAAGACATGGATAACACTTCTTCCCGGATGTCACAGCTGTTAGAAGTCACACTCACTAATGCTCATGAAATAATGGGATGCTCAGATGAGTCAAGGGAGCGGTAGGAATACAGACCCATGAGACTATTGTATGCCATTGCCCTTGTCCATGCAGAATTACAAACCAGCTCCCTGTGGACTGGACCAGTTGACAGATCTCCAAAAGAATCTCACTTGAGATTGGCCATGCATTTATAAAGTACAGAAGCATTTTTCTGCTCAGATCTGTGGTTCCTTCAAGCCGCCTTTGTGCCCAGAGCACAGAAAAGCTGAGACAATTGCTGAGATGTGTTCCTGACAGTGACACAGTGTGTGTACCACATTCAGAAACCAGACCACAAAGACTAGCTACATCTGAGCTAGGGTTACAAGAGTAGAGTGGGTTTGTTCATAGCCACCCGGATATGTTAGAGTGCCAGATTTTACACAAACAGCTCGTAGTAGCTCTCCTCCTGCCAGAAAAATGATGTGGAAATCTTCTTGCAACATCATCATGATATTGTAGTATGTCTCCATAACATTTTCAAATTTTATGGCACACTGCCTGCTGGAAACAGGCAGTAGGCTGTAGCCTGCAGTAGTGCTGCAGCCTTTAATCTACAGTTTTATTAAACACAAAGCCTGCAGATGAAAACGATGAATGCTGGACAAAATGTCAGATCTGTTTAGAACTACTTTGATTTTTACTTCCAGTTTGGCCCACTCCTTATCTGGGGTATCAAGCAGTGAGACACAATGTGAAAAATGGCAAATGACAACTTCAAAAACTTCTACTTCCTTTGAGTAAGGACAACACACAGGAGACTTGAAGTTCTTACTCCAGACTTTATAGTCCTTCAGTATTTGTGTGAAGAGTGTTTTCCTCTAGTCAGTTTCAGACGCCTTTACAGAAGAGCCACAACTTAATATTTGCATACAATTTAAAGAATAATAAGAAACACTAATTTCCTCATGTTTTGACCTTTTCCCCTCCCCCCTTCTAATTGTGGTTTTGAGCAGATGTGATTCAGGAAGCACACTGATATCAGATTAAGGATCTGACTCTCAATTACTGTTAGAGACAAAGATCAAGCAATGGAACATAATAGGAGCAACACAGAATATTTGGGTTGATAGTGTAGAAAAGACTTCTGCATCTAGGTAAGTTCTT
Organism: Manacus vitellinus; assembly: GCF_001715985.3. NCBI lineage: Eukaryota > Metazoa > Chordata > Aves > Passeriformes > Pipridae > Manacus > Manacus vitellinus. The sequence goes on along the minus strand of NW_021939396.1, from coordinate 11,542,745 downwards.
ACACAATTGTTATTGAATAAAAGTAACACTTTTGCATTCCCAGGGCTTGAGGAAATCTTGGAGAACAGAATCAAGGTCCCATAAGAAGAGTCTGAAGGATCCATCAGCCCTGTACGATTTTTTGATTGTGTCTATATGTGTCTACTGTTCACAGAGCACCAGCATTACAAGGATCCATGCTGTAGACTTCAAAGGCCCTTACCAAAACCAAGGAGTGGGCACCATCCCTTCCATTTTAACGAGAGACTAAATTCGTAACACTTATGAACTGACCATACAGATTATGTATATGACCAAATACATTACATTATTGCCATCGGCTTACATACATTTAGAAGTTTTCCACCAGCTGGAAAATACTGCCTCTCCTGGTTTCAAATACAGTATTTAGAGGCTATTGCCCTCCATGACTCATGACAATGAGGGCTGTGGCCCACTTTACCAGCTAGGGAATTACTTTCTGTGCAAGCCTTCAGTGGAACAAGGACATTTCTGGGCCACAGGATTGTGTCTGAACTGTAACACCACCTGGTCTCATTGAATAAATCTAAACTATTGTCTTTTTTATCAGTGTTTTAACAGTGACAAAGTGAATGCAGAGACTGACTTAAAAGAAAACAAACAGCTCAGGCTGTGTGTTGTGCCTGAGTACCCTGGAAACAAAGAAAGAAAAAATATTTATTGTAATAATGACTTAAAATATTACGTCTGTGAATATATCTAAAAAGACACATGCATATAAAAATGTGGGAATATGTTGTTTATATAAATTTGGACAAGTATAAAACAAGCTACAGTGTTGTGGTAGTATTTTCTTTTCTTTTAGAATGAAAGAGACAGATATACATTCAGGAATCATGTCAATACTAATAAAGATTTTTTTTTCTTTAGCTCCATCATGCTGTCTTCTCTCCAACTACATATTGGGTTGTCTGTTGAGAGGTCCCGTATTTACAGTTTGGATCCTGCAACAGGCTGGTTTTTTCCCATCTCATTCATGACCTTTCCCAACTGTCTGGTTAGTAATGGATTTACAAGTAATTTCATATTTTCTGAGACTGCCTCCAGCCAAATCAATGTAGAAATAATAGCAACCATTTGGGATAAAACATATAATGTCAAATTCAACCAATATGACTGACAAAAGACACAATATAGAAAGCTGTTTCCTATAATTTCATGACATATCTGTTTCAATTTTTAGATGACCCAGGTCCAAGATTCTAATGTATTTGGAATAAATTCATATTATTTTCTCATACAAAATGAAGACAAAATAATGTATTATCTAAGTCATCATAGATATGCAAGATAGGTATAGAATATACAATAACATTGTATAGGAATTATTATAAGAACATTCCCATGGACTGACAATATCATTCATTTAATTTCAGTAGGAATGTATTTCCCCAGGTTGTGGCCACAGCAAAGATCATGAAGGGAATGTTTCTGTCTCTGTGTTTCATTCTTTAACGAAGAGATACCACCTTGATCCTTCTGAGTGCCTCATAAATCGGTGCTGGAAGGACTGGGGACTGGTACAAAACTGGCCTTCGCTGTGGTGATCACACGTTCTAACAGAATTGCTAGTTTTGCAATCATTCTGTAATAGGGAGCTTTCAGATTCAGGATGTTCACTGTTTGTGATGTGTGAGACAGACCTCCAAGGGGCATGAAAGCACTCCTACCCTCTTGAGTCAGATGTGAGGGTGTCAGTGGCCAACCCAGTCTCACAGAAATTCTTCAGATATTGATCTGAGTAGATATGTACTCACAGCAGACACATTCAGGTAGTATCAAACAGCAAAAGGTTAAATGATAGATATGTACTTATCTATAAGGTTACATCAGTGTTGAAAGAATACAACAATAACACTCCTTTTTCTTAAAAGAAAGGGCAAAATACTCTTCTAGGCTTGAAAGAAAAAGTATTTCTTTCAAGAAATATCTACTGGCTAGAAAGGGAAGCATTTTTCCACTCACCTCATGACAGAAAGACTGTAAATCCTGTTTTCTCTCCCTGCTAATTCCTAATGAGAAGTTTAGGTTGCTTACTTTTGATTAACCAACTCTCTTCATGAACCGGGTAGCCACAAACTCTGCCAGACGCAAGTGGTCACACGTGGCATTGCAATGGGAACAGTGTGACATTTGCATTCTTCTTGACAGTCTTTCCTCCTTTGGAGCTTTAGAGAGCCTCAACACCTACTTAAAAATATTTGGGTCCTATATGTAGCTGAAAACCCCTTGGCCTTTAGTGTTCAGAGCTCTAGCTACCACTTGGAAAATGTGAAACTACTCTGTTGTATTATCTTGATTTTCTTCAGACTTGGGATTTTTTACACGTGCCATTGGAAAGAGAAGAGCCATGTTTATAGCTGAGTTGAGAAAGGGCTGTGTCCAGCAGATAATGTCTGTAGAAATGAGCACTAGAGCATAAGCAGAGGAAGAGAAGAAGGGTCTTTGTTATAGAAGTGGTGGCTGTTCCTCACAGCAGTATGCAAAGCCAAATGGAAACACTCCTCTGCAGTCCAAATTCTTTGACCTGGGCAAAGAATTCATTGAATATTTTTAAGAAAAAAAATCGTGTCAAAAGGGGACTAGAAAGTTTTGACAATGGTAATTCTGTAGCACCACAAAACTACTCACAGGCTGTCACCTTCAATAGGAAGTTAATTCAGAGCTTTCTGAGCAAGGTAATTTAAAGTTAGCATTGCTACCTTCACCCAGCTCTGCAGCCACTTCTCATCATGCTACGCAAATTTAAGGATATTAATTGGTATTTTTTGTTGAAAGTGTTCCCTACTGCTTTGTATGTTCTTCTGAAGGTGCTTCCCGCTTTCAGGGATGTTGTTGAAGAGTGAGTGCAGTTTTCATCAATCTTTGTGGCAGGTACATTTCATTTTGTGGGATGTCCCAAAGGACACAGCTCCAAACACCACTGTACAAGGAAGCAGCGCAGCAATATAGATCACACTGTTTTTCTGCTTGTATTGTAGGTGTGCCTGAGAGTCCCTGGACCACTACTGTCAAGTCTGTGAAATGTAATTATTGGTATAAACCTGTTTGCTGCCAGGCATAAATTCACTACACTTAAGTAATCATCTTCACAGGAAAACACTCAGAAATGCCTGAAAATCCCAGATACACAATAACACCCTGGTCACGTCCCTTGACACAATCATTCAATTGACATCCGCAAGGCTGAAACCTTGGATAAGATATAGGTTTTTACTTTAAACTGAATACTTTAAGAGCTGAAATATACTTCCTCCACTCTCTTCTGAAAGGCAAACAGGACCATTGAGTGCTACCACACAGAAGTTCACTTGACACTCCGCTGCTCAGTCAAGCATCTCCGTGGAAGCTGTTTCTCTGTGGAAGTTGTAGCACCTCTCCTCCTCACCCCATACATAGTCTGTCTCTGCTCCAGCCTGGTCATCTGCATCTACATATTTTGTTCATTGCCAGACACAAAGTGATTCCTGACAGACAGAAGACAGTTTAGAAAAAGACATTTAAGAACAGTTATGGTTTTAAAGTAAACTGAGTTTTCGAAAAACAACTAAAAGTTAAATATTTGCAGGTTGTCTGAAAAGCAAAAAGCTGGAGCATGACAATGGTCCAGAGATATTTGAAGAATGCAAATAGTCAAAGGGAAAATTATTACCTATATACAGAAATTGTGGATCTGAATATGAAATAAAAATTGTAAAGCTTAGAGCCAGGAAAACCGCATCTGAATGGAGCAGACTCCCAAGGGAAAGCGGTAAAAAACACCATTTGTGGAAATGAAATGTTTAAAAACAATGTTGCGTTGCTTCCTATTTCTGTACACAAGGGAACAATTTTTCATGGACAATGACATAGACAACACGACCTGATAGACCTTTTCTACCACTAGATTCCAGGACTGAAATCCAAGACCTATATCCTGAACTATTGAAAATATGACTAAGGACAACAGTGTTATGTTGATTTCTATCACTGGAAGATCTGGCCTTACCTCAATTTTTTAAAGAATAAAACTGGGAAACTAACTTCCTGCATCAGTAAACCTGATTGTGATAAGTGTTGCATGCAAGGAAGTATTGGATACACTGAACCTGTTCTGCAAAAACATTTTTCTGTTTGGAGGTACCACAGGAGCGCCAAAAAAAATCAAGCCTAATCAGACTTGCTGGTGTTTAAAGATTTATAGTTCATTCTTAGCCAAAAGCTGTGGTAATTAGTACCACACCAGGGCCTGGACACAATCCATTTCTTTAAGGCATAACTAGTAAAGTGCCACATGGAGTGGTTTTGCTGGGGTCAGATCTGGGACATTGTTTTCTACTTGGAAAAAGCAATCCTCTGTCATTCCTTCTCGTCTTTATGGAGACTATTTTATCTGTCACCAAATAGGAAATTGAGAGTGAAATAGCCAAAAGCATAGAGACTGGACTCAGGGCAGCAGGGAACCCATCAGCCAAACCTCCCTCCTACAGGAACAACCAACGCTGATGGAAGCTGCATAAATCCAATTCATAAGTGCAAGTAAATTAATTCCAAAACAGGCAAGAGAATGATGACATGATTTATGGCACTTTAGTTAAATAAATTTTTGCTCATGCTTTAAGAAGTTGACTTGTCTGGAAACCTGGCCTTGATAAAACTCCCAACTGCTGCAAAAGGTGAGAAACATATGATTTTCCCTGAAAGGGGCTGCAAGTTACAAATAAGAAGTTAAAAATAATTAAAGGGAAGCTTAATATAGCCATACAATGAAATCCAGTAAGCCAAATGTTAGTTGAAAGGATACGTTTTGGGTTTGTGCCAAAAGCCATCTCCACCCTCCTTCCTTAAAAGATAGCCCTCACAGGTGGCTTGAATGTATTTTTGAGCCTGTGGTGGGGCTGTAGATTCCACACAAGATTTACTAACTGAGTCAGCCTTTGTGTAACTAATACATCCATAGTTCAAGTAGAAAGTGAGATGCATCATTATGTTGCCTGCAGCTAATGCGAAACGCGAGTCAATGAAGCCCGATAGTTTGAGCTGGGATGTAATATAAGACTGAAACACAAAAACAATAGTGACAAAGTCACTGCAATTTCTGAGGCTGCTTCCTCACTCCCATAGTTCCTGTAGGAAATTCACAATGGGAAGCTCACCTGTCATATGGTAGTGGGAGATGTCTGATTGACACTCACCTCTGGCTGATCTAGGAGAGAAAGTATTGTGGGTCAAGCAATCAGGGCATAAGTTTACTGAGGACCGTGATGTGAGACAGAATATCACCTTTATCAGCTGACTGGCTGACTGAGGTTTCAAGGCTATGTTTCCATCAGTTATAGGTCTTTCATCCAATGGCATTTTTCATGCACAGATGATGTACATAAAAAGCTTGAAGATGTTTGAGTCTTCTGGAAAATGTTAAGGTTTCTGCAACCCTGCCCATGTTATCAACTTCTTTCTATATTTTGTGTAGCACTTTGGAAGAGTTCTACTTTTACAGTTCCTGTACTTTTCTTATAAAAGCAGGATTTACCATATTAATTTTCCTTAATCATGCAACATAGCTATAGAACTTATTTTACACAAAGAGGTGCCAAGTTATTTTTTAGGAAAGGAGATTAGAAATTGTTTGAAAAAATATGAAATAAAGGAAAAATATTGTTTAAAAGATGGAAGAAAGCTTGATTTCTGACATCTCTTTCAGTTTCAATTAGAAAAAATAAGGGTTCAAGAGACAAGAAAAAGAACATTATCTCCAAACCTTATCTGCATAGGACAAAATTCCGAGAAGTCTTCACTTAGGACGTATCTCTGACGGGTATGTATGGACTCTCTGAGGATCAGAAGCTCTGAGCCTCCTGATGAGTAATGCAAAAGCACTTCTGGTGGTTTGGAACAATTTCTACTTTGCTGGGTCATTAAAGGATAGACACTATGATTGCATAAAAAGAAGTTTTGCATGACTCTGCTGCCTTTCTGTGGTTTCCTGGCAGCACTGAGCTGGTTTGATCTGTAAGAGGAGAGGAAGGCTGCCACGGAATCCAGAGCAGTCTTCTAGGGAGGGAAGGGAAAATCCCCTCCTTGATTCATCACTGTCTTACGCCTGTTCTTTTTGTGACAGCAGCAAGCAATGGCTCCTACATGAGACAGCGTGACAAGAATTTAGTGTGTAAAAGGCTCATTTCACAGTTGTGTGCTTTAGCCAATGACTACCTAGGGTAGTCTGAAGAATACAGACCTAAATCCTACACAGTAGAGCTAACATTAAACTGTTGTCCCAACTGTTGCTGTTTAAATCAAACAAATGCATAAAATTTAGCCTAGAATATTTTACATATTATTGACTTGACCGCAGCTTGTTCATATTCCTTTTACCTAGGACTGGAGGCCCATGAAGAGTTCCTTTACTTCTTGAAACCTCTTTTTAATAGTACATGCCAAGGATAAATTGTGTTCAACACCTGTGTTACCCTCACATTTGTGGAAGTGGCATCATTTACCTACTCTTTAAAAGCACTTTGAAGATGATTTATTACCTACAACATGCTTTGGAAAAAAATAAAGCGCTGCATTTGTGCAATTTTTTTCCCAGAAGGACAAGGATTCACTTTACAAGATTCAGCAAACTAGAGACTGTTCAAACAAATCGAATTAATTTCAAAGGTTATATATTACTTTCTAATAAGATTTGGCAGGATTCTCCTGAAGCTGAAGAGTCCCCACACTTCAGATCTTGTGAACCTCATCCTGAAACCATTCCAGCTTGGAAAGAAAGACTGGCCCATTCCAGGAGTCTGAATTGCAGTGCTCCTTCTTTCTTCACTGAACCCTGCAGTTTGATGCTGTGTTATCCTGTGTACAGCATAGTTATCTGTGGAACAGCAAGGATCAGAATGGGAACGGTTTCAGGAGTGGAAAAAGATATACAGCAATTGAAAGGACTTTATTATATGGACTTTACAGTTCTTATGTGTTTACAAATATGTACACTGTATGATTTGCCTACAGTTGTAATACCCGGGCTTGCCCGGGCATGCCTGGTGCCTGTTCCCTTCTTCCCTGCTTCCCCCTCTGACTGGCTGAATAAGCTGCAGAGATGAGAGAGCTACCATTCGTCCTTTCCTTCCCCGGTTCCTCCCCAGTTCCTCCGTCTTCGCCCGAGTCCCTATCCCTATTTGTTCCCAGGTTGTCTGTCTCATGCTCCACCCCATTTTCTGGTGCATTCCACACCGAAGCTCATAAAAGCCCTGCACACTTTCAATAAACTAGCATTGCAACCTCAAACCTCGTCAGACCCCTTTGTGCAGTGCCGCAGCCCTTCACCGCTCCCCCTCGGACCGTGGCAGTTATCAGCCATGGATTTTGTATAACGGATTAATGACACAACTTTTGGGGCTGAAAAGGGATACTCCACTCTCAGCTGTTTGCAGCACTGTCTGGGAATGGCAGAGGGGAAAGAAGTGACTGCTTGAGTGCCCTCTTTTCCCCGAGATTGTCAACTGCTGTTACAGAGTGAAGGTCCCTTATGAAGCACAGATCAGGAAAACCCCCGCTCCTGTCCCTGACAATCACCCAGCCCTTCCTGTGGCAGGAGAGAAATGAAACAGGAAATATTTTTTATTCTAAATATAAGATGAGCTCTTTAGGAGGTTGAAAACTTCAGAGTGTATTTCACACTTTCCAGGAGGTCACAGCAGTGGAAGTCCACATGAGTTCAGTGGTGTTGCTGTCTATCTGTGCAGTGTTAAGAGACTGGCATTGGGTCTGGTGACTGCAGACCACGAGACTAAAACGTCAATATCCCTTTTTTTTTCAAAACAGAGCAGTCACTCGAGCTTCAACTTGTTGAAACCAGCTCACAAAGAAGTCATGCTGTCTGCTATGGTGTGGGAAATTGTGTCCCTGCCTCAGTGAAGCTGAGAGATGTTTCATACTGTATACAGTACAGTACATAGTAAGTTTAACAAAAAAAGCCTTTGAAACATTTGTTTTCATAGGTGTTTCATGAACAAGTCTGGTAAGACAGGCTGCAACATCAGTTTTTCTTGAAATAATATATAAATATGAGCATGAACTCACAAGGGAAACTTGCAGTGACATTGTCTCCAACCTATCAAGAGTATTCCCTGTGGAAGCCAAAAAAAAATCTGCATGAAACATGCTCTAATTTGGGAGTGTAAAATGGAAAGATTTACTTATCAGCCATTTCTAATAAGGGAACAAAATATATTTGAAAAGGAAGATCAGACCTTCCATGCCTGTTATCTTAATCTTTCCCTATTACTCTTCCATTTTATTTCTCAGTCCCTCCCATAGCTCAGAAGTCTTATCTTCACTTGTACTATATCTTCTGTGACTCAGTGTCAGGTACAAAGTCCCTCCCATAGCTCAGAAGTCTTCTTATCTTCACTTGTACTATATCTTCTGTGACTCAGTGTCAGGTACAAAGATAAGGGGTGTCTTCAACCCTTAGTATCAAATCTCTTCTTGAAGCTAACTCCTGCCACCAAAGAACCATGGAATTATTAAAACTGATGTTAATTTAACAAGTAGCATTCTTCACTGCACCATATGTCTGTCCACCTGTCCTTTTTTCATTTCATCATTCATTTTCATGGCTAGGCTTCGCGAACGAAGATTTAGGAAGGCTCTATCCACATTTGTTACAAGCACACTGGTGGCTAATAAGGCCAATGCGAGATAGACATGTCCGATTGCAAAAGGCACAACAGAAAGACTCCTTAGGTGGTATATTCTGCAAGGCACGATTCTTTCTGCGTTGTCTTTTCTCCTCGAGAGTGATCCTGCGTGCTTTCTCAAAGGCATCAGCAGTGTTATAGATGGTGTGTCTCCAGGCCTCTCAATTGGAGGTCAGAGTAGACCAGTTATGTTGATCAATATGACCGAGGCTGAGATGTTGTTTCAGGGAGTCCTTGTATCTTCTCTTTGGGGCTCCTCTCTTGCAGCAGCCAGTGGCAAGTTCACCATAAAGCAAGATCTTAGGGAGGCAGTGGTCCTTCATCCTTGAGACGTGTCCTGCCCATCGCAGCTGTGTTCTCAGTAACATGACCTCAATACTTATAATTGTTATTCTAGAACAGATGTATTGGTCACATAATCTGACCAGTGGATGTTTAGGATTGTACAGAGACAGCGTTGATGGAAGCGTTCTAAGAGACGCAGGTGGTGGCAGTAGATGACCCATGATTCAGATCCATATAAGAGGGTAGACAGTACTATGGCTCTGTAAACACTGATCTTTGTACTTTTCTTCAGGTGTTTATTTCGCCAAACTCTTTTATGAAGCTTTCCGAAAGCACTATATGCCTTTGCTAACCTGTTGTCTATCTCTCTGTCAATCTTACTATACGAGGAGATGAGGCTACCTAGGTAATTAAACTGCTGGACTGATTTGAGCTCTGATTGGCCAATGGTGATATGGGGATGATGGAAGACTTCCTGAGGTGCAGGTTGATAGAGAACTTCTGTTTTCTTTAAACTGACTTCCAGCCCAAAGAGCTCAGCAGCATCTGCAAAACAGGATGTTAAACGCTGCAGAGTTGCTTCTATGTGGGCAACAAGGGCAGCGTCTTCAGCATAAAGAAGCTCCCGGACAAGATGGTTTAAGGTCTTGGTGTGGGCCTTCAGCCGCCTTAGGTTGAAAAGGCTTCCATCAGTATAGTATCGAATGTAGATACCATCCTGATCATCAAGGTCTGCTGTGGCCCTTTGGAGCATCATGCTGAAAAAGACTGTGAATAGAGCTGGTGCAAGAACGCAGCCTTGTGTCACACCATTGGTAATTAGAAAGGGCTCAGAAAGTGCATTGCCATATCTGACTTGGCCGCGCTGATCCTCGTGGAGTGAGATGATCATTTTAAAGAATGTTCCAAAATCTGCCATAGACCTTTTCTGCTCACAGTACTGAAAGCCTTGGTGAGATCAACAAGGGTTACATAGAGACCTTTATTATGTTCCCTACACTTGTCTTGCAGTTATCTGAGAACAAACACCATGTCTGTGGTACTCCTGTTGGCTCTGAAACCAGGTAGAATTCCTTCTGCGATAGCGGGTATTAATCTGTTCAAAAGTATTCTCGCCAGGATTTTGCCAACAACGGAGAGCAGAGTAATACCATGGTAATTTGAGCAGTCTGATATAATACCTTCCTTCTTGTACAAAATGATGATGACTGCATCACGAAGGTCTTATGGTAGTTCACCTAGTTCCCAACAGCGCACCACAAACTCATGGAATTTAGCATGGAGTGCAAGGCCCCATGTTTCCAGACTTCAGGTGGAATTCCATCAATCTCAGCTGCCTTGCCAATTTTTACCTGCTGTATGGCCTTAAGGGTTTCTCCCAAAGTGGGGGCAATATCCAATTCATTCTTCACCAGTTGTTGTGAGATGCACTGAATTGCTGAGTCTTGAACTACACGGCTAGTACTGAAGAGAGTCTGAAAGTGTTCAGACCATCGATTCAGAATGGAGGTTTTATCTGTCAGAAGCGTTTGACCATCTGCGCTGAGTAGGGGGCTTTGGGCCTGGTATGTAGGCCCGTATGCTGTTTTCAAGGCCTCATAGAATCCTCTGTGATCACCTGTATCTGTGCATAATTGAGTTTTTTCAGCTAGATCAATCCACCACTGGATGTCACAGAGTTTCTGTTGGAGTTTGATGCATGCAAGACGAAAGGCTGCTTTTGTTACGTGACAGGAAGGCAGTGCAAGGTGGGCTTGGTGAGCGGTTCTCTTCTTCCTCAACAATTCCTGGATCTCTTCATTGTTTTCATCAAATCAGTCCTTGTTCTTCTTGAAGGAGAACCCTAAAAATTCTTCAGAGGACTGCTGGATGCTGTTTTTAATACGGTGCCAGAGTGTTTCAGGAGAGGGATCTGAAGAGCCTATAGAATGATTTTCAAGCCCGGTTTGAAGATTTGCCTGGAATCTGTCTCTCACTGTGGCTGATTGGAGATTGTTAACTTGGAGTCTTCTCCTTGGGATACTGCCCCTTTTAGGTTTGAATTTAAGATTGAAGTTAAGTTTACAGCGCACCAGCCGATGGTCTGTTTGGCATTCTGCACTGGGCATCACGCGGGTATGGTGGACATCGCGAACATCCCTCCGTCACACCAAGACATAATCAATGAGATGCCAATGCTTAGATCTAGGATGCATCCAGGTTGTCTTCAGATTATTTTTCTGTTGAAAGATAATATTAGTGATGGTGAGTTGTTGCTCCGCACAGAATTCTAGCAGAAGTCCATCATTATCATTGCAGTTTCCAACACCATGCTTGCCTAATAGTCCTTTCCAGGTTTCAAAGTTCTTACCTACTCTGGCATCGAAATCACCAAAGACAATGATCTTATCATCTGCAGGAACCTTTTGGGTAAGGTGGTACAGGTCAGTGTAAAATTTATCTTTTTCAGCAGGGTCAGCTTGGAGAGTTGGGGCATATATACTATAGAGGACAACATGCTGCTTGTTGTGTAGTGGAAGGCGTAAGGAGATAATGTGGTCAGAATGACCTGTCGGCAGATTTTCGAGTTTAGGAACAATAGAGTTTTTGATCATGAAGCCAACTCCTGAGAGATGCCTTTCGGTTCTAGGTTTACCTGACCAAAAGAGGGTGTAACCAGCACCATGTTCTCTGAGGCTGCCTTCCTCATGGAGACGGACTTCAGTGTGAGCAGCTATGTCGATGTTGAGACGTGATAGTTCATGAATGATTAGGGCAGAGTGACGCTCAGGGCGACCACTATTCGCAGAATCAAGCATGGTTCTGATGTTCCAGCATGCGAGAGTCAGTTTGGTTACACCTTTGAAGACAGGTGTATGCCTTTGTCTCTTGATCTTTGTGTGACCGCATTGGAAGAAGATGCCCGTTGGTCTGCGGTTTACCAACTGGGTGAAGGTGGAGATGAGCTTTGTTTAGGCCACCTTTTCTAGGCCCCTCTCCGAGTGGAGCAAGCAGTGCTGTCCTTGAAAAGGCTGCTTGGTCGTTCAGGGTGCTGCCCCAAGAGACTGTCATCTCCAGTCAGTCTCAAATGACCAATATCCTGAACCGCCTGCATGCAGGGTTGGGTCTAGGGCTTCCAGTGCACCTTTCACCTGCCGTTTCGACCCTTGCCAGTCGCTACAGGGCTTTGTGAATGTGGGTAAAGCCTTCAAGCCTGCGCGATGGATTTTTTAGGTGAGATGCAGCATGCGTAGAACTGAACCCACCCTTTAATCCTAAGGTTCATCTGCCAGAGCCGAGTGAGCTTGGATGGTGGTAACAAGGTCCTCAGGACGTAGGTTTGATTAGAGTGTCCGTCTCTTAGATGGATGGCCTTACAGGGCTATGCGAGCTCCATCTGCCCCAGTTTGGGATTAGAGTTGTCCTTCTCCTAGGATGACTGCCAGAAGGCTAACGAGCTCATCCTGCCCAAGGGTGTATTGTATCTGACCCTATATTTTTGACCTGTCTCGCATGGGCGACCCTACTGAAGGCATGTACCATCGCCAGTGTAACTCGCAACCACATAGGGTTACAAAGGCTACATTCCTACTATTAAAACAATTAGGGCAAGTCTTTCACTTCCTACTTTTCTGCCACCTATCTATATTCAATCCCAAGGAAATACCCAGGAACAACCCCTTGTCCTGACCACCCTTGCAGGATGTAACAAATATATCCAGAATATACTGAGCCTGGGCAGTAGCTGCAGGTGAGCCAAAAACAAACAAATGAACAAAACCGTTCCGGCCCCCATACCCATCCAGGGCTCAAATACCTCTCAGGTCCTAGCCCGGCCGATACCCTCAACCCCCCAGAAGAAACCATTAGCCACCCTGACCCCTGACCTTGTCCTCCCTCCACCGTGTTACCTCATATCTTCCCATGCACTGCTTACCTGTGACACTTCATGCAGGGTTGCCCCACCCACCCTCTCGCCCGCCTGCCTGCCCGTCCAAAGGACCCCTACAGCCCACCCACAGCCCACCCGGCACCCTTCCCCTCCCCCAAACCGGGACGGCAAACCTCTGTGTGCTGCGAGGTTTCCTCTCTCCTCTCCCACGAGGGTGCAAGGCCACGCCGGCGAGGCTCCCCCTCACCTTTCCTGCGCCGGGGGCAGCCGGGGGAGGCCCCGCGGGCTTGATGGGGGGGCTCAACCTCTCTGCGGCCGCGCGTGCTTCTGGAGGGGGGGCCGAACCCCACCTGTCCTAACAGCAAAATAAATGTGTTAGCTTAAACCAGCATGTTTTAGCTTACATCTAGATGTCCTAAGAACACGTGTTGCCAGTCATGGTGGCTTGCCAAATCAGAATATTAAATTGCAGCTAATTGCATCCCCGTCCTATAAAGTGAAAACTAATTTCTTAAATCAGACTTGTTCAAGCAAGATTTTCTCTTCCTTTCTAATCACATAGAAATAACAGTTTAGTACCAGTGCTTTACCAACAGAAACAGACTGAGTGGAAGTTTGTATTTCAGACTCATACATGTCTTTTATTTTTACTATGATAATTTCATTGAGCTCTACTGGGTACACAGTAAGGAAGAAATCTTTCCTGAGACATCATTCAATCTCAAGAAGTAGGTCTGTATAAATGTGAGTCTGCAAACATTGATATGACATAAAATTTTTCGCCAACAAAGAGAGATGGATATTTCACACAAGTAAATATTTAAAGCAAATAGTGTGCAAGATCACTGTGTGGGAGACCTGAGCCAGCTCTAAGGAAACTAACCCAGGCTCCAGGAGCTTTTTACTTAATGGCTTCATGCTGACTCTCCTCTCCAGGTCTGTATTTGGTGCTAGCTCAGGTAACACAGAACTCTGCAGCCTGAACGTGGCCTTTAGGAACAGAACTAAATATTTATAGATCTTCATTCAAACTAAGACTTCATTGTAATTCAACTTCAAAAGACTCTTCTTACAAACCTCTCAAGAATTCTATGACAAAAAATAAAATTTCTGGAAAGGGTAAATTCTCTTAATTTCACATTAGATAGCACCCTTTGTGAATATGCCTCCACCTAGCAGCAGATAGTTTGAGATGTCATTGCCATTAAAATAGATTTTGATGTATAATCTTGTACATTAACAAGATGTAAGTGACAGTTATAATGACATAGGAAAGTGAAAAATACTGTCTGATATTTGAATTGAATTTTCAGTTTGTGAATGTAAATTGAGTCTCCTTGTTTACTTGAGCTTGAACACCGAGCCTATAAGCTTAGTTTAATATCTAAAGCAGACTCATCAAATATTTAAAAGGAATTAACCTATTCCTTCTTTACTGAAGTTAGTACAGTTTCAAACAATGTTCTCCTCCATTTCTCATGGAAGCTCCAGTGCTTCCACTTCATCAAAAAAGTATTTCAAAGTGTTGCAATCCTATGCAGTTCTGGTAGGATCAATTCCATTTATTACTTTTGACCATCTTTCCTTTTCACTTATTCACATGACTGAAAAGCGATAAACCAATTTCAATTTAGGCAGCCCAAAACTAAACTGAGATTGATGGTCAAGCATAACTGAGCAGCTTTCAGAGCTGCTAGTGATTGACTAAGACTAGATCTGTTTAAATGACAAGAAGATATTTTTGAATGATTTTTCACAGACACCATTTTATGGTTCAGTTGAAAACTTTAATTAATAATTATAACCAGGTTTACATGTTTGTTCCACTGCTTTTCTGGGAACCTCAGTTATCCCAACTGACATAAGAAATGTATCCAATAAATAGGATATTCTGAAAATAACGGGAAGTGGTACAGGACATAAATTTTAGCTCTACTGTTTGAAACACAAGTCATTGTATTATTTAATTTTTTAATTAGATCAATTTTCTGAAAATTGCATCTTTTCCAGGTAAATACCAATAGTGCTTGATATATCATAATTTCCACAAAGTTATATGGAAGATCAAAATGTAGAACAGATGAAAGGGAAAAGTTCTTTTTGACTGGTACTTTCAACGTAGTGGATTATGGATTTGGCCTCATTCTGTCACTCCGAAGAACATAAATATCACTGAAGAAAACAGACTAGTGATATTCTTCAAAATTGTGTAAATATATTCCATATTACCTTGTGTATATGCAACTCTTGATCTTCATCTACTGCAGCACTGATGTTATTGTTACCATATGGTTGGCCATGTGCCTTCATTTACCATGGTTCAATGGTCCAACAAACAAGAGAGAAAAAGATTGGAATCACATTCGGTGCATGTAACTGATGAAATAAGGATATGTAACAGAAAAAGCAGTAAGCCAAAGGAGAAAAACCTTCTTCAGTGAACATGAGCACATGCCAAAAAATAAGGAATTTCACTTTTTATGACAATTCTAATTTGTGAGCAAAATCCAGTGGCTATAAGGGCAATACGTACTTAATGCTTTCCCTCTAGCTCTTAGGTTCAATGCTTTTGGCTTTGCTTTACAAGAATTGCTCGATGAAGGAACCACTTAAAGTGATGAAATATACAATATACTAATGCCCATCCAGTGATATATAACAAGGCTTGCCTGCATTATATAATTCTTTGGTCTGTGGATTAATCCTGGCAGTTGTTTTCTAGTAAATATCAACCCTTGGTGGATCATGTTGAATCATTTACCTTGAAGTACGGGTTTCATTGTCATTCAACTAAACAATAACGCTTTGTTTACTTAGCTGGATTCAGGCAGTGTAAGTTACCCAGGGTATCTGCAGAGTCAATTTTAGAGTATTATCTCTGTAAAACAATTCTGACAAATGCACAAAATGCACGTCTGTATTCCTTTAAGACTTTGGGGTGAAATAAGCTCAGTTTACCACATCTAAACATTATGTTGCAACTATACCCACTTCCTCTCATCATTTCCCTCTAGTTAGCCCTCAAGCCAACCAAATGTGCTCATCTGAAGCTAACAGAAGATTCTAATAAAAACCACGAATGTGCCTATGCTGTACTAGTGCAAGACTGAGCCAGAGGATGTTCGCTGTAACATTCTTTATTGCCTGGGTTTAAGAGTTTGAATATCTCTTACATGGTTATTTCCAATGCATCGGTTTGGCACAAAGACTTATTGCCATGTATCCCAGAAGACTATTCCATGCACAAAAGAACCTCTCTAAACATTGACTTGCAATTTCTGTTGAAGAAGAAATGTTTGAGGAAACACTTTTTTGGGGAAGAATGAACACTGAACTTGGGTGATATGTGCATAGAAGACTGCAAAGATGCAAGTAATGATGTGATTGCTATATGGAGAACAAATGGATAGGAGTAATTAAAAAATAAAATAGCTAGCACAGGAAAATAGGCTTGGATAACTCTGAAAAGGCCCATGGCCAAACTGGGGTCCAGATATTCTGTGCAAGAGAGTCCATAAGAAGTAGAGAAACATCAGAACACCAAAATATAATGGTTGTCTAGTGTTTAAATATCTGGACAGCCTAATACCTTCTTCTTATCTGATTGTCAACAACAAGGAATCGATTGCATTTGTCCAACCCTCATTGCACTCTACAGTTTCCCGAAGAGGGGATTTGGAGAGGGAGGTGCTGATCTTTTCTCCCTGGTATCCAGTTATAAGAAATGTGGGCATGATTAAAAAATACACCATAGGAGGTTCAGATTGGACACTGGGAAGCACTTATTTACCAGGAAAATGGTCAACACTGGAACAGGCTTCCTAGAGAGGTGGTTGGTGCCTCAAGCCTGTCAGTATTTAAGAGACATTTGAACAATGCATTAACAACATGCTTTAACTTGGGCAACCTTGAATTAGTCAGGCAGTTGAACTAGATAATACTTCTCAGTCCCTTCTAACTGAAATAGACTATTCTATTCTACCTACTTACCCCTACATAGTTCTGAGTCAAGGCAAGGCCATTCTGAGCATGGAAAACAACTCAGAGGCAGTAGTACTCACAAGATTTTATTACAGTCAACATTTGGTAGGATTAAGAAAAAGGGATATCATAGTGGAAATTCTCTGCAGTGCTTCCCATTGTTTGCTGAACATCTGAGGAACTAGAGGTGAGTATTTTTGTACAAGACTCAGCCAGGTTAGCAGGGAGTTGCTAAATGGGGCTGTACAAACTAGAAATGAACCCACTGGCATTGAAGCAAATTTAAAGAATGTAAGAGATGCAATGACTACTATAGGCCTTTACTTCCCATTAAACATGATAATGTTTGCAATTAATGAGAGAAAAGGTCTGTGTTATTTTTTGAATGTCATTTGTCCATTGGACCTGTGTGTCTTGTGTGCATTCCACATGGAGTGGGGATAACAAAAGAAAAGGCTGCTGTAACTTTTAGGTAGCTAACCACTGTTGGTGAGTTTGAGTTGGCCAATATTTTTTCTCCCTTGTTTTCTGTATGTGTACTATTGCTACTCAGGAATATTTGTTAGCCTCTTAGTCTCCAAGAGACTAATATAATCACAGAATCACAGAATTATATAATCTAATAATTTAATGAAATATTTCTTCCACATGTATATTTAACATGTATATACACTTCCATATGTATATGTACATTTGCTTATACTTTGCAAATAGACGCTGCTATGGAGAACAATACGTGTTTCTAAAGATAATGAGAAATGAGAACTGCAGCAGTATTAAAGGTGGAACAGTTGGGTATGACAATTTGGGGATGTTAGGCAGGTAAGGGCTAAGGCCATAGAAGATCAGTGCTCAAGTGTTAGACTATGCAGATAAAGAACATGGAGTAACTGCTGACTTTTGGCTAATGAAGAGCACAGTTTCATTTTCTGAACCTGGGCCAAAAATGCCAGAGACCCCTATACTGCACTGTAAATACTGAGGAGCAGCAAAACACCAACTCATTAAACTGAGGCACCACAAGGAAAGTAAAACAAAGAAAGAAGGGAGCCACACAGGAGTCCCATAGTCCTGATGTTTTGCTCTATTTTACAGTGAAATGTAGCAAGTTCAGATTTTGGAGGTTCCTACTGAAAATTTAAATTACTCCAGCTTGTGCTCTCACCTGGCAACATAGAACACTAAGTTATACTATCAGGATGCATGAGGATAAACAACATTTCCATGCGGGCAGACACTGTTTCCCAAGACTGAAAACAAGCAGCACGGCTGGGGAAAAGATGTTGAACAACTTGGAAAATCAACAACAGAGAGTGTTGTTGCCCCATCCTTAATCACAACACTAGTTTTCCCCCAGTCACAGAGTGTGCTGCTTCATTTCCTCTTTTGCACCTAGATGACTTCAGAAGGGAGAGAAAGAAATCACCAAATAAAAAGTATAATCCACATTAGAGTCCTAAATCCCTTTTATACCCACAGTCTCACTTCAGCAGTGTACTGGATATACTCTTACTTCTCCTCTTCATGGACATAAATCTGATATTCCTGGCTGTGCATGTCCTACCTGAAGTAGAAGGGGAATTGCCTCCTAACATTAATTACAGTCTGGGAAATAAAGGCACTTCATTGGCAAATGAGACCTCTGGGATTGAAATATTTTACCCTGAAAGATCAAGAACCTCATTTAACTTACCTTATGTAGCTCCAGGGCAGAAGGCGGCTGCTTCCCCCTCAACTTGGTTGTGTCAAAGTTTTTTTTTTAAGAACAGCTACCATGAGTTGTCACGCTGTAAACTATAAGCACAGACTTTTAAAATGAAAAATGTAAAGTGAATTTGTATCTGCCTTACACAGGATTGGCACTTGCAATATTTCCTGATGCTTCCACTGTGTCATTGGTGAAAGCCCCAAACACTTTCTTTGCTTCCCTTGGAAGGTAATTGCATAGTAAAACAAGTTTTATTTTTAGACAGTCATTAATTTTATATAATATTTAGTGCAAAGTTACTTTAATTTCACATTTGAATGATGCTTCCAATGACATCTATATTAAGCTTCTCTCATTAAATATACTTTTATTTCTATTATTATTGTTTCTGTTTCAGGGATGGGTGAAGCACTACTTGTTCAGGCCTCCATTTTCCAAATTCGTTTCCTACCAAAAATTCTAGAAGGGCTTCACCGGGAACTGAGGTGAAAATTCAGTTTCTGTGACTGATGGTATGGTTGGGTGGATCCTGCCTTGAATCCCCTGTTTCCTAGACGCAGTTCACACCCACGTTAGAACAACCTCACTCATGCAAGCGTGAAGTGAGTATTTCCCCTGCCAAGAACGCTGTGTGACCATGGAGGAATGGGAGGAATGAGTTTCCTTTCACACTCGATTTGGTAATCTGCTACCAAGACACAATATTTGCCACTGAAAAAGGCCTTACAGCAACAAATCACTCAGAATACTGGGAAACTAGTGGGGAAATCTGCTATCAAAGAAGACCGTGTATCATATACTGTCATGTGAGTACTCATCCTTTCATTCTGTGATATTGTGTAAGCATGGCAAACAAGTAGCCATTGTGTAATATTTCTGATATAATGTCATGTTTTGAAACCCACTCAAGATACTTTCTATTTGCTGGATTTCATCCTACAGTTTTACTGTACTATTACTAGGAAAACATGCTGAAACTTACATGAAAAAATTTAATGTTCTGTTCTTATTCTCTTCCAAATTCTTTATACATCTCCAGATTGTACAAGAATTCTCTATTAAATATTTTGAGTTCTTTTGGGAAAAGAATACAACAGCATACATTATACATCAGTCTTTCAAGGAAAAAAAAAAAAAAGAAACTAAACAGATCCTGAGACATCCTGAACACAGAAAGACTGACTATCCTGTCTACTGAAAGGTCTTGGGAACCCAAAGAGATATTGCCTCCCACGCACCTGAATAACTCAAAGTTTTTCAGCCACAAAAAATAGTGAGATGTGGAATCAACCCTCATTACAAGCCAGGAGCCATATTTGAACCTATATCTTCCCAAACAGAATACCAACATGTTCTTCAAGGAGAGGAGCAACTTTACCAGTTTTCATTCTGACACTGAGGGTGTTATTGAGCTTTAAACACCTTTTCAGCTTATGATACACAGAGATGCTTAGTAACTAAAATGAAAATGCGCAGAAGTGAAAAAAAACCCAAACTACTGTGTATCCTAAATGCTTACGTTATATTAGCTTTACCTGTTGCTGAATCAGGATCTGCTTCTTCACTCTTTTTTGAGATAGACTCATCAACTGGCAGTGAGATAAATGGGGCAGTCAAAGCCTTTCAAGAATGTCTGTACTCAGCTGATAATTACTTTGACAGTTAACATCTGGCCTGACATATAAGAGGACTGGTTAGTAAGCTGGATTGTGCCAAAAGGGGTTATGAGTACAAATGATGCTTTGTGAGTATCAGGGAAAGACTGAGTTGAAGTTTTATTCAACTACAGGAGGTAATTGTGTATAAAGTGTACATTATAGCATTTCAACCAGTCAGGTTGCTGCCTTCTTTTTCCCAGAGGATCCTGAGGATCTCAGTAATTTTCATGACTGGCAGAACAGGGGGAACAGCAGTAAACACATAGCTCTATTCTGCTTTAATGTAGATTGTCGGATACTTACAAGGGTGTTGCTAACAAAGAGTAGCTTCCCTCATCAGATTTCATGCATAAAAATAAAAGCAAGCTCATAAAATCTTAACATTTGAACACATATCTATCACTGTCTCTCAAATACAATTGAAAATCAGGGCTATTCCATTGCAGGAAAAATACGTTAATTGATACATTTTACTAAAAAAATCTTTTTTTCTTTTGACTTTTTTTTTTTTAAGAAAACTTATAAATAAATTAAATGCACCTCTGAGGGTAGCAGTGATGAGCAAAATTAATCTTGCTGGATGTGTAAACTTTGGATAATGAAGGCTTCCTTGTTTAGAAGAATACTTACAGTGGTTGTGTTTGTTATTAAATCTGGTACTTTTATTGGTTATAGTTTATTCATGTTAATTCTCTATTCATAAGTGGCAGAGCGAAGGCAGAGATTTCAACAGTCTTTGCTAGTTATTATGTCTTGTATTTCATTCCAATTGCTTTGGCAGATTTATTGTCAAAGAGATAGATTAATCAAAACTCATGCATTAAAATCTTTCTGCCTATCTGTATTTCTGTTTCCAGGCACAAAAATAAAAGAAATTAGCAGTGCCTTAGTAATTGAACATGAAGAGGAGTAATTCAGTAGGGCTGTTAAGTAGGAAAGACCAAGGTTTGCATTTTCCCTTGCCTGCTTCTTAGTAGAAATTTGAACTAACAACCTCAGTTGGTATCCATTTAACGTGACTAGCCAAATTCAACTGATTTTTGCAACACTTAATTTTTTTAATCTTTTTTTTATTATGCTTCTATTATTTATCTTTGTTTTTATTTAAAATATTTATCTTCGTGTTACATTCATAAATTCTGCACTCATATGACTCTTGGAAATGAGTTAAAAAGTCATTGCCAATTGTAATGAAGAAGAGTTACAAAACCCATTGGCTGATCATAATTCGAAGGAAAAACAAGTAAGGAAACACTACTGATATGGAGAAGTGTTTAACCTTTATGAATGCACTGGACAGCCCTCTTTAGATATTCTTCCCTCATCACTTTATATCTATCACATGACCGTAAGTACCAGATTTTACCTCTTCATGTGACACCTACTAAGAATGATGCCACTGTCATGAAAGAAGACAAATGCTCAGATACAGAGAAGACTCTACAAACAGGTCCTGTATAAATAAGTTCCTGTTTCATTTTGCAGCTGATCAGAACTGAAGCTCTTGTAATCTTATTTGTTCCTTCTTACCTTGAATTGTTTAAAAGGAATCAGTCTAGTTTCTTTTGCAGTCTTGATGTTGTGCATACAAAAAGCCCATCTCTATCTCTGTTTTGTTGCTCTGACTATGCAAGACCATTGGACCCCAACCCTTGCAGGGTCCACAATGCAGGGTTAGCCCAGAAACTAATTACCCTGGGACAATTCATGTCTAGAAACAAAGACTTTATGGTTGCCAGACTTTCTTCTTCAGGGTTAATTTAGTTTCTTAAACAGAGATGTTCAAAATACTTCTAGCACTATAATTTTAACCAGTTCTCCTAAAAGTGCTTTCATGTAAGGACAGTTGGCAGCATGCGTCAATTATTCAAGCAGCTCAGTAGTTTTGTCCTCTCTCAAGAAACTGGGTAAAAAAGTTCCCCAGACAAAAAAAGAGTATGTCTGCCTTGTCATTGTGACCTGGTAAATCCTGGATGCAGAAGTTTCCTGCTGGGACCACAGTTGTATGCTCATGATTTAGCCCATAGTCCTCTGTTCTTCTGCAGCCCAAGGCAGCCAGCCCAGAGCCAGACACAACCCTGCAGAGCACAGCCTTGGCCTGTGGCCCCCAGGGCTCCTGTCACCCCAGCCATCTCTGCTATAATGATTTAGCTCATTGTGTTTTTATGGGCAACATATAAGCTCATTGTTCTTGTATGTTTGTATAGTCCTTTCCCAAACTCATGAACTTCCTGTAATCAATTAATTAAATTTTTGTTTCACTTAATTTTTGTTTTTGTGCTGTGACTCTAAGAGGTTCAACACAGAGTTTGGCGCCTCAGAGGAGCTGAAACTAAAAACAACAGTGATTTGCATTCCTTCCCTCCCAGTCCTAGATTGCTCCATTGTATGTGGAGCCACCTGATATGGTTGCAGCTCTAAGGAGTGCTCCAGGTGGACTTGATGGGGAGAAAGGAGCTTTCTTAAACACAGGTCCAGTGGAGCTGAATGGGTAGGATCCCGCCAGAGGCAAAGTTATTCCAAATCCTTTATCATGCATAAGAGAACACACTTTACAGCTTTTCATTTTAAAGCAGAGTATATGTAAAGTAACCAATATATACATACAATTCAGGTATGTATATATTTAGATAAGATAATAGTGAAGATTATGATTCTCTGAAAACAATGTCCTAAGATCGTGCCAAAAAACATGCACCATTCACGTACGGAGAAAGAGCTCTCCCCAATGTTAAATTGAGACTAAAATTTCAGCATGTGGGATCAGACAACTGTGCTTCTTGGTGGTTGAATAGCTAGAGGCTTGGAGTCTCTGGGAAGGTGAAATGTCCTCCTGCAAGACAGATAAGAGCATAGAAATCTTTATTTTTGGTACCTATGATGCCCAAAATGTATAGATTCTCAGGCAGAAAGGGAGCCAAGAAAATGAAATCCTGAAGTCCCATTCCAAAGTACTCTCAGGACAATGTGTCCTGCTGTCAGCCTGTTACCTTTTCAGTTGTTCTAGGCTGCAAGGGCAGAATTGAGCAACTAAATATGTAGGTCTGAACATGCAGGATTCAAAAATATCACTACATTGCCTCATCTCATCATTGTGAAGTGAAACTTATTTTTCTGGAGATAGTAAACACCTGCAGAAGCCATTGTCTCCAATGAAAAGTCAGACTTAGACAATATTTGATGTCTCAAGTTTGGCATCCAAAATAATTCATAGTGAAGTTGAGAACACTGAATTAGTAGGCGCTTCTCCAAACATTTGGCCTAAGTGGCAGTATTTCTAGGTTTTCAAAATCCTAACCTACTTCAGCAAGTATGTTTACAGCCCTTGGTTGAATAGAACTTTAAAAACAAATAGTGTATATTTTTAAATCAACAAGGGAGAAAACCAGTTTCAGTCAAATATAAGAGAGTGTAAAGATAATGGAAAGCTTTAAGGAAATATTTGCATATGTTTACCTGGAAGGCACATGAATTCAAGTATATAAGCTAGTATACTCTAAAAGTATGATAAAACAGAGGAACATATACTTTCAATGAACTCATATGAAACAAAACTGAGGGAGAGTTGTTTGTGTTATTAAGGCTGTCCACAGAAAAGGAATAAATATGCATCCTAAAGAATTATTAGAGCACCCCAGGTAGAAGTTCACCTCTTTGTATGGGTATCACTAAGAAATATGTACAGGACAAGCAATAGTTGCAGAATACACTAATGACACTTCCTGGCACAAATAGGACTGAGGCATTGCCATGAATTTATACCAGAATAAAGAAACTCTTTTCATGCTCACTGCTTCTGAACAGATGGAAGTTATTGGCTCACCTAAATTGCTTCTCCGCTTGCACCGTGTGTTGCACAGAAGACTGTACTGCTGTTTTTCTAGGAAAACAACATGTTGCAATGTGCAATAGCAATCTAAGTGCATCGATGGGGTCATTTGCGATTCAGGTGTTTGCAGTTAACTGTTATGCCCTTTATGAAAGTTTCCAAGCAAATGAAAAAGGATAATTATTTTTCACGAATTTTGGGATTTTTTTCTTTCAGCGAGGGGTCTTCAAGTCAAATTGAATTTTAAAGGAGGATTGTTGCCATAAAGGTTTATAGAGGGTTAGTTCCAAATATTCCTATTTGTAATTAATTAATACGTGATCTGGCCGATGCTGTGGGCCTTGTTTACAGTAGCACTGTAGAAGAACATGGGCGTTTCAGTGAGTCATGAGCTCAGAATTAGATTTTCACATAATGGAGCATAACAACAGAGTGAAATTTGGAGAATGTCTGTATTTACAGACAAGAAATTGTGGTAACTGGTATGTAGTAGCTGCTGGTCATGCATAATCAGAAAAAGTTCAGTGAGTAGTATCTAACCTGAATGTTTCTACTTGTTGGAACACTTGAAATGGGAAGAAAGGTAATTGGAAAGGAGCCCTTTCTCTTACCCATCTGCAGTTATAGGTTTTGGAGGGAGCTGAAATTGCTTATGCAGGAGGAAAAGACTGAAGTAGTGAAAGAGACAGAATGTACCAAGAGTGACAAGGGGCAGAAAAGCAATGTTGAAGGACCAGACTCCAACCAAAGAAGGTTTCAGAGTGCTGAAGAAACAAGCTCAGGGAAATACACATCCCTGTGTTTTTCTTAAACTACTCAGGACAGACATCTACATGTGTTTTATATTCCAAATATGTACTGTAATCAGAAAGACTGACACCTTAAGGGTTAAACTCACCTTATGGATGAGTTTCAAAGGTGGCAATTTAAGCTGCAGGCAAATTTGGGGAAGAGAACAGGTTTCAGGGCAAAGGGCGGCAGTCTTCTATGCAAGAAGGCAAAAGCTGCCTTGGGTGTTAAACTGAACTGTAGTCTTTTGAGATCCAGGAGCAACTTGGACAAATAGATTTGTGGACTGAGACCTAACACAAAAGAGTGGTGGGGGCAGTCAGCAAGACCTTTACAATAAGGATGGACAGAAGACACAACTGAGTCTTTCTGTATCCATTTAATCACCTGAAGGCTTCTACTCCTCCACCTATGGCCTTGTGAATAACTGTGTTAAATGCTTCCGGGAAACCTGGCAGTGGTACTAGCACTGCAGGCCAGTTGCTGGCCACCGTCACAGGGGACATCAACCATGAGTGCTGCTGGGTCCATCTCTATGTCATGTTTGGGTCTGAACTTTGCTTATGTGTTCGACACTCTGACTCAGTTTTACAGCACTTTCTTAAGAGGGAACTTTACTCTTGGTACCTGTCCCATGATTACTAGAAATAGCTGTGCTGTATGAAAGTTTTCAGATTCCTTGTATTTTTCAGTTTGTCCTGGTTTGTTTACCTTCTCCTCCTCCCTTATTCAGTGTTGCCAAGTTACCTTTGCTTCTCATTGGATAAGTAAGCAGAACCAGATGCCAAATGAGGTTCAAGGGGACCAGGGAAATTCAGCTGCCTCCCTCTAACCCTGAACAAGTAAGTTGACGCACACCTTCCATTTCAGAAGAGAATTGAGGTTTTGTTACATTTTGGAAACCAATAGCAAAATCTGTTCAGCTACAGCATTACCCCAGGCCGCCTCCAAACATTACATGGCTATTTGAGTGATCAAAACAAAAGCAAAATAAATTAAGAGCAAGAATCATCTCTGCCCTATTGAGAATTTCTATTAAAAATTGGAAGCCTTTTCCTTTACTGATGCTTCAGGCATGCCTGCAACAATAGAGTTGGAAGCACTTTCTGATCTAAACCCAAAGGCGTAATTGTCCCGTTGAAGTCAAACAGTGGGGCAATATCTGTTTGGTTTTAGTTAAAAAAAACTATTGTCTATATATATTGCAGTTAGTAATATGATATACTTTTTCTTAAGTGTGTTATTCCATACTTACATAGCAAGGAGGCATTTTAGTAAACTCTCATTTAGATGAAAGAGGAAAGCAGGATCGTTTCCTTTCTGTTAAAGGGGACTGATGAATGCTTATGCTGAAAACACCAATAAATCTTCAGTTCTTTCTTTCGAATTCCTTATGTTCTGTTTCCCAAAGGTTCTGGGTTTACAGTACAAGAGGAGTGCATGGGGTCCTTAAACAACTTTAAATGGTTTTGCAGTTTGAAGCTGGGGGTAATGTTTTTTTGGCCTTCTTCCCGCAACCAGTTTCTTTCAAACATTGCAAAAAGGTTGCATGTTGTTCCTTCCTTCAGTGAGGCTGTTTACAGGGTCTGCTGTTAATTCATAGTGGCGAAGTATTTCTCTTTTGTTCTTCCACAGTTCTAAACTTGAGGGATCATCGAATGCGCTGCAGACAAGAGTGGTTTCATCCACCCTGATTTGCAACACAGCTAAGCTATCTCAGCTTGAGGAACTTCCTTGTGTTTCTGCGCCAGTCTCCTGAATGGATTCCTACCAAAGTCTTCAAAAATTCAGGTGAAACATTTAATCTTTTGCCATGGAGATATCTGGTTTCTGCTGTGATGTGAAATGAGAAAATGCTGTACTCAAACAGCCGATGTTCAGTGATTCATCAGCAATGTGTATTAAGCGAGGCTTTAGTTGGCAGGTTTGAACAAAAAATATTCCTTTTGATAGACTGGGGATCTCTGCAAACTCCTGTTTACTTTTGACCTTCTAAGACAAGATCAGGCACTGATCTGAAAAGGGTTGGTTGGTGCATGTGGGGATCACTTCTATGTCTTGGGAGTCCGCTGAAGACCTCAACCTGCCTTCATGCTCACTCTCTCACGAAAGGCATAGAAATACACAGGATTTATAATATGGAGGAATTATACAGGATTTTAGGAAGCTGAAGAATCATTGCATCTAATCTTGCCCTATTTGCACAGCCATTGAGGACAAAAGCATGCAATGCCAGCCATGCAGCAGATAGAAATAGAGGGAATTTCACTCCTGACATGAGTTTGGTTACCTTTGTGCTAGTTTCTGTAGGTTAGCTCCTGCAGAAAAGCCCAGGGCAGTGGCAGCCAGATGCAAGGTATGTCCCAGCTCATGCCCTGGGCTCAGAAACCTGAAACACCACATCTCTCCCCCAGCAATACACACATCAAACGTCACCTGGTCTATCAAACTCTTTTACTTCAAGAGTGCATTTCAAAGTGGTCAGGCTGGCACTGGGTATGCCTTGAGGGATAGTGCTTCATGGCTGCTTTTGTACTGCAATACTTAGTCACACAGCATGTTTTTGTTTATAGTTGCAAAGTTTACAATTGAACCATATGGAGCAGATTTTGTTTTACTTTAGTTTATCATCAGAAATCAGCTCCTCGGCACTGAGCCCAGCTGATTTCATATTCTGTTGGTTTAAGGGAAGTAATGTAGGATTCAGTGTCTGTATATCCAGGCTCTTTAACTGACATAAACAAACAGAAAAACATTGTCTAGCATGAGTGGATGTTTACTCAGCCCTGTAGAATGGCAAAGCATATCACTATAAAAACCACACTATAAAAATAATCTGAGTCGTGATTGTTCTGAGGAATCCTGCAGCACTTACACAGTATGAGATAGAGTTATCTTTATTTAACCAGCACTCAAAACATGAATGCAAAATTGACTGAAAAATATCAGATAAATTGTTATGGTAGCTGTGTAAATGCAAAACCCAGCAGTGTCAATAGCAATCTCAGGACTTGTAAAGGAGGTTTTTCATTCCAGAGGCAAAAAGAATTTGTCTTCCATCTCTGAGGGATTAAATGGTACCCAGATCACCTGCAAATGACCTTAATGCTCCAGAAGCATTAACTAGCCACAATATCTTGTGGCCAGTCTCACTTGACATTCTAGCTTCCAACATGATCAAGGCCAGGTATTTTGGATGAAGATGCCCAGTACAGGAAGATTTTTGTTTCATTCTCCAATGATCCATCACACAAGAAGACACTTTTCCTTTGCTTAGTGATTAAACAGTCCATAAAAAGGAAACTTTTAGCAGCTTTTAAACACTTGCATCTGTCAAATATTTTACTCTTGATTATATCTGATAACATTTTCTAGTATTCCAAAAGTGAATGAACCTCCCTGGCAAAGTTCAGGGAAAGAATTATTTGGCAAATGTGGTGTTACAGTACTGGTCTGGATGGCACCCTGCTGCTTGATGGATTTGCAATCCTAAACTAGGCACTATGGCTCGTCATATAGTATTTGGAATAATTAAGCTTCTGAGCATGAGACCCTGGAAAACTAAGATGTTAACTGGAATCAATCTGACCCACCTAGTAGGAAGTCCTGAGGAGGTGGATGTGACAGAGAACAAGGGTCACTTAATGGTGGCTGATAGGAAATAGCTCTGCCCATTCAGGACTGGGGGACAGAGTCCCTACCCTACAGGAGAGAAACCAATACCAGTAGGTCACAAAAACATAGAATTATAGAATCATTAAAGATGAAAAAGGCCTCTAAGATCATCAGATCCAACCATTAACTAGCACCAACTTGGTCAACACTAAACTAAATCCCAAGTGCCGTATCTACGTGTTTTCTAAATATCTCCAGAGATGGTAATTCCACCACTTCCCTGGACAGCCTGTTCCAATGCTTGAAACCCTTTCAGTGAAGAATTTTTTCCTAAGATCCAAACTAAACCTCCCCTGGCACAACTTGAGGCCATTTCTTCTTGTCCTAGATCCTGTCACTTGGGAGAAGCGACCAACCCCACCTGGCTACAACCTTCTGTCAGGCAGTTGTAGACAGCAATGAGGTCCCCCCTCCTTTTCTCCAGGCTGAACACCCTCCTCTCCCTCAGCTGCTCCTCATAAGACTTGTACTCTAGAGCCTTCAACATGATGAGTCCTCTACCTCTTTTCTAAGGAACATTTCAGCAATGTTTTTGCTGTATAAAGAAGTGCATTCAGATGTTCTGTGTCACCAGACTTGAATATCCTTTCCTTTGTTTTTACACACTTAGATGGGCTCACACACTCTGATTTGTAGCTGTCATGTTGCCGGGGATGGGCATGATGCTTGCAAGCCATTGCTGCACCCAGTAGCTTAATCAGTTAATTTGTCAAGTTCAAGATGGCTTTCTTTCTGCAAAAACCCCACAATTTTCCAGTGCATAGTTAAAGAAATCTGGCAAATATAAAAGATAATCATAAGGTAGTGATTGCTACAATGGTTTCAAAAGGTTGCTGGAAAAAATGAGCTATCTGTTTTAAAGCTGTTTTTGAATAGCTGTCTTCTTTTCCTAGGAACTCTATTGATTAGATTTTCAAAGGTGCAAAGTTTTTAGCCCAGCTCCCTGATTATCTCATCAGTGTTAAAATACTTGTGGTGGATAATAAATACTAAATAGTGATTTATTCCTTTTTATAATTCCTGAGTATGAGGGAATTACAATATGGGCAAATCCATGGGGAATTCTGAAGAACTACAGTCACTGGAGTGGGAAAAGTACTTGGCACTTTAAATCTCAGAGGGCTTTCAGAGGAGTCCTTTCCTGAAGAATATCTCCTTCTAAAGCCATAGGAAAGACTGTAAAGTTCTAGAAGTTACCATGTTCTGGCAGTCTGTTACCATTCCACTGGTATGTCCTGCCTGAAAGGAGACATGTAGTCCTTCAAGCAAGAACCAGGAGTATATATACAGATAGTGAGTGTCTTACAACACATCCCAGTACATTACGTAGTTTAATTCAATATTCTGGGATGAACACTTCCTTACTTTTTCTGCTAAACAAACTCAACTAAAAATAAATATTTGTAATAAAGAATCCAAATTCAAATCAGGCAATCAGAAGCATATGATCGTGTCCCCCTATAAAGCTAACACTTAGCTACCATTGAGCTGTCATGAGGAAGAATTAACATTTCAACTTTATTGCAGTTCTTCTAAAGGACGGGTCCAAAGGAAGACAGCAGTGTTCAAGCAATATTAAAGGTTATACCTCATCACTTTCCTTTGACTTACACTCCTAATATGAATTTTGGCTTTCCTGCTGATTATGGTTTTATCCCTCTGTGAGTTTTAGAGGAGATGAACAGTTTACAAAATGAAACAAAATCCAGAAGAACTGTACAAGAATACCACTGTTGTAGCAATTCAGCATTTGCCTCATCAGCTGTTATTCATAGAGCTGCCATTTGAAAAAAAAAGCATTCTGAGAAATCTTCATTTAACAAGAAATACAGACGGGGACCTTCTCCACCCTGTTCTTCAGAGTAAGCAGCTGCACATCAAGTTTTCCTAAACACGTGAACGGCTCTGAAGAAAAATTAACACAATCTGCTTTTCCTGGGTCTAAGAACATTTTGTTTTCTGAAAAACGAGCTGCTTCAGGAGAAGAGGTGATCCGCACTGTGTATGACAGGACCTGACAAGCTTATATTTCTAACACTATAAAGCTGCTAGTGTGTCCTCAGTCCACTTTTAGTTCCCACCACTGATTTCTGGAAAAAAACCAGCGACCCAACATCTGAATTACACATCAAATCAGGAAAATAAATTATGTATATGTGATTTATATAAGTTTCACTACAATACATTTCCTTCCATGTGCAAGGCTTTATTTATGAAACAATACATCTGTGGTCAAGATTTTTGGTACCATGTACAGAATCATATTTCATACTAACTAAACACCAATGCAGTGAAAATATACAGTTATTGTAGGGTAAATGCACTCTTTTTTCCCCCACTAATTTCCACTTTGTCTAATCCCTTTTTGCATTTTTTAAAAAAGAATTTTGACCACAGTGATATGACATCACACATGCTACTTCATAGTACATCGAGTGAAATCCCAAGTTAAAGGCAGAATATACCCCATATTAGGGACATGAAATACAGCAATCATGTTAGCAATAGATTTTTCTAATATTCAGGCAGTCATCAGTAACTTAAAGGGCACCTGCAAAGCTCCCTCTAAAATGTAAACCAAAGACTGACTATTAAAAAGAAGGTGGATTTTATATGAAATTATTTTGAAATTGCCTATTGATAGGAAAAAGCTTGCTTTTATCTGACCAAATTTAATGTTTCTTGCTAGAAAGGAGATCCATTTCAGATGTTATCCTACATTATTTGACCTACAACAGAATTAATATTTTCATCATATTTTGGATATCCCCTTTTCCTTTTTAGAGCTTTAAGAAGAAAAAATCAGTTTCAAAATTAAGAAAAAAAATCAAAAAGGTATGTCTGGAAAGTTTCATTGTATCTTTTTCTCAGAATTGATTTTCTTTGACCTTTTACTCTTTGACTAAGTTATCTGTTGGGCTCAACAGAAACCTATAACTTGCCTCAACCAATCCAAACATGCACTATTTAGTGATTTAAAATATTCTAATGATTTCATCATATCCAACATATAGTGCTGCTTGGCCCAAGTAGAGTCCAAGAAACCCCCTGGTAATTCCCTAAATGGCTTCAGAAGTGGCCTCAGGAGTCCACTGAGTCATGGACTGTCAAAGAAGGATCAGCATCCTTATGTACCAACTCACTACAAGCCACATTATCATCTCAAACAAATTACATCTCTTTGTATTCTAGAAATTAAACCAGCATTTTTATAAAGTGTACCCTGGCCAAGCTTAAACCAGTAAACACTAATTCATCATATACAATAAACAAATCAAACAATTAAATACCCAAACCAAACCACTTAGGCTCAGAGGCAATTTTATATATAAACGACTAGTGAATACAACAGTAATCAGGGTGTGCTTTATGTAAACTAACATGAAATGTTTCCCAAAAATAAACTGTATAAGATGTCTGTACAACTCCAAGATGATCATAAAAAGCAATTTAAAATCTAAGCAACACTACCAGGATTTCAAAGTGCCCTTGAAAACATTACAGAGGTGAAGACCAACCTTTTTATTCTCTACCACTACCTTGTCTAGAAAAATATCTATGCCTCAGCTAGCTATTTTTCTCTAAAAAATTCCTCCATATTTTTGCTATTCACACAAAGAAAAGCTTATTTTGAAGTCTACAATTTCCCTGCCAGTTGTGGTTTTCCACACTCTCACAACTGTAGCCAATTTCTCAATTCATCACTAGAAAGGGAAGAAGCTGAATATTGTTACACAAAACATTTTTAGGACACAAACACCCTGAAAGCTTGTGCACAGCTTCTCTAAGGATGCCAAAAACAAGAGCATGGACACTTTTGGGCACATTTTCTTCTCACAAGTTAAACGAGCTTTTGCTACTGCTCATTTGTCATGGTAACACGCGGGCTGCTGTAGACATCTACTCTCTGCTTGTCATGGAAATATTCTGCAATGTAAGAGTTTTCAAAAGAAAAAAAAACAACCCACAGAGACCAAATTTTTTATGCCTAACACATTTTAAAGTTAGAATTTTGAAGGACAATATTTCAGTATTATGATGAACCCCACCAGAAAAAAAAAAAAAAAAAAAAAAAACAACCAAAAAAAAAGAAGAAAAAGCCACATGTTCTTTTCAGGCTGCAGGACTGCTAGCTCTGTGCGTCAGCATTGTTTTGTATGTCCAATGAAAGAGGGAGTGAAAATTGTGAGAAACAATTTTCAGGCATTACCAGCTTTGGTCTCAGCGTGTAACCTTAACAAAGCAGGAGAGCAGTTAGCTATTTACCATACTTAAGCCATCATGGGTTGCACTACAATACTTGAACTCTTATGGAGCAGGCAGAGCTGCACCTGGTCGACAGCCACATATTGGACTATATGAAATTGATGGCACGTGGTAAATTACAGGCTTCTATAGGGCACACGTGTTAAATGTTAGCCCTGAGAGGCTTGTTAAGAGTGTTACAACCCTAAAGAGCCCCTTAAAATAATAGGCTTTTATATTCATTGACTCTTGCAAGTACCACAAATTACATCTTGACCTGTCCTGTCCTGGGGATATAAACATTAGAAGTCAAGAACGAAGAAGAGAAAATTTTCCTTCAGCCACACTTAAATACATATATTGTTGTATCTTTTAGCTTTCCTAATGGTAAAATGGACTAATTATGAATTTAACAATGTCTATCATAATTACAAACAAAAATGTTTGCAAAGCTAAGGAATATAGCTACATTCAATAATAGTGAATTCATTTTCCCCTGAAACTCTAGCCATATTTCATTTGATTTTATTATAATACACATGAAATATTTAGCTAATACAGCTGATCTGACTGAAGAATAGCAGGTTTTTTTCACTGCTATCTTTGTATATCTGTATACAGTGAAAACTGGTGCCAATTTACAGAAAAAACAAAAAATAGAGAAGCTTCTTAGTAAGTCTCCCGAGACTGCTCCATGTCAATGGACTTGAACTCTAAAGTTTGAAGGCATATGAAATCTTTCTCAGCCTCCCAGGTTGTAGCATGATCTCTTCACTATTAGTTGCCTCCTTTGGTTACTTCCTTTGACCAAGAGAACCTTCTTCAGCCTCTGCACAATGAGAAATGCAGCCCAGTGCACTCCAAGGCCTGACTTGTTAAACACGACCCAACACAGACATTACATTAGATATTTAAGTGACAAAAGTTTCACAAATTCAGGGAAGATGTTTCGTGGAGACCATAGAAATTGAGATATGGTGACTGAAGAAAGGACACAGGTTGAAAGAGGATGACTGAGGAGGGCAATAGAGCCCCTGAACTTTGTACTGGGATTTATCTGAGGATAGAGGGAGAACATGAGTTTTTGAAAACATGACTTTTTATCGCTTTTTTTTCAAATTACATATTTTTCACCAAATTATATAAAAGGAGACCAAAATGAGCATGTAAAGTTTATGTAGGAAGGTAGGAAGTTTTCGTTGGAAGTTTATGTTGGAAGGTCATGGTCAGTGTAGTAGAGAGGTTTCTCAGAGTTACGAAGGTATGTATTCAGAGGAAATGTAGCACTGCTTTTACCAGCTAGCTTACCAAGACAGCTGGGTGACTTCATCATAGACTATCCACAAAGTTTCCCAACAAAGCTACAGCAGAGAGAGTCACAGTAATTCAGAAAAAATAAAATAACATCTAGTATTGTTAATGCCCAGGTGTCCAGGTTGAATATTTGTCATTAAATAGTTGCTTAATCAACATCCTTTATATTATGTGTAGGGTGAAAAAGACCAAATGTAGATTATGGCATAATATGCACATCAGAGATTAAATTTTGCCCCCTCTACAGTCAGTGGCAAAGCCTGGCTCAGTTTCTCCAGTGGTAAGCAGTTTTTGACATCCGTGTTTCCTGTTCAACCTAGCTGCACCACAGAAAAATAATCTATTGTCAGAAGATATAACTTCTTGTATCAGCTTTGTCCTATGCCAATGATTAACTTCTAGATACAATAAATTAGATTAGATGGATGTCCCTTCTAGATCATCCTGTGGTCAGTGAAGAGAGTAAAGCAGCTCTAGAGGTAAACTCAATGTTGTCACAGAAAGCAGTCTTAGGCTGGGTTGAGTTATACTAGAAATTTTGAAGTTTGCTCTGGTTTAAACAGTTCAGCCTTTAGACAGTTCATGTTAAGTGAGACAAAGCCAATCCATAATTAAGCCAATTGGAAAAGTCCTGTAGATCCACTTCCACTGTACTTTAGTATTGCATACTAGTTCTGCATGTTTTGCTTGCCTTGTGGGAAAAAGTCATACTTCTGTAACCTTTTTGGATACAGGTCACCTATCAGAGGTACAAGACTTGAAGACTCACCTATTTGTCTGGACAGTTCAGGAAAAGGAACAGTTCAACTCTCAATCTCTACTCCAAGGAAAATGACATTAGGTATTTAATGGAATCTGCATCTTCCTCACAACAACATCCATACTAAAGAGACTTGTCACTTTTTTGGTATGTGTATGGAGTAACAGAATATTCAGATTTAAACAAGTCTTGGGTAAGCAGAGAAGAAGGGAAGAAATGTTCTCCTTGTAGAGAACATTTGTTCATGTAATACAGGCATGTTTCATATGGTCAGCATTTTTTACATAGCTGGAATCGAGAAGGAAGCTGTAACGCTGAAGTGATTGCCCACAAGAAGTGGGTAACATCTCTTCAAGGAATTGAAATAGAACATTTTCTTCCCCTGAAAATGAGGTGTGGATTCCTCAGCACTGCATAATAGCTGAACAAGGTTTTTCCTTTTAATAGGCCATGTATTTGGATTTCACAATATCTCATCACTTCAGCCACAGCTGGTGACCATGCCAGGAGCACTTCTCACGTATCATTTGCAATGTTTTCTTTCCAATTACTCCAGGGAGAGGAGAGGAGAGAAGTACGTGGGACAGAACTAGTTCCTAGTGAAAATTTTACCATTAGTCTCTTCCACAATAGCACTACTCAGAACTATGCTGCTGGAGTGCTGCTGAAGGTTATACATTGAAGAACACTTTTGCCCTGTCTTTAGTGGTTATGCCAGTGTTTGGAGGACATGATGTGTGTTATAACAGCACTTCTTGCGACACCAAACTTTAATGTAAGAATAGTCCAACTGTGTCATACCAAAGGTCCTTCCAGATTGCTATCTTGTTCCCTACAGTGGCCAAAACAAAAGGGACATGACAAACCTAAAAATCATAATTCTTTGGAAGACTCTCTTAGCTCTCAGCAATTAGGGGCTTTTGGACACCCTCAGCCAAACATTTCACTCAGACTATTAATGCTAATGGCCTCAAGGACTGCTTTTAAACTCATTTCTCCTTTTTGGCTCCAACATTATCCTACCCACACTTCCAGATTTTATTTATACACTGAGTAGAAAACAAAGAAAAAAGCATGACAGCCTTGCACATTTTTCTTTGTGTAACTATCAGACGTGGTTTCACTCCATGATGTAAAAGTTTACCAATGAAATTGCTGAAATTTCTATTCTGTTTCAGTGACTGCTACGTGACTTCTAAGAGCTTTCAGCTGGCTCCATAACACCGGTTGGGATGAACTACTCAGCAGAAGAAAGAAAACCAATATTTCATATCTGTTTGAAACATTAGTCATTATCTTGTCTCTGGCTAAATAAAACACACATCAGCCAAATTTGTTGTAATGTTTTGCCTTCTACAAACACAGCCTCAAAAATGCAGATTTATGCAACATGACAAAGGGATGGTCATAACTGCAAAGATTATCTCTGTGATGGAAAGCTGCCAGTCAGTGTCCTCATCACGCAACAAGGTATTTTATTTACTAGTGTTTTTTATTTTCATAGCAAAAACTGGGGGTAGGCAGGGCTACAGTGACCATGTGATGGTGAAGTTAAGGATTCCAAAAATAGGGAGTGAAGCAAGAAAAAAGGATCATGACTCTGCAGAGATGATTTTGACCCATTTGTGGACCTGCTTGGCAGAGTCCCATTGGTCCAAGAGAGTGGTTGATTTTCAAGGAACACCTCCTCCAAGCTCAACAAAAGTCCATCTGATGGTACAGGAAGTCAGGCAAAGGTGGCAGGACACCAGCATGGATGAACAAGAAGCTCATGACAAAATTTGGATATTAAAAAGGAAGCATACAGGAGGCAGAATGAGAATCATGTCACTAAGGAGGAATACAAGACACTGACTGAGCATTGCTCCTACCATCAAGAAGAACAAGAAGGGATTGTCCTGTGCAGGTCCAGGAGCTGGACTTCATGATCCTCATGGGTTGCTTCCAACTCAGGTTATTCTATAATTATGTGGTGATTTTAAGTCTCAAATAGCACTCAGAATCCACATTCAAACAATGCAGGTGCTAAGGTGTGTTGTTCGGAGACTCCATTGATCCTATCAAATACACAGATAACTTGGCACAGTAAGAAGCTACAAACTGGCCTCTCTTTGTCTTTTATTCACCTATAACTGTAAAACCAAGGATGTGGTTGGTGTTCATTTTCTTCATACACACCATCCATAAACATGTCATTAGCATTCAGTTGTCACCATAGTCACTGGGGCAGAACTTATTAAGAATCTCTGATTTTAAGTATCAGCACCAAGTCTGTTTAGTGTATAATATGACAGTCTTGATTATTGGTAATAATAAGCAACATGTTTCCCTAAGATTTGCTATCTCTTCTTCACACAAACGAAGCCAACATGTCTGCTGGTTGTTTGTTTGGCTTCCCTTTCCTTTCATCACAGGAGATCAAGATAGCCACTCAGCAGTTATTACGTGATTTTAACGCAAGCAACCTCTCTGCTCAGATTTCTGTGACTTAGTGTGAACGTAATCACATACAAAAAATAAAACTCAACTAAAACCGAACAAAATAAACATAGAGAATCTGATGTCAGCTGATTAGAGCACAGAGAGGGCCCAGAGCAAATGTCCCATTGCTTCATTCTTAGCACCTCAATTTCTTTATAGTTAGTAACAGTCCACGCTCTACTCAGCAGAGCATTCAAATCTTTTAGCATTAACAGAGATTTTCAGCTAGAGTGTTACTTCAGGCAGCTTATTAACTGAACATCCAACACAAACGATGCATACTGTCATGGACTCATCTCAGATAAACTGTGACTGAGGCTCTCAGTTGAAGTTGGCTTCTTGGTTTTCTCCAGGTTGCTTCAAGAAAAAGAGGCAGTTTCAGAAGACTCCTTAACCCTCCTCTACTATGCACTGTGTTTTTCAGCATGGGAAGGATAAACCTCCCCCTCCCTAGTTAAGTAAGAACTCCATATTACCAGATCAATGTGGAAGCCTACCTTTTAGAGAGTAGAGATTTATATGAGATGATGCCCATTCTTGGAGACCATAGTCAATTTTGACAAGGAGAGAAGGATTTCACTGCAAATTGTTTTTTGCTCTTAAATATGCAGAGTTCTTCCACTTTCTATTCCCAGCAGGGCTACCTATTTTCCTCCTCCAATAAATGGCATTTAAACATTACTCAGAAGCAGAAAAATAAATAATCATTTGTTATTATTGTACCCAACTTCATCTCCTGTGAATTCTGGGATATACAAATGGTTTTTGGGTTTTGGTCAGTTTACTTCAGAAAAAAAGAAAATCAATCCTCTGAGCCAGCACTCAGCATAAGCAGAATCCCAAGTCAATCTCCAGCACTCGGCACAGTATACCACCTGCTTTAGTGATAGCAAAGGATTCAGCACAGTCATATTCAGTAAGCCCAGAGTTGCAAGACTCCTCAGAAAAGTAGCAGAGATGACACCTTCCATGTTACATCCATAGGCAAATAAAAGCTCTTCCACCAGGGACAACTGCAGGACAGGGTCTCTCCAGGTGTAGGACTCCTCTGACACCCAGTATCAAAATATCTTGAAATTGAAAACAAAGATGAAAACTGGTAATATAAAACCATGCTGTAAAAAGAAACAATAACTTAAAAATAAATTGGGAGCTGGAACAGAATATTACATTGCAAACCCAGCTGTTTACTGGCAACTGTTGCAAAAAATACTCTCTTTCCTTTTGCCTCCTGTCGTCCCCCCCCAATTTTTAATTTTTTTTTTAAAGACTCAGAGAAACAAAGAGTTTTCATAATGAATTGACTTTGTTTATTTACTGCCCTGGAGACATCTTAAGTTGCTCACAGCCAGTCAGTGGGAACTGAAAAGCAATATTAAGGGTAAATAATAAGATTGACAGGATAACCATGAGCTTCAGGAAACAGTTATGTTCATGGGTACGTTTCTTTCAATCCCTAGTGAGAGTCAAATGCATGACAGCAACAGAAGGAGAAAATAAGAATGTTAAAAAATGGAGAACAACAGACTAAGTCCCTTCTGATATGAAGGGTAAAAGCATTAAAAGCAAAGGTTTTCCCTGCAATATCTCCTAAATTGTTTGATGTTGCCAGCCATCTTCATGATCAACCTGAAAATCACTGCCACAAGATCAAGGCATTCTGCAATTGTGTCAAGGCAAAAAGTTTGGCAAGGACAAAGTAGAAGTGGACATTTATGTGGATTATGAGGTTAACCCAAATTATAGTATTAAAGAGTTTATTAACCTACTTAAAATGAGGGGTTTTGGAAAAACTGTCCATATTTCTTCAGTGCAGAATATAATCTCCCTGAGAGACTATCTGGGATAACTTTATACAAGTAATAATGAGCTATGCTCCACTGTAGATATTATTCTTAAAACATTTCAAAATTTCTGTTACTTATTATTGATGTAAAAGACCTCTTCAGTGTGGATACACCCATGCAGTTAAAGCAAATGTTTTCAAAACACTTCTCTAGAAATGAAGCCACCTTACACAGAGGTTCATCTTTATATTATTAGTGTGCTGTCCTTCAAAACAGGCCAACTGCAGTCAGAATATGTCTGGACTGGTCCCTGGTTCTTGCTAATTCCTGACCTCGAGAACTGGGTAAGTGCTAAGTGGTCCAAGACA
Organism: Manacus vitellinus; assembly: GCF_001715985.3. NCBI lineage: Eukaryota > Metazoa > Chordata > Aves > Passeriformes > Pipridae > Manacus > Manacus vitellinus. The sequence goes on along the minus strand of NW_021939396.1, from coordinate 11,503,295 downwards.
AATCTAATCAAGCCAAACCTGCCCTAGTGCCAGAGCTCCTTCTAAGAGTTAATCACTGGTCTGGTTCTAGTGCCGGTGCTCACGCTTTGGCACAATTTCATTAGAAGAAGAGATTAGTACAACTACAATACTGTCTAGTAGAAGGGACCCAACATGCCAGTCGGGCAATGGTGGAGTGGCACAGCACATCACAGTCTCCTGCACCAAGACAGTGTGTGCAAGCTCTGTGGCCATTTCAAACTGTCAGGGTACAGCCTGCCCCTGTGTGTGGGAGCTCAAAGGAAGCGTGACCCTCTTATTACAATCCCCAGTGGATCACAACTTTGTTCAACACTTCACAGCTTAAACCTAATGCCAATGAGAGCTTTTAAAATGACAAATACAGTCATTAATCTTTAAAATCTCTCATAGCCAAATTGCATTATTTCAGAGCAAGAAGATGGATATAATGTGTCAGTATATGACTTGGCGTGATAAATACATACCCTAGGTTCAAGAACAGTTTATTTTCTTCCCTTCACCTACATGTATGTTCGGTGTGATTCCTGAAGAATTCATAAGTTCACCATCATTAATACACTGAAAACAGCCCCTATCCAGTTCGTGTTTTTTCCTTCAAAAGCAGTGTACTAATTTCAGTTGCATATACCTCATGCAGTAAAATACGAATTCAATTACAGATTGTTAAATGCATAACTAAGCTATTTACCGTGCAACAGATTAATTAAAATACTTCACATCTGCAGTAAACCATGCAAAGTGGTCACTGGCAGGACACTTATTAACTTGCTGCTAACCACTACATTCTGAGGGAGACAAGGGATTTTAAAATATGTGTACAAATTCTTCGTATTATCTGTTTATTGTAGCAAGTTTTTCCTTGAGAAGAGCAATTTGCTAGGATGTGACAGTTTCATCATCCTATTTCTATTCTGTGCACATTGTCCTTAAATACATTAAAAAATGTATAGGTTTCCTAAACTGGCTTCCACTTTGAGTAAATATCTGTTATAGGAATAGTAGAGCCCCATGGGCATAGTGAAACTTTAAACTCCGTTTCTGTGGAAAAATATGGAGATATAATAATTCAAAAATTATTCTAAAGCAAAATGTTTAGCTGAAAACTCAGTTCTCTGCTTTGCTTTCTGGATATCTAAAATTATCATTTTTCTTAAGTGAGGTAATTTCATAAAACAAAACATCTTTTCATTGTGAGAAGTTAAAATGTTCCATTTTGAAAATTTCAAAATATGTCTTGATGTTTTCTCCCCTTTCCATTTTATTTCTTCTCAAAGCTATATACAAATTGCCTCTGCATTTATGAATGTTTTTATTTCAAAATGGCATTTTCTGGTAATTCTCTTATTCACCAAAACTGGTTCAGGGAGAAGGGGTAGATTTTCAAGGAGGTCTCTGTTTCTTATACTGTGGGCAGCCAGCCAAAATAATGTGTCATCTTTTGAGTCAAATGTGAAGGCACAAAATTAGGATGTGGGTCAAAAGGAGAAACATCTGACTCCAAGTTTGAGATTAGAATTGACTTTTGTCTACATTGCCTCAACAGTTCAGCCCTGATGATGCCAAGTGCACTGCACAGCTCGTGTAATATGATGCTATGTTGGTCTAAGTTTATGCTCAGACAATTGATTAGTGGTTGAGCATTGTAGGCTAAAAGGCAGCTTTTAGTATGTATCAGCCAGTCAGTGAGGGATCACAGCCAACAATAATAGGCAATGTGACCTATGCTAAAGGAAAACAGGAAACTATCAACTGCAAGGATGTAACAAAGGAAACTCTGTGACCTTTCCTACTGCTTCAATAAGATGGTCTGTAACTGTGCTACTAAAGGGCATCTCAGTATTTAGTCTTTAGTACCTTAAACTTGTCTTTCCTAGAACCAAATTAAGTTTCTATTTGGGTGTTTATTTCCTCTAGCCAGACATATTTTCCCACAAAATACAGGTGATCAAGACCTTTGACTTCTAACCACCTTTCAATATAGGTTGAATTGGCCCCACAGATCCAAGTATTCTTTGGGGTGAGAATTGACTAACAGACACACAAATAGACCTCATGAAAGCATTCATTTCCTTTCCTAAGACAACCAGGCTTTAAAAGCACTAAATTCAAATGCTGTGATATGATGACAGGGTAGGAAGAAGGATAGCATTGTCATTGTACAGGAAAGGATCTCATGATGGTGAGAACTGCCTAGTCATCCAGATGAACAGATCAACATTTTCAGATGTGTTTTTCACTCATGAGTGAGACCTCCAACTCATCAGCATGCAGGATGGTCTCAAGGTATAAGACATCTTGAAATGGTCACAAATTATTTTGGTAATTCATAAGGATTTAAAGTCCTGTCAAAAAGTCACCATATGTTACATACTCTATGAGCAAAAGACTAGTTGAATATATCTAAGCACTGCTCATTCAATCAACGAGAATTCTCTCACATAAGAGCATTATTGTCTATATTGTCCCAGTGTAATTTTAATGAATGAAGAACACATTATCACAGGAATAGCATCCCTAGACAATGTGTAAACTAATTTCAGGTATATCTTGTTTACAGGAAAATATTGTCAATCAATGTGTTTTAAAATGGATCTATTTGGCAGACTTGTATTCCTGCTCCAAGAAAATGTCTTTCTCAAAGGAATAGAGAGATTTTCTCTTATTCTAACAGGGAATAGAGGTGGCATCTCTTGCGAAAATCTGTTTTTTTATTATATATTGTATCTACCAACTTAAATATCTGTCTTAGGTGCTTCACTTCCTGGAAGTACTTCTCTCCTCTAGTAAGTATGATGAGATACTGGATGGATAGCTCAGACTGAACATCTAACTTTAACAACTTCATATAGATGAGCAGACCCATCAGTTCTATCATACAACAAAGGCTGTATGCACTTACTATTTGTGTCTTTGTTTCCTCCAAGTGGAAATGTAAATAAATGTTTCCTTTGCTAGAGTGTTTATATGTTATTATAAAGAGACGAAGAAGCTATTTCAAGTGGGGAGCAAGAACTCCTGAAAATAATTGTCACAGTTCCTGGTAAATTTCAATCATCACTCAAAAAACGCAGCATGTACAGCTATATCTAGGGTCCTCCTTTTGCAGATGAATGACCTTTAATTTTGCAGTCACAGTAATAATGGATGGTGAATAATGAGTCCTTTGGGGTGACAGAGGTAATCTGTATCCCAGATCCAGGAGATCATAAAAAATTAAACAGCACCTTTGGTAAGAAGACCAGCATATTGCTAGTTATCAACAGAGGGTATATTTGGTCACTAGTACAGGGCCATGTGAACGAGGAGGAAGAAATCCACATGCCATGAACTGGAATCCAGAGCCAGCTATGTAAATAAAAATGGCTCTTCAACTCAGTGAGTAAGGAGTGGACCATTCATACTTTGTAACAGAGATAGTACACACACATGCCATCAGAAAAACTAAGACTTAAAAGCAGCTTGGCTTCACTTCAAGTGCTCAGACTACTTATGAAAATAGAGCATCCTTACAGAATTGCTAAAACAACTGTTGACTGTGAGATTGCCTTAATAAACACAATTCCTTGTAAATTTTACAATAAACTAACTGCAGAGGCCTCATGGGTCTTAGTTCCTAAAGAAATAACAGAAAGGCCTTTGTAAATACACATGTAACGCAATCTCAATAAATTGCACCCATTGTGCTAAATTATTTTGTTGCCCGGGATCTAGGCAACTGCATGGTTCATAACACAATAGAAAAGCCACTTTTAACTGGGCCTCTTTAGAGTCTGAAAATGCTGTCTTTTCTAGGAATATGCCAGCAGTTACTACATTGTCTTCTCTCTGTTCAGTTCCTGTGTTTCTCTTAACATCTGTTTACTTTGGATATATATAGGCTGTTAGTAGCAATTCAAGGTCACTGCCAAATCCCTGAAGACTATTGACTGGATAGAGACATTAAAATGCTCTGGCTATGTGCTAGAACTTTCTCATTCTCTCTCACTTCTGTGAAATCTGAAAAATAGTTATACCTTTTTACCCCTCATTTCCAATAAAACACTCGGAAAATTTTACAGATTAACTTCTGTCAATTGTATATCAATGCCACAGTATCGAAATCTGAATATTTTTTGGAGTGTCAATGGTAATTCCACATTAAAGTCTAATGGAATCTTGGAAATTTCATAGGTTTCTTCCTCAAATGGATTTGTGTTTCTTCATTACTTAAGAGAGTCCAATATGAGTATTTTTTTTCTTTATCTTTATCTTGGGTTTTTTCTGCTTGTTTTTACAGTTCTCATTTTATGAGTCTTTATTTACTCTCTAATAGGATACTGAAGTTATGGTTGGAGAAGTTATCATGAAATGAGCAGTCTATGTAGCATTACAATGAAGATTTATGTTGTTTATTCTACCTAAAGCATGAAATAAAAATATACCTAAATCTGTCATACTCTGTAGCTGGAAATACTGTGGGACTTTGCATGCTCCTCTAAAATGGACGATGATTGTCCATCTCTCCTCCAAGCCATCACAGTCTTTCACAACAAGACCAGATGCTTTCCTTGGGGCTAGGGAAAAAAAAGTTTTAGATGTTTCTGATAAAGTAAAAGCACATGTAAGCCTTAGGATATATTTCAAAGCACATTTTCATAACTTGCTATTAGGAAAATAAAAACCAACTCCATGTTTCACCCTCCTTCCACAAATCTTTGCAAGGTAAAACCATCATGGATCTCAAAGTCTGTGTAAGGTTTCTGGAGCACCACTGAGCAGCAGTAACCCGAAGTGCTCTTAAATTTATTTCCAGGAAAGAAATATCTACAGATTTCCTGATTAAGATATTCCTATGCATTACTGTCTTTAGGGTTATCTCTTTTCAGTACCATGTTGTCAGAAATATCCTCTGCTGCAAATCACAGGCACTGACTTCTTGTTCTTCCACTTTGAGATATGGAAAGCAAGTAATCACAGTTCATTTTACAGAAGTCTTATACATATTGCAGAACTGTTTCACATCCTCCTTCTGTCTCCCTATTCCTAACCAAACTAGCTTGAATCTGTCCATTTTTATTCTCAGAAGCTTTATTTCTTAAAGCTCTGTTTTGTTCTTGCTTCTTCCTGCCCAGTGTTGCAAGAGTTCTCCAGCCAAGGCTCACTGTCACAGCAGAGTAGAATCATCACCTTCCATGTTTTGGTAAAAAACCCCACTCTGTTCAAAAACATAATAATGGTTTGCAGCCATGCAAAGGGAGAAAAAGGAAAACTCTTTGGGGTATTCTGGAGAGACCAAGGTGTATTTGAGCTGACATCAGTTCACTCTGCCTGTACTTCAGGCTGGTCAGGTGAGAGCCAAGGCCATCTAAGAGGCATTCTCCTCCATGGAAAACTTATAAGACTAAATCTGGAGTACTGTGTCCACTGTTGGAGCCCCCTGCACAAGACAGATAAAGACATACTAGAGCAAGGTCATTGCAGGGCCATCAGTGGAGCACAGAATATATGAGATGTAGCTGAGAGAACCAGGTTTATTCAGTCTTAAGGATACGAACTTGGTCTTCTCCTTTACAAACATGCCTTTACCCAGGCTTCTTCCCAAGCCATTTTTGCTATCCCCCAACCTAACCACTAACAACATCTCTTTCAGAAGGTAACTGAGAGATCAACAACCATGTCTACTGGCTTTATGTAATGTCTTGCCATCATCAGCACAGTGAATGCAGGACTCGGAGCACTGAAGGATACTCACAGAGTCCTTGGTAATGAAGCAAAGAGACCCAGGTTTTATTTTGAAAATATCAAACTAAATGGTTTTTTACTTTTTGGATTATCTTTTATGTCAGAAGAAATCATACTAACCGGTCTTTGTCATGGAAAAATAAAATTACTCAGTCATAAAAAATTATAAAGTTCTTCTGAAGAGCATGGACTAAATATTTCTATCACCACCTACACTCTAGTCTCTGGGCATGCAGGAAGGGAGCAGGCTGAGGCACAGCACATGTGAGATGGTTTTAATCATTCACTGCTCCTTGTACCATAATCACCTATAATTACTTCAAATGGTTAAATAATTCCAGTTAGAGTAGCAGCTACTGTACATCCCCGGAAAATACTACAGGTATAAACTTAGGCTCTTTTTATGAAGTGCAGTGGGCACAAGCAGATTGCTTAAATTATCAGTTTCGTTCATCTGAAGTTCCTTGATATATTAGACTGTAATGATTCCTTTATTTAAATATAACAGCATGCACATCCACCATATTTCCAAGATAAATGTTGTAAACTCATATACTAGAGCTGAGAAGTTATAACAGTTTTCATAACAGTTATCCAGAACTAGCCCTCTTCTACCAAACTATATTCTGTTTACCGATAAAAATGAAGTATATATACATAATATGTTGTTTTACTGATCTACTTTACAGACAGATCAAATGGGAACATGTCATCACTATATCTATAGTATAACATGGGAAACCATTCAAATGACACAGATATTGTCAAAAGTAGACTCAAAGCGTTCTTCAACAGTCTTTTATTTTTCAAAGACAATAGTTAATTTTAACCTTGATTTAGAATATTCACTCTCAGCACTGCCATATACAGCTAGATTGACATACTAGTGCTCAAAAATCAATCAACTCATATAAAACAAAATGTAAATAACAAGTGTCAGAGTATATAGTTAGACACAGAATCGTTCCTTTATGTGTGTATGGTTCTGTACAGTTCATTTGAAATGGAGGGAAGAAACACTTTGAGTACTACTACAGGTAAATACAAGCACAGGCAAATTCATCACTATCCAGATGTGCACGCTGCTCATTGATCTTCCCTTCTGCAGGCTCCTTTCAGGTGTCTTCTTTTGTGCTATTTCAATGCCCCCTCTCTTGTTCAAAAATAACAGCAAAGAAATCATGGAAGGCAAACTTCATAAGCTAAGTAACAGTCTGTCCTTCTGCTTTCTTGCCCTCAGTATGTACAGGAAGGCCTGTTGTTCAGCTTCTTTACTACACTTTTTTGTGTCCATGGCTCCACAAAATCCCAAAATGCTGACTATGGTCCCTTAGGAGCACTCTGAGGGAGGTTCTCCAAAGACAGCCATGTAAAAAAGGTCATTTTTTCCTGCTGTTTCACTGCTATGACAGACAGAAAACATGAGAATATTGACTAAAAATTAAAGTTGGTGCTTTAATGTCCCTAGAAGATTTATTTTCTCTTAGGGAGATGAAAGAACTAAATATCTTTCCAAACCCTTGCCAAGGCCTTTATAGCCATGGCTATGCCTTCCAAAATGGTTTGGGTTGCTTACAAATCACTAAAAAATTGTTAAGGAGGCAAGGTTAATAATTTAGCTTTTTATTGCTCATTCTTAGAGAAGGCAACATGGGGTGTCTCCTCGAGCACTTCCTCCTACCCCAGGTTTAGCAGACAAGGAGGGCTTCCTACTCAGCACAGAAATATCTCTGACCTAGGAAAACAGGCAGCCCACCAGCCATGTCGTTTCTTTGAAACACATTCAGCTGTTATGCTCATCAGAGCTGATGCCTAGGCTGGCTCTTGTACACATGGCCAGCAATCGCCAGCTTTGTGGCAGGCTGACTGGTGACTGCAGAGCATAAATCCTGAGCAATTCCATGTGCAAAGTAGAATGAAATCTGCAGCTCTCAAACTCCTCCCTTACCTTTCCTTTCAAACCCATGTTTGCCCCTCCCTCACCTGTCTACCCAACAAAACTATACCATCAAAGTCTTTAGCTAATTTAGGTTACATTTACAGCTACCCTCCTATATCATTGCTCCTTCAGTGAAGAAAGGAGCTCTCTATAAGTGTGAAAAAAGCAAAAAGAAAAACATACTCCAATGGAAGCGATTGTTCTTGTGACTAAAACTAGCCAAAGTATTAAATAAAAACTCCAAGTGAATGACATTTAGCGATGGGCAATTTTCTGTTCTTCCCAGGGGAAAAATGTTGTTCTCATGACAGATGATTAGAAGCACAGCTCTTTATAGATGCTCTGGGAGGGACAGAGTATTTTCATACATGCTTTTCTACTTTGCACCCAGAATATGCTAAGTAGTTTTTATATTATTTACAGATTTACAGGCTCTGTTTCTCCTTAGAAAAATAATTTAACTAACTCCTTTTTCAAGAGCTAGACTAGTCACTTTGGACATAATAGAAGATAAAAAATTAACCTGTGCATTCCTGAAGAGGAAAGATCATTGTGATGAATAAAGGAACAAAGAGATGACACACAGTGGGTGTTTTCATTTATGAAAATAATACTGCCTATGTCAGAATTCACCCATTGTTAGGTGATTTCAGCTGAATCAGCCATTAGATTAGAAATACTTCATCACGTATTCAACATTCATTTGGCTCAAGGGGAATTGCTTGAAGACCACACTGTCATTTCCATGGAGGAAGCTTTAACTTCTCTGTTTTAAGGTAACACTGCCAGCACCCTCCACCCCAGTGACTAAACAAGTAGTGAGAATTACTGAAACAGTTATGAAGAAACAAAAAAAGCTGCAACAGTTTATCAGCATAGTCTTCCTCTTCAACGTAAATGTTCTGCGCAGAGTTTACTTGTGACGTGCTCCAGAGGGTGCATGAGTCATACAGGGAGTGCCATTTGGTTGACATTTCCCATCTGCCCGCAGTAGGTTGCAGCCCCCAAATGCCAAAACTGAAGCACACAATAGAGGCATGGGGATTCCTACTCCTAGAATAAAATTGGGGTCAGAGCATAATTTCTCATGAGTTGGATTAAACAATTGCTTGTTATGATCTTTGAAGGGTAAGGGGATAATATTTGATTTTGAGTGGAGCCAGACATCTGCACCCCTCTCTGTCTTCTTTGGGCATGTGGACCCTCAGCACCTGCTAGGATGAGAAACTTTAACCATCATACAAAGGGAGTGAAGAATATGAAGATGATGAACAGTGACATCTCTAATCTTTGCAGGGTAAAATAGCTCATGATCACAGCTGGTTAAGATACAGAATGACCAAATGATTAATCAGCAGAAATGTGGGCTGTGTTGTTACTGCATCAAAGCATGCAAGGCCAAACAAGCTCTCAGCTGGAGTACAGATGCCAAAAACGAGCTGACAGCCAGAAGCCATGTGTTTTTGGAACCTATCCCTGAAGAATGGGAAGGAGGAGAGATTTTCCCATGCTGATTTGCCTCTCATTGCTTCTCTGGAGTTGATCCACTTCAAATGAAGTCCAAATTTGCAATTGGAACCTAGTGTAGAAATCCACTATCTTTATGGCTTACAAAGGATAATACAAGGGAGAAAAAAAAAAGGGAAAAACCCTTCTCCACTTTTTCTATTATGCAGAAGAAGCCAAGAGGAGATTAAGGAGATTAAAGAGGGATTTTTCAAAGTGATCAATGATTTTTTGTAAGGTTTGGGATTTTGGAGAGCCCAGCTTTTAACATCTGAAAATCAGGACTGATCATTATTTTTCCATGAAAGTAGCCTAAAATTACTCATCACTTGAAAAATCTCAGTCACATTAACTACCTCAGCATCACTCAAGCAGCGCGAGTTAGAAGTGAGTCCTGTGCCCCAGGATCATTAAGTTGTTCTCTCTTTCTTTTGCCCAGAGTGTAGATATACAAAGACTGACTAGGAACATGAAATAAAACAAACCAAAAACGTTTCTTTTGTACAGAACCTGCTCACACTGACCTGACAGTAAGACAACATCCTGGGGAATCCTTCAAAGACTTCACCTACAATACAGGTTACACGTACAGGTAACAACGGAAGGCCCCTCCTACAAGTCAGGCCAGCACAGCTCTTCTGACAAACACAAAATCATAGAATGAATTAGCTTCAAAGGAAACCCTGGAGGTCATATGGTACCATCCTCTGCTCAGATCAGGGCTTGTTTTTGAGCACATTGTTCAGAGCCATGTCTAGTTCAGCCTGAGAATCTGTAAGGATGGGGATCCTATAGTCTCTCTGGACACCCGTTCCAATGTTTGATTGCCCTTGTTGTGAAGAACGAAGAATGTTTTCCTTATAAGGAGTCAAAACATTCTTCACTGCAACTTGTGTCCATTGCTTCATATCCTTTCACTGTCTGTCCCTGAGATTAACTTCATCTTCTCCATACCCTCCCATTAGGTAGTTGCAGACGGCAGTAAGATCCCCTGAGCTGTCCCTCCTCCAGCCTAAACTAGGCTGAGTCTTTCAGCCTCTCCTTATACATCATGTGTTCTGACTTCATGACCCTCTTGGTGGTCCTCCATGGGACCCAATACAGCCTGTCACTGTAATTCTTGTAATGAAGAGCCCAAAACTGGATGTAGTACTACAGATGTGGTCTCACAAGTGCCAAACAAGAGAATATTGACCTGACTTGCTGGCTGCATTCTTTCCAGTATGTCATTGCTCTTCCCTGCAGCAGGCACACACTACTGTTTCAAGTTCATAGAATCACAGAACCTCAGAATGGGTCAGGTTGGACGGGACCACATTGGGTTATCTAGTCCAGTCTCCCTGCTCAAGCAGGGTCATCCTAGAGCACATTTCACAGAGCGTGTGCCGCTGATTATGACCCTCTGGGATCTACTGTTCAGCCAGTTCTCAAGCCACCTCATTGTGCACTCATCCAGTCCAAGTTCAAGCGGTTGGCCACCAGGAACCCCAGGTCCTTTCTTGCAAAGCTCCTTCACCAGACTGCTTTATTGCGTGGGTTTATTCCCTGCCATATGCAGGACTTCCCTCGTGTTTTTGATGAACTTCATGAGTTTTCCATCAGCCCATTTCTTCAGCCTCTCTAGATCCATCTGAAGAGCAGTTCTCTCCTCCAGCATGTCAGCTGCCTTCCCCCAGCTGGTGTCATCTGAAACATACTGAGGGTTCTTGACAGGATCCATTGTCTAAGCTACTAGGTTCTGCAATTTCTTGTTTCAACCACATCATTCTGTTGAATGTATTGCAGTATGCTTTTGTTGTTATTAGAGTTATTGTCTCTTGTGAAGCTTACATTGCACAGTCTAGGCATTTATTTCAATGCTTTGAAGAGATTCTAGTAGTTCTTAGGTGGTCACTGTATCTTTATAAGGTTTGTCCTCTGGTTATAGACAAGGCTAGACTGGATTGGTAGAATGGTGCCATGCTTGGTTTGACAGTTTCAGCAATGTTTTGGTTACAGAACATGAAACATAGGTTCGCAGGTTATTACAAATTATCCAAACACTCTCTGATACCTCTTATGTGCTCAAGGATCCTCCACACTACTTTTAGGCCAGTATACCACTTCTGCAGGTTCTTTCTTCTGTATGAGATTCATTTCAATGGAGAATGAATGAAACACAGTGACATGGCGGCATTTCCTGATAATCTTTGGGACATAATATATTGTCCATAACAGCAAAAATCTCTTTACTGAAGAGGAACAAGTCTTTGTTTCCATAGGGAGTTGATTTCAGTTACGGAAAAACCAGATTAATAAGTATAAACCAAACTGTGCTTCATTATCTTCCCTAGCTTTTTTTATTTGATACAGTAGGTGCTGAGACAAATATAAGTTTTGAATATGTGAAATCATCTAGGTCTTTCAGAGGTATAGAAAAGACAGAAAAAATCCTCCTGGGAATGTGCAACTGATCTGCTGGCTTCAGAGTTCATCTGTTATGGTAACTGATTACAGCTCTAACTGAATTACTAAGAAACAGATTTATAGACACTGTAACAGGCCTTCAAAGAATAGTTGATAGTTGACTGAAAGACCTCTCCTTGATCTACCAAAATGCTTTAAGTGTTGATCTATCCAAGAGCAATAAATTATGATGATCCTTTTCAGAGCAGACACTGCCAGGTTTTTCACATGCTAGAAGAAGTTTTTCGTTTGTAGTAACTCCTGTTAGAAACTAGATAGCCTGGTCATGATCAAATATTGGTGTTTTGTTTTCGTAAAGGGCCTTGGGAGACTTAAGGCAACAACTAGTATAAAATCTCTTATTCAGTTGTGTGTTATAGATGCACTTTTCCATTGCATTGGTAACATATCCATAGATATATTCCTACACAGAGAAAAGTTATCTTCTTTTGCCACCACAATGTTCAGTTCCAGTGATGAACCTTGAAGCTGTACTCAAATTTACACACCTGTGAATTCCTAGAATATTCTACCAAAACCAGCAAAGTCCTGAAGATGGTTTGTTTTAACGCCTGTTTTACTGCCCATAGACTAAGATGTCTGGGAGCATTCATCCCTCAGTAAGTTTGCAGATGACACCAAGTCAGGTGGGAGTGTTATTCTGCTGAAGGGTAGGAAGGCTCAGCAGAGAGATCTGGACAAGCCGGATCAATGGGCCAAGGCTAATTGTATGATGTTCGATAAGGTGAAGTGCCAGGTCTTGGCACTTGGTCACTTGGCTTGGGTCACAACAACCCCATGCAGTGCTACAGTAGGTGGAAAGATGTCTGTTGGAAAAGAACCTGGGGGTGCTGGTCAATAGCAACTGAACATGAGCCAGCAGTGTGCCCAGGTGGCCAAGGAGGTCAATGGCATCCTGGATTGTATCAGAAATAGTGTGACCAGCAGGACTAGGGAAGTGATTGTCCCCCTGTACTCACCACTAGTGAGGCCACACCTTGATTCCTGGGTTAAGTTTTGAGCCCCTCACTACAATAAAGACATTGAGGTACTAGAGCATGTCTAGAGAAGGACAATGAAGTTGGTGAAGGGTCTGGAGCACAAGTCTTACAAGGAGCGGCTGAGGGAGCTGCGGATGGTTAGCCTGGAGAAGAGGAGGCTCAGGGGAGACCTTATGACTCTCTACAATTACCTGAAAGGAGGTTGTAGTGAGGTGGGGGTCAGTCACTTCTTCCAGGTAAAAAGTGACAGGATGAGAGGAAATAGCGTCAAGTTGCATCAGGGGAGGTTTAGGCTGAACATCACAAATGTGGATAGAGCCTTCCTAAATCTTCATTCGCGAAGCCCAGCCATGATGACTGCCTTAAGAGTCACAACAATATTTAGGCTTCACATGAAGTGTTAACACATTCAATTTAATCAGCAGGAAATGATGAAAAAGAAAAGAATAATCATCAATCAAAGGCAGGTCTTCAATCTGAATACCTAGACATCTAGGACATCCAGTTATTCTAAGCACCTGCAACAGAGGTAAGACACAAAGTAGGATGCTTTTATGAAAAATTTTCTGAAATCTGTCATTTTTATAACATGATTTTCTGAAATCATAAACAGTTTTGGCACTCAAGCAAAGGGACGAAATTTTCGGCTTTAATTTAGATTAACCTGTTTCTTCTTATTGAATTGCTGATGGAGGAGGAAGTAGTTCCTGTGATAGTGAGAAGACCTAGACTAAGAATTCCTCTGCTATTTCAAATCAAGTTTTATATTTACAGAAAATAGTAGGGTAGACACTTGAAGCATAAAGTCTAGGCAAATGTCAGAAAATATAGCCCATAACCTCTGACACCAGGAACTTGAAGAAATTATAAAGTATATTCACTGATGTGAGGGAACTGTTACTGAAATGACATAACTATACAGCTGCAAGGATCTCAAAGAGGTAAAGTGTTTATAGGGTAGAGATTTTAACAGTAATATTCATTATCTCCAATTATTATAACATCAAAATAACCTTAAAGGTGTGCTTTAGGAATTAATTGAGATCAATTTATTATAATCCCATAAGAGAATTTCTGTCCAAAAAAAGAACTAAGGATGATGCTTTTTCATGAAACAAAAATTACTGAGTTTTAGAAGGTAATTATCAAACAAGACTCTGATATTTCAGATGAGGCTGTGTGGATGTTGGAGAGGAATCTTCTTCAGATCTATTAATATGCAAGTGGTGAACGTACAGACTAGAAAAAGCAAACAAAAAAAGTGAAATCTGAGGACTCATAAAGCAAGCTACCCCACTGTGGAGAATCCTTCCCACAAAGCCATTACTTGGAACTCTGCTGGTTTTAATCTATATAAATGACTGAGACAGATGGAAAACACCATGCAAGCTGCATTCACTGATTATATCAAGTGAGTGAGCAGAAAAAGGAACTGGGTTTCCTCTGAAATCAGGCTGCTATGCAGTAAATAAAACTCGGCATTGACAAACATAATTGAGGATATGCCTTATGAGCAGTAAACAGCCCAAAAGATGAAATGAAGCAAAGCAACAAAAAGCCAAAGAACCTGGAGGGGGCCTCAAGGAGACACAGAATTTGTCTCAAAAATGTCTTTCATGATGGATGTAGAGAACTTTTCCTTTAAAACCTTGTGTATCCTGCTCGTAAGAAACCTGTCTGGAAAGCTGGAATGCTATATTTCTCTCCACGTCACCCCATTTATTTGTCAATAGTGCACTATTAAAAACATATAAAATCATCCAGGTGCTGTCTCACATAATTTAAGATATTTGGGACATCAATTGACCCTCCATTGCCAAGTACCATAGCTATATCACAGCAAACAAAATAGATGTCAGCCAAAACAAACAAGCAAATAAAAAAAAATTGTCATTTTTTACAGCCTACTAGAGCTACCAGCCTAAATCATGGCAAAAGTAAAGTAGCATTTTTATAAATATCTCAATAATATATAGTGCATTCACAAATAAGAGATTATGAAACAGTTCTGGAATCATTTGGACGATTCTCTGTTATTCCCTAGGGGCAGAAAGATTTTTGAAGGCACATGTTCTGGAGTAAAACTATTTGACTACTTAACCTGACTCATTGACTGTGCAAAAGAAGAAAGGCTACTCACTTCTTGTGAACGTGGTCTTTGTTGCTAAAACCTGCCCTCAAGAATTCATAAAAACTGGAGGCAGAGTCTAACTTCAGAGCCACTACAGCTCTCATCGCTAGACAAGGTGTGAGTTAGGCAGGAGAAACAGTCACTTGTCGCAGTTGGTGAGGGAAAGGATGCAACAACCTTCAGGTTCAAGCAGAATTGAAGGTCTACTTTATTAAAGATTGCTCCCCTATTTATAGGGAAGGTACTGGAAAGGGAGGTAGATTAACCAATAAGGGAAGGAAGGGCGGACCATGGGACTGACAAGGACCAATAAGGGAAGGACTACAATCAAACACGAGGATTCTGCACTGCAGCAAATTTTAACCAATCGGAAAATAGGGAATAAACATGAGGGAGAAGACATTATAAAACTCAATAAAAACATGGGGGTAAAACAGATTTAAACATGCATTAACAGCAAGTATCAACTTCTTTTAGTCAAACAGTCTCTGTGTCAGTAATGTTGTATCAGATCAGTTTATCACAAGCTTTCTTCTTCTGCAGATTCAGTCAGGTTATTCTGTAATTGCTGTTTCCACATTTGAAACTTTTCTTCACAATAGATATCTTCCACAGTCCCTCCTCCTTCAGTTTCATGTACATGACCTTTGAGCGACCTTGGGAAGGCTGAACCCAAAGGACACGTCTGAGAAGACAGGTAGACTTAAAGGCTAGAGTGAAGAGTCAAGATTCCTGTGAGTGTGACTGCAGTCTCCTGGAGATAACCTGGATTCATGAGACTGTGAATAATCTCATGAAACAGACAGACACAATGTATGTAAATCTTCCTTGACTGTTTTACATGCCGTTATTTCTCTCTTGTAGCAAGACTGAGTGATAAAGGCATTTCTCCTTTCCTCTCAGATCTGTAGCTGTCCTTTTAAGCTGCGCTATACCCAGAATTCATCCTGTAATATTAGGAAGTCCTGCTGGTAGAAACTGTTGCCACTGTGTGCTGTGTGTTCCCATTTACACACCACTCATTTCTAAATGCAAGTGTGGGAGTTTGTGTCACCACTTATTGATCCAGGTCTTCTGTAAATCCTTCCTCTGACACTCTCTTCCTGTGCCAAAAGCCCTCCCAAATCAGACTCAAGGCATAACCATTCAAACACATTAGCACAGGGCAGAGGATGGCCAGGGCTGGAGCTCAGACTTCTGGGAGAGGGCAGGCAACCCTGTCAGTCACTTAACTAGTATTGCTGAAGAAGTGTCACTTACTTTATAGATGCCCAAAGCCTCCTTGGGGAACTACCAGGCCATTCTCTTAGATTGCTTATCACAAGAAATCTGAAAGGGCTGAGAAGGACACATGCGCCACTTACAATTCTTGCAAAACCTTTTTAATGCTTTTAGAACCTCAATAACTGACGCTGTAGATGCCCAGTATTGTTTGCTGAAAAAATGACATGGGAAAGAGACTGTAGTTTGCCAGTGCATTTGCACTCTCTGGCACTAGGAGCAAGAGAAGAATGAATTCCCAGGACAGGTTAGGAGAGAAGGAGCCTCTGTCTGCAATATAGTCTCAATGTAAGAGTTCACTCTTACAAACCTAAATTGGAATACATAATTCAGGGGATGTAAAGCCTGTCCTGGGAGGGGTTGGGGAAGAAGGCAATTTCACAGTGCCCTTCTCTTTCCTTTTTTACCAGACTACTGTGCAGGACAGCAGAAACACAGAAAAAGATAAAGTTGAGGACAGGCAGGGTTGTAGGACTAGCAGAGCTCATGTCACTCTTTGCAGAGAAGCACAGATGAGTAATCTGGGGAGGGGGCAATAGAAGGTAGAGGAAATTAAAGGAAAACAAATGCAGAACAGATGTCAAAAAGCACTATTTTCCTTTGGAGAAAAATAAGGGCATGTGGTGGCCTTCCCGACAAGGTTACTGGGGCAGGAATAACAAGGTCATTTCATAAACAATTAGCTGCTCTTCAGGGTGAAAGTGAAACGCTAGCAGTGACCAAGTTGGACAGCTGACAGAGGAAGAAAGAATATATTCTTTCCTTTCCTTTGCACAAGGGACATTCCTCTTTTAACACTCTTGTTTTCACAGTAACTCTTTCCTTGCAAGAATCCCCTGATAAACCTCAATGCCTCTCTCCATTGAGGCTATCAAGAAGAAGCTGATTAGTGTCTGCTCTGATAGTTAGAGGTAGCAGAGGTGGTGGTGGGCATGTGTGTGTGACCTGGAATATAGAAGAATAAAAATGAGCTACCAACCCTGAGCCTCACCAATTCCTGAACTCAGACTAGATGCAGAAGAAAACAATGCAACAGCACTATAACTCATTGAGAAAGGAAAGCAGAGTTTATCTGAATTCTATCAGCTTGGCTGGCTTTGCTTAGCTTTTTGACTCCATTTTTAAAAGCTACCCGCTTGAATAACCCACTTTCTTTTTGGTGCAAGCAAATAAGGGGTGTGAGGATGAAGGGGGGGGAAATTCAACAAAGAAAGAGAGAAGGCAAAATCTTCTTCTCACTTGGTTGTTGGGTTGTTGGGTTGTTTTGTTCTCAACTCAGTTTTAGGAAAAACCCAGTGTTTTCAGTAAACTTTCAAAAAACCTACACCCTTTTTTTTTCTTTTTTTCATTCAAAAATAATACATTGAATTAAAATGAAAACTCTATTTCAGTTTCTAGAAATATTTTGACAAAAGGACTAATTTATTTTATTTGCAAAAGGGAAAAAACCCCAGAGGTGGGTAACCCTCAGGGCCTGCAGGCTACAGAAAACCAGGAGAGGGGTTGGGTGACTACGGGTTTAATGCTTGAAAAATGGAAAATTATATGACAGAACTCAGCGAGAGATTGGAAATGAGATGATAGCTTTGGGATGGCCTAAACAGAAGCAGAGCAAACAAACACTTTCCTTTCTGTATGTTTTCAACCCAGCTCTCCTTTTAGCAGTAGTCGTTTTTTTGTGAGCCCTTGTTCTTTGCAAATGTCTGAGTCTTGGAAGAGGCTCCTTCTTGTTGAACATATTTTCCAACAGCTTTCTTACTCTGCTCAGGAGAAGACTCCTTGCCCTCTCTCCATTCAAAACCATGGGCAATAATGGAGACATTACAAGCAACACGGCTTGCCACTAAAAGCAGATTACTTTACAAGCATTTTACCTGGCAGACCTCTAGAGACAGTTGCCCTTAGAGTAGTAGGAAAAAGAAAAAACAGGAGGGTGGGCTTGAAAGTGACATTTCCAGCCACAGATTTACAGGGAAGAGGAAAGGAGATGTGGTCCTCACTTTCTGGGCACAGGTACATCAGGCTGGAGGACATGTTTCTGGGAGGGAGCTGGGAAAGAGGTTAGAGCATGGTTGAGATGACATAATAATATGGTAAAAAGAGCTCAAAAATGTGGATTGAATGAGCAGGAATGACATGAGTTACATAGAGGAAGCCATGTATAGGCAAAGTAAGCAACTACATTTCTGGCATACCTTATCTGTAAGTGAAAAAAACCTATTGCCAGTAATTAAAGTACGCAGGGCTGTGAAACAACTCCAAACCATACCAGTCACAGGAAGGACTCAAGGATTTACAATAAGTAACTTGTTGGACAAGAAGTCTATTTAGATTTAGGGGAATAAACTGGGTACAAATACGAAATGCAATGAAACTCATACAAATGAATCCCTGAGTGCTGGTATCTACAGCTCATTTTATCCAGAATGACAGGAAATTATTTAAAGTGAAGAGGATTTACAAAAGAGGCAAGACTAAGTTAAGGAAGGGTCCATATTACACTAGTCTTCTTGTGAATGCTCACACTTCTAAAACCACCTTCAGACCTTTTGAGACATTTTCACTGAAAATCAGAACAGTTTTATTTCTTCTCACCATTTGACAGCCAACATGGATTACTGGTATGAACATTAAGAATGTAAATCTTATACCTTTACACAATTGCAACCTGGGCTTTTCAGAAGATCACCTATTGCAGAAGACATCTTCCTTCCAATTATTTCAACAGTGAATTCTCACCACCCCTCCAAAATTCTGTCTCTAAGGCACCTTCAACTGCTGCATCTGGTGTAGAACTTACTATCAGAGACTTCATCAGCTAGTTAAAAGTCTTTCTTGACTCAGTTCTTGGACCAGACAGTATAGAATCACAAACTGTTCTTATAAAGTTCTCTTGCATAGGAACCAAAATTCTGGAAGTTGCACGACACTAGATATGCTTTCATGCACCTTTTGAGTGTTTTACTTTGGCAAGGAGCTTCTGTTTTAATTGATGTAAATATATGGTAACTGTGATTCGGAAAATGTAATAATGAGTCTTGATAATTATAACACCTGATAGCTACCTAGAAGGAACGTGGACACACTAGTAAAGTGTCTGTCTCACTCCAGTATACTTAAAACTGAAAACTATCAACTTTGTTGTGTGAACTGAACTATAATTACAAATTATCTTTTCAGAAACATGGTAAAAATATGATTATTTTCCTAATATTTATAGCTGATTGCAATTTGAAGCTCTTAGAATTGTTTTATTCTTTTTAAATTATTATTATTTTTTAATTCCAGAACTTTTCACCTTACATACTTAAACAGTGAATTCTGATGATTCCTTACCAATGCCTTATATGCCAGGTCCATGTACAGCAAATATATTCTTCCTAATGACAGTTCTCATTTTACAGATCTCTGTGATACTTTCTAGCAATAACTCTTTCCTTCTGAATAACCATTAGGACATAAAAAATGGTTAGGATACATATGTAAGGCAGGACATGTTGTGAAATGTTCACACTAACAAGAAATCTTACATTAAAAAACAATGTTCTTGCCAAGTAAAGCTGGTTTATGTACAGGTATTGGATTTGGGAATTCTCTCTGAACAGTTTCATCAAGCTAGAAACTTTGATTTACTTAGAAATGCAATTTGAGTCTGCCTAGTTGAGCCTGATGCTTTGTTACAAGACTTCTATTTAAAATAACCAGGTTTTATTTTATTGTTAATGTCTGTCAATAAAAATAACTGGATGGAGTGGATTTGATATCTTCAGCATGTCTGAGCGCACTTGAAAGAGCTCTGAGAAGGGCTCAATTTCTAGTTTTGTTTCTAAAGACTTCAATAAACCTGTTCACATAAAAAAAATCCTGATCTTCTTTCTTCCCCGTTCAGAGAAACATTAAATCACAGAAATGCATAACCCACTTCTGAGATAAGAAAGCCAAGAACTTGCTATTACCTTGTCATTCGAACAATGAGTCACAGAAATCAAAAAAAAAAAAAGAAAAAGAAAAAAGTAGAGGGGGAATAAAGGAATTTAACAATATCCTGCCATTTTAAGTTCTTGTATATTCATCATCAGTCTCTCTTACATATCAAAAGAAGAATTAAAGCAAAAAACTTATTATTGGAGGAACTAAAAAAGTGAAAAGTTTTCACATCCAAAAGACACATAATTTCTTTGATTGCTTTAGATTGTCAACATTTTTTTCTGAAAATTAGAAATTCTGACAAAGTGACTCTCTGAAATAAAACCATTTGTCAATAAGCAATGAAGTCAACTGTATTGAAAGTCTTGAGACTGCAAGCAGCATCATGCCTCTGACCAGCAGGTCAAGTGCAGCAGCTATGAGCAACCCAAGATGAGCTTCTACAGTCCATGGATTCACAGCTAACCAAGATCTGCCAATGAGAATCTCAAAAACATTCTATGTGCACTGTCCTGAGAGAAATTATTGGAAATTATGTTCTAAAAGTGCCTGTTTCCATGTAAAATTAGTGAATAGATTGCATTCATGCTGGCTGCATGGACAGGTTTCTCAAGAAACCATTTAGGTAGCCAAATTACTATGCAAGCCAAAATTAGGAAATAAAACCTAGGAAAGTATAGGTTTATGTGCCTGAATTTAGATGCACAACACTTCAGGCAGAAAATTCCTCAGGTAGCTAAAGGTGTAATAAAGATATATTAATAATGTGTAGTGATATACTGGTCTTTTCCAAAACACCTACTCCAGTACCAGTCTCCTGACAAAACCTGTTTAGGATTGGGTATTTTTCTACTCAAATGTCTGCAAGAGCATGATTTAAGAGAGTGACTGGGTACTAGAACAGGCTCCCCAGGGAGATGGTCACAGCACCAAGCCTGACAGAGTTCGAGAAGCGTTTGGATGATACTCTCAGGCACGTGGTGTGACTGTTGGAGATGGTCCTGTGCAGGGCTAAGGGTTGGACTCGATGATCCTTGTGGGTCCCTTCCAACGTGGCATATTCTGTGATTCTGTGATTCTATATTCAGATCATGTCTAACTCTTCCGTCTTCTGCTGAGTTAAAGTAATATTAGTAGCTGGAGCTTTGCATCATGGCTGTTGGACAAATCCCCAATCAGGAGCCCGGAAGATAGAATGGAGTTTATTTGAATGAACATAATGAAGTTAATAAAGATGAAATCAGCAGCTCCTGAAAGAGCATCTTCTTTGTAGGATTTCTGTATGGATCACCCTTTTCTACTTACTTTATATGAGCTCAGTAACCTTTGCTTTTGCAAGCATAAATTATTTCAGGTTTTTGGATGTTGGGTGAGGTTAGCTATGATTCAAAATGAAAAAAAAATAAATCTTTCATGTAGCATCAGGTAAGTTTGTCTCCCATACAAAACTTCAGAGCAGCTCTAAATCATTGTTCTGAGAAAAACTGTTGTATCATATTTGAAATTGGAGTATTCTGCCATGCTTCTAAGCAATGTGGAGAGCATAGTGTAATTTAACAAGTTATTTTACCGTTTTTCTTTTCCTCCACAAGGGATTGAGATTTAAAAAAAAAAAAAAAAAAAAGAAAAAGTAACTTTAAAAACATCTGCTATTTTTCAGGAAAATCTCATTGTAATTTCACATATGATTTCCATAAAATCTCATTCATCTCCAAGGGCACTTTTAACTCTGTGCAATATCTGTCCTGGCCACATCAATGTTTGAGTTGCATTTTCTTTAATCCCTCTCATCCTCCATCATTTACATCCTCATTGTATAGAAAAATACTCTATAAACTTTGAGACTACAGAAATCTGCAGATTTAAAGGTCTCCTTGAAATGTTTCTGAGATGAATGCAAGCATCAACCTCAGCTTGAGAGACTAGAGACCATAGTCAGAGACTTTGGACACTATTCAGCTGTCTGGTTTGGACATATAATCAAACACCCACTCTTTGATGCAATATGAAATTGTTATCACATGAGAAAAATCAATAATAATAATCAATTATTTTTTAGTAAATATGTTTAGTAAATATGTTTTAGTAAAATGATGCTGATTAAAATTACAACTTCTTAGCATTTTAGACTTGATAAAATGTTGAAATGTACTTAGTACTGATTTAAAGTAGCTTTCTCATTTTGAAGCTACAAATTCTTAATAACTAATTTCTGTCATACCTGCAGAAATGCCATTGAAATCAGCTTACTTGAAATATTTTTGTAGTCATGTTTCTGGTAGCTAAAAAAAAAGCTCAAGCTTTTGCAAAAAACCTTGTTTTCTAATGAGAATTAAAGTTTATAGGGCTTAGAGAAGCACCTCTCTGTCTTGTCTCATCCATTCACCCCTGCTGTAACCTGAACCCAGTTTTTATTTATCTGAAGACAGAGAAGAAATGAAGGTTTTTGTGTACCACTATGGTCATGCAGCTTAAATTAATCTGTGTATCTAGTTGCCAACATCAGGTTTTCACGGTATTCTGTAAAGAATTCTGTAAAATGAAAAAAGTCAAATCTTTATCTTTCTTATTTTACTGCTTCAGCATAACCTGAAAAAAGATGTATTTCATACAGTAATTTCATCCAAATCTTTCTCATCTTCTTCTCACTCTAAGCCAGTTGACATCAGTGTATGGGAATTTTAATGGGATATTTTAATTTCTCTTCCCAAGGCAGTGAGTACCAGACCTGACCACAAGCTGCACAAGGAGGGCAGTTGTACCTGCATGGTGTAAGGCAGTAGGGAAGGATGTGTGGGGATCCCACCATCCATCACAAGGCCCAGACCTCAGCTGAACAAGCTGGATCCTTTAAGGGAATCAAGTCAAGTGGGCATCCAGTATTTATCTTCCTTCATTGTCCATGCATACAAATGCAGACACTACATGAAAAAAGTTGTGTAATAGACCTCAAGACACCAAGTAGCATCTTCAACCAAAGTAAACTCTCTTAGCATTGACAGATTACCTACCACCCAGACTGAGCAATTATAGCTTGCATTGGGTAAGAATTTGAACTCTTACTCTGCCAGTGACAACCTGAAATGTTAAGAAAATGGACAAGAGCAGACAATGCACAGCAATCACAAAAACATTATCTTTTTTACTTATTCAAGGTTGAGATAATTTTTACTCTGTGTCGCACAAAATGTTCACTATGGAGAGTAATGGCTTTTATTTAAAATCCAAATAGAGACCTCTTTTTCTGTGAAGCCAGGGTCAGGTATGGATGTTTTTCGTGAGAATGCAAGTGTCTCAAATTAAGTTGTGCTTACAACACTTTAAATCTGACGTGCTTTCTGTGGTCATGGTTTACATCAGCATATTCTTCTTGACAAGAAGATGAAAGTTAGTTTAGAAACCAAGATCACAAAGTTACATTAATTCTTATTTTAGTGTCAGTGTTCGATATTATTTTTTTAGGAACCTATAATGATAAATTTGTTTGCGCATACAATTTCCAGGCTGTAGTGTCCTTATATTTTATCTCAGAGGAGTTTTCTTCATTTTCTCCACTATGTTTACTTTCTAAACCAAACAAAAGAAAGCTAGGCCCTCCAAGTACCTGATCCCAGGCAATATCATCCTGGTTTAGTATCCAATCCAGAATCAGTGAAGTGTAATAAATCTGATTATAAGATGCTAAACTATTTCATTTCAGAAAGATCTTTGTATCTGGAAGAGATTTAAGAGAATATGTCAGTCAAAATATGATTGGACGACCCAACTTTCATATATGAACTTGTTTCATTATCACTGAAATGGAACCACTCATACTGTACAATAGTAAGACCCAAAACACATCAAAGCCTTTTATGACTTAAACACAAACCCCACAACTTTACAACAAAGTTACATTGTTCACAATGAAAAGATTACTAAAACAGTTTTCATATTACCAGATGTAGTAAATTGTACTGAATATCTTCCTTTTAGTTAATCATAAAAAATGTATTCTTTTGCATCTGGAATAAACAATTTAACCATTTTCCATCTTCTGTGTGACCTTAGAAAAGCCAAGCAGGAGAGTTTTCAGAAACGCAATGTATAAAATTAAATTTAAGTTGCCTTTTAAGTCCTTGAAAAATCTAAAATTAAATTTTCATGATATGCTGAAGGCACATTAGGTACCATAATCCCTCAGCTCTAATTTCTCAGGTTTGGGGATACAAAGGTCAAAAATCTCAAAGGTCAAAAATCTCAAAGATCAAAAATCTAATAACACTATCATGCCAATATTACCTTTTCCTGGATGGAAATCCTTATAAAATATCCATGGCTTTTATCTTTTGAGGAATGAATCAGTAGAGAACAGCTATTTGCTTTTTATCCTGACACATACACTAGAGGACCCCGAATCAAATTAGCCAGCTGAAGATTTGAAACAGGACACTGTGGGTGCTACAGGTTTGCATGGATGCAAAAAGTAGTTAAACTGATTCATAGAACAAGATCTACTGAAAAATATTAAATATGAGGTCAGGCCTAGAAAGTCACAATGTCTCAAATTGCCAAGGTCTGGGAAGGTACCATGGGAAAATAGCAGCTTATGCAGCCGCAGTTGTAATATTGTTCCTCAGGTATATGGTTTTGGTACAGTCAGACCTGAGGCACTTGGAACAGCTTTTTCTGAATTTTACTTACTGAACTGAGATTCTGAAGGCAGGAACCCACTCATACTTTGTTCCGTCCAATGTCAGAACAGAGAGGCACCTCCGCAGAGTGATCCATCCCTTCTCACTTTTCAATAGTGACTTGTCGCTCACTCGCTACATTAGATACTTGAATCTCTCTGTCCTTCTCACCCTTCTCTCATGGACTTTAATACTAACTCATTATAATATAATCCTCATCCCTGTCTGTAAATATTCTTTTTTTTTCTGTTACTTCTTAAGGATATTAGCATTGTGTGTGAAAAACCTAAATTTTGCCTGCCTTTTTGATTCCTAAACATTTGCCTTTGGCCTGCAGTTTTGTTGGCTTTTTGTAATCTCCCACGTGGTATTACTGTGTCCTACTGACCACTTAATTAGACCAAGATGGTCTTTCAGCCTCTGATGGCTGTTAGGCTGATAGCACAATCAAAGCTCTTTCAGAAAGCAATAATCATTTGCTGCTATCATTAGACTCAATAACCAGCAATAAAACTGTCAGCCTTGCAATAGCATCAGTCCCCCTCACTATACAAGTATCTCCCATCCTTATTGGTCTAAACCTCCTAAGTGATCCATGCTCTCAGAGGCATGTAGTTTCAGAGAAAGAAAAAGGCTCTTCCCTTCCAACTCCAGCAATGCAGACAGACATTTTCCCTAGTCTTTCTTTTACTTCATGTACCTGCCTTTCTTATTGCCCTTAACGGCCCACACCAGAGTGAACTCCAGGTGGGCTTTGGAATTTCTTATCCTATCCCTGCCTACTGAGACAGTGACTATGTATTCCTTCCAGGTGTCACTGCACTGTTTCCATCTCTGGCAGGCTTTCCTTTTATGTTCAAATTTTGTCACAAGCAACTTGTTCATCCATGCTGGCCTCCTGCCACCTTTGCCTGACTTCCTGCACAGCCAGATATACCTTTGTTGAACTTGGAGGAGGTAATCCTTGAAAATCAAACAGCTCTCCTGGACACCTGCTTTCTCCGGGTCTGAATCCCATGAGATTCTTTTATTCAGGTGCCCGAACAGGTTCTGTTCTCCTGAAGTCCAGGGATTTGCTATGCTATTGTCCTAAAGAGCATCTGGCATGCAAGGAAAGAACTACCTTTTATTTCAATTCAATTAAAAGTGTCTAGGCCATGGTCTCCAAGACTGCTTTGCGCTGTGAACTGAAGTGTTCAGAAGCACTCTCCCAATCTAGGCTAAAACAAGGATATGAGACACAACTTGAAGGTAAGAGTTATTTTTTTGTCATTACGGTCAGAGAGGTCAGTGAGCTTTTTTCCCTAAAGTGGTTCTATTTCTTTTATTCTGTGACTCTTTAATGTAAAAAATAAATCAAAGCCAAACAAACAAACAAAGCCAAAACATAAACAGCACAGGAAGAAGGCTCAGAAATCATTTTTCTCCTTTCCCATGCCCACTAACCTTCTAAGTTACATTAATTATATACAAAGGCCAGAAAAGCATTTCTGTCTCCTTCATCCCTATTTCAGGCAGGTAGACCAAATTTAAGATGAAGATATTTCTGCATAATTTCCTACCAACTGGCAAAGGTATGTGCCTTTAGCTTCATGCTTCTTGTAAATCATATTTTTGGAAGCCCATTCAGTGCACATGACACAAGAATATGAGTTCCAGTTGTGACATCAGAGCCCAATACTTAAATACTGAAGTCCTGAGACTTACAGTGTTTAAGGTAGCATCTGAATCTGTACTGCATCACCTTAACAGGTTTGATGATTTGGGCCAAAATAACATGAACATGCCTGGCAAATATGTCCAAGAGATGGAGCTAGGCAAAGAAAAGCTGCATGCAAGGATGGAAAAGCCTTTGGCCACTTTATTGGAGCTCATTTATACTGCTTTGTTGGGGACCTAGCAGTTTCTAAATTCTTGTAATCTTTCCATAGATACTTGGAAAATTTTCAAGCTCTGTTGTCTTAACACTGTTCAAATCATCTTGTAATGAGGATGAGTAAAAAAAATCATATTGTTTTCTTCAGAGTTTTCATGAGAAACTTGGAATCTATTGTGGCCTCTTCTCCAAAACACTTACAGATTTGCTGAAACTTATATTTCTACTGCAGCAAAAACCTATACCTAAAGTTTAGTATAGCATTGGCCTTTATCATTAGCCCCATCTGAATAAGGAGGATAATATCTTCTTATCTAAAGACATATTAATGGATAATAAAGGATGAGTTCTAGTAGAGTGGGCTAGTAGAGAAAGTAGAGAGTAAATCTGTTCCTTGCAGAAAAATATCTTTTAGGTGACTGCTTGAGTCTCCATGAATTCCCATTTAACACCCTCCTAACACCCTCACCCCCTCAGAAAAACAAGGATAAAAAAGGAATCTAGAAAGCACAGAACCATCAGGAATGCAGAATAGTACTACTTTTAAAATAAGAGGTAGTGAATTTTCATCTAAAGAGATTATTTTCATTTTGAAAAATGACGACTTCTACTAAAGAATATTCCTGTTGCTTTTACTAGAGGAAAGTTAATATTTCTAGAATTTTGATTTCTTGCACCTTCGAAATGAAGGGTCTAGGTAAAATGTGGAGTAGTAGCCTAAAACATTCTTCAAAAATTAGTTGCCTAAATCATTAGTGTTGGTCTATATATCCTGTGCAATAACATACTGACAAGGCCATTCAGCTGATGGAGGTATCCAAGTTCCTTCCATCATGGATCTGACTGTTCCAAATTACTTTATAAAAGGCAGTACCACCATCAGCCATGTTTTGTGACAGGTTGTTGTTTCTGTGTTGAATTCAATAACATTAGTATAAGCAAGTATGAGTACTTCAGGATGCAATAATCACCTAAGGCTTTATAGAATGGACGTTTGGCCATTTATTTCCACCTCCCCAAGCTGTCTCATTTCACAGTTGAACCAGGGGAAAGACAAGATACAGTGGTCAGTTGTCACTTTGAGTTTCATTCAGTTTTCAGCTTCTGTGAGAACCAACAGCCCACAGAGGCTGAGCAAGAGCTCCTTGTTTTCTCCACTCACTGCTGGATGGAGAATGTTTGCCCATCTCCAACAGACCTCAAGAGCCAAAAGGCCTCACTAGCTCAGGGCTGTCTTTTTGATAGTACTAACCTAACTCAGAACTCCATTGGTGAGGTAACATCCACATGTGGTACCAACAGCATCCCAAGATGAAATAGTGCCTCTATGATTTAAATGTTTTATATGAAAATAAAAATTAACAGCTTACTTTTAACCAGAGACTTATACAGCCATGAAATAGTAGCAGGCTGACTAGGACTGAAGTGCCTTTAACTGCCACAAGCCAACCCAAAAAACTATGTGCTT
The DNA here is from genome assembly GCF_001715985.3 of Manacus vitellinus. Taxonomy (NCBI): domain Eukaryota; kingdom Metazoa; phylum Chordata; class Aves; order Passeriformes; family Pipridae; genus Manacus; species Manacus vitellinus. Next base: position 11,475,306 of record NW_021939396.1, on the reverse strand, counting down.
GGATATGGCCAATGCTAGGCTATGGCCCTGCCCCTGACTGAATAGCACTACACCCAGTCAAAACTCATTTAGAGTTGAAAACTGCCAGCAGCTGGCCGAACGATGATGATTCTGGTTGCCTATAAAGATAATTCATGCAGTTTTATCTCAGTGTAATTTGCATCCCATTGTATGTGCTTCACAGGATGGCATGAACTGTGAACACTTGTATTATATATTGATACCATATGTTAATGCATACATGGATGGCCAAAGAAAGACTAATGAGACTCATAAAATATAAACAAGTGTTGCTCAGAGAGGATTTTTGGCATCTTTAACAATGAGCTTCTCATACTTGAGGAAAGACTGAACTTGTCCCGGAAAAAAAATCTACCATATGCAGAGTCAGCAGGCATGTTGCATCAAAAGATTTTCCCATAAAACACCCCTTGTGTTATAGGAACTGCAATAAGCTGTAGAAGATGAACAAGAAGATGCCAAAAAACAAACAAGACATTAACCAAGCTCCATCACAGGGATTTCTCCAACCAAATATGGTCAGAATTAACTTTAAACATTTCTTTAAATTAAACAAGTGTACCTGTTTTCCTTGAAGAACTCTCAAGACAGTAAGGAATATTTAGCTCTCATTAAATATGTAGTGAAATTTCTAAGCTTCTTGATGGCAGCCATAATTGAAATAAAAACAAGGAGGTTTTGGGAATACTGAGCCATTCAAAATACGAATGCTGTGAAATGTCAGTCAGCATCTTTTCCCATTCAGTATCAAAATTCACCAACTTAAAGACAGTTCAGCACTTGGAATTCAAAAGGTGAATTTTTCACCATGTATAAATTATGGAACAGAACTTCATTGCCCGTGATCTTGTGAGTTGTCTGTTGGTGACATGGATATTGATTACAAAACAAGAGAGGAGGTCTAACTGTAGTCCCATAAAGCACTCCTAAAACAACTTTTTATAGAAACCCAAACTTTTAACTATCACTAATCCAAACTTCAAACTCTGAAAAATCTATTGCAAATTCCTATGCAATGGATTATACTTTTACTGTCTTATAGCTTCACCCACTCTCTGTCTTATCTTCTCATTCAAGCTGAACTCAGCAGGGATGATTTACATCCTGCTCAGAGAGGTTGTCAGAAGAACAGTGTACCTTAATTTGGATTTTGAGGATCATCCTGAACAAGCCATGGAAGGTGTCTGTATTTAGAAATGGACTCTACGTCCAGCTCAGTTCTGCTAGAGTCCTTGTTGTTTACATAAGGCCTTCTAGGGGCAAGTTTTGTCTCTCCTTTCAAGGCTGGCATACAACTACAAGAGAAAGAACCAGGGAAGGACACCAAATTGGGAGTTATTCCAGCTCCTGTGCAGCTTCCAAACGCTGCTGAAAATGTCAGGAAGGCCCAGAAGATTGCAAGCAAAGAAAAATTAAAGTTATATTAAGATAAAATATTTGATTCATTCCATCACTGAAGTTCTCCATGGCATAAAATCCCTTGAGCTGATAGCACAAAGTTTTAAAAAGGCAAGGCTCCTTCTGCATGGATGTTAAGATAGAAATCTTAACACATTCATCATATAATGCTAGAGTGTGTAATACTTTCCACGGGAACTGCACGATTTGGTAGCAAGTAAAAAATACCTTAACTATTTGTTCCAAAGTTTCAAAAAGTGACTAGTGATATGACAGAGACTTATTTTTCGAAAATCATGTAATTCTAAGGGCATATCAGGTTGTACACCAACTGAAACCAACACATTTTTCACCCTAGGAACATTTCAAAAACTGTAGTGTTGGTTTTAGTCTGATCAATTTTCTGAGTATAACCCTTTGCCTCTGTATATAATAAAATTTCTGCTTACAGTCATTATGCAGTCAACCACTTACAGTCACCATCATGTTTTCAGTATTCTATTTAACATGAGAATTAGTACATTAGGAAAAAAAGTCAGGGAATTGATTCCTTCTGTGCTGTACCTCTCAACTTGAATCTTTTTTTATCTAAAGAAAGATTCAATATATCTGTGGAAGCATAGTGAGACACTGATATTTCTGTTTAATCCACCCCTGTAAAATAAGGGTAAACAACTTCAATTTCAGTATTTCAGCAGTAGGATTTGTTTGCTGTGAATAGCCTGACAGAGGTTTTGATAACACATAGTCAAAGCAAGAGGTGGACCAAAACATATTATACATTTTGTAACTACACACACAGGCTTTATTATACTCATCATAGATACAGGTATAATTTTTGGAACAAATAATTTGAAGAGCTGTCCAGCATTTTATCCCTGACTCCAATCTAAAATAGTGATAATGGCAAGTAATCCAAACTCTTCACTAGAAAAACCAAACTTAGAGATAGAGCTCTGGAAAACTCGTAAAGTAAATTAAAGATTAAACAAGGGTGTTGTAACTGCTTTAGCGTCTGTTGGGTGAAAATTATTTTCATTTCATGCAATAAATTCATAATACTAGAAGAAATTGCTGTAAGCTGAAATGTGAGTACCATTCAGTTCACTGTAAACATGATTTGTTTTCAGCTTAACCATTTCAGTACCAAGTTAGGGGAAACAAGATGTCAAGCAGACATTACAATTAATTTCTCAGGTTCTCCATTCCCAGGACTTTTAAACTCTGTATATCAAAACACAAAAGAGGCTTCCTTTGCTTCAGGATGAATGTGTAATTGGTACCAAAGGAATGAGTAAGAGGTCGGGTACTTTATCCAATAGACTGTATGTCTTTTACACATGGTGTAAAGAAGAAAAGTACTCCAGTGGTTACAACAGCACTTTGTAATACTGTGGAGCAGAACCTGATGCTTGCTCTGCCTCACATTTTCTTGGTCACATCACATAACACTTAGGGCCAGACTGAAAAAAAATTGGGTGTAATGGCTCTTAACAGTGCTGTGCCTGCCTTTCAAGTACCCAACTGCAAGAATTCAATGACACTGAGTTAGACTTCAGGGTCTAGAGATATCCTCTGTGAAAGGCTGGTTCTAACCAAAGTAGACCACTAGACCAGCTCAGACTGGTTGGATGCAACTCCACAGACAGAAACCTTAGATGGGTTCTTTCAAAAGCATTCCAGAGGGGAAAGCCTAATACTACAGTGTAGAGCATAAATATGGCAGACACATGTATGGCTGTGACCATTGTACCAACCATGTAACTTCCATATAGCCATGACAAATCTAATCCTACTTAAAAGATCTTGTCATCCTATGGCTTAACTCTGAACATGGTGGTGGCACTAAGTAGACCATTGTATCTGATGATTTTAAAAGACTTTTCCAACCTTAACAATTCTATGATTCCATAAAATATGTGCTTTTACAACACAGGCAAGGACCTATGTTGTTGATTGACTTTTTGGTTCAATATAAACTTGACTGGCAATGTGGTAGGGGATAAATTACTTGCCATTAAATAAAAGTGAGAGTTAGACAAATAACATAAGAGAGCTTTTTCATCTCTGATTTCTTTGTTTCTACAAAGATTATGAAAAAAATATTAAACCTCTAGCACAATAGTATATATACCCATGTATGAGATGTTAAAATCTGTGTTTCAAAACCACGCAAACCAGAATTCCTGGCCAGCAAAATTTTGTTTCTGTTATAACATAAAATACAGATATAACACATCTTACTCTGAAATGATGCAGAACTACCAGAGTTAATTCCTTATGTGTCCAGCTGAAGAAAGGAAAGATTAACAAAATTCAATTCAAAAATTCTGAATTAAAATAGTTTCTCTTGTCCCAAAGACACAATAAGGTTTTGACTCCAGAACTCCAGCATAAAGGATAACTACGGGGAGGAATATTATCTCAGAGACATGTTAGAGGCCATCTAGGGAGTAAATCAGACTTTGGTCTTATGTGTCTCTCAACTATTATCAGAGGAACATTTCTGATGTGAGCACTCACTCCTCCAAATGCATACAGTTAGATGAGATGAATTTGCAACCAAACATTAGCCTGTTTTGTATTATTAACACGAAGTTATTGCTCCAGACTTCATGGGATTAGCTTCCTATAAGCTGAATGGGTAGTATTGCAGAAAATCATCATGAAGGAAACAGTATGCTAGAATGACGAAAAAAATGCTCTACAGTGGATTCTGCAGGACTTTCACTGTCTTGCCTTTTAAAAGTCACATTTAGCAAATATTTTTATATTTTCTTCCAGAGGCTTGAAGAGCTCTGCTACACCATTCTTTAGAAGAGAGCACAGCACATTTACTAACAGTCATGACGCTGTAACAATATGCAAGAAGTGTAAATTCTAGTCAAACAAGATCCTGACCCCCTGAGGTTGGTCTTTCTGCATGTGTATCAGGTATGACTTTCCTCATTAGCCCTATCCAGCCCATTTTCAGGTTCCTGGGCTTATGCTCCACAGCTACTTTACCACATTAAACTCCAAGCAAACTGTAGTAATTGAAACAGACCCTGAGACAGACAAACATGAAAGTCAGAAAATTTGTGTAACAATTTCTTACTGAGGCAGAAGAGATAGGGCAGTAACTTACTGTGTTAGACCGATGGGGTACAGAGGATGAAGAGGATACTCCAATAAGGCAATTTGTGAGACAGGATCCTTCTCACCCTGAAGATTGTGACAAGGCATATGAGACATTCAGGGTGACAGTGTTGGCAAATCAATTGACATTTTACCAATTAAATAAGGTCTCTCTCATGTTCTGTGGGTTATAATGGTCATACACAAATTAGTTGCACACAAATACATAAATGAATATCTGTGTTATCAATGAGTATGCCCAAGGAAATATTTTCTGTGCTGGTTTCAGGATGGTACCTTTCACACCTGCAAGTCATCTTACTTGGCAAGTTAAGGACAGGAAAATGCTAAAAAATTGATGACAAGATCAGGGTTTGTAATAGTATTTATTTGATTCTAATATTAACAGTGTTAACTTTCCATATTGATTTCTACATACATAAATGTGTTTTCTAATTATTGCAGTTAGTTAATTTAGTATTATAAGAAACATTGAAGAACCAATTCTAGAAATACAGAAATAACATAAATGGCTTCTGAGCTGGAGTGAACAGAAGTCACTTCTCTCCTTCAAGACAGTATAGAGAGTAACTTCTATAACTAGCTCAACAGCTACTCCAGGATCAACTGGATTGATTCTATATGTGCACTTTTTCATTTATGTGTGTTTATACACAAATAAAACATGTTTAACAAGTGCATATGTTCAGAGACCTGAAAAATAACAGTTTTTCTGAGTCAGAGCAAATTTTGAATAGATCATTCTTCGTGTCATAATGTTAATATGTCAAATGCCAACATGCTGATTTCAGATACAGATTTGGAGCCCTGGTGTTTCTGAAAATACAACAAAAAGTCAAGTCCTGGCAAGTATAAGCATGGTACACACTAGATGAGATGAATACCAGCTGCAAACATTAAGGCACAGCTTTGATACGGGCTCAGATGTCAGCATCAGGGTATGGTGGGAAGTCGCACACATTAAGGTCATGGCTTACATCTGGGTAACAGACTCTCCAATAAAGAGTGAACTCCTCCCTGCTTCTGTCCCAGTTTGAAGGAGATGGAAATGGAAGATTATTAGCATACAAAAGAGTCTTCAAATAAATGCTGCCATCTTCATCTCTTAATTGCAAGAGTTCCCGTTCAAGTTGTGCTTACTGGGTACTGTAGCGGAGTCCTGCATGTTAGTCACCTTACATTAAGAATCAATTTACAAAAGCCATAACACTGATCCCATTTGTCACAGGTGGTGCATATTTGGCCAAGTCCCATGGCCATGGCCTAATTCTGGAAGAATTCTGAAAGAATTTACAACAGATTAACTTGTCCAACAATTATGATTTAAAAAAGAAGTTAAAAAATGTTGATTTATGAACTGCTTCATTCAAAATTAATTGCAACCACTGTGAAATACACCATGAATTAATTCAAACACAGCTGCACTTCTAGTTACCCTGCTTTAGGCCACTGCAGAACCCAATACCTGTTCCGTACTTTCACACAGCCTATATGTACAAGTGGGACAACAAGACTGAATTTTCCTAACATCTGAAAGAAGGGCATTTCTTCCCACAGATCTTTCCCAAAATCAGTAAAAATTGGGAAGAAAGTATATGTGGGAAGAACAATACAGTGAAAAGTTAGCAAGAAGAGAAAATGAAACAGAGCTAAGTTCATTTTTGTACCATCCCTTTTCCTTCCGTGTGTCTCTGTGTGTCTGTGCAGGTATGTCCATGCAGGGGAGGAACAAACTGACCAAACAGGTCCCCTTCCAAGAGCAGTTCTTCAGGAAGCAAAAGGCTGAAAAGCTGTCCAAAACACCACAAATTCTAGCCAACACCAGTGAACATGCTGTTTACACTACACATTAAAATCTGCCTCCCAGAATCTGCAGTAGTAGTAATTACATAGTAATGGACACCGGCAAGATTTTCACCCAGTAGTATTTTCAAGAGACTAGAAAAATATGTTCATGACACCAGCAGCTTTGAGGTTACACCTGTACTTGCACACTGAGCAGGAATCCCTCTCTGATGCTGAGGTCAGACAGTCAGGCTCCACCTTAACCACCAAACCTTCTTACCACCCAAAACAGGGTTGTCACACCCAAAATAAGGATGAGAAAGGTTCCCTGTCTGTGCTAACTCTAAGACACATCTGAGAGCTGTCTGAAAGTGTGAATTGACCAGTGTGAGATCAACTGGAATAAAAAGTTACGAATACAGGCAGTTGTAACCAGAAGCCAGGAACATGTTCTGGTGCTTTAAGAACTTTTGAAAAAGCATCCCAGGAAATACCACAGTAGATATACACAAACTTGACTGGTTTACCTGGTTGGTTCCTTTTTATTTAGCTGGAGTATCATTTTCTGAAATACCAAAGTGTACTAAGTACTGTTAGTGTCGCTTTTCTGCAAAATATGGTGTCAAAAACCCTACAAATGCTGCTTATGCTCACCAGAAGGCAATCTCCCCTTCCAGATAAACACTTTATCCCTCCACCTCCAGTTTCCTTCCTTTGGGTAGAGTAATTCCAAAGAAGAGATGTGCCTAGCTCCAAGTACTGTCCTCCCCAGGGCAGAGCAGCTCCAAGCCTAATACACACACAGATGAACATTTCACAGAGCAATACAAATAAATGTGACACAATAATGAGAGTAAACCCTCAGCAAGAACAATTCTTGAACCTGAGATGCTGTCAGGCAATATGACCTACAGGGCTGTGGTGCTGACCTGAAAAGGCTCTATGGCAGCCCCAGATAAGAGTCAAATATGACAGCTTGTTACAAGTAGTCAATGCCAAAACCAGGAAGAAAGATGGATGAGAAGCCTGCCTTCATGAAGATCATAAGGATGCAGAGCAGGAGTCCTGGTCGATGGCTAGAGACCACAGCTGCTGATGCAGCCTAAAATAACACCATGAAAGATGACTGACCAAAAACCTCTGAGATGAAAGACGTATGTGTGCATGCTGTGCATGAAAAGAGGCACACAGGGTGCACTACGCCAATGAGTATGGACATTTGAGACCCATCTGAGCCTGAAGATGTGCTCCCTGGGCAAAGAGCCACAGTGGCATCAAGGCATGAGAAGGCCTACAATGCAGAAGACTGATGGCAAGAACTACACAACACCAAAGACACAGCTTGGAACTGCCCTGCCTGGCAAAGGCTTATGTGATGCTGAAAGGAACCCCTCCCCTTACCTGATCAAGGGGCCTGTCCCACTATGGCCCTCTACCCTACACTAGCTTTAAATTCCCTCCCTTTGGTTCTGAACCTTTTGCCCTTCACCCAGCCCCTGGTCTCACAACTTAGCTTTCGGAAAGAAAAGGTCCAAATCTACCCTCAACAAAAAAAGAATACGTGGGCTGGATGGGATGTTCCCGCGGTTGCTATTTTCTGCTTTGGCAGCTGCAAAAGGCACAGACCAACACCAAAATTTAGACAGGGATAACAAAAAGCATTGCATGGTGCAAAACGGATACCCCTTTCCCTCAGAAGCGCCATGGCTCTGCGCTCACCAGCTTGTTCCAGACTCTGGTGCTGCAGTTGCCAAGGCTTGTGGTATCTGAGATACTAAGAGAGAAAACTACCATTGTGCTTGAGAAAAATCATTCCTGTGCTTCTCCTTGTTACTGTTCTGGCTCACCTCAAATGCTCATTGGATTTCAAATGTTGTCCACACATCACCTGCAAAATCAAAAGTTATGTGCTTGAGAGCATTGCTGTGTAATACTTGGCTATTAGGCACTGACACAGCTGAACACCATCTCACCTCTTCACATCATCTCATTGGCATGTGGCTTCAACCCTCTGAGACTGACTGCAAGACCTGAAAAAAAACCCCAAACAAACAAACAAACAAACAAACAAAAAACACAAACCAAAAGACACATGCTGCATTACTGCATGAAACTACAACCTGTCCAACCTACCCACTGTGATTCCTGTCTCCCACACCTGAAATTTCTAGCCCCAACTTCATATGTCATTATAATTTTTTCCTACTGACTGCACTGATAAACTGTGGTGAGATCTCTCCTGTTTCTCTCTCTTGTGGTCCTGGTGCTTCCAATTCTAGGGGATGTATGTCAAAAGTTATTAAAAAAACAGTTGAGTCAAATCTCAGCAAATGAATAACATACGGATGTTCCATAAAGAACAGATGGGTGAAATGTTTAAAATGTTAGATACTATTTATTATTTTTATTACACATTCACCATTAAAGGGCTTACTGTCTTTTTAATAGTCCTAATTTATTCAGGCAAGGGACAAGAAGGGTTTACTTAACTTAGATACTCAGTTTGTCCCTACCACATCTCCCCTAAAACCAATTTACTGAATGTTAATTTCAAGTGACTTGCAAGAGAGAGGTAAATTAAATACCAACTTAATGACAGGGAAATTTTCATATGGCCACTGTGTACCTTTGCAATGAATGCACACTTTCATGAGTAGAGAGGCTGACACTTTTAAATTTAAACTTAGAGAAGTGGTGTATTTCTTTTACAAAGTATGAGTTGATTTCTAGTCTGGAAGTGGACAGTTGGTTCTCAGGAATAAATATCTATCACTTTCCACCATTACTAATTTTCAAGAGTATTGCTGCTGTTTTCATGTAGTTAAAGAGCATCTGACCTCTGTTGATCTCTGTGGTTCACTTTGAAGTGCACTGGTGGCCAGTTATTACTGTTTGCACGTATTTATACAGTTTGAGGGCTAAAGGGAAAGTAAGTCTTTTTAGTGCTAGGTGATGTACAAATAAAAACAAAGGGTAGTCCAAGAAATAGCTGCAGTCCAGGAATGGCATCAGAATCTGATGCTCTGTACAGTTCCTAAAAAGAGAAAACAAATTAATAGTATTATTCTAAAAGTAGAACCATGCATATCTATTTTAGCTATTTACAGACTAATTTCAGCAACAGTGAAGGAAAAGTTTCAAAGGCAGAAAGGTCACGTAGAAACCCTGCCATGGAGGAAAGCCTGTGTAAGTCATGTGCCAGGTTTCTTTCTTATCTTCATATTTTTTTCCCCACAGCTCTACAGGAGTCACATTGCTTCCCCAGAAGAACTGCCATATCTGAAGTGAAATGTTGATACTGTTTAACACTTGAGCCATCATACACATTATGCATGAACAAAAAGTTTGTAACAGAAGGCAATTAAAACTGCAAAAAGATTTGAATTGGCAGAAAAGAATTAATCCTAGAGTCACATGATTGGAAACAGCACTTCTTTTCTCTGCCAATGCTGGCTGTTTTCCCAAATTGTATTTTTACAGCAATTTGTCCAGGCTACTTCCAAAAGCTCCAAGTTATCAGAACTTTTGGCTCTTTTCAGAAAACCCTAAAACCATCTCAAAACTACTACAAATTTTAGAATTGTATTCTACATCTTTTAAAAGTGTCTACCTCAATCCCAGGAATGTCTTCCCACCTTTGGAGAAAAAGCTTGTGCCCCCGTCTCCTTCTGTCCAAGAGAAGGACCCTTTTCCCTCAGAGACTATTTGATGAAGTTAGGATGAGCAGGCACAGGGTTGGGCCTTGATGTCTTCCATAGTCACTCAGGCCATTTCCATGGTCAGGGAGGACCTGGACTTGGCCCAGACCAGAACAGTTCACAGCTCCTCTGGGCCTTGCAGGAGCACTCATTCTCCTGGGAGTTGGACTCACAGAAGACACTTTTAAAACCTTCCTAAGTACCTGGTCTGCATCTTTGGATGGCTAAATGCCTTCAGAAAGTAACTAGATCTGTTAGCGTCCCTGTGTTCATCCCAACCGACTTCAGCTGTAATCAACAGGGAGAGAAGTGCAGTCAGAAGACGATGAATCCCATCAAAGTAGATGTCTATACTATCATGGGGGAAAGCCTGTGACTTTCCATAGATAGGCTGGAAAAACAGCTAAGCTTTGAAGACTGATTTTCAAGTGGCTGGATCCTGTTAAGGTCCCTCCATCTCAGCTCCCTACCAGTAAAACAGAGATAACCTTCTATCCCACCTGGGAGACATGAAGAAAACTCCATACACATATTGCAATACTTCAGAACATAAAATAGTATAGCTGTCACTATGTCGCTGTCGCTGTCACTGTCCCTGTGCTGCTGCAAGTTAAGACACAGATAACGGTCCAAACAGCAGACCAGCAGCCCCTGCAGCTGCTGCAGAAGCACTTTCTGTAACACCACACTGTGCACAGGAGCCTGACAAAACATAGAACTCTTAAGCACCTCATCCCTGTCACAACCATCATCCCTCCAGTGTCTGTTTTCACTTTATTATAAGATAGCCCAGCCCTGTCAGCTGTCAAAGGATCTCACCTGGGTCTTCACTATATGGACATCAGCATCTCAGGGTGGCTGCCTCTCAAACGTGCCTGTCCTCTGCAAAATGGGATTCATTAAGTGAGCTGTCCAAGTAGTCTGGAACACATTAATGTAAAAGGAAACCATGCTGTACAATGAATTTTCATCCACTGAAATGTGTTACAGTGCTTATCAGGTATTTGTGTAAGCTGGCTCTATGATAATATCAAGCTGATAACAATTCGCAAGTCCATTAACTGCTGTTAGGCAGCAGGAAAAGCAGGCATGTTGAAAAAAGCAGCCACTCAGGAACAAGTAATTCCTGGTTTAAAAAGGCCATTTACATGTTAAGTGAATTGCTTCTGTTGAGCAGATATATATAATAAAGGTAGTGCTTTCTGGTGCAGCTAAAATGACTGTTCTGGATACCGGAGCTTTCTTTGTATTTAATTATAGAGTTGGAAAAGACCTCTAAGATCATCAAGTCCAACCATCAAACCAACACCACCATCATGTTCAAGTGCCATAACTGCATGGTTTGGGGACACTTCCACACTTTTTGAACACCTTTTTTCGAACCAGATTCCTCCAAGCTTCTTTCAATAGCCTCTATTGATCATCTTACAAGAGATAATTTCATATTACCATTCTTCACATTTCATGATTTTATAGACTCTTCTGAGGAGTTTCCAGGCTGATAAATCTTAGTCTGCTTATTTGTTTCTCCTAGAGAAGAATATCCCTATCTTTGACTATTTTTGACCATTTCTAATGCCTTTTTTGTACCTCTTTTAAAAATTTCTTTTACTATCTCTATTTATCTAATGAAATAGGGTGAAGGAATGAGAAATTATATAGTGTATTCATTATAAAGGCACATCATGGATTTGTACAGAGGCATAATGATGCCTATTTTGTTTGTTATTCCATGCTAAAAAATCCTTAGACTTCGTTGTCTTTCTCAGGTTTGATTACTGCTCTGAATACATAAAATTGATTGTGATAACCCAACAACCTCATTTTTGCACAGCAATAGCAGTTCAAAGTTCATCACTGGATGCATAAATACAAAATTATTTTTCTCTTGTGAATCACTTTATGTTGCATGGAATTTTTTCTATCATTTCATCATCCAGTAATTTAGTGCCATGAGATCCTTTGATAATTCTTTTTTGCTGCTTATATTAGCAATTTGTCACATCAACCCCTTTCTAGATCCTTACTGAATATATTGGACAGGATCAGCCCTAACATAAGCCCTCCAAGAGCAAATAGCACAAGGCCTTTGGTTAGCTGTAAGTGATGTCACATTCACATAGATTCACGGAATGGTTGGGGTTGGAAGGAAACTCTGAAGATCACCAAGTGCAACCCTCCTGCTAAAGCAGCACTTACAGCAGGTGACCATAAATGTAGACTTATGTTTGCAGAAATATATCATCAAATTTCCATACCACTAAAAGGCCTGGAAGTAAGCATGTTTCACTTGTCACAGCTCTAGTACTGCCCTAAAAATCCCCTTAACAGCTCTTAAAATGACAGATTTAACTGTAGACCTATTTCTGTCATATAGGTAAAAAATTGTTCATATTGACCCAAGAGAGAAATTTCTTTAGCTGTGAGAGTTAGAGCACTGTACAGATGCATTTTAAATAGATTCAAATTTCATATTTTGGTATTCTATAGTAGATTCTTCCTAGTTGATTCTGTGGTGAATCCAGGCACCCTGTTCAGAGTCACTGGGCTTTTTCACTGTTAAACATTTATGCTTTAACAATGTTTAGCCAGCTTTACCTATATCCTTATCCACTTTTACAGTACTGCACTCTGCACAATCAAATTGAATTTGAAAATGATCCTTGCTATGAGCGGCAAAACCTGCATTTATTAGTCTAATATTCCTAATAAAATTTAATATGGAAAGAGGAAAGATTTTCAATCTGACTGTTAAAGTCAAGTGATTGAGACTCATTATGGCACATGGCCCTTGCCTTTTAACACGTCAAAGTTTTCAATGATTTCAGAAGTCATTCAAGCATGAAAAACAGATGAATTTTAATTCCCACTTCATTTGATGCTATGTGATGCTGTTTTTCACTGTACCTCAGCCAGTATTCTTCTATCTTCAGATAAAACATATTAGGATCATGTTTCTCTTACAGAAATAATTCCCCATGCAGTAACCAAGTTGGGTGGTTGTTAAAAGGGAAAAGTCATAAAGCATTGCAGTCGTAAGATACCTGAGGAATTTTAAAAACTTTTCAATATTTGAGAGAGTCCCTGTTCAGGAATAATTGTCACAAAGTTAGTTGATAGCTGAATAACGAATGATGAATACAAGGACCCCTTTAGATCTCACAGCTGAACAAAGATCAGTGTCCAGAAGCAAAGCAAAGAGGGCTCAATGGCTGTCCTGTCACAGAGTGTTAACAAGAACACAGGATGCAGAGAGTTTAGACCAGTCATCTAGTTTTTATCACGTGTTAACCCCAAATATGTGGGCATTTGGAACACAAAGAAAGAACACAACATAAATTAACTTAACAACTCGCTGACCAAAAATAAAACATCCAAATGAAGCTCTGAGGACAGTATGATGGTAACAGAGATGCTCTTCAGCAACTGATTAAGACCACTCAAAGAAAACATCTATGTTCAAGCAAAACAAAAGTGTGCACTCAAACTCATTTAAATACCTTCTCAATTATGCTACTATCTGTACATAATTTTGTATTTCAGATCTGTGATCCATAATTCACCAAATGTAAGGCGCTTGGATGATTTCTTGACACAGGCACAGTTTAACCTCTGCTCTCTATTTAAATACAAGATTAAAATGTTTTGTACAGTAAGGTTTAGTTATATTCCTCTAACTGCAAATCTTGTTTTTGAAGAATAGCCATTCACGCAAATCTCGAAGTGCCTCATCCTCTCACCTGTCCCATAGTGATTAGACTCCCATGTACCTGCAGTAAAAAAAACAAACAAAAAACAAAAATCTTTGCAAACTACAGAAAAGAAACTGTCTCCACTACCTGCTACATGGTGAGAAGTATTATGCACATCAAATATCAATACTAACAGACTACCAGAATAAGCTGTCCCACCAAGGAGTTCTCACTGAAAAGTAATCTATATCAATGTTTTCCAAATTGTGGTCTATGGACAGACAATGGGTGTTTCATCAGTAGCAAGTGATCCACACCTGGCCTGTGAAACCATGCTGAGGAGTAGATGAGTTCATGACAGTCCACAGAGCTTCTCAGAGATCCACAGAGTGTTATAGCTGTGTTCTGCACCATTGCATCTTCGTGTTTTAAAAGAAGATTATGTTTTCTCCAGGCAACAAAAGGCTTGTTGACATAAATACATAAAAGGCTATTGAAAATGAGCAGGAAATCAACTGTTCTCTGCATCTGGTATGGTCAGAAAAAAACAAAAAGGTGGGAAAGTAAGACTAAGTAGTAAAGAAAATTTTCTCTTCGTAAAGTTAATACTGGAATAAGCTGCCTGGAGAAACTGTAGACTCTCCACAACTGAAGTTGTTCATCACAGACTGGACAACATTTGTCTGAAATTGTATAGGTTTGGCTGATCCTGACACTAAGGAAGAGAGTAAGATTAGGAAAGATCTCATGATAACTTACGTCTCTGTCTATATCTTTAGACAGTTTAAAAAAAAAGAAATTACCAGCCAACTGCTAATTTCAAATAGTCTTCCTTTTCCTATGGAAAAGGATCTTCACCTGTGTCAGGGCAATCCCAAATATGGATACAGGCTCAGCAAAAACTGAATTGTGAAGAGCCCTGTGGAGAATTCCTTGGGGGTACTGGTGGATGAAAACCTGAACATGACCTGGCAGTGTGTGCTTGCAGTCCAGAAAGCCAACTGGCAGCCTGGGCTGAATCAGAAGAAGTGTGGCCAGCAGGTTGAGGGAGGTGATTTTGCTGCTCTACTCTGCCCTTGTGAGACCTCACCTAGAGAGCTGCCTCCAGCTCTGGGGTCCTCAACATAAGAAAGACATGGACCTGTTGGAGCAGATCCAGAAGGCTACAAAGATTATCAGGGGGTTGGAGAACCTCCCACATGAGCGCAGGCTGAGAGAGCTGGGACTGTTCAGCCTGCAGAAGAGAGTGCTCTGGGATGACCTTATATCACCTTTTAATACGTAAAGGGGGGCTACAAGAGAGCTGGACAGGGACTTTTTACAAGGGCATGTGGTAGGACAAGAGGTAATGGCTTTAAACTGAAAGAGGGTAGATTTAGATTTAGATTTAGATTTAGATTTAGATTTAGATTTAGATTTAGATTTAGATTTAGATTTAGATTTAGATTTAGATTTAGATTAGTCCACAACTGGGGAGTTATAACTAGATGATTTTAAGGTCCCTTCCAACTCAGGCCGTTCTATGATTCTATGATGTTAGGAAGGCATTCTTTCCTGTGAGGATGCTGAGGAATTGGAACAGGAGTCCCAGAGAAGTTCTGAATGCCCAATCCCCAAAAGTGTACAAATCCAGGTTGGATGGGACTCTGAGAAATGTGGTCCAGTGAAAAGTGTACCCACCCATGGCAGAAGGATTGGAACTAGATGATCTTTGAGGTCCCTTCCAACCCAAACCATTCCATGACTCTATGATTCTCTGTTTCATACCATTTCTGCCATGCTGAGAATAGACAAAATTCAACAAAGAAATTTGTTGTATTTCAGAAGGTTCCAATACTTATTTACTTCTGACCTTTGCCTAGACAGCAAATCCCATTAGTGCTAAATCCACCACATTCATTTAGTAACTAACAACTTTTCTTCTTGCCAAGTCTCTGAGACTTTTTTCCCCCTTCTGTTGGAAGCAGGGCACCCAAAATAAGCAGTAGAAGTTTAGAGGCATTTACTACCCCTGTTAAAGGAGAGTGACTGTTGGAATTAAGAAATACGCATAGCTACAGGGGGAAGGTAACCTTCACGGATATTGTGAGCATTTGCTTATCCCGAAAAGAGCACTGCATTTGTGCTGACACCATGCACATCTTTCAACCTTCTACCCTCTCTATGACTGCAGAATTGCAGACAAGGCAGCCAGAACCAGACTTCTTTCCATGGTGAGTTAATTGAGGAGGAAAGGGCTCATTAGAGTTCACTTTCTGAACTCACATTCAGGAGCAGAGAGTTTCCAAGTGACTCCTTGCAAGCAGCCGGGCTCTAATAGCAATTACGTTATGAGCTTTGACTGGGTAAACAGTCAAGAAGATTTCTGATGTGCCGCAAAATTGGAATACCAAGATAAAACAGACAGGCTGAGAGGATTGAAGGAAACAGATACAACCAAGAAGTAGTTTGCCGTAATTTCCCTGCAATATATAAATGTACTAAGATATACATATAGACATATATATAATATAAAAATATATAAATATAAATAATATATAATGCATAAATATGTATATAAATAATGTACATAATAATAAATAAAATATAATAATTTATAAATATACTTAGACATATAAACACACAGATACAATCCATATATACAAATATATATGCACATATACATATATGTGTATATATCCACTCATATATGTGGATATATTCACTCATTTATATATATACATACCTACTGTATATGTGTATATGTGTAAATATATATCTATATTATGTTTAATGCTCCTTCCAGAACATAAAAACTTTGCATTGCATGACAGTGGTGTTTTGGGATTGGAATATGCAGAATGATAGAGCGAGGTGTGCTGTCCCTCCCCTTCGGCATCTGCATGTCATAGACCTAGTTCTAGACATTATTAATCATAGTCATGAGTTGCAGAGTCAAAAATGATTGATGATGACAGTGACACAGAGGCTGACATGCGCAGCCTCACTCTATTTTTTCCACACATTCCCAAAGCACAGGAGAAAGAGCTGGAAGTTGTGTAAGGGCTCATCACAGCAGACAGGACATGGCTGCAGACTGCAGCCCTCTGGAGATTCTTGGCCGAGGTGGAGCCTGTAGAAAGTCCTGGGCTTGATTCCATGAGTGACAGCAACTGAAGATTGTTTCAGTTTGACCACAGTACAGCTGAGTCTCATCTGCAGCTCTGAAACTGTTGCAGGGAAAAAGTGAATTTCCTTGAACCTTGTGTCTGCTTGGACACATCACCCAGTGGGGGCTTTTGGAATGATTTTATGGAATTTTTGACCTTCCACCACAGACCAGAACCTTACTGTGATGGATACAAACGTCTCTGTACTTTTTAATGTAGCCTAATCCCAAGATAAGGACTCCTAAACAAAGTTGTACATATACCATAAGGCATACTTAGTTGTCTAGATGGAAGTTTTCAGTTGTTAGAACTCCTGCCATCAATTTTAAAGTACAGACTGATTCATGGTCTGAACCCTTACAAATGAATACACTTACAAGCAAACATATTTAAAAGGCACTAGCACAATTTGCACAAGGCTTATAATTTATGTCACATGTTGTTTCGTCACAATAATATAAAATTAATATAAAATACAAAAATTACAAAGCGATTCTCATGTAATCTAGGCTCTTGGAGTGTGTTCATAATGCTCTATCCACATGTATGCTACAATGATGTCATAGGCAGGTTGTGATTTTAATAAGGCCCATACAACACTCAGGAGGGCTAAATATGTGAGGTTGTAACAAACAAATAAAAGAAAGGAAATTCACAAGTCAAGAGTGGCAAACTTTCCTGTGAATTTCAGGATCTAGTATCATAGTAACAATATTCCATGCAGTAAACCTAACTTTGACCCATGCCAGTTGCAGTACTGCAATTCCAAACCAAGGATTGAAGGGAGCCTTTTGCCCTTCCAGAAACTGAAAACAGTCTGGTTGTATCCAAACGACTAAATTTTGTCTGTTTCCATGGTTACAACAATATAACATATGCACACTCTATCAGATAATTTTTGGCAATAGTGAAATATCTTCATAGAAGTCCATCTCTCTTGCCTTCCACAGACTGGAGGAATTAGGAATGAAAATCCAGGGTCTACAGGGGGCCCATGTCCCCTCACACAGCAGTGGAGTGAAAGGAGGGGATGTGCTTCCAGAGCATGCTTATCTCAAGCAGAATTGTGTTCTTGAATAGTCTCTGTACACAGAGACTTGTAACTGAGGATGAGGCAATATCAGACCGGCCTACAGGCCAAAGCCCTGGAGATGAAAAAGCCCCGAGGGTTTTACAATAGGAGGGGAAAACTTGCCCAAGCTGGGAGACATCCATTCTTGTGGGAAGAGAAAGGGTAACAAGGCTAATGCTTGAATGAACAAGAGCTACTTTTGCTTACAGTTTGCACAGCAACCCAAACAAAGTTGCTATGCAACTCTACCTACTGTCAAAAGGGCAGCACTTGACATCCTTACCTCACCAAGGTCAGGCTGAGGGTTTAGCCCACATGCTTATCTCCCCACTTCGCCATATTTATAATTTTTTACCTTCTCTCTGCATGTTCCCAGGGCTGTATACAAAAGAAACATTTAAGGACAGACCCTTCCAGATTCTCTTCAGTTCATGTCTTCTGTCTGCTTTGGCTGAGGACTCCTTATTCCTTACCCCAGGAGGATTCACATACTTTTCTTTGGCTATCCACCACATTTTCCTAGGAATGAGAGAAATATTCTACAAAAAAATTAAAAAAAATAAAAAAGGACATGAAAACCTCAGTTTAAATACATTCTGAAATGGTCAAAAACTAATTTGGAAAGAATGAGGTGCTTAATGAGAAAAGTTAAAAAGAAGTTTAGTTTATTTGAAATATTTTGCTAAGCCAGAGGTTATATTATTTATTTGCAGGCATTTTTCTTGCTGAAAGGAGAATTACAAAACTTGGGTCTATCTTCACAAGGAGACTTCTACACCATTCTCCAGCTGGGAGAGGATCTTCTGTCATCCTGCTTGGAACTATCAAACCATGAGGCAGGGGAGTTGCTCAGAAAGTCACCTCACCCTTTGGCTTCCTTGAACTCATGATGTGTCCAATTCCTCATTCCTGGGACCTAAAAGGAGTTTGGGCTGTGGCTTTCCTGCACATCAGAATGAAGAAACAGAAAAAAGAGGAAACCAACATTTCTGTGCCTAGTTTAGGAAATGATGTCTATTTTGAGTACCAACTGACCCAATAAGACTTTCCATTTCCAAATGCTTTAGTGAACTGGGTTGATTTTTTTTCTCCAGATGTGTTTCAGTCATAGTATTAATCAGATTGGGTGAATTCTCAAGACTTTCAGCCTCTACAGTGATGTGAGACTTTGATACACAACAGGTTTGCCAAAAGTAAAGAAAACAAAAACAAAACCAAAAATATTTGCCCATTTCAGCCCAACAGAACATAATTAATGACAGCAACATAAATTCTGACCTTCTCTTAGTTTTTGATTTCATAATCTTTATAATGCAGGTTTCCTCTTCTTCTAAATATGCTGAAGAGAGCTTTCATGTGATTTACTGTAGAAAAAGACTAAGGAAATCCCCTGTAAAATCATTATGTAGAATCATACCAACACTTTCCTGTGTTGACATAACTGGATCCATAGGACAGCTCTTCATTCCCCTTTTTACCTACAGAACATTCACATTTTTTGCTTTCAGAAGCTTTCAGAAGCACTAAACACTTCACAAGATATTGTGGCTTGGTAGCCAAATCTTTCTGATTGCCAGGAATAAAGACAGAGTAAGATTTCATAGAAGCAAGTCTGGCTGAAGTTTCTTTAACTTCACATTGGTGTGAATTATTGCTTCCTGTTACCCAGAATAATCTTTTACTGTATTTCTTCAGCCTGGCCTCCATAAGGAAAAACGTTGCCAAAAGATACAGTCCAAGTTCTATCACAGTCTCAAGCCATGAAACAAGAAGTGAAAACATTAGTAGTGCAGAATTAAAGCAGGAAATGTTTATGGTCATTTTATTTTTTTTTCTGTCTCCCTTTGTATGCTTATGTATACATGCACATAGACACAGATATATCCATAGCTATGTCTATCTACATGTGTACATGGGTAAGCACACATATATCATTTTGCCCTCTGTGTTTGTCTTTACTTTGTACATAATTTGTCTGTACTTTGTCTTGTGCATATAATAGAGCAATCAATGAACAAATGAACAACAGCAATATCTAAAAGTGCTCTGAATAGTTAAATCACAAACCCTGTATTTTTGACCACAAATGTGGCGACTAAACAATCAAGAAAGTTGTAATCCTCAATAGTTCACAACCTCTTTGTCAGCTTAGTGGTGGTCTGTTATCCACAGTGATGTGCTGTTTCTGTATCCCCTTCCCACACCTGTCCACCTCATCACATGGTGGAGAGGAATTCGCTTCTAGGGAAACCAGACAGGACCAGAAGGGTGATGCCAAGTACTGCCCATCCAGGTAGCACCAAGACTGTAATTTCACCGAGTCTTACTTTCCTGCCAGCATTTAGGCCAGCACATGAGGGAGCACAACAGCATTGACAGGAGGGCCAGAGTAAGAACAAAGGGCGTTCTCAGAAAGCAGGGAGGAAAAGCTTGCAAAGACTAACAGGGTGAAGAGAGAGAAACTTGAGACACAGTATCTGTGTGATTTTAATCCAGAGTCTGAGTAGTAGCTTCCCCACCAGCTCACACACTTCTCTACTTATTTATTTAGGCAGCAATTTAACACTTCTCACTTTCTCATTTGTTATAGCTGCATTAAAACACTGAGAACAAAACCTGTAAGAATTTCCATATGAACTGATTTAAACTATTCTTTGTTCTTCCTCAGTTCTTCCAATTCTTTTTTGACTAAGTAATCATCAGTGCATATGATGACATTATAGCTATGGCATTATGTTCTAAGCTGGAGATTCCTACAAAGTTAAAATGCATCCTTCAAATCTTACAAAGAATTATGCGATTTGTTTTTCAAACTGTATTCCATTTGTTTTCTATGCCAGTTCTCACACATTACTTTCAAGACTTATTAAGATGGGAACAGACATAAACACAATTAGACTGATTTCTTGAATTTTTGCCTAGGTCAGCACAGATTTCAGTTGCATTCTTCCAGAATTGGCACTTTATTCAAGCAATCTTGAGAGGTATCTGACGGTACACTCTTGGCTCATACAATGGGTTGAGGTACTGCTCTAGGTAGGAGGATTCCTCTTCTAGTACCCAAAGATGAAAACAATAAATTCACTGTTTTAAAAACTGAGCACTCACTATAACAGGCCCAGATATAAAAAAAAAGTGTGTTCACTCGTGAAACATGAAACACGTTTTAATTGCAGAGTATAGATTTCACTTTCCTTTTTTTTTTTTTTTTTTTTAATAGTACTCTTATAACAGAGAGGTTTTCTGGAAAGGGGAATTGTGATTTGGTGCCACTGGCTGCCCTTGTGGAACCCAATGTGTCCTTGAGTTCATTTCAGGCATCTAGTCTTTGCTGCAGTACAAACAGAAGGCATTTACAAGTGAAACATAGTGTCCCACTCCTGACTGAAGTAGGAGCATCTTTTAAGATCACATATGTGATTAGATTCCACATTGTGAGTAAATAGAAAGGGTCCAAAGTGATGTTTATGAACCCAGCAATTCATAAAATCCACATTAAATTTACCTAGAGCTGTCACAGAGCTTTGAAATTCACTGCCCATTCTCAGTCCTGTTGATCCACGCTGCTCACCCTCCAAGAAGTGTTGTGGATATTTTCCTAGATGGGTGATGTTTAAGACAAGCATTGCTCTGATGTTAGTATGAAAAAGATTAAAACAACCCCTGATAACACATATGGACACAGGTAGCTGGCTGTGTCTACATCCCATTCCCAAGAGCTATCTTTGCCTATCCTGCCAATATTATGTCCCTATTGCACAGCGTCTGACTGAGCATCTGCTTTGGACACCAAGTCAGAATGGAGTGAGAGAAAGAGAAATAATCTCTAAGTGACTAAAATAGTGTGGGACAGTAATGTGAGGGTACCCTCATGGGAGTTCAAAGGAGCAGACTGGGAAACAAAACCTGCAGGAGGTGCTGGACGTTTGCACAGTGCAAAGGGAGTCCAGGTGTGACCCGCAGAGTCTACTGAAAATAGGCACCAGGAGAAACTCTCCACAGAAACAATCTGTGTTTTGTTTTGAAGAAGGCTGGTTGACCGGAAAAGAAAGCTCAGGAATGAACTAATATTTAGGCAGGGGACCAGGTGTAAACTAGGCAGAGACGTTATCTGACAGGGTAAACATGCCCTCTACATCTGCTTCCCAGCAACAGTGAAGCAAAACAGATTCAAAGGCTGGATCAACAGGCTGGAAATTCTTAGATCTGACTCCAGTCTGATATCTGAACTCACAGTTTTCAAGCACTTTCTGTATGTCATTGTTCACATATCCCACAAATAACCTGCAAATTCTGGTACTTTTAAAGGTTGAGTTTTACTAACTTACCACTCCTCTGGCTGTGTGGGGTCATTCCTCAGCTGTCTGCTCACAGGAGTATTTTGTTGATGTTACCTTACACAGACTGTATGCTCAGAACCACTGTCACGAGGCAACTATAAAAGGAAAAACAAACATGTTTAAAAAGTCTGTTTCTTCATGTCTTTAAAACCTTGTCATTAAAAAACTGTTCAACATGCCAGCCAGCTACCAATATATACAGATTAATGCATTTATACAGAAAGAGATATTTCAGCTATACCTCATGAAATCAAAACACATCACAACAAAATAATGAAATTCAGATAAACACTCCACAAAATCTTAATTTTCCAGATTTGCTGTATCTGAAATATTCAATTATCCATGCTTCAGGTAAGAAGATCACACTGGCACTCACACAAATAAAATTTGAATAGAACTGAATACTTAATGCATGATCTCCCCAATCTTACAAAATCAAACATTTGTGGGAAGGGTAATGATGACATAAAGGGGATGAAATCTGAGGATTCTGGATTACATGATACTTAAGCTATCTCCATTCATCAGTTCTCATTTGGGGAAAATTCCTGTCCATCCTGACTGAATAGCAGTGGTAAACTACAAGCATGGCATAGCACAAATATTTTCTACAGCAAATGGTTGCTCCTGTGGCTGGTGGGGTGTCCTTCACCCACATACAAAGCAGGAACAAACTAGCTCCCGGATCACTGAGGGTTGCCTTAGTTTCATTCTTAGAACTTCCCTAGAAAACCTGCAGATGCTCTACCATCCTTGACAGCACCTTTCTTAACATCCCAAAAATGAGGGCCAACTGATGGCCAGAGTTTTATACTTAGCACATTCAGTTGTAAGAGTCCCTTTGGGATAGGGCTTCTGGCAACTCACATAGACCCATTGCTGTAAAATGTGTGGAGCATGGCATTGTCACAGCTCAGGTTGGTAAGGGTTGCTGCTGGCTTTCTCATGCTTCTAGTTTTCAAGAAGATCCCTGCCAAGGGCACCAGAAAAAAACAGAAACACCAATTTCCTGATTTCAACACAACAAGCCTGGATTTTGGCACGCAAATTACTCTTTAGTAACATGCGCTGTATGACATCCCTCAAGAACTTCACAGAAAATTTTAAGTGCTTTATACCTGCAAAAATATATAATGATATATCCAACTACAGTCCTAAAATAATGGCAAATAAATGTTATCTCTATCTTAATGATGACTGCGTATGTTGACCTTCCACATGAAGCAAGTTTAGGGACCTGTAAGTTCTCCAACCCAAAAGGAAACCTAACTCTACCTCAGAACACATCTGAGTGCCCGTATCATCAATAGGGTTTAAAAAGCCCTAACAGTAAATCAAGTGTGCTAGTCATGTAAGTGTATTAGGCATCATCTGTGTGAAACTGCTTTATTAACCTGCAGCAAAGTCAGGGTAGAAGTGGTAATGGGAACCAAGGTCTTTCAACCTCTGCCTCTGAAACAATGACGCAAAAGACACCAACATGCAATGGAACCCTGGGTCAGTGTGAAATAAGCAAAAACTAGGCAACAGAACTGACATTTATAGTGAAAACCTTTATGTGGGTATTGCCAAGATATGCAACTTTTACATGCCTAGTATTTCCTGTTTGGGGTATTACATTTTGTATGTCCTTTGTCAAAATGCAGCAAAACATGTCCAAGGAAAAACCCTTTCTGTCCTCTCAAGAGGATGCATGACAAAAATTGAAGTGCTCAGCAGTGTTACAAAAGTGAGTGGGAGTAGTAATGAATGGAAACATATAGTGGTATCTCTAAGCTGGCATAAACAAAGCATGAGACAGAGTGCGAGGTGATATGGAGGCGGGGGATCAGGCTGCCTCCTCCACTGTGTCACCAGGGGCCAGCTCAGGCCGGAACCGAGTGGTGACACAAGATAACACTGTCCCGTAAAGGCGAAACCTGCAGCAAGACCAAGAGCACGGAACAAAGTTCATGGAAACTCTTAACTCATTTTTGCAAGAGGGTTTTTTCCTGCTATTAAATACTTTCCCAAAGCAGAGGGAACTGTATTTTTTTCCATACAGTCAGTCTTTCACCCGTATATGAAATACCTTAAATTCTGCTGATCTCAGAAATTATAAAGGGGTTGCTCTTGCTCAGGTAGCAATATCCTGCTGCCCAGATCTTCTGAACACAGCAAAACAAATATGCTTTGGCTACAGCTATGCTGTGTTGGTCTTCTGTAAATACAAAGCACATTCACAATCACATAAAGACAGGCAAGTCTGTGCAGACACAGCTGTTATCTGTGGGCTGGGTGAGGGTTGGGCACAGTGGCAAAACTGAGAAAAGCACATCAAAAAAAGAGCTTCTGACCAAAGAGTA
The DNA here is from genome assembly GCF_001715985.3 of Manacus vitellinus. Classification (NCBI taxonomy): domain Eukaryota; kingdom Metazoa; phylum Chordata; class Aves; order Passeriformes; family Pipridae; genus Manacus; species Manacus vitellinus. Next base: position 11,450,665 of record NW_021939396.1, on the reverse strand, counting down.
CAAAATTATTGTTATTATTATAGTACAAAATTAGCAGTACAAAAGGATAAATTTGCCAAGTGGATTTCTACTGAGAACAAGCCCCTGGACTACATAGATCTGAAGACATACCTTGAGGCATTATCAGTTGATTGATATTGCATTAAAATGTAGAAGTCATGATGTACTTACCTGCAGGTCGAATGTACCAAGATGGGCCTTGCCCAGAAGGATATGGAGTCTAATCCCTTTGCAGAAGGGACAATTCCATCCTCAGTCAGCATTCTGCAATAGACTAATTTTCTGTGATGGTGATGTGAAATGACGATGTGAAGGATGCCATGGAACCATGGACAACTCAGGCATTCCTTCCTATATGCTGGAATCCCGCTGTGAATCTTTATGAGTTGGCTCATGACCATATGCTTGGCCTGCTGGGCAGTTTAAGTGATACCTTCCTCACTTGTCAGCATACAGACTACTGTAAATACTCAGTGCAAAGTAACAAATCTCTCAAAGCTTAGCTGCTCAGCAGAGGAAACTAAGACTCAGTACAGCTCAGTAGAACACAATGATGAAAGACTCCAAGGACAGAGAGAAGCGAGAAATGAAAAATGGCATAGATCCAAGAGTTGGCAAACTCTTGGTTGTCCATGATAGCTTGTTTGGACAGAGCTGGGTGACTACCTGGGAGAGCCAACTGTGCTTATCACTTGTTCTTTGATCCATATTTTCTCTCAAATTCCTCTGTTCTGAGTTCATGGTTCCCAATCTAAGATGAAATGATTAGCCCCCATTTAATCCTGAAGAAGAGAACTGCAGTTGTTAAGATGAATTTAAACCTTCTGTAACAATTGCAATTGGTCAAAGGAGGTAGCCTAAGAAATGGGCCTGGAGGAAGAAAACTGCAGGGAAGAGCTGGCAGACAAAAACTTAAGACTCTCCTGAGGCCCTTAGGAGTCTACAAAGAAGATAGAGTTACAGCTAAGCTGGAGATTGTGGCAGGGACCCTATTTAAAGGGGATAAAGATCTACTTGCAGAAAAGCTCAAAAGGAAGAAGAAAATCCAAGGACGTAGCATAGCCCCTCCCCAAATCTGATTGCAATCCTACAAACTCCGTTTTGCCTGAAGCTACGCCATAATGTAGCATCAGCTGAATAATTTTTCTCTCTACAGTTTTTGATCCTGACAGATTTGTAAATAAGTTGAATAAATTCACTTTGGTTTGAAATCAATCGGTGTATTCTCAGCATGCAGCCAGCTTTATTTCACAGAATGGATATTAAAAAAAAAACCACAAAACCCACACCAGAAAACAAGAGTGATAGAGCCACACTTTACCCAGGGAATACATAAATGTGACAGTACAGTGCCCTTTTCAGAAGCGTAAGTTTTTGCTGTTTCACTAACTGAAAACAGTTTTGTTATAGTCTAAAAATATATTTTTGCATAGCTGTTGACATCTATAAATGTGCATAAAGTAAGCAAAGGGGGGAAAAAGGGATGGCCCAGTTATTGTAGTTATGAAAGAACTCTGTCACTGGTGTCATAGAACTATGGTAAAAGAGTGTTAGCATAAAATTAGACTCTAAATCTCCGCTAGTACTTGGAGTCCTGTTGATATCACTACTGTGTTAGAGAGAATCCTTCTAAAGGTCCTATAAACTGCTATGCCACATACAGAGTAAAATCTTATCTTTACTGAAATCAATATGAAAGGTCTCATCGTTTTCATTGGAAAAGAAGTTTCAAACTATTACCTTCTTAGGCTTAAACTTGACCTTATGCTTTAGCCAGGTAATGAAGTAAACAGTAAACATTACTCTGGTGTGACAAACCAGTTGAACAGAGTAAATCCTTACAGGAAAGGTAAACTCTGTGGTTTTAACATTACACCACCAGTTTCTGTGTATAGACTGTACACTCAGGGAAGTATATTTATACTTTAGTATGATAAATCCTTCTTTCTTAAAGACCAGATTGGAATATGAGGGATGATGCTGTTGTGGTTTAACTCAGCAGGCAACTAAACCCCACAGACATTCATTCACTACCCCAGTGAGATGGGGGAGAGAACACAAAAAAAGGCAAAAAAGGTTGAGACAAAGACAATTTAATAGGAGAGAAAAGAAAGGGAAATAATAATAATAATAGAACATACAAAACAAGTGAAGTACAATGCAATTGCTCACCACCCACTGACTGATGCCCAGATAGTCCCTGAGCAGCAGGTCACCACCCCAGGCAATTCCCCCATTTTGTTTTTCAGCATGACACCATATAGTGTGGAATATCCCTTTGGTCAGCTGGGGACAGCTGTCCTGGCTGTATCCCCTCCCAGATTCTTGTGCACCCTCAGTTTCCTCACTGGGATGGATGGGATGGTGTTAGAAGCTGAAAAGTCCCTGAATTAATGAAAGCACTGCTCAGCAACAACTGAAATATCAGTCTGTTATCAACATTATTCTTATCCTACATCCAAACCACAGAACTGTACCAGCTGCTAGGGAGAAAATTAACTCTATCCCAGCCAAAAACAGGACACATGACTACTTTTTATACAGCTCATGCAAGAAAAGGAAGTAAGATTCAGGACGAATACAGAAGCTGCACATTAATCTCTGTCCTCCACATGTACAGGTTCAGGTGGTTAGGACTGCAACAAATAATGTAATGTTCATGCTTTAAGAGACATAGAGATCTACCCTGCACCATACTGTCATACCAGCTCAAGGAATCTGCTCAATACACCCCTTGAAAGGAAATGTTCTCAGTGGCTAGGTGAGGTTCTCTAGTGGTTAGTGAGGTTTCCTGTCCTCACTGTTCCCCTACAATTATGGAGCACGCTGTGTATTCTCAGTGTTCAGCTTCACAGCTCCAAGGATAGAGAATCCATAAACCCTCTGGGCCACCTGTGACTGTTGGTCACTTTTGACACACGGACATTACTCTGCACAGGTACAGCCTCACCTTGAATATTAAGTGCAGTTTTGGGCACCACAATATAAGAAAGGTATTAAGCCATTAGAGAGTGTCCAAAGGAGGGCAGCGAAGATGGTGGAGGGCCTTGAGGGGAAGCCGTATGAGGAGTGGCTGAGGGTACCTGGTCTGTTCAGCCTGGAGGAGACTGAGGGGAGACCTCACTGCAGTTACAACTTCCTTGTGAGGGGAAGAGGAGGGGCAGACACTGATCTCTTCTCTGTGGTGACCAGTGACAGGATCCGAGGGAATGGCCTGAAGTTGTGTCAGAGCAGATTTAGATTGGGTACTAGAAAAATGTTCTTCACTCAGAGGGTGGTTGGATGTTGGAACAGGCTTCCCAGGGAAGTGGTGACAGTGCCAAGCCTGATTGACTTAAGGAGCATTTGGACAATACTCTCAGGCACATGGTGTGACTGTTGGGGACGGTCCTGTTCAGGACTAAAGGTTGTACTCAATGATCCTTGTGGGTCCCTTCCAATTCAGCATATTGTGATTCTGTGACACATTGCTGCTCAAAGAGTTGTCCACCAGAATCCTCAGACCAGCCTATTCTGAAGAGCTGCTTTCCAGCTGGTCTGAGGAGGGTTATTCCTCTCCAGGAACAGGATTTGGCTTTTTCCTTTGCTGAGCTTCCTGGGGTTCCTGTCAGCCCATTTCTCTGTCCTGCTGAGGTCCCTTAAATGGCAGCACAGCTCTCTGATGTGTCAGCCTCTTCTCTCAGTTTTGTATTATCTGTAAACCTGCTGAAGGTGTGTGCTATCATCCAGGTCATTTGTGAAAAAGTTAAAGAATATTGGCAGTAGCGACCACTGGGATACATCACTAGTGACTGGCTTCTAGCTGGACTTTGTGTCGCTGATCACAATCCTTTAATCCTAGAAACTCAACTAATTTTTCAATCACCTCACTGTGCAGCTACTTACCCTGTCCTTTATCAATTTCCCTATGAGGATGTTATGGGAAACATTGTTAAAAGTCTGGTTAACATCCATTTAAACAACATCCCCTGCTCTCTCCTGACCTACTGAGAGAGTAATCTCATCACAGAAGGTTATCAGATTTAGTGAGTAGGATTTCTCGTTCCCCTAGTCAGTAGGGAAACTGACTACTCTCAGTCATCTTGTACTTCATATGTTTTGAAATGGTTTCCAGAATAATTTGCTCCATTACCTTCCAAGTAAAAGAGGTGAGGTTGACTGGCCTACATGGTCTATTTTTACAGACTATTCCAATATGTTTGGAAGGCACCAATTTTGCACTTACATATCCTGTACAGCTAAACAGGAAGAAAAGGTACCCAATTAATAGAATATATTGTCTGCTATGATTCTGTAGCCTGATGATGGCCTTTATTTTGTGTTTATTAGCTTTCTACAGTTCAAGGCAAAAGATTAAGGATAATCAAATGGGAATAATTTATGTAACTCAATTACTTGTCAAAACAGGTTTCATTTTTATCATTACTTGGCTTTTTCATCATAAAAGAAACATGAACTTTCCACATTTTAAAATGTTTATATAGGTATCAAAATATTTACATTTACTTATATAAAAACATACAGCAATCATGTCCACACTATCTAATATATATAAAATATTAATTACCGGTACAGATGTATGCATTGTATAAATTTGCTTACAAATTTATGAAAAAGCATTTAAGTACACTTTCAAAAATACTTATCCAGCCTAGAACAAAGCTTATGTACAGCTTTGTGTTTTATGATGCAATCACTTCAAGAAGTTTTACATGTGTAGCTGAAGAGAACCATTTTCAAAAATGGTCTGCTTAATAATGATGAAATACAGAATGAGGGCTGAAAGATGTCACTGCTACCTGAACTCCATCTCACTACCTGAATACCACCTCTCAGCCACAGGTACTTGCACAAATCTTGCCTGTAGGAACAGTTTAGATCAGAGTAACATAACTTATTCCAGCAAGGATTTCAGGATTTCTTAACCAAGTTTTTCTTCCTGAGTAGTGTTTATTCACGTAAGCACACACAACTGTGCCACCACAACATTGATTTAACTGAAAACATCCTTTGTTAATGGGGCACGGCATTTCCTTGTTGCACCACATTAACTTCATTTCTTTGGATCTGGTAATTAAGGTCAATTGTCTCTTGAAGAGACCAAATTAATTCCTGACACTGTTGCACTTTCTCGACTATCACATCCAGCTTTTACATTAAAAAACAAACAAACAAACAAAAACAAAACAAAACAAAACAAAACAAAACAAAAACCCAACAAACAAAACCCCAAAGAAATTTGCACAAGATTCACCAAACTAAATTGTGTTTCTACACTGTATGTGCTAACTGCTTTAGGTAAATGTAGTTTATACATTACCTGATGCTACCAACTTCCCAAATTTAGCACAGTGGAAAGATATTTCAGCAGTGGATCAAATGTCAAATGTGCTTGGCCAGTGAAAAAGACAACCAAATCTCTCAGGTGATACCTTTGCTCATGTCATGGAAATGAGCAAGATAGAAGTGTTCAGAAAATAAACCTGCAAACAGCCCCTTCCAAGCTTTGGATGGATATCTCACAGGGCTTTTTCTTCCTTCTCCTGCTCAAAGGTATGGAGGGTGAATGCCTTGGCTTGTGTGATTGTTCAGAAGAACAGAAGTTTATGTCAAGATATGCATGTCTGTGCTCATGTGCACAGGCCAGGGGGAGCAGGACATGAATGGGAAACCTGTGCCACCAAAGGTCTCTGCTCAAGCATCATTAGTCTGGGATATATGTGACCAATTTGCAAAGAAAAAATACTTATATACTTTTTCACATGCACAGGTACCAATAATCAGCAGCCATCGACAATAAATACAATGGACGAAAAAGGAGACAAAATTTCATTTTTTGACAAAGGAAGAAAACTAATTGAATTTGTTCTGTCTTGAAAGTAACTAAAGGTTATAGTTTGGAAGTCATCAGGAACAACTCAGTTCAACCATGAGACAAAACTAAAAAGGTTTATCTGCTCTCTGCCACATTGTGTTGCATAAAACAATTTTAATTTGGGAACTGTATTTGGAAGGAACCCAACATGATTCCCCCAATTTGTTCTTTTTCTTCCTGCTATGCCTTTGGTTTTCCTTTTAAAGAGTGGAGATGTTTGTTTCCACTCTGAGGACAGCTGGAGTAGCTTCAGGGTGTTACTGCAGCTACTCTATTGGTACAAGAAAATGAGTAAAAGTACTAGATAACAAAGAGCTATTTTGAGGTAAATTTCAGGGCAAGGGAAAGGGAAATTAATATTGGACAATTACATCATTTTAATTAACTATCACAGATATAACAATTAAATATCTGGTTCAGATCTCACTTTCCTTCCCTTTTCTTCTCCATGACCTCAGTCTTTATCACATTGGCTTTATCTGCTAGTGCCCATAGTGACACGCAGACTTCCAGAAGACTTTGCAAAACACTAACCTCATTTAGCCAATGCAAATGGCCAGCATTGTTCCAGGGAGGGAACAGGCCTGCTGATGCAAAACTGCTCTGTTTATTTCAGGAAACTCATTGTTTCAATAAGCAACTTTCTTGTCTGGCCATTCTGCTCCTTGTTTCAGGATGTCAGTCAGTGTCAAAGAATTGGTGGTAGTGGGAAGATAAGACAGCTTACAGTCTCACTAAGTTACATTGCAGCTCAGCACAACTATTAATGTTCCCAGCCAGGTCACGCAACAAACAGAAACTAATTAAGAGTAGCTCACCCATGCAGCTGTATTTAAAATCTCATCCTGCCCTCTCTAAGGCAGAAATTCCCTTCATTCCCTGGCTGTGTGACAAGGCAGTCATGTCAAAATGTAACACAAAATGTTCTTTTAGTTCATAAAGGGGTCATTAGAAAACACAAATTTCTCATAGTCATTTGAAATCCCAGAAGACCACACTGTAGAAAGTCAACCTAAATAAAGGACAAAGTCCCAAAAGCTCCAAGCCAGCCTCCAACTGTAACACATACAAATAGACTTCCCAAACAACTTCTGATTTTTTTTCCATTACTTTGGTGTCTGAATGGGAATCGACCCATTTGGCTATTTCCAACTAAGAAAAAAATTAACTGTTTTAAAAGATCTGTCCTTGCTACATATCCTTTCTAGCAAGAATGGGGCTAGGCTCAACATTTGCTTTTGCAAACAATAGTCTTGTGTTTCTGCATGACCAGAATGCTTATCTGCACCTCCAGGATTTAGACACGATGTGAAGCTGTACGTACACATATAACTTACATTGTTATATGTCATTTCTCTACTTTCATGATAGGTTGAGATTTCTGGATGGTCTCAAGGAAGTCACAGCAAAGATGGACTTTGATTTAGATGTTGTTTAGAACACATATATATATATTACATAAAATGTTTATATGCACATCATTATTATAAAACATATACATGTATGCGCATATATTATATGTGTGTGTACATATGTATGTATATTTATTTCCAGTCCTGAAATCAAAGTTCCTGGGCTACTAATGTCTTCTATTCTCTGACAGTGACATTGTGTTTTTGCCAGCTCAAGTCCATCCCTTAGAAGTGCAAAGACATTCACGATTTCAAAGCACTACATTCATACCAACAAACACCTGTAAATACAATTTCTCTCTCCCTCTTTCCAAACCTACACCGTATTTAGCAGCATAGCAAATGTATTTTATGAAGGTGAAAAAGTACATAAAAGATCAAACTTTGCTAATATATGCCATGTCTCAAGCAGGAGGCTTTGCTGACAGAGTAGGAATTTATGGCAGTAGCTGCTGGGCAGGAGCATCTCATGCCCTGGCCTCTGCAACAGCACCAGCTGCTTTCTGCCCACAGCTGTGAAGTGCTCCAAGGTCTTCTCAAACTGACTGATGATTTCAGCACTACTGAACGCTAAAAACCTCCCACTGTGGTTACAATAGGAGTGATGAAACCTGCAGTTTGAAAGATTGTCTTCTCAGAGCAGCAGCAGAAAATGAAGAAAAAGTAAAAGAAAAACTGGAAGCTCTTCAGGAGCTTCTGGGAGTTCCTCATTGTGTAGGTAATGACTTGCATGGCAAAAAGCAATGGGCATTCTAGTGGTCTAGAATATATTTCTAACTCAGTGAAATTACAAGCGATATAAAGTGCTTTTGATATTTGATTGGTTCTTCCAGATCTTCTGGGGCTCTATTTTATATCTACTGCAACCTCCATGTGGGTTCTCACTTCATGTTCCTGCACCAACAACAGACACAATAGGTTTCTCTAATGAGAGATTTAAAAGGAGGACAATTGTTATTTGTTTTTTTCATTGCTATACTAATTAACTATCCCAAGTACAAATCTGAAATCCTCCAGGATCTGCACTGTCCAAATATAACCAACAACAGCAGAAATAGAGTCAACTTTGGGGCAAAGAACAGCAGCTGCACAACCAGCTACATCTTTGGGAAGAGGACAAAAAGATCAGGGAAAATATATTTTAACAACTGTTTCATTTTCAATTCAGTTCAAATTACTCAAATAATTTCACATAAAAGTAATCACTCTAGTGACAAACTGGCAATTTGCATAAGGAATTACCTTATGCAAATTACCTTATGTAAATATCCTTTATTTCTCTGTGTGCTCTTGACTTTTGGGGTTCCCTGGTGGTCTAGTTCGATTCCCAGTCAGGGAACTCCTCCGGGCAGACGGAGCTCGTCAGCCCTGTAAGGCCATCCATCTAAGAGAAGGTCACTCTAAACAAACCTACGTCCTGAGGACCTCGCTGCCACCGTCCAAGCTCGCTCGGCCCCGGCAGATGAACCTCAGGATTAAAGGGTGGGCTCAGTTCAGCGCACACTGTGTCTCACCTAAAAAATCCACTGCGCAGGCTTGAAGGGTAAAGACCTTTCCCAAATCTTCGTTTGCGAAGACTGGCCGTGAGTGAGTGAGTGACTCTTGACTTTTAAGATGTATTAAATGATCACATAGCCAACTGCCTGTAACACCAGTCAGTTTACTTAAGACATTGGTGTTATCGGTGTGAAATACTCACGCTGAAAAACAGGAGCTCATTTATCTCTAACATATGGTACACATTTCTTACACTTCAGCTGAGAGATGGGCTGAATAAGGAAATGAACCCATAATTCAAGGAAGTCTTCCCGTTTCTTAGTTTTAATACCACTACGTCAGAACAGGCAGTCTCACTGCAGCCTGTTGAGCAACAGAAGTATACAAATCCAGCCAGGAATACGTATTCTGTCCAGAATAATGCCAGATTTTGTTCCACCACAGTATATCTGCTGCTTTAGAAGATGGTGATTCTGAGATTTTATTTAATTAGCATGAATGTAAAATAAGGTAAACAATTTTAGTAAAAATATTTAATTTTTTCCAAGTTCGTAATTGGAATAAAACTCCCACAACCCTGTAGTAAAATACACTCTTACAACACATTTTCAGTTATTAACATTTCAAAAATGGCAGGAAAATCAACTCATTTACAAATATAAGTTATTTATAACCAGACCAAAAGCATTGAGTAGATTCACCAAAAGTCTGAATAGGCTCTATTGTTCTGAGATAATTTAAATCATCCTGTGCAGTTTCAGTAATTTAAATACCACTGGAGTATCAGCAGAGATGATCTGCTTACTCGTTTCTGATCACATAAGAATCAGGAAGCAATTCAGGTTAGGAAGCATGCTTGACAGTTTCCAAAATATCGACATGCATTCCCATGTCTTCAATCAGCAAAGAAGCATCAAGTGCATACTTTGCCTCATTCTTTGGGTCTGTTCACTCTCTGAAACCACTCTTGGGAACACACTGTCGTGAGACATAAATGCAGAAAAAAATATTCTGCTGTTTATGTAGGCCCTAATCCTGCAGAAAGTGCTTTGTGGAAAACCCCCTCAATTATCTGGAGTCCTTCTGACTATAAGGGTTCCTCACTTGGGCTCTGGGATCTGCTCCATGAAATTCTTTTAGAGCTGTGTAGGCATCCCTGTACATTTTTCTTAAACATGTGGTTCTTCTACACAGATAGTAGACACCTGCCTCATGTAAAACTGGAGTGATTTTCTGAAGAGTCATTTAAATTTGTGCTCAAATATAAGCATAATATCAAGTGATATGTGAAGTCACAGTAGTTTTCTAGGCTTCAGTTGCAGATGAAACGAGACAAAGTCAAGTCCAAGTGATTCCCTTGAGAAATTGTTGGGTAATGTTCTCTTTTTAAAAAAGGTTTTGTTTTCATTCTCATCACTGAGATTTGAAAGGGAAATTAAAAATAAGAGGAAGTAAATAGCATAGGGGCACCTTTTGAGGGACCAGAGAGTGGGTGGGAGGATACATTGAATTCTGAAGGAAAGATTGACTTGCCAGAGAGAAGCTGGGCATTATCATGCTCAAATGAAGCAAAAATTCAGAGCTCAGTGCAACTTTGACTCTTCACTTCCCACAGGAGACTCCTATAATGCGGATGTAGTAGGTTATCACAGTTCTTATTTTCCATAAAATATGCACATAGCCTTCCTTAGGAAATGGTTCATTTACATCCACTAGAGAAGTCATTAGCAGAAAGTGAACAGGACTGGTTAGTCCCCTGCATGGAAACGGGAAAGCAGTAGGTGCCTTAGGAGGAGAAAGTTTGGAGAAGATATGGGGAATCTGTGTCCATAGGGAACAAAGCCGATCAAGGCTGCAGCATTTCAGTAATTAAATTCATTGTTCAACCTTAGTCCTGAGACAGAGAGAATGAAATTAGAGAGTTATTGGTGCTTAAAAGAGGAAAAAAATATTTACTATGGTTATACCTAGTAAAATATTGCAAAAATTAGTTATAAACCCCTCACTTTAAAGAGACAGGACACAATCTATTTAACTGGAGAGACTGGGGAAGCAAGTAGATCTAGCTCTAGGAAAAATATATTTAACCTGCAAGAGCAGGTAAACCAAAATAAGCTAAGGGATGAAATGTTGACAGTAAAGAGTCATGCACAGTCTCCAGGCCAGTAATCCAGATAAAGATAGTGATACCTAGTGAATATGCAGATACCATCAAGGACTCTTCCAGAATGTGGTCGTTTGGAAAAAACCTTTCCCCCCTGAGGCTGGTGATAGTCTGCCCCAGGTGTACTGTTTTTGCTACTGGGCCAATTAAAAACTTGGTGCGCCCTGCAGAAATTACACATTCACAGAACTGGAAGAGAAGAGGTTAATTTTAATTGCGTAGCTGGAAGAGAGGCAGCCATGAGTTGAGATGCCACGTGTTAAGTGGCGAGTTGGCGGGGTTTTCCCCCTGGTCCTGACCGTTGGTGCTGGGGGCTTCTTTCCTTCCCCAGCCCTAACTCGGTGGGACCTGGCACGGCTTTGTAGCTGGGCCAGGATGCTGAGTTAAGACCGTGCTGCCCCCCGACACTGCCAGGGAGAGGCGGCGGCACGGTGCCCAATCATCCAGCCGGAGGGCTGCAACCAGCGGGCAGACACGGCGCTGGAATGGAGTCAGCGTGAGTCGAGGGGTGGCCTGAACTGGCCGGGCTGATTAGCCACGACCCTTGGAGAGGTGGCTGCAGCACACAGCCATGGAGTGGCCCGGGATGGGTTGAAGCAGCAGCTAAGACCTTGAGGCAGAGGCAGCCGAGGAACAAACCCCTGAGGAGGAGCGACCCAAGCCCCCACAGCAGCTTGGAGCAGAGAGGCCCCTGAGAGGGGGTGGCAGCAGCCATCGGACGAGCCAGAGTGTGCTTGAATCCGAGAACGAAACAGAACAGACAGAGAGAGAGAGGTCTGCTGGAATGTTTTTGGAGTAAGAACTGAACCGAAACCCCTCCCAAAAAACCTTCTGACCCAGGGAGCTTGATCCTCAGGGATAGGGATCTCCACAGAATGGAAGATAAAGACTTTAAGCTTTAACTCCCTACACTCCATGGTACCGACCATGGTAAGCGAATATGGGTGAAAGACAGACCCCCTGCATTCTGACGAAGAGAAAGAGAGATTTTCCAGCTATGACAAATCAAAACTGTTGCCTTAAAGATAAGAGACACTTCCAAGTGCTGCAGAAATTAATTTGGAAGAGCTGTGGTCTGAAAGTGAAAAGAAGACTTCTTTCTTTCTTTCCAGACTTTTTGAAGGAAAAGAGAGATGGTCTATGTATATATATTGTTTCAGCATAGGAGAGATAGTTAAAATTGTTATATATATATATATGTATATATGTGTATTATAGTATTTATTGTGTTAGTAATAAATTGTAATATAATTCCTTTCCCCCATACTGAGTTGTGCCTGTCTGAAAACTTCTCTCTCACATTAGAACAAATTGTAGAAAAACTTTTGAAATTAGCTTTTTGAAAATTTTTTTCCCAAACCACCACACAGAAGAAGAGTGAAAGAGTGAGAAAACATCACACAGACTATGGGGAAGAGTTAGACTTCACAATTGGCCTGTTATGTGTCAAGTGATGTTGTGGTAAATGGAGATCATGGTATCCAGCTATGACAAACCCATACCATCTACCAGAGAGTGAATGGTAGGATAAAGAATGATAAGTTGGAGTCCGCCAGCACTGAGGTCACCAAGACTCAAGACTGAGGAAATTCTGAAAGACACAAGCAATTGGGAAAAGCCTAGATGAGAAACTGAGCAGCTAAACATACGGACTTTGTGCACATTTATCAAAAGCGCAGGTGCCTTCAGACAGTTAAAACAAAGTGAAGAAATATGGAGAAAGTCATAGACCAAAGAACAGACACTTGGAAGAGTAAAACTGATCAAAAGGAAAGCATTTGTCATAAAACACCACAGCCTTATAGAACAGCTTGAATCAAAATGTGATGCCTCAGAAAGAGTCAGTGGCTATGCAAAGTCAGCCTACAGCATCCACCAACAGAGAAAGGAGGTACATTCAGAGAGATATTGGGATAAGGATATCCATTACAATATTCAGAATGGAGAGATTCCCTCTACTCACTTTTGGGTGGATGGCATAAGTTTTATAAAGTACTCATAAAAGTCAATCACAAGCATCTTCAGGCAAACACATTTTACACAGACTATGCAGCCAGGAGAGGAATTCAGATTTGTGCCTTTGAGAGCTGCTGCTGCTGAATGCTTTAGGGAAACCTTGCTCTTTCCAGTACAAGGCTCTACAAACTGCAACAATTCAAAGTCTGAGCCTGGCCATCTTAAAAGAAAACCTACTCATGTTTTACCCCATGTAGATGGTGCCAGGATTTATGTGCAAGACAGGATTTCATTTCATGGTGGCTTAGCAGTAATCTCACCAAATTTAAGATTTGACATCATAAAATAGAGGAATGTGCATACTCGGTAGTCCTGAATACTCAGCTTAAAGCAAACCACATACACATCATGCATTAACAAAGAGGTTTTTCAGTAAAAGCAAAGATTTGACAGATTTCTGAAACCTCAGACAGATATTTTGAGAAAATATATTGTGAGAATTTGAATACTCTCTCTCTGTGTCAGTGAGCAATATTGCTACAGTTCTAATTCAGAAAAGTTGGCAGTGTGCAGGAATCAGCTGTGGCCAGGAAACTGAGAGCAAGCTTCATAACCTTATTTTGTAACAGCAAGAGGCCACAAAACAACACAGAAAAACTAAACTCACTAGTGCCAAGTGGGAATTTCTGCTCAAAACAAGGCTAACAAAGTTAGTGGAAAGAAGAAACCATAGTAAAAAAGTCTGACAGCAAAGACAAACTACAAAACAAACAAACAAACAAAAAGATGTTTTGTATTGCTATGCACTCTCCTAAGTACCTGATAGTGAGGTTTCAAAGAGCCATGATCAACAGTAGATATCACAGAATCACAGAATACGCTGAGTTGGAAGGGACCCACAAGGATCATTGAGTTCAACTCCTGGCCCTGCACAGGACCCTCCTCAACAGTGACACCACGTGCCTGAGAGTATAGTCCAAATGCTTCTTGAGCTCTGTCAGGCTTGGTGCTCTGACTACTTCCCTGGGGAGCCTGTTCCAGCATCCAACCACCCTTTGGGTGAAGAACCTTTTTCTAGTATCTAATCTGAACGTGCCCTGACACAACTTGGGGCCATTCCCTTGGGTTCTGTCACTGGTCACCACAGAGAAGAGATCAGTGTCTACCCCTCCTCTTCCTCTTCCAGTTGTAACTGCAGGGAGGTCTCCCCTCAGTCTCCTGTTCTCCAGGTTGAACAGACCAGGTGCTCCTCATGTGGCTTCCCCTCAAGCCCTTAACCATCTTCATTGCACTCCTTTGGACAGTCTCTAAGAGCTTAATATCTTTCTTATATTGTGGTGCCCAAAACTGCCACAATATTCAAGGCGAGGCTGCCCCAGTACAGAACAGAGTGGGACAATCCCCTCCCTCGCTCAGCTAGTGACACTTTGCCTGATGCCCCCCAGGACATAGTTGGCTCTCCTGGCTGCCAGGGCACTGCTGACTCATATTCAACTTGCTGTCAACCAGGACCCCCAGGTCCCTTTCTGTGGCACTGCTTTCCAGTATCTCATTCCCCAGTCTCTAAAAACATCCAGGGTTGCCCCATTCCAGGTGCAGAATCTGACACTTCCCCTTGTTGAACTTCATAGGGTTGGTGATTGTCTAGTCCTCTAATTAGTGGAGGCCTCTCTGCAGGGCCTCCCTGCCTTCAAGGGAGTCAACAGCTCCTCCCAGTTTTGTGTCACCTGCAAACTTGCTCAATATCCCTTCCAGTCCCGTGTCCAAGTCATTTATGAAGATGTTGAAGAGCACAGGGCCCAAGATGGAGTGCTGTGGAACCCCACTCTGATGTCTCCCCAGTCACTATTACCCTCTGTGCTTGACCCGTGAGCCAATTGATCACCCACTGTATGATGTGTTTATCCAGCTGTGGGCTGGACACTTTATCCAGAAGGATCCTGTAAGAGACAGTATGGAAACCTGTACTGAAATCCAAAAAGATTACATCAGCTGGATTCCCTTGATTAACTGGGTGGGTTACCTTGTCATAAAAGGAAATCATGTTTGATAAACAGGACTTTCCTCTCATGAAGCTATGCTGGCTGTGACCAGTTACTGCATTGTCTATCAAAAGTTAGGATGATGTAGGTGACTCATGTCTGAGTATAACACACAGCTTCTGTTTCTGAGTCTTGCCTCATACAGCTACAGAGAAATGGCAAGGTGCAACTGCCATGTGTCATTCAAGGTAACTGCATACTTAGTGGAGGTAAACATGAACACAGGTGTTGGACAATCAGAGAATGACAAAGCCAAGATCAGATCCGGGAGGACTGAGACAGAGGTGCTCTCATCAAAGGAACTAAAATCCACTGGAGTAAAAGATACATTTTCCTTGGCTAGTCATCCTCCAACAGAACAACATGATTGAGTTCTACACCAGGAGGAGTAACAGAATCAAGAGAGGTTTTCAAAGGTTAAGAAACACCTCACAACCCACCAGTTAAAGGACTAAGTGGATTAAGTGACATCCTTATAAACACCACCTATGTGCACATGTGCTCTCACACCAGCCATTCCCATATCACCACAGAGTCCGAAAAGGCTATGACACATGAGGGAAAAGGGAAACGGGAGGAGGGAATGATAAAGTAACACTTACAGAACAATAAACTGAGAAAATTGGAATTTTTTTCCAGTAAAATTTTCAAAGACGTAGAAATGTCAGAAAATTTTCCTGAATGGGTCATTTTTCTTCTTAAAAAGAAAACATTAGGAACAACATATTTTTCATGAAAAACATATGCTGTTTTGCTGACTTACACCATTCAAATTCTGCAGAAGCTTCAAGTGAAACCAATCCAGCAACATTTGTTTGTCACTGACCTTTTCAGAGCCTCAGAGAATCATTTACAATGGCAAAGCAATATAAGTGCTGATCTTCTTCCACTATTCCCCTCAGCAAACTAAAAAGCAGGAAGCAACAATTTGCATTAGTACTTTGTTGCGAGCAAGTCACAGAGCCATTGAAACCTAACAGAGGGTAAAAAACCCCACAGCATTATGCATTTGAGCCCCCCCCCCCATCTTTCTCAAATCACACTCTCCTACAAGAAGAAATGAAACTTTTGGGCTTTCTTTTGATATAGCAAATCCTGCAGTACTTCTGTTGGTTTTATGTAGGAATCGCACTCCAGAGACCCTGCATTCTGTTGCACTAGGTTATAGGGAGCACACAAGAAAGCAGAGGATGGCTTTAAAAACTTCTTTAAACTGCCTTAAAAGACTCGTCGGCACCTAGCCTTAAGGGCTCTGGTGGCTCAGGGGCCTTCAAGAAATGCTCTGGGGCTTGTTAGGACACTAAGAAACTCCTGCTAGGTCACCTTGTCCACTGATGACTTCAAAACCAGATGAGGAAACACGGCACAGTTTGAGCACATCAAAACTGAAGCTATCCAAAGACACACCTTCAAATCAGCAGCTTTAAAATCATCATATTTCTTACAGTGTGCAACAAAAGACATGCAGAAAGAAAATTTACAGGCACAGGAAAGTAAACCGGAACAGGACTTCAAAGGCCGTTTAGACAATCCCCTCACTTGGATGCCAAGTTTCCTGCTTGCCAAGACCATTCCCAACAGCTGTTTGTCATGAAATCTGCATGAGGAGATTTCATTGTCTCTTTCAGTAGCATGTTGCAATGCTTAATTGTGCTTATAAAACATATTTTCCTAAAATCTCACCTGAACCTTCTTTGCTGAAAGGTCAGTTGTTTCTTGTCCAGCTGCCAAATGTTCACAGAACAATTTGTCACTCACCTCTTCATAATAACTTTATACATATCAGAGAGCAGTTATCATGTCACCTGTAGGCTCTGCTCCCTAGACTAAACAAACTCCGTCAGTTAAACCTTCCTTCTAAGGTCATGGTTTTCAAGACTGTTATAATTTTTGCTCCTCTTCTGTGTATTTTCTACAATTTGTCCACTTCATAAAAGCGTGGGCTTGGAAATTGGACATAGAACTTTAATTTAGAGATGACTAGTGCCAAAAAGAGTGAAAAAAACTATCTCTGGTGTCTAATACATAATACTTAGGTTAATAAATGCTGGGATGAAATTTACTGATGCTCTGACCAAAAAAAAAATAAAAAATCCCTGCATTGATCAAGTAACGAGACATATAAGCACCAGTCTGTGTACACACATTGTTTGCACGTGGAAAACAATATTCCCATGTGCAAGGACTTCTGTGTTACAAAGCCACATTCCTTTCAATTATACTTAACACAGGCCAAGATTTTTCAGAAGTACACGCCAAAAGCTGGACTTCTGAATCACTGTTTGGTTGCTGAAGTAATTGGCTTTGATCTTCACACACTGTCAAGATGCAGTAGCACCTAGTTCTGCAATCTCATAATCTCTGTAGGTCTTAAGTACAGACTTTGAATCTTAATTTTAAGCACCTTTTTTTATTCAGAGCTGAAAGCAAAAGCACTACTCTTTGATGTGTCCAGTTTACCATATCCTAAACTCTACAGCTCTGGTAGATAGACTCATTTTTTTTCCAGTTCCCGCACAGAAAGATGGGGAGCAGGTGGTCATTTCCTGACATCTTTCAGCACCAGGTCCTGTTACAGTTGGCTTTAAAAGAAGGTCAAATTTAAAGATATCTTGGTAAAGAAAAAACTAATTTCTCTTAGAAGTCCATCAGAACTTGGGAATTCTGAAAGTAAGTTATCCTATCGGGAGCAACAGGAGTTAATGATCACAACTAACCTACTTGGAGTCCACTACTCATGAATTTAAACAGATGATGTTAAAGTGGTGGTTGGAATTCTCTTTTATCTTCTGTCTACTAAGTGATAAATTTTCAGATATAATCTTATAACACTGTAGGGAAAAAAGATCTGAGAATCGAGATTCCCTAAAACTTATACATGGGATTTTTTTCAGAGACGAAAAACTATAATTTTCTTGGGTGATGTGACCACAGACTTCCAGTAAATCTTGTTATTCTGCATGGTAACGCCCAGGTGGCTTGAATAGCTGGGAAGGAAATGTGGAATTGTCTGGCATATAGCACTTACAGTGACTCCTCCTCTCTGATGACATGCTGTACTTCTTCTAGGGCTTCCCATCACAGCTGTAATGACTTTTAAAGATATGAACAGCATCATAAGACTATACATGGTGTCCCTTCCTCAATCCTCATTGCCACAGTTTGCATCAGTGATAACAAACCAACGGCTATTCCTGTGGGGTGAATGATCAGTGTTGCCCACTTCATTGGCGTCACCAACACAAACTTGTGAAAGTTGTTAGCAGACATTTGGACTCCACAAACACTGCATGTTTGGGAGTGATAGACGCTGTGGCTCCTGAAACTATTCTGAATAAATAGAGGGTGGCAAACTCTTCTCAGAGAAACAGAATTACGATTCAATTCTCCTGGACAATTCTTCAGGTTCTGGAGCACTTTAAAAGCTTTATTTGCTTTTGCAACTTGTATTGCATTACAATGGCAGTAGCTATGTGAATAGAAATGTCTGCACATTGCTGACAGAATAAAGAACATTATGAGTTACATAGCTGTCACCACAGCTGTAGCTCAACTCGCATGCTCACTGAGATCTTATTTCCTTAGCTAAGCACTTCTGAATAAAACTCAGGTCACAAAGCCTTAATTAGAACTTGTAAAGTAATAACTGGTAAGTAGGTGAGTCACAGAGGGAGTTCCTCACCTTCACATAGCCCTGGCAGGTGGAATTCTCAACAGTTCCCTTTACTGGAGCAAAGGTGGCAGGCCTGAGATCACACAATGGCCCTTCATACTCAGTAGCAACAACTACACATCCTTCATTCTGATAGGTTTCCATGGCACAATCGTTTTGAAATTAAAACATCTCCAAGCCACCCCAATGTTGATGGATATGGTAATTTACCAATAATCTGCAGGTCTGTCATTGAATACTTATTTGAAAACATTCTGATCTGAACTCTTGTATTTCTTTACATGGTTTTTTTATTGTTGGTAAATGGGTAAAACCTTTGTCCCAAGGAATTTCTCCTAGTTTTATTCGCTTTCATTTTCTCTTTGGATTTAGGATTGTCTTGTAAAAAACAATCAATTGTAGACAAGCCTTCATTATTCCTCTCAGTCCTCTACAGGGATTTTGGCAGAAATAGTATTTAAATGCAAGTTGGTGTGTTTGTTCTTTTGAATGCAGTGTGCAGTGACAGAGAATGCAATGTCATAAATTAGGAGGTAGAAGACAAAAATCTGTACTTGCTAGAGATATATCACTGAGTTTAGGAGTTTTACCTCAGTAGTGTCATGATTAGACCTCAGGCTTTTTTACAATCACAGTCTGAAGAATTCAGTCAACTAAACATGTTGGTTTATATGGCCACAGGATTCCTACCTGACCTCTAGCTGCTGGCCCAGAAGGGTATTGAGTGTCCAGAGGACATTTGTCCTTCTGCCAATCACATCCGGACATCAGGATATTGCAGAGTATTTCAGATTAGACTAAATGCCTGTACTGAGGCATTCAAATCTCAATCCTGGCATCCAGTAGGTAATCCCTAGTTGTGGATGGATGGTTACACACGCCTTTATCTGTTTACACACACAGACATGTACACCCCTTTATAATAGTATACACACTGCACTGCAGGTGACACTGCTCTGAGCCGTCATGGGAGATTCCAGACTGCTTGTCAATTTGGGGGCTAGTCTCTACATTAAGTCAGTTTTTCCCAGGTTTTCCCTAGGAAAATGAGGAATCCCATCCTCTTGCTTGTGTTATGTCGTGCAGATAAACAGAACACTGTGTTCATCAGTGTTGTGCGTTTTCCACAAGCACAAACATAGAGCAAAGCACACAAGTAGACAGTATCATAGTGGCAGATAGTCATCTTTCAAACAGATGGGCAATAGAGATTACTCAGGGACTGTGTGTTGTGTGTACACACATGCAATAGCAATACCATGGAGGAAACAGTTGTTCATTACTGTTTTGAGAAGTGGTTTTTCCAAGAACATGTGGAAATCTCTTTTCAAAGGTACGCAAGTGATCACACAGGCAGAATAAGCAAATCCCAAACTCATCCCAACACCACTCTGGAAGACTGAAAAAGAGGAAATCAGTAGATGTAGTTTGAGATTAATTTTTTTTTTCCAGTTTACCATTCTCCCATTATTTTTCTCTGGTACATTTTTGTTTCAAACTTTATCAACTAACAACAGGCAGTAAACGAGTTCCTTGGGGAAAAAATAGACTTCAGAAGTTTCAGAAAAGAAAATTAGAAGTCCCATAACTCCTCACCTTCTTCTGAACTTTATCCACTTTCCAATTTAATGGACTCCATCTGGGAACTTGTTTGAACTTGAATAAATGGGAAGGGTTTTAACATCTCAGTGCAATTCAGCCCCAGTTCTCAATTAAAGATCAGTCTTTCCAGTCCCATCACTGGAGGGACTTTCCACAGATTTTTTTTTTCAATATGAGGAATTCCTCTGGCTCCAGCCTTAAGGGTCTCTTTCTCAGGGCTTTTTTATTGCACAACCTGTGGGAGCTTCCAAACAGTAATTGCTCAAACTTGGCAGAGGAGAACTGGTAGATTTTCCCTTTCTCTACGGAAATTTCTTTTGTATGAGTCTATATCGTTGCAGAAGTCGCTCTCATGGGACTTTCTGTCTCAGAGGAAATGATAAGGCATGTGGTTTCCCTTTTTTTCTGGATTTTATTCATTGTAAAGCACAGTTACTCCTGAACAGAACAGTACTCTTGAAAGGGTATCTTGCAAGATTTCAAAAGTAGGTGAGGGAGTGGTCTTTTCTTTGATACCACTTAAAACCAGTCATCTGCCATGTTTTCCAGGATACTGCTGACGTTTTCTGACTGATTCCAAGTATCAGTGCTTGTCTCACAAGCTAGTGGCCCAAAGAAAGTCCTCTTCAATTGCATGCCAGATGAAACTTAGCCCAGGATCACAGGCTCTGGGGAGCTGGTTGCCATTTCCTCTCAATTACATTGTCTGCTTTAGATGTTTTTGAAGGTTCAATGTCCCCTCTAAAAGATTAGCAGCCATGAAACAGCCTACATAGGATAACCCCCTGCTCTATTTTTCAGTACTTCCAAATGAAACATTGGGATGTTTCTATTCTGTCAGGAAATGTCATAATTTCTAGCTAGAAAATGACTACTCCACGCTGAAGTTTTCAAGAATTTTCTCAATAGTGCTGCTTTTGTCACCCCCATAGATTTAACACCACATGTACATACAGCAATTAGTTGCAGTCATGTGTTTTTAAAGGCACCACATGATCTGCATCTCAGTGTTTCATAAAGCTGGCCTTTAGTTAACATTAACAAATACTACCAGTTACATTACACAGATATTATTTGAAATAGTATTCAAGTCTAATGACTACTGATACACATACATACATTAATAGCCTATATGTAGATATATACAGAGATGCCTTCCACTTATTTCACCACTCAGCACATGAAATAAGCAGCAGAAATGTTATATGTGATCCAAGTTCCTTAGCTCTCTGGATGTTAAGAGGCATATAGCTTCATTATATCTAACAGTTTAATGTGAAAGGAAGGGTTGAGCATGAAGATAAGGCTTTTATATTACATTTATCAGTTCCCTCCAGATCTATTTCTGACATTTAAAGTAGAAAGTTAAATCAATTAGAATTCTCAGAAAACAGAAACTTATGTGTTCTCAACTATTTGAGAGTACATACTCCTAATGTCAAAATTAGCTGATATAAACCTAAACACTTGAGTTGTTAGATCTCTCCAGGACTCAGAAACAGCTTAGTCTATGGTTATAAGGTACTATGTACCTGAAGAAAATAGAAATAGATCATGAATTTAAGACCTAAAGTAAAATTTATATTTCTACTTTTCAGCTTCACTACTGAAGTATTTTGAATAATATACAGATCATCGGGTTACAAATAATTAGATAGGTTTTCTATTCATATTGGGCACTTATTTATTCACTCAATCAGAAGATTTTAAAGAGAAACTTTTGGACAGCACACTGAGCATAAATGGTGTTTGAAAAAACTATTCAAAATTCATATTCTGTCAGTGATCTACAGAAAAAGTCACTGTCATGAAAAAATGTTTCCAATAGAAAAGCATTTAACAGAAAGTATTTAATGCAACTGCAGAGTTCCCAGCTGTTAAAAGGTAAATCAGATGAGTTGCTCCATTACAGTTTGTAACTGAAATGCAAAACTGGCAGGCTTTATTTTTGCAATTACAGATGAATAATAGCTATGCAGCCAGAAACAATGCAGTCCTATAGATCTTGGTCATAAATATGGATGTACTTATAATGACCTATTCTCCAATGGATACTTAAAACTCTTCCATCACAATTTGTTTATGCACATAAAAGTTTGGGACGCAGCACAAAGACATCAAAATGTTGTAAAATATGTCTCTAGGAAGCTGTCATCACTACAATTGCATATTTAGGAAACCATTTTTCAATGTGCCACATTTTGCAATGTTTCAGTACATGTCTGACAAACCCTAGAGCCCTAAAGTTATCCTGCAAATGTTGCCAGCAAGGTTAGCTGAGCCTTATATGCTTCCCAGACAAGATGATGCAGACAAAGGTACTGATGTGATGAAAAAGGGAGGCCCTGCTGAGAAGTGTTGTGTGCCCTCCACTCCCAGTAAATTACAGTTCTATTGGAATGAAAAGGATCAAATCTGTTCTTTCTTATGTGAATGGAAGGGGGGTTAGGAAAACCACCTGCAGCCAGCAACTGAGAGCACAAACTGGTATTTACCAGTAGTGATTTATCTACTGTTAACTTCTGACTGCCTGTTCAGCACTGCAAGTGTGCTCTGAATTGCCTTATGTCCCTTGAATGGAACCATGCTGGAGGTGCATCAGAGGACAATCTGTTGTTCTGGGCATCAAGAAATATTGCTCCAAATGCATCTATGTGGAATCTTGTAACTAAAAGTATTAGTTCTTTCTTAAATTAAAACTGTATTACAATTTTAACTTCCTCAGACATCTGTGAAATTATCTGCTTTAATTGGTTGTCACTTCTTCATAGGGCACAAGGTTTTTTTAGTTTTATTATTATTATTAATCTGTCATTGTCATTTACTAGATAGGTTCCAATACGCTACTGAGAAAAATTCATGGCTCCAGCCATCTGGGATATGACAAATGCTTCATGGGATAATTTGGAAGCTTTTCTTTTAAATCCAGTTTCCACTTTATTTGTACCTTTTGGTGCTGCAAGCCCAGATCTGCTGTCGCACAGACTCTCAAAGTGAGCTTTATGAGCCATGGAAATGTGTGCCTGGTTTTCTGGGAGCTTGGCCTCTGCACAGATGTGACATTTGGCCAACTGGATCTCCCGGTGTGCCTGACGTTACTTGGGTTTCCAGATCATGATGTTCTTACATGGTAGTTAACATGAGGCACCTAATGTTTGATGTCAGATATGCAAGATTCAGAAGCAACTGAGCCAAAGGCTGGCTTTTATTTTTAGACAGTAAAGAGTTTGGAGTTCTTAGAGTAAGGACTTTCTGAAAGGCTCAGGCAACAAAGCAAATTATGCTTGGCATTTCCGAAAACTTGTCCCTTTTGGCGATAGCAGAAAGCCCATGCAAACAAAGTGCACTGTCCCTTCTTAACCAGCATTTCTAGCTCAGTGACTGAGCTTCCACAGCATGGAACAAATTTTAGCCTTACCTCTGTGAGAAAATAGTACCCAGACAACACAACAGGAAAATAAAGTGCATCAGTGCCCAGCTATTTGTGAAAGGAACTCAGTGTACCTGGAAAGATGTTCTGGAGCAGCAGGTGCTGTTGTGGGTTGACTCAAAGGCTTTGTGGCTCAGAGAAATGTTTAAGGCACCATTGTTATTAAATGGCAGAGAAGCTGTTGAAGCTACCAACAAAAATATATTATTGCCCACAAAATTCATTCCACATCACTTTAATGAAGAGCAGGTTTTCCCTCTTGATTACTACATGATAGAAATGACTCTCCGTGGTCCTGTCCACCAAATGACATGGAGATAGTACTATGAATAAAAAAACCCAGCAGGTTTCCATAATACTTAACAGCCTGCTCTGATTGTTATCAAATCCATGATTGTTATCAATCCCTTACAAAAGGGAAGATCTGTCACCACAGAGATAAACATTAACAGAGAGAAAGCTGCAAATACAATCTTGTACTTATTTTTATCCTTTTTTTCTCTTTACTGTGAAAACTGATGCTTAAACACTAACAGACCTAAACAACTCAGGGTCTTAGAGGCTTGAACTAGATATTTGTGTATCTTTTTGAACCATCGCAATCAGGAGAGGATAGTTGTCTTCTAAGAATGTGTATCTTATTAGCTCATGTCTTAAACTCAAAAAAATGCAAGACCTACGTATAAGGATGACTAGAAATTATAATTCTTTATTATACACATCGTGATCAGAAAAGTCTGTGCCTTCCAAACACATGATATGCATGTGGCAGTTAAATCTGGCATCATTCGAGATGCAAATCGTAACATTACAGGAAATCTTCACTGCCAAATTCTTACAAACTAGAAAACTCATCTAATATTGTAACTGATTACTTCTTTGGTGACATACTGTTCCAGTTGCTGAAGGGAACCACCATGCAAATAATGTAACTATGACCCAAAGGGCAAAAAAATTGATTTTACACCTTCCAGATATCAAAGAAAAAACCAGCATGATCCTCACTGCAGCAATACACTGAATGTGAAACTATGAAGGTCAACTGCCTCAGTGAGACACCCAATAGGCAGGTGTTTGCAGTCAGCAATTACTTTTCTGGCAATGAATGTGAAGTAGCAGAGGCACCACAAAAGAGATAGCAAGATCATTCCTGGAAGTGAGTAACAGATGAAAAAAGCCCCAGGACAATCTGAGTTCACACCACTAGTACATTTTATACTGCAGAAATAACAGTCCTTTAGAAATTATGCAGATGTTAATGGCAGAGTGAGTGGGGAGAGCAATAACCAGAGATAGGTCACCAGCTGCCCTTCACCTCCTGCCCCCCCCAGTAGCATTTCATTAAGCATTTAATAGTCATCTCACCTCCATGTTCCAACAGTGCAACTGCAGCATCCAGCACTTGATAGTCCAACTGCTTCAGTAACTGCTGTATGGAGACACTTGAGCCTAGCCAGCAACATTAAAATCTGCTAACATGATCATTAAAAAGTTCATTTTTGTCACCTATGTAACAAAATGTGAGAAACCATACTCAGGAATTTTACCTGAAAAGATTATATTTGTTATATTGTTGTTCGTCAAAGCAGAAGTCTTTTGATGGCATGACTCTACAGATAGCACCACTGTTGGTACCACCTGCAACCCATTCCATGTGGCTGAAATTCCTTTTTGAAGGACAGATGATAGGAGGGCAATGAGTTCTGAGGCATGAGTGAGGTCTTACAAATATTGGGGTAATGACCTCATCTGTGAGTTTTATCTCTCCACTAAAATGAAGCACATTTTTCTGGGCTATATTTAGCCACACAGCTTGGTTAGTGCCATGGAGCCATCCTGGGCCAGGAGTCAAGCTTGATTGCTGAGGTCTCTTGCCTTGGTTAGAAAGCTCGAGTCATACTGAGTGCGATGATGTGAACTTCAGTGTAAGTATCACAAACGTTTTGATTCTAGGGACTCAGCAATGTGATAAGACATTGTAGTTCTAACATTGCTGTGTGTAAGAGAAAATATAAAAGAAGGTACAAACAAGGTGGTGTAAGGTATCTGAAATGTAACCAGAAGAGTTAAAAAATATGATTTGAGAGGAAAATGCTATATAATAAACTGAAGATCAGATCTTAAGATATTCTCAAAGCATCTGACTTCAAGTAAGTTTTGAAAGTTCAAATTAGATGCATTAACACCCAAGGCACTTGGAAACTCAATTCCTGAAATCACTATGGCATTTGAAAAATATCACTCTAAGAATACTAGAGGAACTGTTGCAAAGCTGCTTCTATGCAAATAAAAGCTAAAATCATCATCTCAGGAATGATGTAGAAAGAAAGAACATAAAAACATGAAATAAAAATGAGAAAACTTAGTATCCGGTACCTAATCACAAAATGGTGACTTCATAACTACAGTACTTTTTGTTTCATTTAAAGACCTGACACCCCTGAAAAGGCACATTAGGAAAAAAACTCCTACAAGAACTGGTTGCAGAAGGAGTCAATTGCTTTGAAGCACCATCTCAGAGCGAACTGAGAGGTTTCTCTGAGTTACAGAGAGTCTGTGGATTGTGTTGTCTTGGTTGGGGTCTACAGCAGTCCCAATAAATGGTTATTCCAATAAAACATCAAGGGAAGCATCAGACCACCCCACAACACTAAGTGGAACCTCATCACACCCTTATGAGTTGTACAGTAGAGGTACAAACGTGCTTAAAATTGAGCACGTGTGTAAGTGCTTGCAGGACTGAGGACAAAGGTTACAACGGCAGCCAAGGGAATACCTGCCCAACCTCTTCAAGGCAAGGATATTTTTTTTGTAAAAGGATATTTTAACCTTCAGAGGCCATGGACTACGTAGTGGTAATGTGACCTTTAACTTCTCCAGATCAAATATTTATACAGGTGCTCTCATTTCCTGAAAGAGGAGCAGAGGTTTGAATATTATACAAACACTATTAATTTAAATATTTTTCCCAGTTGCCGCTTCATGCCATTGAAAATAAATATATTTATCATTTTTACTCAGATCAACACACATAGTACAAGATTTTGAAGATGTCTATGGTCATCTAGTGGAAGTTATCAGAATACGTGTATAGGGAGGCACTGTAGTTGCTATCTAGCTTGAATTCTAGAGATTAGAACAATGAGAAATTTCATAGGAAAAAGCTCTGAAATTTTCTCTAATAGTTATGAGGAATCCTAGTGCTATAGTGGCCACAGACTAAGGAAAAGAAGACCAGAGGTCCTGGGACAGGAGTTCCTGTGATTCATGGGTCGGTTCTGAGACTGATATGAAGGGGGTTTCCTTGTCTCAGTTTGGTGGCAATATTAACAGTCTGAAGCAAGAACACCAGCCTTCCATGGAAAATGTCAGCTACAAAGATCTCTCAACTACTTCCATTCTGCCTGCTTGGAGTTGAAAAAAATGCTGTTTTCCACAGCTCTTGGCAATGATCTGCTTTTCCACTAGCTCAGGACAATTCAGTGTCCCAGCCAAGATTCTCTCTCTGGATTGGTACGACCATGAACTGCTGCATGGGGTTGTGCTGAGTGAGTGTTATTTGCTGCATTTACTTTTCCTGTAGATCCGTTTAGCTCAAGCCTGGAAAACACACAGAAATAAAAGCTCTGAAAAATGCAGCATGTGAGTGATTTCACATCCGCCTCTGAGCTCTGAGCCAATTAATTAGTGAGATGCAATTCTGGCTGCCACCTTGCCACTTTGGACGGTGTCTCAGACTCTCAGATAGGTGATTTAAAACAGATGCTTGGGAAAGCACCGTGTGAATCATATAAAGATCACTTGCTGTGCTTTGTTAGCCAGGTTGAAAGTTAAGGCAAGCAGGCATGTTGCTTTGAGATGGAGGACAAACCCAGTAGTATGTTTTTCTCAGTAGGTAAGTGAGAAATAAGAGTCCTCCAGAAATGGCACCTCGGGAAATTTCTTCCATTCAATTTGCAATTTGAGTCAATTTCTAGGGTGTCTTTCCATATCAGTCTGGAAATATGAAACCTTTGAGTAATGCTTGGAACACAAACATGGGATACTGGAGTGTTTGCTGTGTTCCTAAGAGCAAAAAACTAAAGGATGGGACAAAGGATGTTGAAGAACTTGGAGTTTAAACATACCACACACAAGAGCAAGACATGTGTTTGTTGGGAAGAACTGGTTAGTCTTGATATGGGGTGGAGATTTCTGCTTCCACAACTGCAGACAACCTGCCTGGTGCCAGGCAAGGGCTGGAAGGTGATTGGACACAGGGTCCTCTGCATCCCTTGATCTCTGATGAGACCATGACTGTTTTGGAGAGATACCATTTTCCTTAGTTCTGTAGAGTCCAGGCTTGCAGAAAATATTAGGGCAGCATGGTTGTCTAAAAATAATCTCAGAGGAAAAGCCATGGTGTTACTCTGTGCTAAAGCCGAGTCATGCAGCTATTACATGGAACCTCATGAAATATCCCTTTTAGGAACAGCAGCTGGGTTTCTAATTAACAGCCTCAGAGTTGCTCAGAAAATTCCAAATGTCACATACATCAGTGGTGTTTGCAGCAGATATTGTACACATTAAGTATCCGTTTACTAAGAAATTATATTATATTCTATGAAGATATCTGAAAAAAATGGTAGCAAGTACTGATCAGGATTTTAGGGTTTAAATTTTAGACATCTGAATGAAAGAGGCTTTGTCTAATGCTATAACCTCAGGGGAAGAACTTGGTGGCCAAGATGGCCAACAGCATCCTGGCTTGTATCAGAAACAGTGCGACCAGCAGGACTAGGGCAGTGGTGGTCCTCTTGTACTTGGTACTGATGAGGCCACACCTTAAATTCCGGGTTCAGTTTTGGGCCCCTCACTACAAGAAGGACATTGAGGTCCTGAAGTGTGTCCAGAGAAGGGCAACAAAGCTGGTGAAGTGTCTGGAGCACAAGCCTGAGGGAGCTGGGGGTGTTCAGCCTGGACAAAAGGAGGCTCAGGGGAGACCATGTTGCTCTCTACAACTACACTAAAGGAGGTTGTAACCAGGTGGGGTCAGCCTTTCCTCCTAGGTAACAAGTGACAGGACAAGAGAAAATGGCCTCAAATTGTGCCAGGAGAGGTTTAGATTGAACATCAGGAAGAATTTCTACATAGAAAAGGTTGTCAAGCGTTGGAACAGGCTGCACAGGGGAGTGATTGAACACCATGTTCAAAAGTGTAGATGTGGCACTTATGGACATGATTTAGTGGTGGAGTTGGCAATGCTGTGTTAATGGTTAGACTCAATGATCTTAAGGATCTTTTCCAACCTAATTATTCTATGATTCAATGATTCTATATGTATGTATGTATATATCAACATAACTCTTAAGATAGAAAGTTTATAGATGAGCAAGCTTTGGGTGGATTATGCAGATATTTTAAAACCAGATGGGAAGTAAATAATGGAAAAGTAAAACAACTTCTAGTTTCATTACATTGGAATATGCTGAACTTCATGGAGATTCAGAAGGAACATGGTATTCTAGTTCCTTATTTTCAGCTCCTTCTAAAATGACATGTCTGCTGAGACCTTCTCTATGATAGCAACTAAGACTGTTGCAGGATGCCTTTTGATAGTTAATTGTTTCCAGCATTGTCCATTTGATTGATGGAAAGCCCATACTGAAGTTTTTTCCAGGAGACAGAAAGGACCTCAGCTTTCTGATTACATGTTCATTTTACAGTGTGTCCCTTCTCTCAACACAAGAAAAGGCAAGGCACTTGAGAAATTGTTCAGACATCTCTCACTGCACTTATTGAGGCAGAATTGGAGCTTGCCATCAGACCGTACATACCGAGGGTCTGGTGCTGCTCATCCTGTCATGATGGACTTTTTATTTTCATGGCTTTCCAAAAGTTACAGCGTCCTAATATTACATTAATGAAGCTTATTGGAGGGTGTTTATTCACTAACAACCTGTGCTAAGCCTTATGAAAGTCACTGATTTTCACAGAGTATGTGGTCAGTTTATAAGTGCATTATGATATACAGAAGAGCATTAGAAATAATTCAGGACAAATGAAAGATTTCTCTAACTCAAGACCACCTCCATGCAGAAAAATCAGTGGCCAAATTCTGCTCTCCCCTAGAAAAAGAGGCAGAAAATAGAAATTAGTATTTCGAATGAGGTATTTGATGTTTACCTAAACATTCCCTGAGGATAAAAAAGGTTATTTACAGATTTATTTGGGGATATAAAATCAACCCTGACCCATCATATGGGGAAGCACTTTGTTCACAGATACTGCAGCTGTGAAGCTAATTCAATATGTACCTGCAGTAGATGTGTGATTGTCACAGGATTATTATGAACTCCAGTTTAAGACCTGCTTAGGTTTTCAAGCTTGTTTCTGAAATCATTTGAGTTGGATCTTTCTGTCTTTGGTTTTTAGAAACTGTGGTTCATGACTTCAGATCTCTTCTTAACTGGTTCACACTTTTTGCTTGTGTGTGCAGAATGACAGAGTCAGAGCTTCACAAGCACAGCAACTTGCCTGTATGTGAACTGAGGATAGATTGATTTCTCATGTATCACTCTGGGCCATGAGCCATAGGTCTAAGCATGTTAAAGCAAGTTTAAAAAGAGTGAAGGGCATCTGCTGTTTGAATCTCATCCAAAAGAGAGATGTGTGCTCATATGCTTTAACTACCACAGATGGAGAATTTGCCCTGACTGGAAAAAAAGAAATACCAGTGGGAGCTGAGGGGGTTGTGGGTCCACTGTCCCTGTCCACTAGGCCTGGTAGGGCTTTGTCATCTCACCTCCATGTCAATGATGGTACGGATTGATCACAGGCTACAGAAGGGACCAAGGAAAATAAAGATTGCTGAGAGCTACTCAGACAAGGACACATTTAAGAACAAATCAGATTGGTTGGGTGGCAGCCAGTAAAGTAACCTGAGGAATATCCATCATGGATTGTACCACTTTACAAAAATTGTATGAGTCAGAGATAATTAATAGGAAAATATTCAACCATCACTCCTACAATGACTCCTACTGTGTTTTTTGAAACTGTAAACTTTCAAAAAAAATCCTCAAATAGGCAGTAAGCAATTCCTACTTCAAGGTGACATCCTTTCTGGATATTCATAACATAATACTCAGGTTTCTGAATTCTTCCCATGTCACTTGACCTTGCTTCCCCTGGGCATACACTTTCCTTTTTTACCTTATCCCCAAGAGAAGACTCCTGTTCAGCCAAGCCTCACCTGCTTGATCTCTGGCATTTGGGAGTTCCCTGCTCCTGTGCCCTTAGGAGGCGATATTTGAAAAGTGACGAGCACTGATGGACCCCAGGACCTGCAAAAACATTTTCCTAGGGGACCTTACTAACTAATTCCCTGAGCAGTCTGAAGTCTGCTCTCTTCATGTCCAGAGTTTAGGTTTTGCTGGCACTTTTCCTCCTGTCAACAGAGATTTTAAACTTAATTGCTTCATGGTCACTGTGGCCAAGACAGCCACCAATCTCCATTTTGCTCACGAGATCCACTCTGTAGATAAGCAGAAGATCAAGGAGAGCATGCGCTCAAATAGCAACAACTCATTGCTAGCACTGCCAAAGAATCATGCAATCACTTTCTGCCTTTCTTTTTTTTTTTTTCCTGCTTCCTTGTCACTCTAAACTAGGAGCATTTCATGCCTGCAGTTGTCAGGGACAAAGGGAGAGGCAGCAGGGCAGGAAGGGGAGAGGGTCAGGGAACATCTGTTTCACATTTAACCTGGAACCAAACTTTTTCATCCTGCTTCTCCAGCCTCTCTTGTATATTGATTCAATTACTAGGCTCAGCTAGTGCAAGAGATTTATATTAAAGCCTCATACAAAGCTATTGTGTTTTGTCACACAACAGTACTGAATCAATTACAAACGTGCCCTACATGATCCCTCTCAGTTGTACATGTTTGCTTGGGGAGAAGCTGATCAACCAAGACTCCAGCTGGGCTTTTGCTTATCTCCAGGAAGGTGTGACACACCTGACTGGGACTTGCTAGCAGGAGGATCATGTCTTGGGCATGTCATTCTCACTGTCCCCTGTGTGCCATTTTTCTCAGCTCTGCCTCATTAAAGGTTTGGAGAAATGAGGCTGGACACACATGCACAAAAGCCTGGACTTCAGTCACAGCAGCTGCCCAGGGATAAAGGTCCCTTGGATGTGCAAAGGAATAGTGGTGTGATGTGACTCTTCCCTCAGAAGCGGGAAGAAGTTGGCTAGTACAATCACGTCACAAAAGTAGGAAAAGGCACATGGGGCTGGCCAATATCTGGGGAAGAGAAGGGCAAAAGAAACAGGATATACAATCCTTCAAGTCCCTTTTCCCATAAAAAAACAGCTTCCAACTAGGAAAGCAAAATGGCAATTGCTCTTTACAGAACATGTCCCTTATGGAAAGTCAATTTTCTGCTTACAGCAAAGGCCAATTCCTGCCTTGGCCACTGACTTGCTATGTAACCATAGCAAGAAATTCCTAAGCCAGTATTTCAAATACAGGTGATCATTTTGATACTACCATACTTTCCAGGCCCTCAAATCAAGTTTTCTGTAGAGAACCACCAGAACGGAAGATATCTTGAATTAAAGAAATTTTTAGAAGTGTTTAAACCAACCAGTTCCTTTTAGAAAAACATGCAGGAAACTATATGATACCTTACAAATTGCATTAACTTATCTATAGAATTCAATTAACAAATTTAGCACCTAGAAAACTTCCAAATTGCTCAGAAAATCCTGCACAAAAAGCATTGAGGAACCACAGGTTGCTGTAGCTCTGTCAGACACGCAGATGCTCCTCATTTTCCCACATTTCCTACCTAGTTCTCTTCACAGACATGGTTTGCCTTTTTGCAGCACCTGTCTTTCAAAATCTTCCTGATGGGGCTGTAATCACCAACTAGTTCATCTCTGAGTCCATGTGTGCCCAGTTCCCAGGCATGTAGCTCCCTAGGTAGGCAGTGCCTCCCTCCACACAGGCTCTCAGGCAGAACTGTGGCTAAGATTGTGAGGTCTCTTGCAACAGAGGCTTCGCTTTTCATAAGCAAGCACGTCTTGAGAGGACCCTTGAGGTACTAACATAAATCAACAGTAATATTAATGATACCGTATATGAACACAGTAGATTTTTAAATTAATTCAAGTGGTCCATTTAACAGCCTTATTCTTTTTTATTTTCAGTAAAGAGCCTGAAAGATAAGAGGGTAAGGGTTATCCAAGATAAATTCACCTTTTATCAGACCGATTCCCCATTCAACTACTCCTCCTGTCTCAGTTTACCTGTTCCTGCAGTGGAGCTAGTATCTATCAGGGAACAGAGCAAAGTTCCTATCACAAAAACTGATGCTGTGAAGCAGATACCCATGGACTTAACCCACATACAGACATGGCTCATAACTCCTCAACAGAACTTTCTCCTGTGGGTAAAAGAGATTAAGACTCTGTACCCCAGGAAAGGTTGAAACTGTCTGAACAGATGGAGTCTTTAGTGCCCAGAGATTCTGAGCTAAAACTAGCAGGACTCTTTCAAAGCCAGACCATAACTAGCTGTGATTAGAGCTCTTACAATGAGCTTTAGCTAATTTTCAGCTTTTTTGGAGATCCTTTTATACAAGCAACGTGCAAAGAATGGCAGCAGCTGCGTGCTGCCCCGTGTGTGCTGCGAGCCAGCCGGATGCAGGCCAGCTGCAGCCCAGAAGCCCTATGGCCACATTATCCTAATGCTGGTTCTGAGTTATTATACCTTATTTCTCAGCAGGGCTTTATTGCTTCAGGTTGAGCATCCTGTTAATGTGGCTGCTCAGCTTCCTGCTCTGTCACCAGCTGGCAGAGAGCATGGGCAAGGTAGGCACTCCGCTGAGTCTGCTGGAGGGCCTGTGTGTACCCTGGAGGTCCCCACCTGCAGGGGTATCCCCACGGCAGACCTGAGGAATGAGGGCAGCACACAGCCCCACGCACTAGCATTGAACAAACAACACTGGTAAACTTCCTCATGGGGAATGCCCTGAATTATCTTGTTCAGTTCCCAGTGAAGTTTGCACCACCAGAGGCTTATATGTGGCCTTAGTGTGCTGAGTGAAATCTAGCTCTGGTACTTCTGCCCCTCTGAGCACAAATAAACACCAATGGATCACGGTTACCCACAAAAACAATTTCTGTCTTCATCCATGATGATACAAATGAAACAGCACAGCCACCCTTGAAGACAAGTTTCTTGTCATCAAATGTTCAGGGTAGGTATTCCCAGCACCGAGAAATGAAAGTTTCTTCAAAATACAGGGAAATATGGCTCAGCATCAAGCATCCTCATCTGGCCTGCCATGGTAGGAGTGTGGAAGGCAGGGATAGCAGAAATAAGACTTCTGAGATCAGGATTTCTGATCAACAGTTCTAAATCTACTCAAACGAGTCATAGTGGTATGACCAGTGTCTGTGAGTTTATTTTTTGTTACTTTCTGTACATCTGTTTAAAATAAAAAGCCTTTTTTGGAAAACCATGTGTAATAAGTTGACATCTTAACACCACGGAGACCACCCTTTTTCAAGTCAAATAATTTCAAAAGGTTATAATCCTAGAAAAAGAAGTCAGAAATATGATCAGGGAAATCTGTTTTGATTAGTTACTGCTTGATTAACCTCAGTTGAAAAGTATCTGCACTCCAACAATTTGTAGTTTTTCACTGATGGCTGATTAGATTTGGTAATTTTTTTTCTACCTGAGTTACCTTGTTCTACCATACAAGAAATGTGAATTTACTAGAGAATTATCTCATATTGCCTGTTTTGCAATTAGCATTTGTAATGTTTTGTAATTACCATTTTAAAATACTTAGAACTGGTGGCAGAAATTTTGCAATACTTGAGAGCAGACAGCAGCTCAGAGGGAGAGCAGGAAAAAAAGAAAAGGAAAAAGCAAAATCATAATTTTTTCTTAGAGAACACCACATGGAGCCCACAGGAGGTGCAGAGTCAAATACAAAGCAGAGGGGACCATGCCCTGGAAGAATCAAATGCCCAGAGCAGTTTGAGCACAAACAGCTTGGCCTGAGGATCAGGGATCATGTTGCAAAGGGGAATTATTTAGCAGAATTTGTGTAGGTGATGTTTCCAAGATGAGGACACAAATCATTCTTAAAGTAAAATAAATCTGTTTTCACTCTAAAAACATTATATGCCAAATGAAGTATAAGAATCATCCAGATGTTGCCTTTTGACCATCACTACCTTCAGCCTCTTCTTCCTGACCACAATGAATTCAGTCTCTGTGATGTACCAAAAACCAGTTCCACACAGATTCTGTGGTGAGTTTGCTTGTTGTGTAACACAGAGATATGATTTTACAAATTAAGAGTATATAAACCTCATAAACCAGCTAACACTGTCTTACTATGGCATAACCCAAGTGTGATCCTAACATCTAGAACTGCTACCAGTGAAGCAGAGTTTAATTATAGCTCCTTTTGCACTGGGTGTTTGGAGTTTCCTGACAAAACAGCTCCTCTGATATCTTTTAAAATATCAGAGGAGTTAAGGCATTCCTGACTATTGGAGACTCCACAGCATTTTCTTAAAAACTGTGCTGTACAACATGAGAGCCAGTGGTTTAACAGAGCCCAGACAGCCCATGAGGAAACACAAGGCAGTTTCAGAAGCCAACACTGCACAAGGAAAGCTCACGGGCACTACCCAGGCAATCACCTCCTTACCCCCCACTGTACAGGTAATCTTTTACCCTTGAGTCATACACAGGGGAAAGGGGAGGGAGAAAATCGAATCTATGCCCAAGGCTGAACTCATTTCTTCAAAGTTTGTGAGGGTGTTTTCATGAATAGATCACCACACCCTCCCCACATGAAAGAACTGAACAGAAACCAATGCCAGTAACTTTTGGCCCTGGGCTGATGTAGCATTTTGCTCTTTCTCTGATGTGATGTGAATAAGCAAAGAAAGGTGTTGAACTGAAATGCCTCAGACACTGCAGCATAAAGCATAACAAGGCCCCCTTCTCTGTGTGTTACGATACACTCTGACATATGGTACTGAATGTACTTGATTATTGCATAAATTCTGTTAATTTCTGGGAATCAGTAAGGAAGCAGATTTTCAGCTAAGCTCCTTATCCTTATATACCCCCCAGAGTCAGCCACTTCAATAACATTTTTCAGCAATACCATAATGAAGGAGCTCCTTATATGAGCCACTGCACTGTCCTCACTATTTTCCTTCACCACTTACTTGCCTCCAATAAAATTCCTACCTGGGGGGAGAGAAAAAGGGAAAAAGGGGAAAGGCAAGAGGTGAACTGCTTTCTCAGTCTGAATCCCAATTACACTGGATACCCCTTCCGGACTGGAGCAGATCACCCCAAACTGTGCTCTGCTCATTACTTTGTAGCTGTGCAGTGGAGGCGCCAGAGCAGGCAAAGACCACCCTCAAGGCATGAAAGTCATCTGGGAACACTGGCGTAGGCCACCTTACCCAGATCACACAGGTCTCAGTGTAAAGCTGATGAACTAATGCTCAGCTGGGCTGGGCTGGGCTGGCAGCCTCTCCTGCATCCAGGTGTCTGTGGGTATTCCCTAAATAGCTGCACGCGCTGGTGCTCCAGACAGCTCTGGAGACCATACCTATAGGTGCATTGCCTCTTCAGCAGAGGAGCCAGGTCTGGGCAGTGTCTTCAAGGGTCAACTTGGTATGAGTCATGTCACCATCTCAGCTCCTTTTATCTCTCTTTGTTCTGTCTTGTGCCCAAACCTCCCAGTGGCCTTCCTCATGGAAGATGTGCAAGAGAGAGATAGTATTAAAAGCAGAAGAAATAATTTCTGATGGGGTAATAAACTAATGGGTCATTATGTGGTTTAATGGGTAAATATAAAACCGTTTGCATCTCCCAGAGACTGGAAACTTAAAAATTAACCCCACTAGCTCAAGGAGATGAGGTCTCTGCAGATATTCTGGTTCCTATAGTATTAGAGAACTAAAACTATTTGTTCTTCTGGACTCCCTCTTAGCTCTTCACAGCCTTCCCAAAAGACCTTAGACCTCAGACTGTCAAGAAGGAGGGAGCAGAAAAGTTATGACCAGTAGGATCCCAAGACAAGAACTGAAGAGAGATATCTGGTGTCACTGCCTCAGAGAACAAGTGGTGGAAACTCAAAAACTAACAGGGACTTTATTTTCCTGGTAGAATGGTTTCTATTCTAATCTTCTCCCCCATGTTGTTTCGCATTTTCTGCCTCCCATTGGCAGTGCTCTCCTGCTCCATGTCCTCATTCTTGGTGTTTCCAGCCACCTGCCCTTTGACTGCCAGACACCAGAGACCCAAAGTAAAGACATAACTTCACTGAATTGATGGAAGAAGTGACTGGACCTAGTAAGACAGGCACCTGTCACCTTAGTGACATCCATTGGGCTCACTCCATGCCAGGCACTGCTGTATGCCCAGACCATGAGGTGTTTAAGCCAGGGATTATGTCTTCTGACGTTTGCACAGAGGTGCTGACTGAGGCCTTTTGGGCAGTGTGAACATTAAATAAGAGCCTTGTACTTGAAAACATTCCCACCTGGAAAGGTTCAAAGAAAAGCCTCCTTGTACAAGTGAAATTCTTGGTTGGTGTATAGGCAGTTTATTTAACAGAGCTTGGCAACTGAAGCAAATCATTGTGCAAGAACCAGCAGAAACTTCCCATTCTCTCCACCTGCTCTCCCACAGCTGGATCCACTAACATGTCTGCTGCTTTACCACCCTGAGGTAGGCAATGAGATGGGGTCTTTTCTGCATGCAGAGATGATCCTGCAACTATCATAAATGTGCAGTATCAGCCGTAAGGAGAAAACAGTGAAATCAGCGAAAGTGTTAATGCAATGGACCAGCATCTGTCATTCAAACCGCATGTGTTGCATTACGATTTCCAACAAAGACAAGAACATAGGGCAATAAAATTTTAGCATTAATTATTTTTGAAGATCAAGTGGAATAATAATTTATTCTACTATCCTTTCATTTCTATAGGTTGCTGACAGCAATCCATTTGTTCTTACTGGTCCTGTGTGAGAGTTGTAAAGAGGAATTGAAGGAGGAAGGAATAGATTGTCTCATTGAACTCACAGTAATCAGAATTTAAGCAAAAGACATTAACTCTTTCCTGTGTCTCTTACCCTCCCAATACTGTCCATACATACCACACATTAAAGGGACTCTGTTTACATGATTACATTTGCTTGCAGGCATTACACCTACTACATAAACAAATGCTAGGGAAAAAAGCAGCACTTTTTTATATTAAGACTTCTGTGATGACTTTCTTCGTGAGATTGAGAATTTCTGGTTTCACCATGTGCAAAATAAGACACATGCCCCCATACTGCAAATTGCTTTGAGATGTATGGATGAAAAGTGCTTTATATGTACTCCTGACTATGGGTAGTTTATTTGTTCCCCTAATAACCAGTTCCCTCGATGAAGAGATTTTCATTAAGATCAACAGGAGAGCAGGGTCCAGAGGGGAGGCATTTAAATAGGGGTAGGATTTTTAAAAGTGAAATTATTCCATACCCCTGTAATATAACATCTAGGAAAAGAAACATTATTTCAACAGGTGCATTTTATATATCACATGCACGTGCACTTTCACTGCTTGAAGCCCCTCCAGTGAAATTCACCTGGGCAGCAAATGAGCCTGTAAAGTTACATTATTAATTTTCAAGCCAGTGTTCCCATTTAGATAATCAGCGTCATGCCTTTGCAATTTACTCAACGAAGCCGATTCAGCAAAATTGCCCTTTTTACAGCATATGTACCCCATATGTGAAGGCTGGATCTATCCTTTCATTCCAACTTAGTAAGAACATGTTGTCAAAAAGATGTAAACGTAAGGCTTACATTAATCAGCCATGATGCACCATTTAAGGATTTGACTAGAAGCTGAGTACACTTTTTGTATTTATGTGCTATATTTCTGCATGTGTTAGAGCCCATGTAATAAAGCAACATGGTGCTCATGGTCAGACATGGTACAAGTTGGACTGAACATGCAGGTTTCACGTACCACCAGCAAAGGAGAATCCACACTGTGCTTCCACTGCCTTGTCAAGACTGGACTGACATACAGTGGAGAAAGAGTGAGGAAGATCTGGGACAGAGTAGAGATCCTGTGGGACAGGACAGAGCATTTACAGGAGCTTGTATTCAATTCATTCGAGGGCAATCAGTCACAAACAGGACCCATAGAATGGAAGATGGCCTAAATAGGTAGAATCACAGAATCACAGAATATTCTGAGTTGGAAGGGACCCACAAGGATCATCGAGTCCAACTCCCGGCCCTGCACAGACCATCCCCAAGAATCACACCGTGTGCCTGAGAGCATTGTCCAAATGCTTCTTGAACTCTGTCAGGCTCAGTGCTCTGACCACTTCCCTGGGGAGCCTGTTCACCCTCTGCGTGAAAAACCTGTCATAGCAAACATATAGTGTTTGATATTTAGTCATGGACTGAGCAAGTCATGGTGGACACAGGTTGCAAGCCTGTAGTATGGCCTTCAAATCCTCAGAACTCCTGGCTTAACTTCAGTCATTTAAATGTAGATGTGCAGATAAAGCCCATCCTCAGGATGACCTGTAGAGAGTGTATGCGAAGAAATAAATACACATGCAGTATAGATGCACCCAGCTTATTTCAGACATTTTGAATTTATGATAGGATAAATTAATCTCTAAAGGAGTCTCACAGTCTCTGTTGACTGCAGCAAAAATTTCAATAAGATGAACTTTTGTATGGATGAAATTGGTCAGGATGAAACATGCAATGAGTTGTATTTGTTGGGAAAAGTCTTCTTACCAGCATAACTTCACCTGAGTACAAATTTCCAGTCATGCACAAACAGAGGAAAGATGGGGCTGCAGTTGAAGACTTCAGTGGTGCTTGTTCAGTGGAAACTGAGACCCAAATCCAGCCCAGCTGAATGATGAATATCATGAAAAAGAACACTCAGTTTCATCAAAGACATGATAGTGGAAAATCATCTTAATTATTAGTGATTATATAGAAGGTACATGGAAAGTCTTGAAAAAATTTCTGTGTCTTCTTTGTTAATTGCTGTTCACTCAGTATCTCACAGGGGGAAACACCATCTAACTCTAGAAGAAAAAAAGTAAAACTAAAAATACTTGTTATAAACTATTAAACAATGAGCAAAATGGAACTTCCAGGGACAACCTATGTGAAGAGGTTACAAATATTGCTTTGCCCTGCAAGGATGATGTCATGGTTTCTGTCAGAATTACTAAAATACCAACACATATTTCCTGGATCAGGGGCTTAGAGATATATGGTCTTTGTACCTACAGACTTATTTTCCCACAGAACTTCATGAACTGAAGAGTGAACCTTCATTACACTGTAGCAGCCTACAGTTTTTCTTTCTTTTACAATATTTTGTAAAAACCTCTCAGTTCTTCATGTTAATATCTTTCTCTGTATTTTCTAACGTTACATCTGAAATGCATTAAAGAATTATTCAAAATTTGGATAGACAAATTAAACAGAACAATTACATTTAAACGTTTTTGATCTCAAATGTTTAACAGACCACTACAACCTCACATCTACATACCAGACAGTCCCACAAGAGTGTTTCTTTTAGATCAGTTTATGAACTTCATAATGAAAAATGCATTATATCATTTAGATTCACGCTTGACTTGCTGCACAGAAATATACATCTATAGGCATTTTTAAGATTTAACTGATTTGAGATATAAGTAGATGTGCATCAGCTAGATTTATTGTATGTTGAATTAGTATCCAAGAATATGAAATAACATAACTGGGAAAAAATTAAGACTAATTTACCCATTTTAAAAACTGATCCCACAAATTTTAATTCCAATATTTCCTTCTCAGGAGCTCCCAGTATAAAAATCCTTAATAGATTTCTTGGTTTTCCATCACAGCAATCCCTATTCAAGTCAGAGCTGTGCAGTCCAGCAGATGTCAACCAGTCCTAGGTGCCGAGAGGTCAGGGCTGGGCTGCCGCCCAGGAGCTTCGGTCAGCTCTCCCCTGGCTGGAATTCTTCTGCGCAACAAGCTTGTTCTTGCAAGAGGTGAAATTATTGGCTTGTTATCGCAGAGGCAAAATTAATGGCTTTCATTTCGCCAGCAACAGGAAGTCCCTCCTATAGCCAGCTATCATTGGCTTCATTGGGGGGGAAAATACTATCAGCTTCTAATCGAAGTCATCCTATGTAGCCCCCCCCACTACCAAAAACCCAGCCACCTCAACCCATGACAAGAGGCCAGAAAACACGATCCAGGAACACGATCAGCACATATAGGGATTTCCTGATCACAGCCCAGACCTCTAGATCTCTGACTGGGCAGGTAGGGAGGCAGAAAGAGGAAGCTTCTGTCGGGGTAAATGGTGCAGCACTGGTAATAGATTAATTTTCTGGTGGCAGTTTCCACAAAGTAACTTCATTGCTGCTCATGATTTTATCAGTGTATTTGCTGATCCAGGCCAAATTTCTTCCAGTTGTCATCTGATGTAAATTCATACACTATAGATATTGTCTAATCTGCCATATTTAGGCAATCCAAGCTATCTAGTCCAAGCTAGACCATCCAACCAGGGAGGTTCAGATTAGATATTAGGAAAATTTTTTTCACTGAGAGAGTGCTTAGGCATTGGACTAAGTTGCTTGGGGAAGTGGTGGAATCATCGTCTCTGGAA
Source organism: Manacus vitellinus (assembly GCF_001715985.3). Lineage (NCBI taxonomy): Eukaryota > Metazoa > Chordata > Aves > Passeriformes > Pipridae > Manacus > Manacus vitellinus. Next base: position 11,409,272 of record NW_021939396.1, on the reverse strand, counting down.
GTGTTCAAGAGGCACTTGCGGATATGATTTAGGGGTGATTATGGCAGTGCTGGATTGATGGTTGAGCTGGATGATCTTGAAGGTCTCTTTGAACTTGAATGACTGTGATTGTGTGAATTTTTTGCTGATTGGCTATGCAACAGACTTCCGTCCAACCAAACGATGAGGATTTTATTATCTGTCTATCCTGGTGAAAGGAGAGGGCCTATCAGCTCTACAGCAGCTGGCTCCTGGAAATAGAATCAGTTTTATTCTCACAAAGTTAGACAAAACCAGAAAAACTCTATAAATTAGAAAGCTGGTTTTGCTTCAGTAACCACTTTGTGATCTGCTACAATTTGTACTTGACAAGAAGTTAAACTATACTTGTAGAAGTCCATTGCCTTGGCAGATCCACTTTTACATCTTCATCCTTACCTACATTTGTGATGACCCAGTCTTGAACAGCCCCAACAACATTGCATAGCAAAATATGTGCCTCAAAATACATTCCACCTCATGGAAGAATACACTGGTGACACAAAAGACAGTGATGAGTCTCACATGGTTTTCTCTATGTCCTTAATTCTAAAGAAAGTGGAAAAGACAAAAAAGGCTGATGCAGGGAAAATGGATTCATCATCTTCCTGACCTGGGTATATATCGCTCACAATACCTCCATTATAGAAGAAAAACTGTGTGTTCTTTGCTCCCAAACTCAAGGAAGTACGTATATCAAGAAGATATAAATGCAGTATTCTTTCAGCAATCTAGTTGTGGCATGGAATATACTTTCCCCATCAGGCACAACTGTCATACTTTCTCACTCTTAATTCATAATGTCCATCATCATGGCTGGGCTTCGTGAGCAAAGATTTGGGGAAGGCTCTACCCACGTTTGTCACAACACGCTGGTGGCTAAAAAGGCCAATACGAGATAGACACGTCCGGTTGCAAAAGGCACAGCAGAAAGACTCCTTAAGTGGTATATTCTGCAGGGTACGATTCTTTCTGCGTTGTCTTTTCTCCTCAAGAGTGATCCTGCGTGCTTTCTCAAAAGCATCAGCAGCGTTATAGGTGGTGTGTCTCCAGGCCTCCCGATTGGAGGCCAGAGTAGACCAGTTATGTTGATCAATATGGCCAAGGCTGAGATGTTGTTTCAGGGAGTCCTTGTATCTTCTCTTCGGGGCTCCTCTCTTGCGGCAGCCGGTGGCAAGTTCACCATAAAGCAAGATCTTAGGGAGATGGTAGTCCTTCATCCTGGAGACGTGCCCTGCCCAACGCAGCTGCGTTCTCAGCAACATGGCCTCAATACTTGTGATTGCTGCTTGTTCTAGAACAGACATATTAGTCACATAATCTAACCGGTGGATGTTTAGGATTGTACGGAGATAGCGTTGAAATGCAATTCATAATGTCTTTTGAGAATAAAAGTGGTCCAGAGTAAGCAGAAGAATTTGGAATACATTAGTGCTGCCCTCTCTGGTTTAAAAGATGCAAAAAGAGGCAGATATGAATTGGATCATAGAAGTGGAGGTCATTGGGCAGAATGGCATAGACATCTATAAATATGAAAAGGATTTCCAGTTTGGAAACCATTTTTATACTACACACTGCACCAAATGTAAGTATCTTATCTATGCCTTCTAGAGACTGAAATCCCTGAATAATCACTCCTCCTTTAGCAGCACAACTCCGACGATGAGGATGTCAAATCAAGAATACAGAACTTGACTGGCATTTCAGGGCTCCTGGAGGAGTCTAAAGATGAACAGAAGAAAGCTCTGAAATCAACTCTTGGATAGTGATGAGAAGAAGTTGGACACTTCAAAGCTCACACAGCTGTAGAAAGGATGTTTACAAATTAAAGCTGACTAAGGTCAAGGACACCTGCTAGTAAAAAAATGTGTAGATGAGGAATCTAGTGGAGCCCCTCTGCTGTGCTTATAAAGTCACAGGACGTTCTTAATTCTGATCATTTGTGCAAAATTAGCTTAGTTCTGTTCTTTTTCTGCTGTCCCATGACAGATCATAAAAAATTTGCTAATAGTTACATAAATAACACCCATTTTTCTATGGGTGATAAAAATTTTGTTTACTCTCTGCAACTGCCAAGGTGTTTTACTTGGATTTGGATAAATGCTTGTTTGCAACATTAGCGATTCCACTGGGGGAATCCAGCCTGGAAGATTGCTAATTGCGTTTTTTGCTCCAAGTCACAAACCACTCCTAGTGCTTTTATGTGGTTTTTCCATTCAGAATTGTCACTTCAGAAATGCAGCACTCAAAGACTTTTAGCTATGTAAATAATAAACCACAGCCTAGATACTGGAGTACTTAGTTTTGCACTGAGGTAACTAAAACTTTAATTCAACAGCAGGTGAATATTCAGTTTCTAAGCTTAAAATGATAAAAACTAATGAACCAGTTACAATGCAATACAAAGGATATGAACTTGCAGTGCACTCTGTGGTAATCAGCTACGTGCAGTCTCACCTCCCAGTTCATTTCCTTCGGGTCCCATAGCTATGAATGTAGTATCACATATCCAATAGAGAAACACTGGATGGTTCTTGTTCTTTTAAACATCAGAGAGACTTCACCTTGCTGAGTTTTCCCAGTGGTTTTCACTTGATTCCCAAAAGTAGAGTCCTCTTGAACTGTCCTGCTTTGGGCTGGCAGAGAGTTTATTTTCTTCATAGTAGTGGGTATGAGGTTGTGTTTTGGATTTGCGCTGGAAGCAGTGTTGATGACAAAAGGATGTCTCAGTCATTGCTGAGCAGTGCTTATACAGAGTCAAGGCCTTTCCTCACACCATTCCACAAGCGAATAGGCTGGGGATACACATGGCATTGGGAGGGTATACAACCAGGACAGCTGACCTTAAGCCATACAAGGGAAGGGATACTGAATACCATATGGCATCATATTCAGCATATAAGGCTGGGGAAAGAAGAAGGAAAAGGGGTCCCCCTTTCATTTGGAATGATGGTGTTTTTCTTTCCAAGCCACCATTACACGTGATGGAGCCCTGCTTTGCTGGACATGGATGAACCAGATGAACACCTGCCAGCCCATGGGAAGTGGTAAATGAATTCCTTGTTTTGCTTTGCTTGTGTGCATGAATTTTTCTTTCCCTATTAAACTCTTCACAGGAACCTTCTCCAGTTTTGCTGCATCAATCCTCAAATACAGACTTCAGAAATGGATACTACAGCACATACACTGCTGCCCACCTGAAATTACTAGACACTTTTGAAAACATTGGCCCTAATGACTGATTCTTTTTCAACATGCTCCAGTGTGCATTCCTAGAGCATGTTGCATTAATAGAGTCTCATCTGAAGTCATTAGTCATATCAATTTCAGTGGAAATAGAATCATATCTTCATGTTCTAGCCTTAAACTCTTCATACCAAAAAAATCATAATGAGTTTAAAAAGTTGGCACACATTAGAATTTTAAAAAAAAAAAGGAATAAGAAAAAAAACTCTCCTGCCCTTCCTGTTTCAGTTTACTTTAACTGGCGACCATAGTGGAAATAAACTAAAGCAGCAGCAAAAACAAATACTCTTTCCCCCATCACCTAAACAACTATTGTGTTCTCAGGGTTTGCAAGGAAACAGAATATATGTGATTAGCCCAGCTAACACAGCTGTAGAGACACTGACAGTTTTTTGGACATGTGAGCTGTTTGTTCTTTATGAAAACGGGAAAGGCTGTATTAATTCCCTTCTTCCCTCAGCATTTGCAAGGGGTGAATTCCCTGCGTTAATAATTCTCAACTATTGTGGTCCTTTCCCTGCTTAAATGCAGAGTGACTGTACAGCTGCCAAATGTGGCATCTGAAGTGGAAATTTCAGGGGGATTCTGGAGTGCAGAGTATCTTCAGGGTAGGAAGGAGGTGGGATCTGCACTTTGGGACAAAATGTTGGATTATAAATTAGTGCATTATCAAGTGAGTGATTTGATTTGACCCACATAAGGAATGCAGTGACTATCCTGAGAAGACACTGGTTCAATGACAGTCACCCTACTGTTCAGTATATCCATAACATCTTAAAATTCAAGTTGCAAAGTACTCACTGGAAGAGGTGAGGCACCAACCACAAAATGCCATGTAGATTGTCTTTATCTAACCTAGTTTTGCTTTAGCTGTGACTCCTGGATGACCTTCCAGTTCCTGCAACTCCAGTTGCACCCTAACCCCCTGGGAAACCTAGGCAGAGTCAGGCACCATTCCCTCTCCAGCAGCTGGCCATAGAACCCACCAGCACACAGCCAGGACACCAGCATCCCAAAACAACCCACAAAGTACATGCTGAAGAGCTCGCACATGACTACTGTTACAGGTCTCCCCAGCATTCTTCAAACATGTTGACATTTAAAAGTCATATTGGCTAGGCACAGAACAAAAGCAGGACTTTTTCAGGATGAGTGAGATTTGGACTCCAGAGTTTGATTTGGATATGTTGTAACTCTTTCAAGCTTTCTGAATCACATAACTCACCTGTGCATGGGCCAGTTGACTGTCAGGTAGCTAAATGGTGTCTTTTGTCATCAGTGAACTATTGCATCAGTGACGGAGATTTCTGACACCAGGCCTATGCTCACTGCATAGGCTGCACACCAGAGGATGAAAACACGTGGCATTTTTTATCACATTACGCATCTGGAAATTCAAAGTTAACCTGCATTTGGATACTTTGAACTGAAAAATAAACAAAATTAGCTGTGGCTTCCTGAAGCCTTGGAAAGAGCTATGGCTTGAGAGCAACTGTGCTTTGCTTTCAATGCTTTCTAATATGCTACAATAAATTACATCTCAGTTACAAGGAAGTTATTCCTCTGTTACATCAGTCAGGGTAATCTTCTTCACTGTGTGTTTGTTGAATATTTGTGGTGCATCACAAAGCTGCTGACCTGAGAAATCCTACAACCTCAGCATCAAATGCAACTAATGACTGTGTCCTGCAAATGCTGCAGAGCAATTGGTGGTGGGTCACTCACCAGTCTGACCTCAGTGTGATTGCAGGCACAAAAGACTTCACTGGGTGGTACTTGCAAGTCTGTGTTGCAGCCCCTCTGCTACAGGCATAGTACATCCCACTCCCCCTTATCATGTGTCAGTGCTGTCCTAACTAAATCAGGAAAAACTGTACCTCACTGGAAAATATTGTCCTGGAAGAGTATTGAAACTCTCTGTCATGCATCTTCCAAATTGCTTTTATCTGCCTTATCTTATTTAAAGCCTATTAAAAGGCTGATAAAATCAATGTAGAGGTAACACTTGGCAGAAAGGGGCTTCGAATCTGACAGGGGTGGCTGCCTTACAGCTGGTCACATTACTGCAGGGAGGGAGGAAGGAAGGAAGGGAGAAGGGAAGGGGGAGCGAGGAAGAAAAGAAGGGAGGGAGGAAGGAAGAAAGGGAGGGAGGAGGGAAGGGAGGGAGGAAGGAAGGAAGGGAGGAAGGATTTGTTCTAACTTGTGTTTTCTAATATGCTGAGGAAACGAAGTCTACTTCAAGAAGAGAGCTGAGATACAAACAGTGAAGAGGCATTTTCTCATGCAAAAAAATAAGAATCTGTTGAAGAAATTACTCCAAACTTTTTGCATTTTTACCCTTTGGGATTTTATGAACAGTGAATTAAAGCCCCTAATGCTTTGTAACAGGGCCTGCAGACCTCACAGAAAAAGACACCGATGCATTAGCACTTCACCATTTATAATTCACTGAGTAGGCTATGGAGGTTACTTCAGTTTACTGGGATCTCATGAAGGGATCTCCAGCACCCTTGGTCTCTACCCCAGTTCTATGTTTATGCAGTAATTATAGCCATGACAGCTAACTGAGTTTCTCCAATCAATCACGCTGGAAGTTTTGTTTGTTTTCGTGTGCTAGGGAACAGGAAGGTTTTACCCTTCTTTAAACAATGAGAAAGAAATGAAGGATACTTTTCAGACACAAGTTGAAAATTATTATTGAAGAAGGATTCAATGAGCAAAAATCCTACCTACTTTGAGAGTCTGTGTGTGATGACACTGAATTCCAGCTACACTTTAGAATAGATAAGCAAAAATATGTTCTAAAAGAAGACAGTTCCCCTTCAGTTAATACATAGAAAGATAAAATAGATGTTACAAAGTCACTCCACAAGCTGGAAATAATTGTCGTGTCTCTTGAGCACTGCTCTCTGATTATTATTAGACCACACATGCTCCAGCATCAGATAAGAACCATGCACCTGATTGCAGCCAGGAGTATCCAGGCTTGGTTGTCACAATGAAGAGAAGGAATCTATTTGTTCAGAGAAATCACAGCAAGGACAGGAGCACCTGAGATAAGGAGATGTTTTTTATCCTTCTGCTGTGCCCTGCCATGATAATTAGTGACTCTGATGGCTGACTGAATAAAAGCTCTCATAAGGCTGGGGCATGCTCCGAGCCTACAAATACACAACTCAGCAGGTTAGTCACTGTTCTGGGTTACTGGTCTATGGTACAAGACAAATAGTCCAGCTCATTGCCTCACTCTGTGGAGTCACATTTCTCTTCTCTTGCAAATACTAGTGCAGACCATTTCAAGTTTTCTGTCTTTACGGTTTACAATCGTTTTATTTGTCTGTTCAGTGCCAGAATTTCTTTCTACGTGAAATTAAAGTTTTGAAAACAGTTCCTACCTACCTTTATGACTCATTAAGAAATAAAAAGACACCGTACGTCCCAGAACATTTCATGCTACTGCTCTGTGCACAACAGGCTTCCTCTGAATCTGGTAAATCTGTCAGGAACTACCTCAGAGCAGGGAAAATGGAGCAAGCAACCTGGTTTCCACTTTTCTTTGTTAACAGATTCTCGAACAAGCAGCCATGGATGTGTACCTTATGCAGAGCAAACTCAGGCCCAATGGCAAGACTGTCTGACCTTTCACAGGCTACATAAGTCATTTATGCTCGCATTTGCCAAGATGTCATGAACCACAGTCCTAAATCATCATCATGTACAAGACAGCCTATCAAAGTTCTTTCCCACCTATTGTAGGCCTTTCAAATAAAGCATTTTTCGCTACTGTATTTGGAGAAGGTTGGATATCAAGTCCTACCCTTTCTGCACTGGGCACTGCTCAAAAGACTTCTTTATTACAGTTCATCAGAATTTGTTGAATTTAAAACTTATACTAAAAAATCCATTGATTTTTGGTGTGTTACACATCTCTGTAACACGGGTTTGTTTACCAGTGTAGCAAATGTTGGCTTCGCGAGACATTAAAACATTAAAAAACCCCAAAACATTTGATAGCGAAGACATATTGCTAAAGAGTTTGTTTAGGGTTCGGTGATTAAAAACATAAATTCAGTAGTGCATTGATCATGATTCCTTCACTCTTGCCAAAATCTCTATTTAATGTAAACTTTTCTCTACATGTTCTGTACATCTACCATTGAGATGCCGACAGAAAAACTGCAGACATAAAGTGACTGAAACAAAACCCAAGACCTCAGCTATGCTCAGATCCAAACTCTTGCTCCAAACTATTAATAACACAGAAAATACAGGTTACTTGAAATATGCATAGTTTAATGCTTTTTTTCCTAACCCTCACTGAGCACAATTACAATGGGGATTCCCTATAGGCAGACAGGCAGCAGAGTCTTTGATGGCAAATGAGTTATAAATCAACAGCAAGTCAAAGATGCTAAGGTTGCATCTTCCCTAGGAAAAAAAAGATATATTTTTAACTTGAATTAGCTACCACAGTGTTTAGCTCTAATGAAGACAAAGTAGTTGATAATTTTCACAGAGGTTAGTGGGTCAAAGTAAACCCTGGGGCTGCCCTAGGCTTTAATCAGATCTGCCAACATCTATCAAAATTAAACTTTCTTCTGTAAGATTTTAACTCATTTTAGTATACTAAGTCCTCTGTCTTGATTTAAAAATGAAAATGAAATCTTAAGGGTAAGAATAACAGGAGGTGTGTTGACAGTTCAAATGAAGGGTAGAAGGATAGGGAAAAACAATGAGAAAACAAGATGAGATAAGGAGTTTTTACTGGCACTGGGGAATAGTGGAAAAAAATCTAAAGCAGACAAAATATTTCATATAAGCAAGCAAGAGTAGGTACAGGTTTAGCTGCTGTGAAATACTTATATTGCAGGATCAAAGAAAATACAATAAAATGTCTTACAGAACTTTTCTGAAATCTTTGGTCTCTTCCTTTACTGATCAATGGACCTGACATACAGACAGATAGAAAGACTTTATTTCACACAGATATTGTCTTCTGAAGGGAACACATAAGAGGAGGAAACACTGCGTATGTGATCCCATCACATTATCCTTCTACTGCTGACTGCTCTGTCAGGACCAACAGGAGAACCTGCACTACAAACACCCTCAGGTATGGCAACAATTTTCTTGGTTGTGTTTTCAGATTGTACTTCTTTCTCCCATAACTCCTTGCCACAAATAGACACTTTCAGTGTAATTTAATAAAAGTTTTTACTAAAACCACAGTTTGTTTTCGTAGGGAAAATACCCCCAAGGAATAACATTTAAAACATACATATTCACAAAGACTGCTTCAGGTCTCTGAAAGTTTGATGTTTAAACAGAGTAAAGTTTAATATTTAAACAGAGTAAAAGAGGAGGGGCCAGATCTTTCTCTGTGATGGTCTTCTTCAATATTTGCTGGACTGCACTTGTCCACTTACATTCTCTTGTTTTCAGATCAATTCACTGTGTTGATTGAGTCAGGAACTGGGGAAAACTCTGGGAGTATTAACTCTGGGATCTATGTCTGCTCCTAACTGGTCCACCTCAGCAGTGAGAACACAAGGTTTTAATGGGAATACTGATACAAATTGCATTCCAAGACAGAGACAAAACTTAAAGTGATGTGCCATGTCAGTTCTAACTTGATCTAAAAAGGCTTCAGCAGCAGCTAACAACTTCAGATGGGAAGGAAATCTGGTCTTTGCATGGTTGCAACCTGGTATAAAGACTGAGCAGCATCCTACCCAAGGATAATGACTGCATATTGATTTAACTTTGAGTTGGTTTCCCGTTCAGCAACAAAGTCACATAGATCCACAGTAAGCTTGGAAATAAGCTTTTTGCTTTCGTGCTACTCCAGGGTTAGTCAGTAAGATAAGATGAGTTAAAAGAGGATGACTAAATAAGTCTGAAATCAGGGGAATTGCAGTGCTGACTCTGGAGACTCCATCAGCCCTTGGCTTGTTGTATCTCTGGAGCTTCTCAGACTTCACATTTGCTGAGGGAAAATTAATTTCTAATATTTCCCAGAACAGAAAATTGTACACCACCAATGCAGAGGTATTTCTGTTGAAAAGAGCAGAGAGGCGAAGGCCTTTACAGAGGGGCCACTACAAATTTAACCTCCCCTCCACTGTTATACATGCAACACATTCACTGCCTGTAAATGCCACTGTGTGCCAATCTTCACCTTGCTCTATGAGCAGTGTAAGCCATGGCACTGCTGGACTTATCACTTGGATGTGTTAAAACTCTGGACAAGTTCACACCTTCTGTTTTCTTTTAGGGCATCTCAAGTGCAGCACTCGGTCACAAAGGCAAAGGTAAATGTTGTAAGCTGAGATCTGCAGAACCCAAGAACATTACAAACTGACAGTGAACAGACAAATGGTACTATTTGCTCTGAGGGTTGAGGTTCTGACTCCACTGGGAACACAGAGCGGTTAAGAAAAACAAAGAGGTCGATTTTTCTGCATAAGATGTAGTTCTCTGAGAACTGCGCCGTTCTCCCTGTCACTCTGAGAGAGACGATCTCACCTTTTCTTTCATCTTTTCTTCCATTATCTGTTTCATTTGCAGGCCTACTGTGAACACACAATGCTTTTCACTTCATAATTAGGTTCTTATGGCAGTACCACAGTTCACATTTTCTTTTCCACAAACTGTTCTTCACAATGAGTATTCTGGAGGTTCCTGTGCTCCGCCACCGCTTCAATAATGATCAATGCATGTTAACAGGTAAATGTGACAGGGCCTGTAAGAAATTTTTAATGTACTGCCACTACATAATAAGTAAGACCAACTCTTAAACAGAGCTGGTTGCATCTTACAGCATTTATCCAGCACTAAGTATAAATGTTCATTACCATTCGAAGAGTTCATAAGCTTCATTCATCAATTAGCTTACTGATCATATACCTTCAGAGCTGGATAATATCCAATTCTTTGTCTAATCAAAATCTCTTCCTATCATGTCACTGTTGACACTCAAGCATTATATTAGCTTAGACACCGTATGGAAAAAAAATTTAATGATCCATAACTGGATGATTAAGTTTAACTCATAAACACTGATGTTAATGACTACCAGGCTGCCATGTTCTTGTTTGAAGTACAATGGCTAAAACTTTATTTTCCCCTTACAAAAACAAAAACCACTCTTAATTTCCTGGGATAACATGGAATAAATTCATGTTCCATCCAACACAATTTGAGCACTTTAGCTTCCTCAGTTACAAGTCCTGTTTCTTGGAAAATGTGATGTTCATATGGCTTTGCTTAATAAGGAGGAATTAATTTTCCTCCTCATTGACTGTTTTGAATCTTTGCAATTCCAGAGAGGCCATCTGAGTCCTTTATATTCTCTTCTCAAAATTGTGCAACATAATCCCTTGTACTAAATGCTCTGATATTCCTTAGAATGCTTGTGGCTACTTTGTCATGGGTTCTGTGTTTAATAATGCAGAGTAATCCTTTTTTCTAGATACATGCACAGAGAGAATGAGACCTTTATAAATTAGTAATGAATACAAAGTAGTCTAGAGAAAGTAGTAATATACAAGATCAGTATTCTAGATAGTTCTGAACAAAAATATTACACAGATAGAAAATGTTCTAATGAGATGTTGATACAGTGTTAAAAATAGAACTGGAAATAAACTAGGCTAATCACACACCTCAGTGAGATTCCTCTGAAGTCTTATTTAAATGAATTGACACAGTTTCAGAGGAAGTACAAACACAGCTAGTTATTAACTATCTAGGGCTTTTGTCAGCTCTTGGCTTCTCACATTTCCCTACACAAGGATCAAAGGAAGGCTCTGTATGTGTGAAGGAGTCCAGCATGTGTAATCTATTACAGCTATGACACAATTTTGTCTCCTGTCTGCAATGTAGCAATTCCTGCAAAGGAAATTAGGACATACCCACAGGACTTTGAGGTGAGGGGGTATTGACAGGCGAGAATCCATTCCTGAGTAGAAGCATGGAATTACTTGAAATGGAGGACCTCTTTCTGACGGTCCATATGCATTTGTGATTTCCATTTCAACCAAGGTACGTGACACTCATGTGCGACCAAAGTAATCTCCAGCTGACCACCAGCAAGCTGGCAAACAGGTGAACCCACGGAAGAAATGTCATTCATTGTTCAGCAGGCATTTTGTAGGAAAATCAGTGTATCCAGAACACATAGGAGTAACAGATGCTGTAGAGCAAAGGCAGACTCTGATAAGACTATTAAATCAGGGAGTGAGTGATTTTCTTGTGCTGCATTTATTCTAAATACACATATTTTTTCCCTTTTATTTCAGACATAGACTGCACTCTTTTTCACCAAGAATGAAAATTAAGCTTTTCCTTTCTGACCAAAGCAGATTGGGAGCAAATACTTACTGTGACAATTATTTCACATTATAATGCCTCTGTGATGAAGGCTTTCTCTACTCCATTGGTTTAGTAAACTCCTTCTTCTATGGAAAAAAGACATTAATCATTACAGTTTGTCCTAAGATGAGTTTCTATTTGACATTATTTACCTGCCAGGCAAAAGAAAAGTTTTCTAATTAAACAAGTTATTAGGAAGGGTTAATGGTCTTTTTCAGAACCATTGAAGGACCAGAAACAATTCGGTGCTATATTCTCTTCTTCTTCTCTGTCATGCTAAGAGTTCGTAAAGTACCCAATACATGTAGGTGTCATTCCAATGATCCTCTGCTTTCTCATTTCTCAGGAAACAAGACATTAAAAAATGTCTGAAAAGTCTTAGTGCTGTCCAGCTGTGTCTCCTGACTGTCCCATGTCAGCTGTGTTCAGAAAACACACCAGAGAGCAAGAGTTCTGAACGCCAAATCCCTATCATATGGGGTTAATTTGAAAAATGCCTTATAAGTTGATCAAAAGCTGAAAAACATTAAGAACAATTTGTTCTTTTCAACAGAAATAAGCTTATGAGCATTTTTGCTTTGATGATTTCCAATAGGCAGAAAGCACAATCCTGTAGCAAGTCCCTCTCCTAAAGCAGTTCTTTTATTCACAGGGCCTCAGTTAGACAATAGAACAGGATCTGGTTGGTGGCCAAGTAACATGAACTGATGGAAAAGAGAGATTGGACCTGATGTGTACCATTATTCATAAAAGCAAATGCCCCATTGGCAGCACAGCAGAAAGGGATGCTGTGTGTGCATTATCAATGTAAATGTGGGAATGGGTGAAGGCAGACTTAAGCTATCCTGTTTGTGATTGAAGCTGGTCAGATGGAAACCACACCCAGCTTAGAAACTTTATATCTAACTTCATATGGAGTCTGTTCTCCGGATAATATATCCTACTTCTCAGCAAGGTTTATTACGTCACATGCAGCTCCCACTACAAAACTCACATGAGGGCAGTAGCTCAGGTTTGCCTTTAGACGCATTCACTGTCTGCAAGAGAAGAAAAATGAGTAGATGTCATATATATATTTTTAGATCTATAAGACATGTAAATCATGGAGTAGGAACATGTATACGGTGGAGATTGCTGAGGTTAGGTACTTTCTTGCAAGTATCAGAATCACCTTTGTAAAAATATACATCTTCTTCTTTCTTCCTCGTTTCTTGGGCTGAAAGCTCTTCCAGAGTCTGTCTGCTCAGACTGTAAGAACTTCTTTTCATTCCCAATTTAAATAGATGCATGGGCCATTTATATCCTCATACTTTTATAGACCATTTTAATTCCTGTGGGTTTGGATTCAGTTAATTCAGTTTGTGAATATCTGCCAATACATTGCTCGAGGATGGGGAATCTTCCTGCTTTATTGCAAACACAAATAAAGAATTAACAGTTAGAGCCTACTTTAAAGTGTTAACAGATTTATCCTGGACACGGATAGTTTGAAGAGAGTGAAGAAACCATGGGCAGCATCAGGCAGTGTGACAGTCACCAACAGTCTATTCCTGGCTGCATTTTTGTAATGACCAGACCTGAACAAGACCTTGAAACAGGGAAAAGAATCAGCTACATGAGTATTTGGAAATACCTCAGCCATGGGGAGTGGTGGGGAAATACAGAGACTATCTGGATTTATTGAAAATAAAATTATCTGGAATTACTGGCTGAGTGTATACCCTGGCTTTGCTGGACACAAAAGCCAACTTCTCAGGAAAAGAGATTGTACACAATGAGAGGTGGCATAGGAGCTTGAAAGTAAAAGTCTGGAGGAGAGAAGAGGGAGTCAGTGGGCAACCGCTTACGATAATATGTGGCCAAAGAAGACGGAGATGTGAGAAAGAGATTGCAGAGCTTTAACATCCAGAAGTACCCTGTGGCTTCATCACTGAGCAGATGCCCTTCTCACAGCTTAACAGGCCTGAGCTGGGGATCCATTAGGATTCAGTAAGAAAAACATCATTTACTAAATCAATAGCAATGCTTTTGGTTGTGTGTCTGTTTCTTGGGAAATCTCACTACTGACACAGGAAAGGCTCAACCCTACTTAGCTGACGTGAGCCAGCCCTGCCATGGAATGTCTGCAAAACTTATTATTTCTTTTGTCTGGCTCTGAGTTTATTTGTCTCTCAGTAATTGGAGTTTGTTTTAAAACAAAAGCAATTTATCTAAATGACTGTTGTGACTGTAGTGTGATCTTCCCATTATTTCTACACCCTCTAGAGCAGTCAGTGGTGAAATTTCCTCCTGCTTTAAAACTCAGTAAATTATTTAGACAAGATATCACTTTGAACTGCCAGCATTTGACTATCAGAAGCATAACAGACAGCCCTAAGACAAGCAGAATACCCCTTTTACCTGCATGCCTTTCTAACAAGCGAGAGTAAAACCACATTTCTATCAAATGTATTAGTCTGAATAAAAGTCATCCTTCTTTAACTAGCTGGAGACACAAATTGTGCATTGCCCTGTAACATGCTTCTAAGAAATGGCAGAGGAAATTCTTTCCAACAGAGATTCCAGAGCCTTGGACAGAGTAGCTTGAATATAACTAAAAAGGTTGCAAAATCTTTAAAAAGAGTCCCACAAAGCGTATAATGTACCCTCTCCTTGCATCTATTATAGCAATTAATGCCAATAAGTATAAACTAATTGTTAACATCTGTGTTAAGTGAGAGCAGTAAAGCTGTGTTTGCTCTCCCACAGTTTCAGAGGATAAAGCTGTACTACAACTTCAAATACCCTGGAAGAGAAGACCAGAAAAACACTGAAATCAAGAAACAAAACAAGATTTTCACTACTGTTTTTTATTATGACTCCATCTTAACAGACCTTTAGCAACTGTAAGAAAGGGTTTTATATCTTCATCTCAGTTACATGACTGCCTCTCTGAAATGACAGGTCAGAGCAAAAAAAATCAGAAAAAATTGCCTTTAACAGTGACCCAGAGATTAGTGATTTCAGATCACTGCCTAGCAGACCATACAGTTACCAAGATTCACTAAATTGGGCAGCAATGATCCATTTTTCATTTTCCAAAATGGCAAATTTCATAAGGATCATGTTCATTGATGTAATCACCTAAGTAGTGTCACCTCTCCAATCTGTGTTTTGCTCTAGGGATGCTTCAAGCGGTGCAAAGCTACCAGCTAGTTACACACTGTGAGAACTCTCTGCTTGGGATGATGGCAGAATAGTACAAGAAAGAAGGCTCTGATTTGGAAAAGGACTAGGGATTTTCCTTACATCTGTGCTTTGAAGATATGTCCCATTCTACTTGAAAAAGGTGAGCTCCAAAAGGTGTTTTTGCACTTAGGAGAAGGTAGTTCTGAGGTATGTGACTTGTCATTTCCGAAACGAACCCACACTGAGAGAGCAAAAAGACTCGTGAACGGACACAACAGGCAGTGGTGCACTGCAAAAGCATCTCTACCAAATCTTTCTTCATGTTTGTAGAACAACATCGGCATTAATTTCTGGGCAATGTTTCAAGTTGTTTGAGCCAACATATTATTCCTAACCACACTTCTAAAACATCTCTACAGAGGAGACATGTATGGGATGGAACTGAGTCAGTTTTGAACTGTTTTGGCTTTTTAGAACACAAAGGGTGCAAGCAGTAGTAAGAGTTTGATTTTTCTCTGTACTAGTATTTTCTTGGTTTAGGCACCGCAGGAATTATAATCGATGAAACAGTTGTCTCTTTCCAGTGGTGCTGTAATACCAGTTCAAAGATACCTACAACATCCCTCCCTAATGACAGTGCAGGTTTCCAGGAACTGATTCCCAGCAGCAGCCACATCTTCACTACCAGTTATGAGCTTCTCTGGTGCCCTTCCACGTCTAAGCCCTGGCAACTGCCCACTTTTATATTTCATTTGCTTGATTGTTGCAACTGTTAAACCAGATGGCAAAAATGCAGTAAGGTGCAAAAACCTGTAAAGTTTTAGTATGTAACTAGAAAATTACATTTACCTTCATTGTGGCACAGAAATGCTAAATTCTAGTTAAAAAGTTGATTTGGTTTTCCTCCATGACCTCTTTCTGGTGCTTTCTTTCAGAAAACTATTCAATATCTTTTTAAGTCCTCTCCAAAACATTGCACTAAAAAAAAAAAAAAGGTCATGCAGTTTTGAATTGGAATTGCTTAAACAGAACAAACAGAAATTTTCTATAGGGCTCCACAGGTGGAGACTTGTCACATTCCCTGAAGTACTATTTTAACCCTTATGTTAGTCCAAGATTATAAGCAAGCTTTTTGTTTTTAGCCTGAACCCAAATGTCACAAGTACAATAGTAAAAAAAAAAAATAGTTATAACATATGCTGACTGATGATGTGAACTTCCTTATTTTTAGGAGCTTTAATAAGGATCACTTCTTCTAATACAAAATGAAAAAAATAGCTAGGTGCATTAAATTCTCGGCCTGATTTTGAATCTAATTAGGGTCAACCATTGATCAGCCAGTACAGTTCGAACTTTCTATGTTTTGGTTGCACCTCAAGTTTCAGGGGCTGTCTCTTTCATTTTTCTTTACAGCTCCCTTGCCCACACAACTGGCCATCCACCAAACTGGGATATCCCACCAGGAACTTTGAATATTCATGAAAGTCTGTTAGGAGTTAAACTAACAAAATAATCTGGATGGCACTTGCAACTAAAGCCAGATGAGACAGACCAGTCCATGGAGCAAGAGTGTTTCCATGAACCCTTGGTCCTACATAGGTCCTCTAGGGATATGTGGAAATACATCTCTTTGAACTCATAAAGTAGGCACATAACAAACACTACAATGCCCTATGACAGTTTGTGTGTGTGTCAATCAGGACAAATTGTACTGTATTTTGTGGTCTAATGGGAACTGACCTTGGCAGGGTGATGTGGAGTATTGAACATCTAGGAGAAGTCCAGTGATGGGCACAAAATGAAGCCTGTCTCCAGAATGTTGTTTCACCCATTGCACATGTGAAGAAGCTTTTACAGCTGAGCTTTTTGATGGAAAGGGTAAGCAGAGATTATCTAGTGTGGCTTTCTCAATCTGTGTGGCTGGCCTCCCAGGGAAAAGCTCTGATCTTTTCCGAGTACAGCACGTGTGTGTAACCCTGGGGCAAACGAGAAATGGAATGTGTGTCATTTATTTGTTTAGTGCTTCGCAAACCCCCAGCACCCTGTGCTGGCTACTCAGTGCTGAATGCTTATTGTTCAAAGGATGGCTCCTCACAAAGACTGATCCCAGCCCTGAAGAAGTCGATGGGAATCTTCCCCTAGACTTGAGGATGCTTTGGATAGAGCCACAATCTTCCACACTTCATGTTCCCATTGAACTCAGCAGGGTGTCTGGATGTTCAAGGAAGGAATTGGTGGTCCTTCAGTTACCAGTGTCAATATTAACTAGCAAAGTAAATACAGGCAATGGGCTTTCCCACACATAGTAATTAAATATATTTGCTCTATTCTCTGCTGCTTTTTACATTAAAGGGTCTACACTGTTTTGTTTTAGCTTTAATGATCATATCTGGGAAGCAGGTTTAGAAGAGAACATCATAATCCCATGCTGCCAACAGAAAGTTAGAATGTGTTTTTTAAATACTATAGGAAGGCAGAGTTTAGTGAGTGGGTTTTACATTTCTTCCTGGTCAGCTACAATATACAGATTTAGTTCATCCTGTTCATAAAGTAAAATACTAGTTTAATCATACGAGATAACTCATCTTTTTCTGCCATCTAGTGACAAAAACTGCAGCTAAGCAAGTTTATAAGCCATGTCATTTATTTTATTCAGTAACATAGGCAATATAATATACAGCTATCAGTATATGTTTTCCTGGCAGTTCCTGAGCACTTTGTGGGATCTGAATGTGGGAGAAGGCATAGAACTTGTGTTTTGTCCTTTTATGAATCATTTTCTTACTTGCGTTTAGCCTCTCATCCTATACATAATGACTAGGTCAATCTTGCAGCGGAGAAAGAACATCCCTAGTGTAGAAATCCACTTGCCATATGTGTCTTCAAAGAAACTCACCTGACACGTTGTCTTGGGAGACTCCATTTCTGTGCCAAGGACCAGTAAAATCTTTTCTCCACCACTGACAGGTTACACACGAGCGCACACAATACAATTTTCCAGGGTCAATATTAAGACAATCAGTGGCCACCTGACACAAGAAATGAAATAGTTCCTATATCTAGCCCAAAAACTGTATATTCCTTCTTTCCTTCTGCTGAAATTGAAGACATGTTTCACCAATGTCAGTAATTGAAATGTAAGTATATGTTTAAAATGCAATGGTCGAGCAAGTTGTTCACCTCCTATTCCATATAAACTTTGTGTGGGGCTATGATATGAATTCAGAATTTTCCTAATCCTTGACTAACAATTGCCCTATATGTGCAAGAATTTTCTGGCTTCTATGTAGGCACCAGAATAGACATCAGAAACCCATCTCTGGATTTTTAATACCACCTGAATTACAAAAATAGTTGTCTAAGATTTAAATATGTGGCCTGATTTTTTTCCCTAAACAAGAAACCTTGTTCATATCTCATTAAAACAATTTTAAAAAATCAGCAAATATCAATACATATTGCATCAGACCCAAGATAAGTCTATGGAGAAATGGTGGTGACATTCAGCCTCTGTACTGCATAGACATAATTCTTGGCAGGACTGGAAAGTAAATTACCTCTGCCTGTTTTTCCAGACAATGTCAAAATCATCAGATAAGATGAGCCAGAATGACAACACACATTAACATATCACCACTAGCTTAACATTAAACATTACAGCCTTATTAGCAACAGATGGCTACCTTGTTATACTCGTTGCAGCAATTTTACAGACAACAATTAACAAATCAAAGCCATTATTTTTGCATTGTTTCCAGTGAATGATGGTATTATTTTCTTCTCTAATAATGGGGAAGTGCTGCAGTATCTCATCAACCCTGTGTAAGTCATGTGCATTATTACTAAAGACCGCTGTGTTCTTTGAGTTTTGTCTTACAGGTACTCGATTGTTGAAGATGTATATATGTGATTTGCCTGAACTATGACACCAATATGGCCTATAGAGTCTTTCTCTGAACAATAATAAACCCCCATCACGGAAATTTTACTGTCATTTTAATGAAGTGGTTAGAAAGATTACCTATGCCAAAACATTACACTTCTAATTTGAAATAAAAACAAAAAGTAATAGCAAAAATTTGTGTCAAATGAGTATGAAAACTGGCTTTTTAACTGGGGTCAATAGAAAATAATGAGAAGTCTTATAAAATACTGAGGCATCAGCTACCTTTTCTAGCCATCTCACAGAAACAAAGACAAGTCCATAACCATCTCTCCTCTAAGCAAAAGAATGATTTAACCTTTTTGTTTAACTTTTCATTTTCTTCATTGTCTTCAAGTCTCTTCAGTTACATCACTTTGTATTTATGTGAAGAATGAAAATGCTACCTATCTCTGAAATAATAGTTAAATAGAAAAATCAAGGCCAGCACTGCTTTCTGTAGCTTTCATCAAGGCAGGGTCTTGCTGGAACAAAGCCAGATGACTGTCCTGATCCCCATATACTCCAGTGACTCAAGCAGAAAGGGTTCTTTGAGAAATGGGTCTCTGAGATGAACAAGAAAATACTAACCATAAGGAAAAAGAGAAATTTTCAGACATCATAATACAGTCTTATTTTTTAAATATCCTTTTTCCACTCTGAGATGTTTTCCCACAAACTCTCCTTAAGTTTTATGCAGCCCCTGTGCCTTTGAATGTCATGGACCAAACCCTAATAGGACAGGACAGAATAGTAAAAAAAACTACCAGGAACATTTTTAACAGCAATAATTCAGTTAAGACTGAAAAGCCTTTACTTCAATGAGACTAAAGAGAATTAAGCATGTATATATGTCTTTAAAACCTTAGAAGCCTGATTTCTCTATCTTCACAATGAATAATTTAGAGTAACTGTACTGATGTCTAACAACAATAATTCAAGAAGGAATGACCTGAAAACCAAGTCTAATAGTCATACTCTAGTGGTCATACTGACCACTGTAGTGGTCATCTAAAGTCATACTGACTAAATCCAGGCACCTGCTTGTGTACAAATCACTCCTCCCTCCCTTTGCTCCCAGTGCAGAGCCAGCCAGCAAAGTCAGAGGTGGTTTTGGTGGTTTTGGTGCAATTCATCCTATCCTAAATTAGTTTTCAGTATTTGGTGGACATGAATCACAGTCTGAACTATGTCAGCTCAGCTGACTGAATCTGCACTGATTATAGCCCTAGACACTCCGGGCTGTAATACCCATACCAGAGGCACCTAAGGATATCTCTACCTTTATTCTGACTTGTGATGAATTAAAAAGATTTGTGATATTATTTTTCCTTCTCAATTGAAAAGATATAAGCAAGATGATGCTTATATACTAAAATGCCACTTCACTGCAGCAGTTTGTTAAATTTACAGGGCTGGTAGTCTGAGGACCTCACACAGAAGATGTTCTGGTTAAAGATGTTGTTTTGGAGATGCAACATAAAATAAAGGTGCTTATATGAAAAGAACTGAAACCTCACCCAGTTCCTAGAACAGGTGTTTAAAATAGCTATGTCTTTTTATGTTTCCATTAAAAACCATACCATTTATTTAGACTCTATGTATATACAATGTCTATCTTGAAGCCACCTTGTGGTATGAGTCTCTCTAGTCTTCTTTCTAAATTATACATTAATTAACCAGATTTGATTCCTAGAATAATTAAGCCATTGTCAAGTCACTGGGTAAACCCAGAGGCTAAATTTAATTCCTGAACCACAATCACACACAGCCATTCTGTGTATGTGTTGAACTATTTGCAGAGGGTGTGATTAAGAGTTTGTCTGGCTCAGTGACTCCTGCACTGCACTGAAGCCCTAGAGGGGAAATGCTGTGACGACAGCAATTCAAAATGTGTGTGCCAGTTGTAATTACATTGCTATTTACTTATGCAGGGTAGACTCTTGTACCTTTAGAAATAGGTTGAGACAACTGGCTGATTTTAAGCAAGTCATGAAAGAGAAGTGGTTATAGCCATGCACAAGTATGGACATAGATGTACTTACAGCTTCATCACAGTTTTTGATAACATCAAAAGGAAGACTTTGATGAAGTGAATGGGAAGTTCACCACACAGATAAAAAGATCATTCTAAGTCTTTTTCGGAACACGTTTATTTCTGAAAAAGTCCAGGTACAATTACAGGTTTCATTAAGAACTAATCTTATAATAAAAAAATCCCATTACATTTACCTCAGGCTACCAGAAACAATATTAGTCTTATGTTCCCAGTTCAGTTCATGAAGCAACTTGCCTCAGGGACCTGGATGCAGCTTTTGAAACCCCAAAGATACGACTTGACCCAGGTCTGCTCACTTGCAGAAGTGAGCTACAGAATCTCACAGTCACTGTGCCCAAAAGTGCACAGAGTCACTGTGGATTATGTGGCACGTGGTAACTTGTCCATGTGACCATATGTTCTCCTGGCCTAGTTAGAAGGATATAAGCAGTAATTGTTTTTTATTATTATATATCATTATATACATTTGGTACTTTATTTATATATTATGTATAATATCACACAAATTATTAAGTGTATGGCAGAGGAAAAAAATTTGGAGGGCCATGGTTTCAAGGTCAGAGCCTGATTTTCGGGTAAGAAAATAGTATGTTGGTTTACAGGCTTCTCACCTCTTTTCCTTCTCCCTTCTCATGAAAGATGAAGGAATTAGTTTACTAAAGTCCAAATAAGTAGTAAATCATTAATCACCTCATATGTGCAGACAGGTACATAAAGAGCATTTCTACTTCTTCTCTTTTGCATGAGCATTTAATCCAATTTGCAGTTTAGCTCTAAGTTATGGGAATCAGTGATAAGTTATG
Source organism: Manacus vitellinus (assembly GCF_001715985.3). Lineage (NCBI taxonomy): Eukaryota > Metazoa > Chordata > Aves > Passeriformes > Pipridae > Manacus > Manacus vitellinus. The sequence continues at coordinate 11,387,683 of NW_021939396.1, read as the reverse complement.
TCCCCAGATCCCACAGAGCATCTCTGTGCAGCACTAAGATAATGCCAGCTGTTACTAGGAAATATTTTAGGTTTTCATTCACCAGGGGCCATGAGACTCTCATGGAAGGAGTTAGCTGTGTGCCAAATATTATTAATAACATTAACATAATAAAGACCATCTACTTACTGCCAAGTAAAATAAAATTAAATCATGTTAGCGTAGTTGGAAAAACTCATTCAATATAAAAGAACAAAAGCAGTGGGATTATTTGTTCTAAAGTCTGAGTTAGGGAATAGAGTTTCAGATCTCAGGCCACATGCAAGTTTAAAGTTATTTTCAGTCCTTTTCTTCATTTCTTTGTTATAAAGTAGCAAGTTGATCCACAATCATTTGGCCAGTTATCAAGGACTACCGGTGGATTTTCTACTCATGGATTTACAGCTACTATGAAACACTAGCTGGGTCTCCAGTTTGTCATACATGCATAACTGGCTCCCCTTTGGGAACCAGGAAAGACTGTTATGCTGGTAGCCCAGTCCCACGGTAAAAAAACTTCCATAGCAGTAAGACAGCCCGGAAGCCAGACATTTCAGAGAGAGGGAGGGGATGGCAGGAGCATCTCTCTTATGAAGACAGACTGAGAAAGTTGGGGTGGCTCAGCCTGCAGAAGAGAAGGCTCTGCAGAAACCTTATAGCAGCCTTTCAGTACCTTTCGGTACCTAAAAGTCAACAGGAGATCAGGAGAGGGACTTTTGACAAGGGCATGTAGTGACAGGATGATGGGAAATGGTTTTAAACTGAAAGAGAGCAGGTTTAGATTAGATGTTAGGAAGAAATTTTTTCCTGTGAGGATGGTGGGGCACTGGAACAGCTTGCCTGGAAAAGTTGTGGATGCCCCATCCCTGGAAGCATTCAAGGCCAGGTTTGATGGGGCTTTGAGCAACCTGATCTAGTGGGTGGCATCCCTGCCCATGGCAGACAGGTTGGAACTAGGTGATATTTAAGGTTGCTTCCAATCCAAACTATTCAGTAATTCTGTGTTTCTATGGCTGGCCCTGCTGTCTGCTCAGCCTGCCAGCTTGGCTGACTGTCAGCTTTGTTTCCCAGGAGCCAAAAGCAATTCTTTCTAGGTAACCAGACCCACAGCTCACCACTTGCCACTTTTAAGGAAATGTCACAAAAACAGTTCAGTTAAAAAAAAACCAAACCAAAAACAAACAAACAAACCCCCAAAACAAAAACAAACAAACAAAAAAACCCCTCAAACAAACTATAAAACCACACACAGCTTTCTCTCCTTGTGGCATTTTTAATCCTTGCTGGCTTTTGGGCTGTATTTTCTCTGGTTCAGCCAGAAAACCCATGAACGTCTCTGTTCTGTTCAGAACTGCTCAGGATTGGCAGTACAAATGGGAGTCAGTACTACTTGATTAAGGGTAATAGATCTGCTATTGGTCATAGAACTTGATATTTGCCTTTGTCCACATCTTTCACTTGAAACCACATGTAATACTACACAAATCATATGACTAGATGATGTTCCAGGATGAGTAGGCTCTCCAAATGTGAAGGGTCAGCTTTTACTGTGACTTCAGACCTGGGGAGTGGTAAAGACCCAGTTGCCTTTATAAATAGGTAACCTAAAGCTACTCACATCATAAAATAACCTGAGGAAATATTTTGTGTTCTGGGTGCAGACTATGCAGCAAACAGGAGAGAAACCCAGAGAGATAAGGTCTTAATTTTTACACACATACGAGATGATTTGCATATATAATACTGAAAGTGTAGAGAGGAAGTCTGGCTGATACGTGGATTTAAATGTGTGTACCTTCATTGTTGGAGGTATATTTGTTCTCAAAGTTTTGCAAATGGGCAGGTACTTGGGACTGTGAACATATGAAATGCATAGAAATTATAGAGCCATAGCTGTGATGCCCTTAAAGGTGTGCTGATTTGCAATACTATAAGGGGAAATTAAACTAATGTTCCTCACTTTTTCTTAATGGAATACTGTCAAGCATTTATTGATCCTGTGCATTAACAGTATTCTGCTAGAAGCAAAGGGAAACCATTACTGTTGAGTAATCATTGCCTGGAGATTGTGGTGTTGCCACAGAATGACTCCAAACTTAGCATCCAGGCTTCAGCAGTATCCTTTTATATGTAAAAGGCAGTTGAATTCAATAGGTAGACAGTTTATGCTGCACACAGGAAATAAATCCTGTCTCTGTTAAAAAAAAAAAAAATTGAATTATTTTTTTAGTTTTGAGTCTTAAGCACCAGTTATGCCTTTTCTTTTTCTCTAGTTGCTTACACGGTGTTGATCTTATTCAAATTATTATTCAGAATATGTACATACAGAGGCCACTTACTATACCGGTTAGTGCACTGTCCCTGAGGATTATGTTGGGAAAAACACTGTAGATGAAGGAAGAAGGAACAAATTATACAATGTGACATATTATGCAATGTGATGACTTCATTCAAAAAAAGTCAGTGATGGCAAAGGAAGAAGCAACATGCCTTATGCTTTCCTAAGCAGCTCCTGGCTCTTTCAGCCAAGGTAATTTAGAGCCACGGGATGCATTTTACTGCCAGCCCTAAATTCAAACACTTTTATTGATTTTACTTTGACAGAACCTAATGTTAGCAAGAGGTAGATGCATTTTTAATAGATGGAAAAAGAAATTCCTGCTCACTTCTATTTACAGTTGTTTGTATTTCATGATCCTCTATTTAGAAGAAGTTTTAATAGTTTACCAATTCATGAAAGTCTGTAGACATTTCCTTCATTGGATCTAATAAGAGACTAAAGAAGATATTTTAAAGCATTGCTGACGTACTCTACTGGTGATATTATATTTGAAATGCAAGAGTTCTCATAGGATTTAGTGTGGAAAGGAAGTTGGGATGACCCATATTTCAAATTCCAGTGGTTGTTGAGACAAAATTCTGTTTGTTAGCAATGATGACAAAGTGTCTGTTGCTATTTTTACACTGCAAACCATTTTCCTCCTGTGGTTAATTTACTCCAGGTGAAAGGTTTGGAGAAACTCTGTGTGTAGAATCTACAAATAACTAGGTTCTTTAAGAGGATTTTACTAAGCAGTATTGAATATAAAAATGGCCTGTCTCAGCAACAATAAACAAACATTGAAGGAAGGCAGAGGGAATACCATATCCTCCTGTACTGAGACTCAGGAATAAATCCTCTTGGGAAGGTGAAAATGGATTTACCATGGGTGAAAGAAAGAGGATATAGTGTGAGAGGATGCTATTTTCTCAGCCCTAGGCAATACGCAACGCATTTTTACCAACTGGAACAGGGTGTTGCTGCTGCTTAAAAAATAGCTATGGCAGAGCTGCAAGTTTGATTTTGCCAAATTTGAAGGACCACACTCATGGAAGCAAAATGATAGGGAAAAAAAATATCTGTGGAAGAAGAAGACTTCAGTGAAGACCACTGAAAGAGCCAGGAAATTAAATCATCTCAAGTTGCTGCTCTCTAAAATAGCACATGTAGTGATACCAATCATCTGCATCTCTTTCAAATTTTAGTTATTTCATGAGTAAGAGTCACAGAAGAAGCACTGGATACTCTTTTCAATGGACTACATTTAGATTTGTAGATTTTGTGGGTGATCTACTACTGCAGATCTTCAACATGTAAAAGGTCTTGCTGGCTCACTTACACTGCCATTTTGTGTTTGTCCTACAAACTGAATTTAAGCCATTGTTTTTGATAGACTGAGTGTACGTTCTTGACATGATGAAATTACACAAAACCTTTATGATTATAAACAAAACATTTTAAACGATTCTCTTCCTATTTATTCAATTGCAGCCACATACTCCCAGTTTTACTGTGGTTTCCCTTTCACTGTATTCACTTCTTTGTGGGCTTTTCTGTAATACTATCTTAATTGCTAGCTTTCTAGTCCCTTGTCTAACAGTATTTTTCAAGAAGTACTCAACAAAATCTCGAACATGCAGCTAACATCATTCCCATGGTACTGGTGCCCAGTTTATTTATGGTAGTTTTGAAGTTGCACAACAAAGACACAAAGTCTACTGCTTAATATGCTAAATTTTAACCAATTTATATCAGCACAGTCTCACATGATCAGGAAAGCAATACCACTGATGTTAACGTGCATTGTACCCACAGCCTTGGGGAAAAAGTTTTTGTCTTGGAGCTGAATTGAAATTGTGGGCATTTGAGTATGTATAATTAAAACAAGACCCTTAGTAAATTCATGCATGTGTCTGAACACTTTCAGCAGAAATTATCCAGGTTTTTCAGTAAGATGAACAAAGAACTAATACATAAACTGAAGTGTGGCTTTCTGTGGTCATCCTCTGTACCTGGTGACTCCCAATTTTTGAAGTACATCAACCTATAACCAATCTTAAAGGTTATATAAGCTGCTCAACTCTTCATTATAGAACCATAATACTCTGAACAGGGGAACTAAAAACAACTGTGTAGCAAGTACACCCCTGAGTGTACTGGTGTGTTTGCAAATCTCCAGTTTCACAAACTAGCCCAGGATTTTGTATAAGCTTGGTTTGTAAAAGTTCACTGACCTAATCACCCAGAGCACCAAGGTTGTTCTGGGTCTAGGAAAACAGTGTGTTCTTTAGGTCATATTTCTTTTCTAATTTAGGGGAAGACACCTTCCATTCCTTTTACAGATCAGCAAGATGCTGAGTGTGGTCTGTTTTGTCACAACCCTGGTGCAATTCCAGAGGAGTCGATTCCTCCTACCAAGGAGGAATATGGTGTCAATGTCAAGAATTGGAATCTTCCAGCAGGAAATTTTCACCAAAAATGTGTCTACCTGCAGCCAAGGTCTCCACATCAGGCCCTGAGATGGTTCTGCTAGTGCAGCACTGTGGGGAGCCAGTTCCAGGTGCCTGAAATTATAAGAGTTAGCCTGAGAAGTATATTTGAGATGAAGCCCAGGAAACACATCTGGAACAGGACATAAGAAGATGGAGTATGGGACCTGCTGGGATAGCACTGAAGGACTACACAGTGTTCATGGGCAATGGAGCAAATCTAAGCCATCTTGTCTGTACATCTTGTGGAGACAAATTTTTCAAAAGAGCTACTCCAAAAACAAATTTGGGTTTTATCCTAGAAGAAAGTGGTTAGTTCACTCCAAGCAAGAAAAGAGCTAGCACATGTATGGAGAGACAGGGGAAACTAATCCATTTGACAGTGTAGGCATCCTGAAAGCAGAAATCCTCTAGCAGAAAACAGCCGTGTCCTTTCATTTAAGATGAATACAGTATTCGAATGTCTAATTAGCCTTGTTTGCTGAACATTTAAGCTGAGAAGTGGACTAATGAATATCCTGCTGTGTTGGAAGGTCTGTGGTTTCAGCCAAAATCTTTCTGTTTTGGGGTTTGATTTTGATTTACTTATTGCATGTAAAAACCACAGAGAAGAACAAAATCAAGAGGTACCAGTGTCTGGGCCCTCAGCCCCGTGCAGCTCAGTTTTTGACAACGAAAACAGAAAGCTCGGGCTGGCAGAGGTTTCCCTAAACACGACAACACTGATGCAGAAACTGCTCCTCTAGTTCTGAGCTGCTCCAGTACTGAGAGTATTCAGAGGCCAGATGTGACAACAGAACATTTTTCTGCTCCAAACTATTCCTCGTCTTCATGAGACCAGGGAACTGACAGCTGTCCTTTCGATCATGCGTGCACATATCCATGGAGCTCTTTTGCCATGTTACCTTCAGTTTTTCCATCTCACCTGCTGTTACCACTTGGGACCCTGGTATTTGGCCGCTTGTGGGACTCTTCAGGTGGTTTATATAAGAGAGGTTATATATAAGAGAGCATGAACAATGCAGGCCAGCATGAGTTTTGGTATGCCACCTATCCGTGAAGAAGATATTATGTTTCCTGGATCCAAGCATTTTTCAGCTACCACCAGGAAAACTTGTGCTATGCTTTTTCTCGTGGTTATAATCCCAGTTTTCAACCTATTTATGTCCTTGGCTTTCAGATAATTTTTTGTCAGCATCTTTGTATTTTTGGCTTGTCTACTCACATCTTCATCAATCCATGGAAGCAATAGCTTGTGCTCTATATTTGAATTCAATTCAGAGTGAAAACCCTCCAGCCAGCTTGGATTACTTATTAGTCTTGCATACCTTAGTTTTGGATGATGTTTCCCATCATTGCAGCTATCTAATTCCCTAAAGAGTGTACTTGTTTCTTACATTTATCCTGAATTAAGGACATCTGTTCTACCTGCTAGCTTCCAAAGGTCTTTCAACAGAATAATATGATATGACCTTTCTGTCATTGTACATTAGTACTAATATAATATTTACTTTAATTCAGTCATTGACATAACCTTAGATTTACTTCTTCCCTCTACAACCTACTGGTTTGGAATATCCTCAGTCTTTATTTCATGGTCCGCTGCACCTCCACAGCTTTTCTTTCTACACCATAGGATCCCTACTTCTTTTCCAAAGTAAGCTCATTGTTGATCTTATTGATTTTCCATTTTCTTCTAATCCTGTGCACATGATTACCTCTTCTCAGCCAATATCTAGTTTATCCTGTAAAAATTAAATCTTGTTATCCGAATTCTCGTCACACAAACTACTGGTAACCTTACTGACCCCTGTCAGAAATTGTTTATTACACCACTTTGTTATGCAGCCCCTCTGGTGGATACATACCTTGGATTTATTACTGAAAAATCTGTCCCATTCTCCCTGATAGGCAGAGGAAAAGTTAGTTTATTTTTTTATAAATGCTCTTCTTCCTCAATTAAACACAGAAACCTCCCCCAGCTTGTTTCTTATTCATGAAATGACTTAGTTTTTCATCAGCCTTGAGTCGAGGGAAACATTACCACAGTCAAAAGAATTCTTCAAATACAAATATGAATATTTTGCTCAAATTATGAGGGGGTTAGCAGTGTTTAATAATAACAGGATAAAACAAAATACATTAAATTATGCTAGTTTTCGAATCCAGCTGTGGAACAATGGAGGCAAAGTAATGATACCAAACAATGGCTTGATAGTAGTTTGCAAGAGAACTGGGGTGTTTCAGTTCCCAAGCCTGTGCCTTCTTAGAAGTCATCAACACCTTTAGCAGTACCTGAACCCCTGCTGGCAACCTTAGCAAAGTTCCTTCAAAGAAGTCCGTGAATACTTCTTATTTATATAGTAGTAATCCTACTGCTGAGAAAACCAAACAAACAAGATCAGAGAGATAAACACATAGAAATGTAGAGTCTTTCCTTTGGGGAGAATTTCCACTTAATGGACTCTTACCAGACTTTTGAAAAGAACTCCTGACTCAAGTAATTTGTGGGAATTTTGCCATTGACTTCAGTGGTGCAGAATGTTACTTCGCCTGTTCACATGGACCCAGATCAGAACCTATGTAGCCCAGAGGCATGACAACATTTTCGTATTTAAGCCAAGTTTTCGTCTTATTTCTGCATGACCCAAAAGATGACTCTGGATTCTCACCACTATAAACAAGACCAGTACTTGCTTCGACCATTAGCATATATCTCCACATATTGCTTCTTTGTTTAAGGGATTTCTTTCTTGGATAAACTGTTTCTCAGCCCCAACCAGCACTATTATTTTTATATTTATTTTTACTTTTCAAATAAGAAGTCAAATGCAAAAGCATTCTCCGGAATCAAAAAATAGGTTCCTGACTATTAGACTAATGTAAGCCATGTTCTGAAGACCTCAACATGTTGCAAAATGTAGAATACTTCAACTCTTTCTTTTATTTTCAGTTACTGTTTGCTAACTGGTACATTTTAAACCAAACGTGAATCAATTAGGAGATGTATGTTTATTGTAGCAAACCATGAATTTGCCTTCATCCTCCACAAAATCTTCTATTTTACCAAGAGAAAATCATTCTAGGTGAGGGGAAGTAATTCATTTAAAGCCAAGTGGTGACAAGTTTGAACAAATAACTTTCTTCCTCCAATTTCACTATGTTCTGGTCTAAAAGAATACAAAAATAAGTCACCAACAGGAATTGTATAACATTAATCACTTCCAAAAAAATTCCAGAGAGCTCATGGAAATTATTAGGAAAAGCTACATTAAACCAAAATAAAACAAAAGTCTTTAAACTGTTTGCAGAGGGCACAGATTTTCTACAGAAAAGACTATGTCTTAAGACTCCAGGTTTTAATGTCTGTAATGTCTCTGTTCTACAATAGCCTCTTGTTCCTTTTCTCTGTTTAATGAGCCATCACTTTGTAACAGCCATGGTATATGAAGCTCTTCTGATATGTACATTTAATCTAATGCTTCAATGAGGAAGGGTATTTCATTTAGTAGGAAATTTCTTCATATCTTGTGGAATAATACATTAGTTTTTCCTCAATATTTTTATGGCTCATCCAATGAAATTGGATTGTAAAATTAAGATGCCATATTTTTCCTTGTGTTAAATGTAAATCTGGAGGGCTTCTTCCTGGAAAACAGACCCAGTTGTCAAAGACAAACAATGTAAATGCTTGGAGTCTCTTAAAGTTCATTAGAAAGCCCATGATTACCCCACAGTAGGTGTGATCTGCTGCTGGACTATTCTAGCAGTGAATTACTATACTTACCTTAAAACCTTTGGCAGTTTGAATCTGTTGGTCTTGATCATTATGTCTACGGAGCAAAGCTGATCTCTACCCATTCAGTTCCTTTGTGTTCACACCTACTCAAACTTGAAAAAAACTTGCAGTGGCAAATCTCCACTAGCCTCCAGGTTGGAAAAAAGTTGATGTCATGGAGGACAGAACTGAAATAAACAATAGGAAAAACATCAGATATAAAGGGTTAGGTGAGAGGTGAGAAAATAAACTGAGACAATAGGGTAGTGATAGTAACTATCAACCATGTTGCCAGAAGATTAAATGATAGGCACTTCTTACCTATAAAATAACTGTAAGGGGTATGAGGATAAGGAAAGAGTGTTACTTCACTCCAGAAGTAAGAGATCCTTCAGACCTTAGTACCAACTATGCAGAATAACCACTGAGTAGCTTCTACACTCTATGACTGAGGTTCAGTCTAGGTCAGTTTTGCCATGGCAGACTTTGAGGGAGAAGAGTAGCCCAGGATTTCCCATTTTAGGAGGGATTGCTGTTGGTTATTGCCAAAAGGTATCGCTAAAGACTCTATTTTCCTCAGAAAAATGAACTGCCTGGAATTGACAGTTCCAAGCATTTTGTCTGGTAATTGACAGACAAGCACAAAAGAAATAGCTCTTCTTCCTGACCTCAATAAAGATAAGTAATCCCTATCTGAGGCTTGCCACTTAAGTTTAAATTGTCCCTAGACTGTGTGAACAGGGTCTCTGGTTACAAGAATGGGCACTGAAAAAATAAGCGCCTGCAAAGGAAGCTTTAAAAGTCATTTGCACTACTGTATTCATGTCTATTGCTTTTGCTTCCAGAAAAACAAAGGAAACTCTGTCTTTATTCAGGTAGTTCTAACATGATTGCCTGTAATAAATGCAATTATATATTCTATCATATGGAAGCAAGCCCCCAAATTTTATATAAAATTACTTTAAAATCTTGTGAGCCTTCATTTTCTGTTGCACACAAACAGTGAAATCTCTCTGGCTGATTGAAGATAGATGTTGACCTAGTAACAGAGTCTGACAACCTATTTGTCCTTCTTTCCTATAACAAAAACTCTTCTCCAAGATACACTGTCTGCAAAGAAACCAATCTCCTGTTTGACTTTATAGGTTAGCTAGGGATCCACTTGTTAAAATGCCAGTTTTCACCAGGGGCTGTATATGCTTTCCTATTTAAACTGGGGCCAGTTAAAGGTCTCACATTTTTTGTATCATTAGATTTCTAGGACCTAAAAGGAGAAATAAAGATCACCCCCTACACACACACACTTTGATTTTAATGAGTGTTAAATCTGCCTTGTAAACAGGTAGCAAGAACAAGTAAAGATTAATCAAAGATGATGATATTTCTCTCTCCTCTATCACATTCACAAACATCTAGCCAAACTTTAAAGCAGCTGAGCCAGATTCAAAGCCTACAGTCTCTCCATTGACTTCAAATGTCTGGGACAAAAGTGATGCTGCCTGCCTCACTTGGAGCAACACTCTTTCCTTATCCTCATACCCATTACAGCTACTTTATAGGTAACAAGCGCCTCTCATTTAATCTCTTGTCAATACGGTCAATAATTACTATCACTACCTTATTAAGTCTCAGCCTACCTTCTCACCTCTCACCTAACTCTTTGGAAGGCTTTTCTGGGAGCCTAACTTGTTCTCCTAGTTTACCATTGCTTACTTTTTCTTTCCACTGAACAGGACTTTCACTGTTCTTTGTGCTTTTGGAGACATAATCACTACAATACAATAGTGTGAAAATCTGTCTTCCTATGCCTGTTTGAAACTTACTTGGGTTTTTTGTCTTCTTTCCTCTTGTGAAATACCACAACATTTTTCAATTAGAGTAGGTTCTTGTTGCAACTGCTATCAAAGCACTGTTATCATAAAACATCTGTCCTAAATGTAAGAACATCTGTTTCCCAAACTTCTTCCTGGTCCCTAGATGACTCATTTCTTTGATAGCTTTTCTTTGTAAAGGGAGTCTTTTTTCTTATTTTTTTTAAGTACTTGGCTTTTAAATCTTTTCCTCTTCATTTAAAATGTTGAGCTAGTGCTTCACAATATTCAACTATGACATTCTGTGCTTTTCTTGTCATTCTTTCTGTATTATACTTATCCACATAATATCATCGTTTCAGTTTCTCTTATAAGAACAGCTAGTCCTACACTGATTTTTAAGTACTGCCCAAGCAGCAAGGCAAAGAATCCTGAATTTCATCCTCTGTGAAATGCTGACACTGAGGTTATGAAAACAGTCTAAGGACCACTGGCCCCAGGTACTACTCAAGTTCATTAGAAGGCAGCCATTTAACTCCTTTAACCTCTTTTGCAAATTTTTATTTCACATAAATATTGCTGAAGCCAAGCATATCAATACAGGCCTTCTAAATTACTCCCTCAATTTTGCAGCCCAGCCCTCTGCAGTGGAGCAGAACCTCATCAATTTATTTTGCAAAAATCAAAGGAAATTAAGGACTCAGCAAGGTTGCAGCTGAACTTCCACCCAAAATATGGAACCGGCTTTGTATCAGTTTGCGGAGAAATTGTCACCTTAAGTGGCAAATTATGTAATCACTATAGTACAATTCTTTCTTAGACACTATTTCTCCATTCAACCAGTTATGCAAGCACATAACTGCTGTATTGTCAGAAAGGTTCTTAGCAGTTATATCCTTTTTGTTTAACTTGAGCTGTGACTACTTTGATCACGCCTTTTAATTCAGAAATACCCTGAGCAGTGCCTTGCGGGCAGTGCTGAACACACCTTGGGTCAATTACTGCTTCACAGCCGTATCATGTCTTGGAGCACAGAACGTTTCCTGTGTGTCTCCCTCCCAATTACAGCCCCAGGCAAAGCCAGCTCAGCTGGTGAGATCTGATGCCTTTGCACACCATGTGCTTTTCCCTGAGCTTTCAACAGCCTTATAAAGTCCCATTCACCCACCTGCCCAGTCTATTGAACAAGTGAGATGTGTCGAACCAGATTCCTTCTGGACATAAATCAGCACCACTTTAGGGAGCTGTACTCAGCCTCACCAAGCAAGGAATGAGCCATCAAGCAGATTAAAAATACATCTGCAGAAATAGCCTTCAAATATTCATGAAGGCTCCTGATATGGGCTCCTGTTTCAATTGAGTGAACTCTGAAACTTGCCATGAGACACTAGTTTGCCGGGATCTTCACACAGATCAGGGAAATAGCTAGATTCTAATTCTTTTAGTATTAATTTTCATTATTGACTTGAAGGTGAAGGGAAACTGAAAACAGCTTGTCCTGTGTGGTTTCTGAAATATTAGCAATGTGATTCATGAGTGACTTGGAGCTCTGAGGAACTTAAAGGTGGGTTAGACATCCAATTCCCTGACTCCATGAGCTCAGTGCTTTCTATTAAAGTGGTTGGGAGTAACAACACTGGCTTCAAAAACATTTGCATAGCCTGAATCAATAGCAGTAGAATTATAACTAACCAAGCCAGATGAAAGTGGTTAAACGAACTTTGGGGTTTTTCAGTTTCACCCTGAAGTACTTTTGTGCCACCACGTTTGCCCTACTCTTCTTACTTCAGCAGTTTCTGGAAGAGATCTCTAGAACATACTTTGGTGCCAGCCAGTTTTCAGCAAGCAGGAGGATCTGTTGTTATATTTCCCATGTACTAGTGCAGTTAGCACACTTCTTTTTTGGATTAAGGGATCTGGCTGCGTTCCTCTGAGAGTGCAAGTTAACACTTCTTTGTAAATGAGAGTGAAAAAGGCCAAAAACCTCAAGAATTCTCAACAGAACTGACCTATGAAAAGTAATATCGAGGTGGCTTGTGGCTGTCTTTTGTGCTGGCAGTTTTCCAGAATATTGGTGAAACTGCTTGATCTGTTCTTCTGTGGGTATTTCTAGAGAACCTGCTACCCTAAGTGCATGAGCACTGATATTTCCTTCCAGTAAAGAAACAGATTTTAAGGCCAAAGAAGGGAGAAATTGAAGAAAACAATAAATTCATCAAGTAATGTAGAAAGGAAAAATCCAGTGTGATCCCTCACGATGAGGTACAGAATCTTCACTTCAGTTTTGTAGTGCAAAAAAGGAAAGAAAGCAGAGGGTCCATTATCAGCTGTAACTATTGACTGTGCGGGTGTCACACCTGACTCATCATCTGCATTCCCTTGGTAGCCTATGGAAAGAAAATGCACTTCTGGAGAGCAGCACCTGTGTTTAGACCACAAGCATCTGTTTCTCTCCAATGGCCTCGACATAAGGTTAGATGTTTAGTCCTGTCAGATACATCAAAAACCTCACTCAGCAGTTCTCTCTTCCTACATGAATCTTCAGTTTCTAGGTACTGAGGTTTCCAACACTGAGGTTTCCAACACTGAAAGCATCTCTCTCTTGGCAGCACTGAGCATCTTGGCTTGCCTGTTAAGCCTGAATTATTTCTACATCTACAAACTGGTCATTACTTTCCCAGTTGTGCATCCATCACTCAAAGTAGTAGGTTTTTTTAAAGGATATTTAGGACATCAAACATCCAAGACTAGCCCTAAAAAAACATGGGCTACAGTCTCAACATGGGCTACAACCTCAGTACCCTGTACATACCAGTTTGCTGGTATCAATCAATGGCAAAACACTAAATGAGAAAAATCTTCCTTGTACTGCCTAAGGGGGTCTCCATTCTTGCATCCCAGAATGGCTCCCACACACTACATTTATTCTCATCTCCTGAAATTGTTCTACTCTTCATGGAATAAAACCTGCTAATTGGATGAAAGAGAAAAAGAAGCTAAAAAAATCTTTACAGCCCCACCCCAAAAAGGTTTCTCACTGGCATTTCAGTCTGTGAAGCAATGAATACCTGACAGTCTTTGGGGAACAGCCAAAGACCATGAAGGACTTCAGGCCCTCCTACCCCCTTTCATACATACACACACACATAGCAGGATATATATTATAGAACAAATTAATATATATATATATATTTAAACACACCCCTAAAATTTGAGTAGCTACAGCTGAGTAGATCCATGTGGAATAAAATAGTGGAATAGATTTAGATTCTTTCTTTTCTTGTGGCAATGAGTCAGTGGAAAAGAAAGCAACCCTGCCTCCCCATACAGACTGATATGGTCTCCATAATGCACCCCACTGCAGCTCCTCAACTGTTTGATCTCGTTGGATCTGAGCAGTGCCTTTGGACAGAGCAGAGCTGCCCTGGCAGAGTCCTGGAAAGAGAGCGATGGGAAGGATCCTCAGCTCAGATCACCTAAGACAAGAGTTCTCTGGGATCTTTCTTACCTGCAAGACTGTCTCAGTCTTTGTTTTGAAGATTTTCATATAATGTGCCACTTATTCTGTTTGTATTCTTTGCCCTTTCACTGAGTCCTTTTATTTCAGATAGTTGTCGGAGGACTTTTTTTCTTTGTTTTTGTTGTTGTTTGATTTTATTAACCCAGAGCATAGTGAAAAGTGAAATTTTGAGTCAGGGCTTTAGCCAAGATGCTGTTACTTTCCAGAAAAAGAGACCCTTTGGGTAATGTTAGCTTCTCCCTAAATGTCACTGTGAGCACCTCCTAGAAGCCCTGAACCATGTCAAGTACATGTCCTGATTCCTGAGTCCTATCTGCTACACAGTGACCTTAATTTTAAAGATGTTTGACACAAACATTCAAGATGTTCTTTGCAGGTCAGAGGGCTGAAAGACCATGGACCATGTTTAACATGCAATCAAGTAGAGGTTTCTGTTGCCAGAATGACAGCTACATTTAAATAAGTCCTGGGCTGTAACAACTTCTAAGGTGCAGTTTTTTGCTGCTGTATTTTGCTGCCATATTGTATATCAGGATGGGTAAATGTGTGAATCGAGCTTTCAAAGAATCTAATGGTAAGTCTGTTAAAAACCAATTTAAGATGTTTACTGCTAGCTTTGTAAATCTACTAATCTCTTTGGGTACACTAAGCAGTAAACATACACTGGAAAGCACTGTTCCAGTGCAAAGACAGGAGAGAGACAGATTTGAAGATTACTGCTGGTCCACAGTGGCAGCTAAGTCAACCCTTCTTTTTTTAACAGAAATCTGAATTATATGGAATTTTTTCTCTGAAAATATCTAAACATTTCAGTTTTTCAATAATAAAACAACAATCTTTTTTGAGGAAAAAAAGGGTTCTGGTGTGGGTTCTTCCTCTTTAAGGGATACAAAAAGTTTAAATTTTCTGCTGTTTGAAGGGAAAATAGAAAGGTTTTGCAGTTACCACCAGGAAACATGGTTAATTCAGGAGAGACCCTTACATCTGAGCAGAAAACAGATGAGGTCAGCAGTGCCTCTTGGGAGCAGGAGAACCCTGTGAAGATGACCCTGCTATTTAAAGTGGTTTAAGCGTTATTTTAAAGACTCAACAGCCATAAAGTGCTGAAAGTTCTGTGGTACTTATGAGAGGCACAAATTTGCCCTTTGAAGGGATCTGGGTTTGTTATTAAAGGTTGAATATCAGCTGCTCCTTTCCATTTGTACACTTTGAACTGCAAGACTCACCTGCTTCCATCCGATATGTGGAACACTGAGAGTAGGGAGGTCATGTATAGCTTACACAGCCTTTCATCATATAGGCTCTCAAAATTACTGAAGAGATTTGTACCCCTCCTTCCCATCACTCCTTTGTGCAGCAAGGGACTTCCTGGCTGGAGAACTATAACCATTTTGATTTACAAGTTCAAATTAAAGCAAATCTTGTCCATAATTTGCAAGGTTCGGGTATTGAAACAAACAATATTTTTAACGAATCCTTAAAGTTCCTTTAGTTCCTCTTAGCTGCACAAAAATAACTATTTGACAAACCCCTTGTGAATCAGAAATAGAACAATTTGCCAGATTGTATACTGTACCAGGAAGAACAGACAAAATATCTTTCAACCCAGCTTGCAGTGTGAATATCTGCAAGCAAAAATACTTGTACAATACAGACATTGAAGAAGGTTGTATATAACCAGGCTTACTGGCAAATTATTTCCAAGCCAAATATAAGTAAAAGTTGATACGTCCTAACACTAGCCAGTTAGCTCCAGTCCTCATAGGAGCTCTTTTTGTTCATTGTCTTGGGCTCCCTTTGACAGAAGATTGATATATGTTACAGGAGGTATTGCAGTGATTTCACTATCAAATAACATGTGTGGAGAAAAACGCCTGTAGATTGTGGTGGCAAAAACTCAGTCTGACAAGGACCTCTAAGGCAGCGAGCATATTATTTTTGTCACCTAGCCAAGTTTTCATGGAACAGCAGCTCACTTCTCCCTGTAGATTTGTCTAAAGCCATGTGTGAGCACCATTTGTGAGCTGGCTTTAGAGAAAACAAGATATGCATGAGAAGGGCTGCCTGCTATATGTTTCAATAACAGCTTAAATTTCCAGCATCTTAGCGCCTATTCCTTTTAAGCCTGAAAAAATTGTAGGGGTACCTACTCTAAAATCCTAGGTGGCAGCACCATCATCTTTTGAAAACTCTGACAACAGAACTGAGATTACCTTCTCCTCGACTTAATGTCAATGAGTACTAGGTATCAAAATGTCAGTAGCAATCATTAGAGACAATATTTTGGATCTATCTCAGTTGCATAACACAGAATTCCTCTTGACTTAGAACTGAACTAAAGGTTATGTTGTCATATGAATACTTGGAGTCATATCCATCATTGAGTCAAATATGCTTGCAGTATTTGTGCAAATATTTAATTTTCTTTCTCAGCATCCCATTGAAACACATAACCATAAAATCCTGACTGTTATGTTTATCCATTAGGATTAAGCTAAACAAGACAACAAACACCCACTACCAGAAATATTGCACGTCAGTGCTATTACCAAAACTATAATATGAAAATGCTGCCTCATAAATAACATCCAATGAAACCCACTGATTATAAGAGTGTCAATAAAATAATACCAGGGTCAAAGCAAGAAGTGGTACATATTCTTAATTCTCTTTTATCCAATATGTTTATCCAACAGAGGTAGAGTGATACAACATCTAGCTCCTCTAACACATATTGGTAGAGAGGCACTGTTTTCCCATGTCTCTCCATCACAGCTGTATTATTCTGGTATAAAACAGAGCTTACAGCTGATGGTATTAATTGTTGTCACCTTTGAGGCTTTGCCAGAACACAGGGAGCAAGATAAGGAAGATCTGGCTCTCTTGGGTTGCTATTTCTTTCTGCACATTTCTGTCACAGGTAGAATTTTAGGCAACAGAAGTCCTTCGCCTTTCTGACCACTTCTGCCCCTTTAACTGGACCTGTTCTTTGTTAGACTACCATATCACAAAAGTCACTACACTAAGTGAATACCTGCTGTGGCAGTGATAATTCTGATATATTTGGTATATCCAAGAACAGAGTAAGTACATGGACAAGATAAGAATTTAAACTATGCTTGCCTCCTTTCCCCCTCTTCCAGCTGTTTTTCATTATGCTTCTGTTGAATATCTCATTCTCTTCATCATAGAAATTATATGTAAGAACTTCATTAAATGGCGTCCCCATGTGTCGCTGTGATGAAATGGTAAGAGGTGACTAAATGGCTTAAGTCATTGTCTTTCCCTGATGTGCAATGGGGATGTGTGTGTTCCTGCACATCTTGTCAGAGGAATTATTCTAGAGGTTGAAATTTTTTTTGTTTATTGAATTAAATATATCAAGTACATTTTTAAAAGAACAAATATAAACAAACAATACACATGGGCATCTGTGTTTGGAACACATACTGAGGTTAAAGATGGTTTATATTAATGCTCAAAAATCAAAGCATGCTAGAGCAGCTACACTGGAACTGAAAAAGGAGTTATGGACGTATTAATGTGAAATTATAATCCACTTCTCTGCTGGGAAACCCACTGCACTAACATAGTAGTTCTTCAGGTAGAAAAAAAAAATTTCTAAACAAGATCCCCTAGCTACAAATCTATGGTGAGAGCAAGATTTTAAATAAATTCCTGGTATAAGCTGTTTTGCTTCAAACATTGTTTCTTGAAACAATAATTTTATAGCTAAATAATTTGCCTGAAAAACATTACTTGTAGGGTTGACTTTTTTTGTGTGTGTGTTTTACTGTGTAATATGCCAACAATCGGTTCCATATGGTCTCCATATACTCAATGATTAAAGGTCTCTGGAGTTTAATCTTCCATTTTCCTTCCCTACATACATACAAAAACATACTATAACATGTATATTTTTCTATCCCCGAAAATCATACACGTCATTACATTCTACTACTAAGTACCATCATATCTTACCTAGATATGTATCAGAAATATATAGCAAACAGAATCAGAAGTATCCAAAACAGATACTGAACAATTTTCTGCAGTTCATTTAAAAGTATAATATAGTATAGGTGTAACTGGTAAAGGTGAAAATTTCTGCTATACTTTCAGCTAAATTAAACTGTCTCATGTGTTCATAGTACAGATAAAGTAGAGAAAGGAAAAGTGATTTAAACTGTGAGGTTCCATCTGCATTCCTGCCTTTTTGTATAAAATGGGGATGTGTTTTTAAAACCACTACCCAGAGAGAGGCTGTTTGCGAAAATCTTCAGCGAGCAGAGTTGGTGAGTCTGTGGCTACCTGGCTGTGCTGGCTAAGCCCTCAAATGGAGAGAAAGCAGATTGTAGTGGGGAGAGGAGCAAGAGGGGAACCTGAGGCTTTGCACTACCATTGCCATTAGTTTAAAAAAGAGTCATCTATCCCAGCAGGGAGATTTTTACACTCTCAGAGGACTGTTCATCCCATCCTAAAACTGATCTAAGTGAGACTTACTGCTGGAAAAGGGATCTTTCCCACCCCACATTCCCACGTTTGGGGTTTTTGCCTACAAAATGTTTTGTTGTAAACTAGACGCCTAATCTTTCAGATGCTGCTGTTGAAGATGTTAAGGAGCTCATCTTCTGTCTTCCTGCCAAATAAAGAACAAAGCAGAGTGCTGAGTCTGGCTCGGACATCAAGTCAACACCAACAAGGTGACCCATGCTGGTGTCAAGCTGCTGTGTATCACTGCTGCTACAGCAGCTTCCTCTTCAGGTTCTTTCCCCACATCATAAATGTTTATTCTTCTATATTTATATTCAAGCTGATGCCTTCTTTGTTCAGAAAAAATGAAAGTCTTTGTAATTGCACAGCTACTATTTAAACCAGCTGTCATTCATCTATTTTAGTTTTAACATACTTGGGCAACAACCCTCACAGATTTGTGTACTTGGCCTATACACACACTGTGTACACACCAAGGCTTGAGAAGCACTGCCCTTCAGGACATTTGCCAAAGTTGGGCCATGTGAGCTCCCTCTCAGTCACCCTCTCTACTGATCATTCCAAACTTCCCTTCCCAGTCTTCTTCAGCAATCTTCTTTAATTAAGAATTTTGGATATTTCCCGTGGAGGCAGAACAAAGGGTCAGCTAGCCCAGTGCAACAGAAGATACTGCTTCAAAGAGCACTGTTAGTAAGTTTTTCCCAGTCTCAGAGGCTTATGCAACATTTTCTGAACCTTTTCTGATTTCTTAATGCCAGGTTTAGGTTGCAGGTAAGAGACTTGAAAGTGGCTTTTGAGCAATGTTGAATAGTGCCAATGCAAGTCATGCAGCTACACTGTTCTCCAAATGTAAGACTCAAATATTTTTTCTTGAAATCATGATTGTGACAGATCTGTAAACACATTAAAATACAAAGTTATATGGATAAACCTGTCCCAATGTATTAACTCATTGATCATAATACAACTGAGATATTTATGTCCCAGTGACACAAAACTGCACTGCCTGTGAGCGTGTTGAGAAAGTGAAGAACTGGTGCTGAATCAATGTTAAGTGGTGCTGAATCAGCCTTAGAGGAGTTCATCGCATTGCATCATCCTTTATGATCAAAGAAAGTGAGGGGAGCTAACAAGCAGCCAGCACTGCCATCATCCCACACACATAAACCAGCCCGCCACACACCACAGAGCACTACTGAGAGAGACAGATAATAACCCGTGGGAAACAAGAAGTTTCTACTCACCACAGGCAACACTGTGATTAGTGGTAGTATCAGACGAATCTCTGCCAGCAGATGAACTCCTAGTCTATACTTTTTCCTAAGTAGATTTCTTAAGAGCCACTTAAATAAACAAACCACTGTTCCTGGTTAGCCATAGGAGTAAGGGAAAATACTTCAAATACTATGCACACCAACTTCATTCCTGGGATTGCATTTAAGTGAGATCTAACTTTGCTGTCCACTTTTCTGTTTACCCACCATTGTCAACCATAGGTTTTCTGCCCTCCAAACTCCCCTTCCTGGGTTCTGAGCAGGGACCAGTAGCTCAGTGCCATCACTTTAACTCTGCCGCTTTTGTCCAAATTGTCTGTTGTAGCATCAGAGCAACAGCAAAATTAGAAAAAAGCTCTCCCTTCCAAAGCAGGTCATTGTTTAGGCATCATCGTGCTCTGCTAGCTCCTCCTTCCATGCACACAGAAAAGGCTGTCAGACCATGGCAATGGACTGGTAGGAGCCTGAGAAGGATGGGAAAAGGTAAGAAATTCCCTGGAAGTTGGAAGGAGTACAAGCAAAAAGTAAGATGAGAAACCAGTGGCTGGAAGGAGAAGTGGAGGCAGAACATGAGATGTCATGAGCAAGCCAGAAGGGAATTAGAAGATATGGAATCAACATTCAAACTAAACAGCTCCTCAAGCTCTCATGCAGAAGTTGGTGGGAGGGATCAACAAAAGCACAGAAAGCAGGGACACAAATAAAATGGTAGTCTAGAACTTAGTTTTACAAAAATAATGGCAAAATATCTCCATTTTCAATGGACTGAGCAATATTTTTATTGGTATTGTTCCTTATTCTCTTAGCTGGTTCCTAGGAAAGCCTATTCTTCTCATCTTCATCATGTTCATTGACTGCTGTGGTCCAGTCATCAGGGGAAACTGGAAGCTGCATGTGGTTGAGTTGTTCTTTATCTGGTGCCAGAGATACCAAAAGACAAAGGCAAGGGGAGTCTCCATTTCCCACAGACTAGACCTAAAGCATTTTAGCACAGGCTTTATATTAAGTTCTATCAATAATGTAAGTGACAGACTTCAATGTCACACCTTGAATTCCCCCACAACCACACAATTGGCTAAAGCTCTGTGGTGTTTGAAAACTGGGAATTCAAATGGAAGAAAAGCGAAAACATTGTTTCCTAGGTAATGTACTCTTGACTCCACCCTAAACACTGTTACTGTGTGTTCCACATACTGCAAGAAAGCAAAAACCTTTTCCCGCCTGAAATAATCAGGGTAAATTTTTACTCATGACTGGATACACACTCCAAGTGCCAAAATTTGAAGGCAGTGCCATAGAACAAAAATGCTGTTCCAAACAGACTTACAGTTATCAGACTCTGAATAAAAAACCATGGAACAAAAAACTGTCAGACAGCAGCTGACCAGAACTTGGGAAAGCCTTCACTCCCAGATACATCCCAGGTGGTTGGCTACAGGTATAGCTACGGAAAGAGCTGCTGCAAGTAGTATAATAGCAAACCCAGCAAACCTCCAGACAGCAAACACACAGCAAAGATGCTCCCACAAACAAGACAGGCAGAATAAGGAGTGAGAAAGGAAAAACAAGTCAGGAGTTGTAGTAATTTCTCCAAGAGTCAAGAATAAAATATAGCTCTTCCAAGTTCCATCTTTTCTACTTTCCACTAGGATCTTGTTGTTTGCTGCTTTTTAAATTTAAAAGTTCAGCCTTAGCATGAATTTCTGAGAAAGGGATATTTTTTTTTCTGTTACTAGCACCCAAAACAATAGGCAATACCACTTGAAGTGAAGGATGTCCTATTATCGTTTCCTGACCTCAGAATGAGACCTGAGACCCTTTAGCTTGGAATAAGAAAATTAATCCACTCAAAGTCTTTTAAGTGGAATACTGGGCAATTTTTTCTTCACAAGGAGGAGTAAAAATATTTTACTTCCCATAACCCATGTATCCTTAAGTATTACTGGATTCTCTCTAATATCCAGCCATAAAGAGCATGATTAATTACAGTGGCAGGAACAGCAGGTCTTCCTCATCAAATCTCCTGCATGTCAGCATTTTGTTAGTGTGTGAGAATGCAGTGAAGTATCAGCTGTTGATAAAAGAGTGACAGTTCCTGTGCACATGTTCCAGCTGTGACCACACAATAAAGTTAAAACACGTAAGAACCCTCATTTTTGCCTATTCCCACATATGCTTTTTGTGTAACTTCACTCATTGTCTCTCTATATGTATATATAATACCTTTTACCCTATTTCTCTTCTGCACACAGCTGTATGATTTTAACTAACGCCACTTATTGAAGAAGATTACTGATGGAAGTATTTTTATATACTTACCTTTTTATGACTAGGAAAGGAAAAGAGAAAACATCAAAAAGTCCTCATTTAACCAAATGTTTGATTTCAATTGTTCTGGTCACTGAGTTCTTAATAAGATTCCTTTGGCTTCAATGAACAGCTCGAGACCTGAGTTCAACCTTCAGCATGGACTTTGTGCGCTTCCTGAGAAATCACTTTAAAATCTGCCCCGTTTCAGAATTTTCCCTTCTTCTGTACCTTGATAGTTCCAAGGACAGGAGGAATCTGTGACAGATAAACACAATTTCAGTGAAATATCTGGTTGCTTATGCTAGAAGTCCAAAAGATATTTGCTACTGCCACCATCAGAAGTGAGGAGAAGCTGATACCCAAACAGGATTTCAGTTTCTGCCAGGTCCAGGATCCTCCACACCACCTGAGCAACAACAGGTGGTGCAATGCTCACTACATCCCACTGGCCTCCTATGGTCCATGAAACCTCTCCACTGTATCTTCAGATGAAAAGTGTTCACTCTATGCTGTCATGCTGGCAGCATGCTCTCCTTGTGGTACAGAGGTGGACAGAAATCATCACCAGAGAGTCCTAATTGTCAACAGCAGCAACAGTGCAGAAGGCCAGGAAAAGCCAAGAATAAGCAAGGAGAGGGGAGGATGGAGTCAGCACAGTCAAGGGTTTTCAACACTAGTGGGTAAAACCTATCCTGGCCTTATGACTACAGCTGCATTAGTAAACTTAGATGAGAGAGGACACGGGTTTGAGTGCTATCTTATGGTCACCCTTACCATCAACTCCAAACAGTAGTACTGGCCACAATGGAGGATTCATCCCAATATGCATCTTTGACCCGTCTCATCTAAAGGAGGAGTTGAACCATACACTTACGAGTCATGTTGCAAGGATGTACCCAGGTCAGAGAACACACCTGACTCATTGTCTTTAGTAGCATAGGTGTAGTCAAAGGGTAAGAACTGCACTCCTATCTACATTTTACTTGTAGCCTGCATCAAAAATGGATCTGAATGATTACATCACTTGCTCTTCAGAGAGCACATCATAAAAACACACTAGCTAAATTCTGGAAGTGTATTTGGGATTAATAGCTTGTTTACAGAAGGACCAGGCAGATTCAGTTGCTGCATTGGCATCTTTTGTGCTCTTGAGAGCCTGTACACTCCCCTGCACATTACACATTATGTCACACTCCACATGTGCAGCATACAGTGTCTCACTAGCACAGCCACAGCTGGGACAGTCAGATGCTGCAGTCAGACATGCACTGAGAAGCTGTCAAGGAGGAGGAAATAGATTATGCCCATTTAAAGAGCCTGCTAAATCAGTGCTGAACCCATGAGTGATCCTCTGTATCTCACATGCCTCCATGTGGCTTTCAAAGAGCAGATTTTCTTTTCTATTTCAGAAATGAAAGCTCCAGTAATCAGCAAGCCATTATTTGAATAGGCACGAGATGAATTCCTGCAGCCGACTTTTCGGGTCTGTAATTTCCTCCTTGGTAGCTTTCATAAATGATTGTGAGACTGAAATTGATAGGTACCCTTCCTTGGAGGTTATTAAAGTAAATATAGCATTACCTGGATTTGGTCCCAGTGGAAGTGTCCTTTGATCTCCAGTCTAGGTAATATTTCTCTTCCTCTCTTCAGATGTACTCTATCTGCTCTCTTTAGAAAATGACAATTGCAAGGCCATCAGTTATTTGAAAGGTCTGCCATAGCAGGATTTGAAAAACATACTCTAATGCAAAAGCTGTTCTTTCTGTAGTTGAAACTACGCAACACCCGCAGCCTTTTATTATATTAACCACTAGAGAGTTTCAAGAAAAAATAAGCTAGAAACCCTTTATCTAGTCTTTCCTGGGAAAACAAGATTCATTACTCCAAACTGAGCACCAAGAAGAACGAAGCTCTGACAAGAATTAAAGGCTTTCACTTTCAAAGAGAGAGAGTGTTACACCTTGTCCTCAAAAATATTGGGTATTTGTGAGGTAACCTTCATTAAAGATTAAAGAATTCTCATCAAAAATAAGCAGTGTTCAGTGTTGGGCATGAGGTTGAGCTGAGGGTTAGGATTCAGCACCTCCCTACCTCTATTCACAGACCATTCCTTCACATGGACATCATGTTTCCTTCATGTAGTTTGTCTCATTGAGCCTGCTCTCAGTACTATCACACCACTTATGAGATCACAGCTTTCAAGTCTTTTTTAACGCCATATAATCTTAAAAACCCAGGTTTTCATAATGAAGAGAACACAAAATCCTTCAGAAACTCATCACGATATGCTGTATCAGTTCCTTACCAAGGCAGTGGTTCCTCCCCACTCCCTAAATATGGTGGAAGAACAAATTCATGGCACCACATGTATACAAATCAGCAGGTCAGTGGAAGCAGGAAAACAACAACTGGCAGAAAGGATTCTGTATCCCATGAGTGTTTAACACAAGCCAGCGAAAGTCAGTGGAAATACTTTCACCTTTTTGCATTTATCTCACAGGGTGAAAAAGCCACAGTTCAGATGTCTATTAGGGATTGTGGTATGATGTTCAGCCAAATGATATAACACTGGCATTCAATTTGAGGCAGAAGGATGATGTGTCACATGAGCACAGCAGAAAAAATTACTTTTGCCAAATCTTCGGTGTGAAATTTTGTGACCAGAGTTTAGAATAATTGCATCTTACAATGTTGCATTTCTGAGAGTCTATGACTGGCAACAGATGATGTGAATTAAACAGTAAATTACGTCAGCATCGCCAGATGTTGTGCTAGCCACAGCTCCTTCCCTTTGAGGAAACTGTCATGAAACTCTTGACTTGCTCATTTAAACAGTGATGAATACATAACCATGCTATATATCTTGGATCAGGAGTCTGAGTTTTCTCTTCATCCAGAAGGACTACAGATGTAAGTCAAGAAGAATGTCTGGGTTTTTCTAAGAGAAGAATGGTGACTTCCCACAAAGTATCTTGACAACAGCCAGGTCAGGTGATGTGGAAAGGTCATTGCAAATCAGGCTGACAAGTTCTGCCTCTGAATTTCCATTTGCTACTGGTTTTGTTTGTCTAAAATTGACCATTACCTTAGATTTTAAGTTATTTGGTACATCAGTTTTCTTCTCTTTCTATATGGTGCCTTGCACACGGCAGGGTAGAGTGTCTATGTGCTCCCAGGTGCAAATTATTACTGTATTACTAGTTTTCAACACCAGTGGAGGGCCAAGAGGAGAAGAGACTTCCTCTCCACACAGACCACGCAGATGATCTGTCCAGTATGGAAAAGATAGAAGTCCAATACTCATCTGGTGTTGGCCTCCATGGTAACACTACCACAATGGCATTACAGAACTTACCTCATCTGGCCTAGTGTGTGAAGTGTAACAGAGCCTGCAAAAGAGACAGAAATTTAAATCTGGAATGCATTTAGACAGCATTACAGAAAGGAGCTCAGCATAGCTGAAGTGTAATAAGCACTCCAGAAAACCAGCCCAACAACATTGATTAATTGCAATGAGCCTTTTTAAAATGAGATCGTCAGAAAATCAGATCATCTCCAAATGCAGAAAAAGTAACTAGCAATGAATAAAACAGCCAAGACAGTAGTAAGCTAGCTTCTAAAAACTGTTGGGATTTGAAAGAATTATACATTAACTCTGGTTATTTAAGTGATTATTTTAACTGTGACTCCCCATGGGTCTGATCCAAAGCCGATGAAGTCATCATCCGTAAACAAAGGCCCGTGGCTCCACTCTGAACTGGTGTGCCTTTGTGTAGTGAGCTCTGCTGTGTATGTGCCCCATAAATTACATCTGCATAGTTTTCTTACTATTAATGATGTGAAACATTACCAAGGCTGAAGCCTTGAAGAAGAAAAAAATGTTGCTTAAAGCCATTCAGCTGATATAGCAAGGTGCAAGAGGGTAAAACCTAAGTCAACAAAAATTTAGACTGAATCTCAGAAAAAAAGTCATGCAATAACATGTGTAAGGTTGTTAAATATCCTCCCGAGACCAGTTAGAAAAATTTTCCTAAATATTAAGGACCAGATCAGACAAGAAACTTGTCAATATACTGCATACAATGATTCTTCTCAATGGAGTAAGTGGTCTGAAGGGGTGCTTTACGTCAAACTTTGGTGAGGCAGAGATATATAATCCATCTCCCAGATGGTCCCTCCAGAGAAACACATATCTTCTCCAATGACTGTTGTCACCTCTGATTTTGGAGGCCAGTTTCAAGAACTTGCCCGCCCTGGATATCAACATACAGCACAGAGATGACACTCTGCTTCTGCCCCAAGATGCTCCCCCTTTTGTGCCACTTAGAGTGGTGAGCTCTGGGAAACCCTTCACTTCCCTTACTACAGTGTCCACATATCATTAGCTCATTAGCTTAGATACCATGCTAGGTCACTAAAGCCTCACAACTATTAGCTCATCACAAGCCAACTTTGGCACCCAAGCAGCACACTCCCCTTTGCTGGTGAACTGGTTGAGGCTGGAATAGTAAAGTCTCTTTATAGTAGCTCATATAGTGCTATGGTTTAGATTTGTGTTGAAAACATTGTTGATGACACAGCAATGTTTTTGTTATTGCTGAGCAGTGCCTAGACAGCACCAAGGCCTTTTCTGCTTCTCACATTTCCCTGACAGAGAGGAGGCTGGGGCTGCACAAGGAGCTGGGAGGGGACATCTGACCCCAGCTGACCAAAGGGATATTCCACACCATATGGAGCCATGCTCAGCACATAAACCTGGGGGAAGAGAGGAGAAAGAAGCAATATTTAAAGGCATAGTGTTTGTCTTCCCAAGTAACCATTGCATGTGATGAAGACCTGCTTTTCTAGAAATGGCGAAACATCTGTCTGCTGGTGGGAAGCGGTGAATGAATTCCTTGCTTTGCTTTGCATTGTTTACTTGTATGTGCAGCTTTTGCTTTACCTATTAACTTCCTTATCTCAACCCATGAATGTTTTCACTATTACCCTTTCAATTCTCTCCCCCAGTCCACTGAGGGAAGAGTGATCAACAGCTGTGTGGGGCTGAGTTGTCTACCAGTGCTAAAATCCAATACCTGATTACTCTGGTTTGACAAAGAAAGATGATAACTCCACCTGATGAGCACAGTCCCCAGCAGTGTCTCTAATGAACTTTACAGAAAAGGAAAGAATATGGGGACATTTATTTTCTGGGAGAAAAAACAATTTTAAAATAAAAAGCAGATTATAAGCTTCAAACATGTGACAAGCTTTGTGAGAACATGAAAGCTTGGTAATGACCAGCTACCATGGGTAGAAACTTCTATGTTGCAGAGACATAGCAGATTACAAAGGAGCCAACACAATATAGTAACACAGCAGGAGCCTTTTGAGGCCACTTCCATGCTTATTCATGTACCATGGAGGCCATATTTCCTTTAATGAACATTAGGAGTATAACTGTAGTGCTTATGTCAGCCTGGAAAAGAGAAGCTTTTGGGGTGACCTAATTGCAGCCTTCCAGTAGCTGAAGGGATCCTACAAGAAACAGGGTATGGAGTGACAGGAGAAGAGGGAATGGCTTCAAACTGAGAGTAGGTTTAAATCAGATATTCTGAAGAAATGCCTTCACCCCTAGTGTAACAGGGGCACTGTAACAGGTCGCCCAGAGAAGTTGTGGATGCCCCATCCCTGGAAGTTTTCAAAGCCAGGTTGGATGGCACTCTGATCAATCTGGTCTAGTGAAAGGTATCTCTTCCTATGGCAGGGGGTTTGGAACTGGATGATCCTTGCGGTGCCTTCCAATCCAAGACATTCTTTGATTCTCTATACTTACAGGAAAGAGGCACCTTCAGAAGGAAAGTCATGACATAGGAATCACTGAAAACTATTGTCAGTCTTGCTCGACTTATTATAGGTTGATTAAGGGTGCTAGCTGGGGCATTAAAAGAGACATTTCATTAGATGGTCAAAAGCAGGCCATGAGGGCCAGGTAGGCTACTGCAGACATCCAAGATGATGAATTCATGATAAAGAACTCTCCTCAGACCACTGTCAGGTGCTAGATATCTGTTCATAAAAGTGAAGAAGCACGCACAACAATTCTATTAGGAACCTGCCATTCTGGACTCTCCAAAACTGACCGTTTATGGCAGACATCATGTAGGAACCACAACTACAGGACATGCAACTGTTTTGGACTTTGGGCTCATCAACAGGATATATCTGCTGATGGAGATCAATATTTCTGCTGCCTTCAAAGCAAGGAAGACTAACTCAGTCTTCCACATCTTGCCTGCAAATTGGTCCTGGTCAATGGCAAGTTGAATATGAGTCAGCAGTGCCCTGGCAACCAGGAGGGCCAACCATGTCCAGGGGGTGCATCAGGCAAAGCATCACCAGCTGGCCGAGGGAGAGGATTGTCCCACTCTGCTTTGCACTGGGGAGGTCTCACCTTGAATTTTGTGTCAGTTTGCGGCATCATGATATAAAAAAGACACTAAACTATTAGAGAGCATCCAAAGGAGGGCAACAAGGATGGTGAAGGGTCTAGAGGGGAAGTCTTATGAAGAGCAGCTGAGGTCACTTGGTCTGTTCAGCCTGGAGAAGATGAGACTGAGGGGAGACTTGGTTGCAGTCTTCAAAATCCTCATGAGAGGAGGCGGAGGGGCGGGTACCGATCTCTTCACTCTCACAACCAGTGACAGGACCAGAGAAAATGGCATTAAGTTGAGCTGGGGGAGATTTAAGTTGGATATCAAGAAAAAGATTTTCACCTAGAGGGTGGTTGAGCATTGGAACAGGCTCCCCAGGGAAGTGGTAACAGCATCAAGCCTGACAGATTTCGAGAGGCATTTAGACGATGTTCTCAGGCACATGATGTGGGTGTCCTGCATAGGGACAGGAGTTGGACTTGATGATCCGTGTGGGTCCCTTCCAACTCAGCATATTCTGTGATTCTATTATATTGTGTCAGTGATCATAGAATCATAGAATTATAAAATGGTTTGGGTTGACAGAGACCCTAAAGATCATCTAGTTCCACCTAGAACTAAATGGAACTGCTGTGGGCAGGGACACCTTCTACTAGACCAGGTTGTTCAGAGCCCCATCCAGCCTGGCCTTGAACACCTCCAGGGATGGGGAGTCCATAACCTCTCTGGGTAACCTGTTCCAGTCCCTCAAAGTAAAGAATTTCTTCCTAATATCTAATCCAAGCCTTCTGTCTTCCAGTTTAAAGCCATTTCCCCTTGTCCTGTCACTACATGTCCTTGTGAAAAGTCCCTCTCCAGCTCTCTTGTAGCCCCATTTAGGTACTGGAATGTGCCATAAGGTCTCTCCAGAACCTTTTCTTCTCTAGGTTGAACAACTCCAACTCTCTCAGCCTGTCTTCACAGGAGAAGTGTTCCAGCCCTGTAATCAACCTAGTAGCCCTCCTCTGGACTCATACCAACAGGTCCATGTCTTTCTTATGTTGGGGGTGCCAGAGCTAGACACAGTATTCCAGGTGGGGTACCACATGAGCACAATAGAAGAGGAGAATCACCTCCTTTGACAGTGATTGATGTCCACAAATCTTTTGATGCAGCCCAGGATGCAGCTGCCTTTCTGGGCTGCAAACGTGCGTTGCTGCTTCCTCCCATTCCCCATTTGCAGCTCAAACAGATCCCTACTTGCTCTGGTTTGAGCAGGTTTGCTAAAACATTACTCTGTGATTTCCAGCTCGTGCTCTGCATTGTATTAGCAGGCTCTACTCTAAACAACCAGTTTATTCTTCTTTTCCAGCTGGGAATCACTTTGTGGGTATATGAGGGTCTCACAGCTAGACAATTTATCATTAAAATGTAGTGTCCTATAATCATGCCAGTGGTAAGTGAAATTATGATACATAAATCTTGAAAAGACTCGGGGCTCCATCTCACTCCATTGGGTGGGAATTAATTCAAAGGCTGTAGGCAATCAACATGTGGTATTGTTCTAATAAATATTCAAAATGACAACCATAAGGCCCAGCCAATACCAGAAAAGCAAATGTCCATACAAATTTTCTGTGGTAAGCACTCTCCCCACTTAACAGATCCCTGGAGGCTACTGTTGTCATTACTTCATGTTTCAGTTATTTTGAGTTTTTCCACTTCTATACACTTCTTCACTAAAGCCCTGTGAACCCATCCATCCACTGCACAACTTAAAGGGATGTCTGAGGCATAGATACACTGTAATATGGGTGCAGGATTGCAGATTTTTTCCTATTAGAACACTGGTATTTTGCAGGTGAGTATTCCTAGCTGTGTAGGATTTTCCACTCTGTTTTGTTCCAGTGATACCTGGCTTTGAAATTAAATTTACTTACCATCTTAATTTTTCACCATCTGTGGCAACAACATTATGATTAGTAGAAAACTTGCAGCAAAAGGCCATAGGGATAATTTCTAGGTTCTACTCTGAACTTAGAAACATCAGCATGTAATGCAGTCACACAAAGAAATAAAAGGGTAGTCGGTTATTTAAGTTGTTTTTCAAAGATACATACATTAACATCAATTGAACACAAGGAATGATAGTCTAGAAGTTTAAATATTAGTGTGAAACTTGAGAAATCTGGAGGAATATCTACAACTAATGTCTAAGAACAAAAAATCCAGGTCATCCAAAACCAAAGAAGCAAAAACTACCTCTGATGGACCTCTTCCCCAACTTTTTACACGGGTTTCACATGATAATTGAGAATTTCATTGGAAGTCACAAAAAGTCATCAAAACGGAAGATAGTATGGATCAAATTTTGTATTTACCTACACAAGTGTGATTCAAGACTTCTCCGCTAAGTCTCTGCTAGTGCAAAGGTAGGGTAACAGCAGGAACAAGAACAGATCAAAGCACTGGTTTTTATTCTAAATAAGCATGATTTCAGTTTACTTGGATATGTAGCAAGGGTACGTGCAAATTTATACCAAGTTTTTTCAGTGTCTTCTAGAAGAGGGAGAATAGCTATTATCTTAATTTCACAAATCAGGAACTAAAGTTTAGAGATGCATTCTCAAAGATATATTTGTGCTTAAAATACCTGATACAGATGTCAAACACAGAACAAGATCTCAGGCACAACCAATCCAGTGAGCCCTCACATACAGGATAAATCCTCTAATTCAATGAAACTTGCTGTTAGCACAGAGAAAATAGGGCACAGCAATGATATCAAGTACAGTAGTAATAGGAGCAGTAACAATTATAGATTTACCTTTCTATGCCTGCAAATAACTGTAACTTTGCCAAAATACTCGAATTTTCAAAAATCAAGGAGAGTCATAGCAGTCTCCTTGTTATCATATTATCATATTATGGAAAAGAAAAATCGTTTTCCATAGGTGTCTAAACCAAAAAAATGTCCCTCAATCTTTTTTTTAATTTTGGATGAACTCCTAGTTCTACCCACACATTGTACTCCTAATCCTGCTGTGCAGTTTAGCTAAGGAGGCCACAGGGACTGCATTACACGAGGTGAACTGCTGAATATGAAATTCTTTTCCAGTTGTGGGGAAAAGACAAGAACTTTGCTGCATTGATGATGTGGCCTTGGACCTAGAATGAAGTTAGTTATTCCTGCTATAGCACATTTCCTTTTGTTTATCCCTCACAACCATTTAAAAATAGCTTTCTAGACCTCATAGAATCACTAAATGTTTGCTATTTTAAAGCAAATGCTTCTTTACACAGGTGTAAATAAGTCTCAAGCAAGACCTATTTTTGAAGACACACCATTGTCCTGGACTTTCTCTGTAAATGTGTCTGTCTGCACAAAGGCAGAAATTCTGCTCCCAACACTATTTATAACTGGATGTTCATAGCTAAGCAGGATGAAAACTTAGCTTTTGTTTCACACCACAAAAACAACAGCCTGGTCAGGTCTAAGGATTTGAATCACAGATATCTGTAACAGCAAAACATGTTCCAAAAAAAAATGTCTTTCATCTTTTGTCTGTCATGAAACATGCCTGCATTGCTCTGTTCAGGCCTTGGTAAGGGAAATCCTGGATTAAAGCGTGTCTCTGGATAAGGGCTGGTCAGGAACTTTCATTATTCTCTTGGTCTGGGCAGATGCAATACCTCCATTAGGCACACACAGATCAGGAGGTGACTGGAAGTCCACTTCAGATTATAAAAAGATGGTGTGAGTTTTAGAAATGCCTAACACACAGTAAACAGCCCAGTACTTTATGAGAAATCTGGCTTAACTATATCAGCCTGTGAATTTGTGCTAATCTAAGCATGTACTACTTGCTAACCTAAGCAAGTACCTAATTGACTTGGATGCTTTTAAATAAACCTGGAACTTGAAAAAGTTAATGCTGGACAACTCAGAGAGCAACCTTAGAGACCATGACCATGTCCATCTTAAACCAGAAAGAATCATGATGATGTTAATCTTAGACAAGAAAAACTCCTGACCATGACCAGCTTAGACCTAGACCAGCTCTAAAAAGTAAACAATAAACCAATTTCTTTTCTGTGTACACTGTAGCTAAGGGAAGAAACAGTGGACTTCAAAAACACACGGAAATATTGCTTAGATTTCACAAAATGTTTTCTGACTTTGGGGGTGCTGTAGCACTGGAATAAACTAGCGAGGTAACTATACTCTGCTTAGTATTGTTGAGATATTACTGGATCTCAGTGAAAACAACAACAACAAAACAACTCCAGAAGCAACTAATCACACTCTGGAACACTGTCTGTCAATATTTCATTTAAATCCAGCCTTTGGACTGCCTGAAACCACAAAACCCCACATCTGGTCCTTAATGGAAACACTGAGGCTCCTCTCGGTGAAGTCACACCATGGTAATAAACACCTGAACGTTTGCAGTAGGCACCCATACCTCCACACACAGGGGTTACTGCTGCACAGGTCAGTGGAGAAACAGGAAGCAAATAATATAAACAAACTCCATTTAATTTTATGACTCACAGTTGATGTGTATATTTGGGGTCCAAGCTCATTCTCCTTCCAGGTGTACTCTGTCTCCGGGATCCAACCGAGTCTTTGAAGCAAGTGAAGACCTTACCTTTCCCCTGTTTTTCCTTTCCTCCATCCCTGTCTGTTAAGTATTACCCCATGACCTTTCACTGATTGGCTTCAATTAAGGCCATGGATTTCCTCTTCCTGAACCAAAGTCAGGTTACAGTGTAAGAATAATAAAGGCAAAACGAATGTGTTGCAGTCATCTGTGTACAGTCCCCGGACAGCATTTGGAATAAAACTTTACTTCAAACTCTGACATTTCAGGAACCTCAAGACAAAAATTTGCTGATTTTGAAATCTCCAGTGCTTCTCTGCAGGCACACTTCTTAGGTCCTCCTTTTTCTTTTCCTTTTCCTTTTTCTTTTCCTTTTTCTTGGATGAAATGCTTTAAGTGGAGCAGACTGAACTCCTAAAAACACATTGGCCTTTCCTGAGCTTGGGAGAAGCTACTTTGTCTCCTCCATTCAAAAGTGTATGAAATCCCCTCTGCAGAGGAAGCCTGATGGTAGACGGAAGCAATATAGGTGTTGGTTGAGTTTTCTTTTCTTTTTCTTTTTCTTTTTCTTTTTCTTTTTCTTTTTCTTTTTCTTTTTCTTTTTCTTTTTCTTTTTCTTTTTCTTTTTCTTTCTCTTTTTCTTTCTCTTTTTCTTTTTCTTTCTTTTTCTTTTTCTTTTTCTTTTTCTTTTTCTTTTTCTTTTTCTTTTTCTTTTTCTTTTTCTTTTTCTTTTTCTTTTTCTTTTCCTTTTCTTTTTTCTTTTCTTTTTTCTTTTCTTTTTTCTTTTTCTTTTCCTTTTTTCTTTTCTTTTTCTTTTTCTTTTTCTTGTTCCTCTTCTCTTCTCTTCTCTTCTCTTCTCTTCTCTTCTCTTCTCTTCTCTTCTCTTCTCTTCTCTTCTCTTCTCTTCTCTTTTTTCTTTTCTTTTCTTTTCTTTTTTTTCTTTTTCTTTTTCTTTTTCTTTTTCTTTTTCTTTTTCTTTTTCTTTTTCTTTTTCTTTTTCTTTTTCTTTTTCTTTTTCTTTTTCTTTTTCTTTTTCTTTTTCTTTTTCTTTCTCTTTTTCTTTCTCTTTTTCTTTCTCTTTTTCTTTCTCTTTTTCTTCTTTTTCTTTTTCTTTTTCTTTTTCTTTTTCTTTTTCTTTTTCTTTTTCTTTTTCTTTTTCTTTTTCTTTTTCTTTTTCTTTTTCTTTTTCTTTCTCTTTTTCTTTTTCTTTTTCTTTTTCTTTCTCTTTTTCTTTTTCTTTTTCTTTTTCCTTTTCTTTTTCTTTCCTTTATAAAAAACAATTCTGTAGCCAGGGGGCTACAAGGAAAAATGTATTGGTTCTGCCTAAGCAGTACAATTTTGGACTCTTTGATTAATCAGAACTTTTAGAGCATATGCCCTGTACATTGCTAGTATCACAAGGGATTAGTTGGATTTCAGTAGTGCCAAGAAGACCCAGGTGGAATCAGAGGCCTGGATCAACTGTCAGCTGCTGAAAAATAAATAAAAATTATTTTCCACTAGAAAATGCTCCTTCACTGAAAATTATTCTTAAAAAAATCTCCCAGCTTATATTAATTTACTACAAAACAATGTTCTCCTGAAGCAATAGGTTTCTTATTTGGAAGACCATGTTTGTTTTATTCTGGGTTCTTTTTATTATGATATGGGGGCTGTATTTTGTGGTTGCTGTTGAGATATCAACTTTTCATATGAGATTTTATTTTGCTTTCTTTTTTATTTTTATTGTGGTCACAATCTTCCTGGCATGCCACAGTATTCATGCTTAATAAGAAAAATCCTTGGACCGTGGCAATTTGTGAGAGAGAATGCACATCCACTGAAATGTATGTCAAGAACAAGATTTGACGAGTAGATTCAGCTTGTAGTTCTCAAAACCAAACCTTGCTCACATTTTAGCATCAAAAATCAACTTTTGTGTTTCTGAGTACCACTAGGTGATGTATGTATATAAACCGAAGTGTCTTTTATGACAATTCCCTTCAGCAATTCAGAAAGCAGCTGCACATAAAGGCTCTCAGTCATTCTTTATTTAAGCATCACTCTCAGTATGCCTTTAATATAAAGAAGGTAGGTTTACAGCATAAAACATCACCATACGGACTTCCTGCAACACTGAAGGTTGACCCAAGCATCACATTTCAGGGCTGAGGGCTAAAGGATTTCATTCATTTTCAAAAGACCGTTGCTCCGTCGAGCTGGAGGGCAGCAAAATTTATACGACTTTCTCAAGTTGAAAGGCACGAGACGTCACAAGCGTCAGTCTGCATCTGACAACTACTGACATAACCAAAACCCGTCATGAAAGCAAATCAAACAAATGATGGTTATTTGGAAAAGTGATTTAACTTAATCTTGCTCCACTGTAAAAACTGGATTATGTCCAAGCTGCTGGGGCTATGGTGGGTTCCACAATCACTCTTTTATGGGGCACAATCGACTTATCAAAAATGATCCTGACTAATTATTTATAATACTGGCTTTCAGATGGTATTGGTTTTCCTTGGGTTTGAAACTCAGCCAACACCTATATTGCTTCCGTCTACCATCAGGCTTCCTCTGCAGAGGGGATTTCATACACTTTTGAATGGAGGAGCTTCTCCCAAGCTCAGGAAAGGCCAATGTGTTTTTAGGAGATCAGTCTGCTCCACTCTAAACATTTCATCCAAGAAAATTTAAAGTCTGTCATGGAATTTATGATGTCCTACCGGACACATATTTTCCTTTACTTCATAAGGCACCGGCTACTGTAATATAGCAAAGTTAAAATTGCTTTCCAGGGAAACATGTAGAGATTCATCAGAGATACCTCATTTAATCAGATTCTGGTAAGCTAGGTTCAGTCACTCATCTTTGGCAAGTGGGAGGGTGTGGGTTAAATTATAACTTAAGCTGTTATCAGGGCTGTTGTTAAAGACTTTTTGACAATGAAATATCTGCATCATAACCCTACCAGGAAATTATGAAAATACTTATATGAGCTCTATGTGCACCTTGTAAGCATCAGAGCAATTGAAAAATTCAGTGACAACAAATTGCTGAATAGGTACAATTCCTGGTTCCCAAGAAGCATGCATAACTGGGAACTGCTGAACTCCAGCTGTAAAAATATTCTTTTCTGTTACACAGTCAGTCCGATGATCCAGCAAATAACCAAATAACCAAGATTAAGAAACTCAGGGACCCCCTGTAACCTCAAGCATCAAAGCTCTATGAGCTATGGAGGAGATCCTTGCACTGACTTGCCAGACGGACAGCTGAGGGACAGTTTATACCAACTGGCCAGTCATTCCATATGCTGGCAGGTTGCAGGATGATCAAATACTGAGATGTCTGTGTTAGCTGAGAATACACTGCCAGGAAGAGCATGGGAAGGAAAGACAGGGGCCATTGCCCTTGAGTGTAAAGGTGGCAGCACTAATTAGGCATGAGGATGGGAACAGTGTTTTGGTAGGGAAGTAGTCAAGCTTGTTATTAAGTTCAAATCTTTAATAGCCCACTAATTCTTTTGAGTCTGCAGCCTGCTTTGTAATTACTTTCAAAATCTCTGTGCTCTTCTGCCTATTAGAGCAAGACCAACCTGCCAGAGCCACTCTCCCCAGCACACAAGCAAGATCAGCAGTTTTATCAGTTCCCTCTGTAACACTGAATTTAAAAAGAGCAAGGCCGGTTCATTGGCTCAGAGGACAAGCATCGCAGCATGACTTGCTCCTGCAGTGGGAAACTCTCTCCCTTCCAAAAGTGAGCCTCATCCCTAAGGTCTGTGTAAGGAGAGTGTCCAGCCAAGGTGCTGCCTCCACCCTTTCCTGGGCATTTCTTGGACAATGCTAGAGGCACCAGCCAAAATTCTTCTGGAGAGCATGTGAGCAGGCAGAAAGGGTGGTCCTACAGAGAGCTCAAATCCCAGCTTAGGAGAGGCACACAGATGGGATGTGCTTTGCTTCCCAGTACAGGGCACAAGCCAGGGCAGTGCTCCCTGCCTCTGCAGATAAGCAGCTCTCAGCACTCAGCCCACCCAGATGTGTCTGCACCAACACAAGGAGCAGCTGACACCTTTGGGGTGTGCTGAGGGATGAACACAGCCCTGGACATATGTTAGAGAACCTGGAGTGCCACCTTCTGGTACTGTGCTCTTGCACATACCCAGAAGGAGTGTGAATGCATCCATATTTGGGGGGCAGCAGGGGAGCCCCCACTCTCAGCAACATCCCCACTGCCTCTGTGCCAGTCCTATATGGACACAAAGTCACTCTCGAGCCCAAGGACCCCTGACTGCCTGCAGAATGAAATGGAGAGCAGCCCTCAGACACTCCAGAGTACAAAGAATGAGCTTGCCTTTTCTGCTCAGGTTCCCACCCTTGACATAGATGTCAAAGCAAGCAACTTTGCAGTAAAGTATAGAAATTTTCCCATAAAAGAAAGACAAACACGACCCAAACATCAAAGCTATGAAAAGGAGAGAAGAACCATTCAAAGTATTCAGACCTTTCCCTGGATTTCATAGAAAAGTGGCATAATTCCATCCCTTTTGCAATTACCATAAGAGCAAGGCAATAGATGCTCTTCACAGATAATCCAGATAATGTGGAAATTAGTGCTCTATATGAACTCCTCAGGAATATATTAACAGAAGCATTGGCAGCTACCCATGGTAAGTAGTCATCTTGCTAATACTTCATCCAGCTTTGTTCTCAGCAATCTATAGTTAATGTAATTTGAAAGGTCTGTATCACACACAGTTGCTGAAAGAACAGGGAAAAAATACACTGGAGAGAAAGAAGAGCAATGATAAACATAAGAGCAAATCCCTTCAACATTTCCCAGAACACTCCCTTCATCTTCCCACTGCTGATCTGGAGAATGAACCAGATACAAAGTGGCACATAAAATTTCAGTTGTCTTATCTGAAGCAGTTTTATGCCAACACCAAGATATCTAAGATGATAATTTTTTTATCCACTGCTAGTGTAATGATTGGTTATTTGTGTAGTGATGTGTCCTTCCCCTTCTCCCAAGCTGTGTGTGCAGACTGGACTCTTCTTCCAGGCAGCTATCAGTAAGACAATGGGGCATGGTCTTAAGCTCTGCCAGGGGAGGTTTAGGTTTGATTTTAGGAAGAAATTCTTTACAGAGAGCGTAATCACGCATTGGAATGGGCTGCCCAGGGAAGTGGTGGATTCACCATCCCTGGAGGTTTTTGAGATGAGACTGCATGTGGCACTTAGTGCCATGGTCTAGTAACCATGGCAGTAATGGATTGGATTGGACTTGATGATCTCAGACGTCCCTTCCAACCCAGATGATTCTATGATTCTATGACTCCAAGGATGTAGATTTTGCTTCCTGCTACATTCTGGGAGTTCAAATCTGTGGCAGAACTTGATTAGGTTCACAGGAACCTGTTACTGGCACTTTATATTGTGACTGATGTACATAAAGGATGGTTAACACAGTAGAGGACAGATACTGGAGGCTCTGGCTTTGTTCCTGAAAGGACTCAGGTCAGTTCTCGGCTCTCCTGCAACTTAAGCTGGGCAAGTCACTGAAGGTGACATTTGTCTGCTCTTGTATTGGAGAGTTACACATCTTCCTGGCCGGCTCAATGCCAAAGTGATGATGTACAAAGTGGACCTGCCTCTTCTCACCATTGGCTGCTGGGAGAACCCATAAAGGCAGGTCATTGTTGAAGATGATTGAAGGGATAGAACACCTCTCCTAACAGGAAAGGCTGAGAGAGTTGGGGCTGTTCAGCCTGGAGAAGAGAAGGCTCCAGAAAGACCTTACTGCAGGGTTTATAAGTATGATGGTGACAGCCACCCACAGAGGTAGGGTAAACATCTCCCACTGTCAGAAAATTAATTACCATGGGCTTGCTCTTAACTTGCAGACTTTACTTACAGCCCTTCATTGCAGGTAGTAAGCCTGAGTAAACTTGCAAGTGTCATGTAAGATTCTGGGTTTGACAAAGACTGAGCTTTTTATTTGTGGACATTAACTTGTGGAAACCAAATATCCTCCATTAATTCACTGGAACTGATAAAAGCAGCTAGTGACATCTGGTAAAGCCTGTGAAATATCATGTGTCTTAGCTCTCCTTTTAAGAACACAGGAATACTGCTACCTCTACTCTGGCACACTGTCCTCTGTCCAGACCTCCTCTTATAAAAATGTTCCAACATCAGGTCATCATCGTATATTGCCTGTGTGAAAACACAGAAATCTTCACGAGTGGCCTAAACCTGCCAAATGCTGAAGACCTTCACATCTCACTGATAGCAGGTCATACTCTGGGAAATTACTAAAACTTACAGTGATACCATTAAATACCCCCCACTGCCTCTTCCCTTGCATCTTTTCAACACCTGCATCTTTATTCAGCCTTTGACAACCTTCCACTGCTCCCAGCTCAAGTAGACAACTTCCCATGGACTGTGTTTGGTTTTAGTAGACAGCCTTTAAAAATTTAATAGCCAGCTACTGACACACTTTGGATGGTCCTGTGATGAAAATGAAGAGCACCCTGTTTACCTTGCCCAGTTGCATCAGTTGGTCTAGTACCAGATATTGCCTGTCATTGCAGTTGAAGAAGGGAGCTATTCATCATAATATAATATTAATTTTAATAACTGGCTCCATAGTGTTACTCCAAGATTCTTACTTAGAAATAAAAACTCGCAAGGTCCTCTATTTACCAGCAATGTAAAGAGCATCTTTCTCTTAGTAGATTGAGTCACTGCCTCTATGTTTTTACACTGGAAGAAACTATGCAAACACCAGCCCACCCTAGAGAAATTCAGAGAGTATTGGAAACCTCACAGACTTTCACAGCAGTTCAGCGTAATACTATTTCACTCACCCCTTCCTGTCATTTGATACAGGGTAAATATTCTGTGTTCAGTGGCCTCCACACACACATTTCCACCTGTGTGGCAGGCCAGTGCTCGCCTGCTGGTTTATAACGTAAAACATGTGGGAATACTGAAAGTCTCAAGAGGTCTGTCTTACACTTCCTGTTCTTTATTTACCTTGCTGTGTTCAGTTTGTTTTTCCATTTATATTTAGCACAGATAAAAGTAGGGCAACCAAGCTCATATGTCTTAGTGAAATAATGGGAAGAGCTGGATACGAAAGCCATCAAAAGGCAGGATGAGGCACCTCCACCACCCAAACAAAGGACAAAACTTTAAGCCAGCTTTGAACCATAATGCGTACAATCAAGTGCTTTTTTCCAAGCCTGCATAAGCAGGTGAAAATCTCTCACGCATTCACTCCTCACAGGTTGAATAGGTTTGTTATTTTCAGTCAAAGTGTTGGGGAAAGCATGATTAGGAGACCGCTTTGATCACACCATGCAAAATCCTGCTTTCAGGGCTGGGCAATTACAGAGTGCCCCTTGCAGAGGACTCAAGGCAAAGCTACCTGCAAGCCCCTCATATGTTCATTCAGAGCTCCAGTTCAATGTGTCCAAATGAAGTATGACGGGACTATTAAAGGGTCTTTGTCTGTGTTCGCATAATCCGTGTGCTCATTATTTCACAACTCTATCCACATGTAAAGCCATGCCGCCTTCCACCATGCTCTATCTCCTCCACCCTACAAACACTGGCCCCAGATGGTGAACAGACTTGGGATGAGAATGCCAAAGGTTTTTAAAAGAAGCACGGCAGAAGCCTGAACCTGTATGTTCAAAAAGCGTGTCAATGGGTTGGCATAGCACCATGCAGAGTCAACTGAACATGTGCACCAGGCTGAGACACTTGTAAATATGATAAATATCTAAAACTCTAAAATATGGAGGAAACAATAAAAAAACCAACAAACCCACAACTCAGCCAGCTCTTTAGAAAAGCTCAAAAA
Organism: Manacus vitellinus; assembly: GCF_001715985.3. Classification (NCBI taxonomy): domain Eukaryota; kingdom Metazoa; phylum Chordata; class Aves; order Passeriformes; family Pipridae; genus Manacus; species Manacus vitellinus. Next base: position 11,346,816 of record NW_021939396.1, on the reverse strand, counting down.
ACACTGGAGTAACTGTAAAAAAATAAAGTGAGGGAGTAAAAGAAAAAGCATTTCTCAATACAAAAATACAATTTTTAGAGACACTATCTTAATTCTCCCAGCCACTGTCCACCAGACAAACAAAATGAGAAGATAATGTTTGATTTACTTCCACTGTTGCAACAATCAAGCTTTGGAACTATATGTTTATTATCCCAAAATAGGCTCAGTGGTCAGGCAGCACTTCAAGACTGTAATCATAAATGTCAATGTAAAGACATAATTGTGCAAGGGTGATAGGTAAGAGGTGTTTATTTGGGGGACCTAATGCACGAGTATCCGTCAGGATTTGATATCATTTCGTGACACTGCAGGTCTCTCCGTGATCATAAATCACTCTTGCAAGAGCTTAGCCAACCTGCCCAGAAAAACCAAAGCTGGGCTGACAGTGAGACTCTACAGGCTGGATCAAAGCCTGAGGCTTCCACAAGCCCCCAGTGTACTCCAGCCCAACAGCCTCCTGGGCACATGTAGGAGTGGGTGTAATAGTGAAGGAGATGGTTCCAAGATGCGATCATAATTACAGAAATCCCAACAGGAGCTGCTGATCAGAAGGGGGGACAACAGCCCCCACAGCAATGTTTACTCTGCTGTATACCATCTTGCAATGTACTTCTACCATGACAAAAGTAAATTATGTGTTTTTAGAGTGCATTTTTGTGTATTTGGCTACAGGATGTAATCATCTTGTAAACAACGTCTTATCTAGTTACCATTTCTTTACATATGAGCAGGAGTATGAAGTTGATTAAGAGAGGGACTGTTTTAGACAAGGACAGGGTGGACACACAATGAAGAACTACTGTGAGAAACTTACACTCAAACATGGCACAGGATGAGGTGGGACAGTAAACTACAATGATAACACACTGTGTCCAGAATTAGTTATGCACACAGCATGGTGGCTTTCCTTCATTTCTCTATCCTTTTCAAAGGAAATTAATACTTTTCAAGAGGATGTTTATTTCTAGAAAATAACCTCACATTTACTCCACAAGCCAGAAATAACCATTAACCCCTTCCTGAGACTATCTAGAATTATTGACCAAAAATAAAGTTAATAAGAATAGGTCCCAAGTAAAAGGATGGTTGAGCACCAGTAAAACACTAAATATCCTCAGAATACCAAGTTGTGCAGATGTAGAACTGTATGATAAGGCCCTGAGAACTTCAAGAAAGCTCTACCACTTCAAGAAAGAAAGACTCAGTAACAGTAATGAGTCTACTTTGCCCTACAAGTCCCTGTGGCAGTTTCTACTCATTAGGACCTGTGCATCCATGGCCAGATTTGTCCATTAACTTCAGTTTCTCTGTAAGCTTTTCTTTGCCAAGATGTTCAGTACTTCTGCTTTTGGTGATGGTCACACCCAAAGACAAAACCCATCTGCAGTGAGTTGGGAGTTTTTTTGGTAGGGTATTTAGTCTGAGGTCATTCCTGTCCCAGCTGTCACCAAAGGTAGTTTTATGGAGCTTCATGAACAGAACAGGGCTTTTTACAAGGTGTGTATTGCCTTTCCATCAAATCCTGGTTGTGGCATTCCTTTACTGGGAGAAGGGGAAAATGTGCTAAACCCGAGAGCAGTGTGGTAATTTTTAGATCTGACTGTGCCTTCCATGGAAGGTAAAGGGCAATCAACAGCTTTTCATGGTGGGTAGAGATCCCACAGTTTTCAGATCTCCCCATATTGTTGCCCTCCCCTGAGGTGCAGCACATCAAACATGTTCACTGCCATGGGAAAGCAGACATTTGGGAGGTTTGATCTCTGCACCTCTCCTTACCTTTTGAAAGAAGGCACAACTCTGAATGACTCCTTCATGTCAGCCACATTAGTTTTGCTGTGCCCAGAGAATGTGCAGAAGGTCTCTATCAAGGAGCAGGAGTCAACAGATGATGTGGTGAGGACCAAGAATACCCACTGACAATGCATGTGACAAGACCCATATACACAGGCTCTGATTCGAGGTTCAATAGTTTAACTCCAGAAAATCCATTTCAAGGGACAATCCCACATTCATACCTTCATCTGGCAGCAACCACTTGGCTGGAAAGCATTTCACTCCTGATTTCATTCCTGATTCTTACATGTTTGATGTAAGATGCATTCATGATTGCAGAGGTCACCAGAGAAAAGGCTTTGTGTGCCACTAACAGAAATTATTTTGGGAACATGCTGTCTCCTACACATCACACTCCAGTGTGAACACAAAGCAATGAGCAGTTCTGCTCCTTCTGCAGGTCCCTGCTTGCAAACCAGGGCTGGCACAGCAGTTGCTCAGGGGTCTTCATAAAGTGGAGTGGAGGACAGGGCTGTGGGGATTTACTTTGAACCCCAGAGTCATGTTACACTTGGCTCAAGTCAATGACTCACTCCAGTGAATGCTAAAGTCATTCATAATTTCTTTTTCTTAAACAATAAAAGTAACATTTTATATGTCCAGAAAGGGTAATAAAAATATAATGGACACTCTGTGAGCCTAAATCAAAACCCAGTGAAGGCAATGGAAGGAGCTCTGTGGCTTCTACACACTTTCAATCATTCTTGCTTTACTTCAGTAAGGAGGAAAGAGTTTTCTTTTGTAACTCTAATCTTCACCTCTTCTTGAAGCAATCTCATTTGCCACAGTGCTCTCTAGAACAAGAAAAAAAAAATAGATTGATTCCTTCTTTTCCTCTTAATGTAAAATGTGGTAATATCTTAACTCTGAGCATCAAAATACTGGGCTAACATCACCAACTGGTTTTAGGCAAAAAATCAGTTCTAAGCCTGTTGGAGGTAAAGATTACTCCAGGCCTGGAGGAAAGGGGAAAATTCTTTATCTTAATGACAAAATGCTCTTCCAATCAGTAATGTTTACACATTATTACACATAGGAAAATTTTACCTTCTTTTGCAATGTCACATACAAAAAAATCCCACAGAATTAAGAAAAAAGGAACATTAAAGGCTCATGAGCACAGTCAGGTCTGACTGAGTTATCCAAGTAATTGTTATTTATAACCTTTTTTAAAGCTGTTAGTAAGTGCTTGGGGCCAAAGCTTCCCTTATTGTAAATAGGAAAGTTCTGCAGCAGTTCAAGATATCCCTGACTAACATATATGTGCCAGATATGCCTCGACCAAGCTTCTTCCATAAGTGAATATAAATTTTCAGACAACTGATTAATTAATTAAAAAAAAAAAGAGAGAAGATCTCACTTTTTGTGATTCGTAATTGAGCAGTACTGGATGTTACCAGCACACTTCTCTGTTCAGCCTTATCTTGCTGCAATCCAGGTATTTTCAATCACTGTTGGAATTTGACAAAGACTTCTGCAAGGATGTGAAGAAGTCATTAATATTTAACAAATTCTAATGAGGGGGAAGTGTCTGCAGCCTGCTTCAGAAAGCTTCTCGGCCAGCAGGACTAAGTGAAAGATCCCCTTCCAAAATGTGGCTTTGTCAGGACCACAGTCATTTATACCCCTAACTCCAGAATGTTTCTTACTCATAAGCTGTGCACAGGTTACAGCTTTGTCCTTCAGCTCTGAAAGAACAAAGTGTTGGTTAGCTATTCTTAATGTCATATTAATTACTCTTTGAGCTATATTCCTTATTCATCAAGGTCAAGGCAGTCTTGGGTTAGCAAGTTTAGAACTAAAATATCACAATGGTATACATAATTAGGATCAACCCAAGCATCTGACCCAGCCTTGAATCCCTGACTCTATCTGGCAGCCTTAAAAAGGATTATTTCCTTATCTTCAGGAGATGTATCTCTTTTTTTTTTTTTCTTTAAAGCTGGGGTTTATTGGGGCAGCTTTCCAGTCTGTGTGGCTCCCCTTCCGGACCTTTTTCAAAACAGCCCTTTAGTCCCTTGCTCTGTGGTTTCTTTCACATTTGAGACAAGTGCTGTTCTAAAACCCACATGCTAGAATTTGGGATTAAAAATAGCCATCGCAGACTGGTTGGCATGAAGCAGCCATTCATAGTGCACAATAGCCACCGCCACAGCCCACGCCAAGTTCTCAGCCCTCTCAGAGCAGCACAGCCCCAACCCCGGGCACGGTGCTGTGCCGGTGCCTTTCCCAGACAGTCTCAGCCCTTCTGTGTCTTCCCATCTGACAGCTTGCAAAGCCAGCAGAGCGTGTCTGCTCTTCCACAGGAGTGCCACAGCACTCTCAGAAACCTCAACGAGGCTTGTGTTCAATAACCACTAACAAATTTCTAGGTTAAGTTCCTCAAACCAGCATTAAACACTGGCTTGCAATGCATAATCCAGTAATACTGTATTTCACAAGATCCCTGTGAAACTCTGCAACGTGCCATTACATATGAATAGTTATGGCAAATTCAGAGAAAAGTCTAAAATTACTAAGAACTGATATGCAAAAGAATAAAAGTCCTTCTTCCCAATTGGCCATAAATACTAGTTTGAGGCTGGAAAGCCTTTAACACACCTTAAACCCTTCCATTTTTCTCACAGAATTGTTTCAGAGTAATGGTTTTCCTATTTATGTCTCATGCACACCCCATCTCTTTATAGCTATGCCTCATCTATATACTGCTTAATCCCTTCCCCTGGCCATGTCTCACCCCCTTCACCTCAGTGCCTCTCACACCTCACACTGCCTCTCCTCACTGCTTCAAAAGCCATCAGCACTTTAGTATACCTTAGTCTCCCAATCTGACAATCCTTTGCCATGATTTGCAAAGTTTAAAATGGGCGTATCACTTATCCAATCACAATAAAATAATTTTACAGTCATTTTAGACATGAGCAAAAGCAACAGCAAAAACTTCAACTGTGCTAAGAGGTGAAGCAGAAAAACCCTCCAGTCCTTCAGCTGGCAGGGCCTTACTACTGGCAAGATCAGAAAGCACAAGATCAAAACCCATCTCCTGAGAAGGAGCTTTCCTGCCAAAACACAGCTATGGCTAATGCTAGGTCAGGTGTGCTGCAGCTTCAAAATCTCCAAGGATGATGGCTCCCTACTGCCACACTGCTTTCCTGGTGAAGGAGTTTTTATTCATAACCAATGTGAACTGCTCCAAAGGCAACGTTGGGCACTGCTTGTCATTGTTCTTTCTGCAGTGTCAGAGGGCAGTTTGGCTCTGTCATCCCTGTAACTCCTCAGTGAGCAGCTGTGGCCTGCTGGCTGATCACTCTCAAGCCACCTCTTCAGCAGAGCAAACAAGCTCAGTTCTCATAGTTCCCAGCCTCTCCCCAGTGCCTCTAACCACCTCAGAAGCTCCGCTCTAAAGCCTCTCCAGTTCATCCACATGCCTCTTGAACTCACAAGCTCTACGTTCAGTGCTAAACAAATGAGAGCATAGATTGCCCTTGATCTGCTGGCCACACTACCTCTGACAGATCTCAGTGGGCAGCTTGCCTTGCTTCCTGTATAAATGCATTTTTGATTGGTGTATTCAACATGGTGTCCATCACAGCCCTGGGTTGTTTCTTGCAGAATGGATTTTCAGCCGGTCAGGTCAGCTGGTGCAGGGGATCATCCTGCTCCATGTGCAGAGCTTTGCACCATTCCATTGAACAAGGTAAGATTTCTGTCAAGCCAGAGCCCACCATCTTCCAGATTCCTTTTGAATCTTTTCCACTTGTCAAATCAATCCCTTCTTCTAATTAAGTGCTATCTTCATACTTTCTAAAACTGCACTCCATCTTCTCATGCAGAGCTGAAAATAGGACCAGTGTTGGGGTCAATGTGAATCCCCAAGTTTCTTGTGTGAGCCCCCTGAGGTGGTACATGTCTTATTCACCAAATGGACTTTGAACAATTGATTAACATCCCGTGAGCCTGGTGGTCTTTGCTATTTTTCACCCATCTAACAATCCGTTTTTCCAGATGGAAACAGATAGACCCTGTTTTCCCTTAGCTTCATTCTCTCTGCACCTCTTGGTTCAGGCAGAGCAAAAAAGAGGCTTCAGTAATGCATTTTACTCAAAATTACTAGCTCCCTTAAGCCCAGAATTGTAGAATTTTAAAGATAAGAGCATGGCGAAAATTGATGCTTTTGTCACTACATTAAGTTGCATCCACTGAGATTGTCTTGGAAGCTTTGACTAAAGTTAGGAAACATCTTTTACATTTCAAACAGAGGAGGGAGTTGGCAACACAGAGACTGAGAAGAGCCAATCCTCCTGGTCCCATAAGCTACACATCAACAGCTTCGTATGGCTCAAAGCCATTAGGCTCAAACCGCCATACACGGCCTTGCAGCAGTCAAACCTCTTGAAGGAGGTCATAGGCAGGAGGCACCAGGACTCTGTTGGAGACCCATCACTCCATTATAGAGCAGAACTGGCTTCCAGCTGGCTTCCACAGGAGAGCTGGCTGTATCTCCCTAAAGTTAAGCAATTTTCTGATTTCATTGTTGAAATCTTTGCCCCTTATTTTGAACTAATAGCTCTGTTCACTCAACTTCACTTTTATAATGGAATAATAAACTTCTGGGGGGAAAGCCAAGTGTTTCAGTCTCTACTGCACAAAACATAAAAATAAAATTACAGTGCATGACTGTTTTTTAGTGGTTTGTAAATTCTGAGGAAATGAGCTCTCCGTGAGCAGGTAAGGTGGGGGATTTTGAGGATGTCTTAGGAATCAGACAACACATGAGGGAAGTAAAGGAAAGGGAGAAAAATATCCTTGTAATGTCAAACAAATTGTTAAAATGTGCTCCAACTGAAGCCCAGTATTTTGAAATTTAAATAACTGTGCACAAATCTGGTGCCAGTGAGAACTGATAGCTTGTGAAGCCCTGAGAACTGAAACACACTGGACAGTACCAGGAATCAGTACTGTATCTCTCCCACAGCCACCATCCAGGTGAGAACAAACGAGTCAGAAGGATGAGCCTTTGTTCCTTGTTCTGCTCACACAAACAATCTTCCAAAAATCAAATTCCAAAAAGGCAGTTAGTCATAGAAGATATCAGTTGCCAAAGCAAGAAGATCAAACTCAGGACATTTGTTCTTCTCTGCAATGACAAGGGACATTGACCACATGCTATGGCAGTAAGGTGGCTTTCACACACTGTAGATAATAAAAAGATTATATTAATATCCAGGTATCATAAAAGAATTGGCAAAAAATCCAAACAACTCATTTAAGGGTCTGGCTGCTTACCTTCCACATGAAAAAGAGAAATTTCCCAGGGGCAACACCACTTCCCACAGGACTGTTGGACCCTGCAAGTGACTTCATTGACATAGAGGACCAGCGAGGGAGGAACTCTTACCCTTCTGCAGTCAGTTGGCTGAGAATCCCCTAAGCTCACATGGACCAGAACTTCCAAAGGCAACAGCTGTGGAGGGGCAGAGGACCATCATGAGGTGCTACAATTGTGAGCCCAATCCTGTGGGTCCCCAGGCACCCTCTATTCCCTCTATCTTGTGAGTGCTGAGCACTCACAAGATGCACAGGCTTCACCTCATTGTAAAATAATATCTGGAGTAGCAAATGGCATCACATTAGCTTGTGACCTGCATGTTGCAGCTCAGTCCAGGTTGTCTTTATTGGTCAGCATCACAATGCAAATGTCTGTACAGCAGTAGAAGCTCACAGCTATGAAATATTAAAACTAAGAAAATATTTTCTGCAAGATTTTTCTTCAGATAAATAACCTAGGTACAACTGAAATGCATTCAGGGCTCGATGCCACAGTGCTTTCTCAGGCCACCGGAAGTCACCGAGAGTTTTCTCTATTTTAATTTCCTTCCCTCTTCCAATATGTTATGACAGTCTGTTTTTCTGTAAGCACTCATTCATTTCATTTTCATTCATGCCCATCTGTGAGCACAAGGATGCAGTTCATGAGAAGACATGAATACTAAAATCAGATCCAATTTCTGCTGCTTCAGAAGTGAAAAATTGAAGCCTCCCTTTGGGAAATTTTCATAGTGATTATTGTTATAATAAACGATTAAGTGATGGAATGGTTACTTGATACATAGGGAGACAGACTCCATCTGTCAGATTGCCTGCTAAAATGGTGGGGTTTTTTCAGATATAAATGTGTCTTCCTGGGCACTGAGCTTCAAACATCCCTGAAGTGCAATAACCACGTGATTTATGGCAGCACAGAGCTGCTAGCAGGGAAGACTTTGTTGACGTTTGAGATCAGCTGTGCAAAGAAAAGTTCTTCTAACATAAATTGAAATTAGTGTTAAAAAGAAATGACAGAATGTACAATTCTCACAATTCTACCCGATCTTCCACTGTGTAAAAGGGACTTTAATGACTATGACACAAAGTTTCCTGAGAGAAATAATTGGACTTGTTCTGTAAATCTGCTCAATTGATTCATAGTCCCTCAGATATCTCTCAGATGAGGGACCTCCCCGAGGTAGTACTGTGCTTTTGTTTGCCCTGCCATTTGAACTGACACCCCAACTGAGAGTTAGTACCAAAATGGTAAAGAGAAGATCTTATTTCCACTCTGACAGAAAAATATTTCACCATGCAATAAGAGTAAAATAATAGAAATATCATGGGTTTGTTAAACCTTCTGTAGAAAGACCTACTTTAAAACATTGGTTTGTAATTCCATTAAACTATTCTACAGTCCTGTAGTAGAGATACAATTATTTTTAATCTTCCCAGGAATTGAAACCCACCAGAAAAAAAAATCACAGCCCATTACTCTCAAATCAGCTTTCCTTTTTTCTCACACCATTGACTTGTGTTTGGACATTGCTCTGCTGTTCGCTGAAGAGGAGGGCACCACAAGGACAATATAAAGCTGATGTTTTTATTGGCTCACTCGGTACCAAATGACAAGCAGAAAATTTACCCTCTTGATGGTTGATACTGGTATGAAAAACTACATTTCTCTTTTTCAATTAAATAATTTGGCATCAGTCATCCAGTGCCAGGCTGACAATACAGTGTAGAAAATAGTCTTCCCAGATGCATCCCAGTACGTCCCAGCTCTGCCCAAGCGGTGGCCCAGTCCTTTCTAGTTGTTTTTCATAGGAAAGTGTCAGTCAGGACAAATGTCTGTAGGACTCTGCAAGAAAATATGCAAAATAAAAAAAAATTTGAATATCACTTTGTCCCAGCCAAACTAGATCTCCCAAAGGAGTCCAATAGCAATCATTTCTTCTCTTTTGGTTTTGTCAGTATTGAAGATAGACAGGTACAAAATGGCCTAGATGGCACAAAATACATTATGAGACCTACCACAAAGAGAAGCAGCATGATTTCCTCTAAGTGACAGTAAGAAATCCATTAGATTCAGAATACTGCATCCAGTTGCTGCTGCCTCTGGGCTATTTGCAGGCAGTTTTCAATCTGTATTATCCATATTTTACGGTGTAACATCCCACCAGCATCCTTCCCAGAGCCTTTGGTTATCTCACACAAAAGTCATTTGAGAGCACCACCTGTAGTGAGATAAAGTGAAGGTTATACCGATTTCAGGCTTTCTGCTGCCTGGAAATGATGTCATCAATGGCATGAGTTAAATCTTCTCCAAGGAGTACAGAAGATGCTCTAGGGTTTCTTGTTCACCCTTTTTTTCTAAGTAGTGTTGGCCAAATTCTTAAAACAGTTACCCAGTGTTTGCCTCTGGTGGACACCTGGTTCTTGCCTCTCATGGACATCTGGCTCTTGCCAGCTCCGAGTGAGCTCACCTGTTCCTAGCGAAGGAGAGACACGTAAGATCACTCATATTTCTGGACAGCTCAATGTCAACCAGGTCTCATTTTAGCCTGTAAGCATGAAAAAAAACACCCACCTGAGTCTCCCCTAAATTTTCCTTACAGTTATTTGTAAGGTTTATTAATTGTCCTGAGAAACCTGTGTTGAAACAAGATTTTGCAAAAGCTACACTTTTTTTTAAAAGGCAGATTTTTTACTGTGAATTCACTTATTATAACTTCTTCACCTGAGTATGTTACAGGGAGGACTAATCACCCTGTGTTGCTTTAAGATTTTCCTGGCTTTATGCAATTTTCACAAGCAGGCAGATAGATCTATTGTTGTGAGGTGTGTCAACAGTTTGTAGAAACACTCACTGCATGGGTTGTTCAGTATTATCTGGTTGCCACAGCAAAATGATGCAGAGGTCTTCCCAGAGGGAGCTCTGAAAATCATACTGTGTGCAGCATGATTTGGGGTTGTTACGGTGAGTTTCTTAAATATTTATAAGGGAACAAAACCACATTGTGAAACACAGAGCCTTTCTCACCGAACCCCAACAAAGCCTTCATTTTGGAACTGCTCCCAGAACTATCTCATCAGGTCTAGAAAGCAAAGGAAGCAATCACTGAACATAACAATCCAGAACTGCATAGTGCTGATGTCCTTTCTACAAGCTGGATTTTACAAGCAGGTCATGAAACTGTGCAGGTGGATTTGATGGGATCTTGATGAAGTACTAATCTGGATGCCATTAACACTGGCTACTCTGGGAGGTCCTCTCAGCTGAGGGGCAGTACACCCAGGCATTCTCCATCCACACCAGTCTTAGCCTTTCTATTACAATTGTCTGCAAAAAAAAATAGGCAGAGGCAAAATAATCTTTCCTAACAGAGAAACATTGCTGCAAATTCATCTGGGAGATAAAAATAAGAAAAGATTTATCTGAAAGATGCAGCAAAACCTAACTTGCAGCAAAAGGGAAGAGAGTGAAGTGTCTAAATTCAAAATAATTGTTTGTGGAAACTCCTATTCTAGTGGGAGTTTTTGAAGAGTAGCAGGCAGATTATTAGGATAAAAAGGTCAGGAAAGAAGCTTGTATCACTGAGCTAAAGCAAAGAAGAATGAAAAAGCAAGTGACCTAGTTTTATAATTAATGTTATAATTAATTTAATAGTTTTGAATGTTTTGTTAATTTTTAAAATGCATGTTTGCTTTTATATACAAGAAAGGCAAAGTCAGGGAACTTTCTGCTTAGAATACAGCCTGGTGAGGGATGTGATGGTCATCTGTGATCACTGAGCTTATTTTATAATTTGGACAGCCCAACAATTACATCTCCTGAGTTGTACCAAGAGCTGCTGTGGATCATAGAGGCTTTTTCAAGGGTTTCTGGGATAGATTGATTAATATACTTTTAAAGAACAGAATCCTTATGACCTGAGTTATAACAATCCCATGCAAAAGAGGAAGGAACATAATGATGTGAAAAAATTTTCTCTTAATAGTATAGGTTGTTCACAACCAGGGTGGATTCATCCCACTTACCTTAGAAGCGACAGCTACCTCTTAAACCTCTGAAGTTGCCACAGAAGAGAATACAGGGAACTTCTCAAGGCAGAATTAGGAAAAAAAGTAGAAGAAAAAAGAATGAAGAAATTATACAGACTGAGGACAGAAAGAGCAGCTTCTGACTTCTGACTGCTTGTGAGATCACTTTCTTGAAGCAGGAGCAGAAGACAGACATTAGGAAGACCAGTGTCCTGGAAACAAAATTGGCTAACAGCACATGATCTAAAAATGCAGAATTACTAAAGAAGAGCCAGGTAAAGTGTGATTTTGATTGAGGGAAAAGAAACTTTGCCTTAAAGAAAGATCAGAGCCAGGACGGCTGACAGAAGAGTGAATGGGAGAGATTAAGAGCAGCAATAGGAAAGGTTACACAAGTTCTTTGGATGTGGGGAAAATGCATAGCAGAAAGCATATGACAAGGTGAAAGGAACAGCAGACACGAGAGCATAGTCCCAAAAGGAGACAAGGTATTAATGAAAATAGTAAGCATATGTATTTCTATCTCCTACATGCAGAAAGAATCTGTTTATGATCCTGGAGATAGGGATGAACAAAAATGTAAAAGCTGAAGTTCTGAACCAAGAACATAAAGAGAATGTCCAGGTGTACTTTACATTTTGAAATGCACATTTCTCTGAATTTCTTCCTTTTTCAGTTTAAAGATTAGCCAGCATGCATTGATATTTGCAGTTTGACAGTATAACCAGCTGTGCTTTATCAATTCAAAAGGGAGGAATCCATGTTAAACCTTTCGGAGAGAAAAAAAGCTATGAGCAAATCACATCCCAGGAGTCAAAGAAGGGAAAATTCTTTCTTTTTTTTTTCCTGGTTTTAAACGGATCTAGACATTATGAACACAAAATGTGCACTAAGCATAGTCAGAAAGGGAAAAATACAAATAGGGCATGTCCCACTTGTGAAGGCTAAACAAAGTGTTTAGAAGATGTAATATGTTATGGTTTAAGTAGATAGCAAATCTGAAGAACAACATTTCAGTTGCCTAAAGAATTCTGCTTCTGGAGACACATTGATACTTCCTTCATAAATTTTGCTTTTCACCTAAAATCATGAGTAGATGTGTATTTTTTACATCAGACAAGGTTCAGATTCAGTACCCAAATTTACCCCACCAGGCTTTTTTCTACAAGGAGGAGAAGCTAGTAAACAATGCTGAAATGGGTATGTAGCACTCATGTACCCTTATGGTGAGGGCACTCTGTCAACTGAAGAGTAATGTTATATTGGCAGGGTGTGTACAAGATGACATTTAATGCCAATGCATAATTAGGCATGAGTAGAGACTTATCACTGGTAATGATGGCCAGTAGCATTGCAGATTATTTTGTTTTTCATTTTTGGATAAAGGAAATGTTGTCTATTATTTTTTCCTTGCATCACAGTTTCGGGTTATGAAATACACACTTTTCAACAAAATTAACCATAACTGTTGACTTTGCCTTCAGAAATGCCTAAAACTTAAGGAAAAAAAAAACAGGAATTAATTGTATTCATTTTTATTCTGACTGATTTGGCAGATTTCAGAGATAAAAAAAATAACAAATGTGTAAAAGATGTTCCCATATTTTCTTATGTTGGTATTTTCAACTGACAAACAGATCTTTATCCAATTCTTTGGTGGTGCAGGTAGCAGCATTGTATAAACCATTTCAGAAACTGCCAGCTCCATCTTAAAAGTCATTCAGGTCTTTAATGATTTCTCAAAGTTCAGCACCTCTTTGCATTAGGAATACATTCCTATTTTCTAGGAAAAAAGTGTTCATCATATTTACAACCCCTATTTGCATGCCTTTAACAGAGCTGTTTAAGTGTATTTTCCCTTTCTCTTATGTATTGTCCTCTCCTAAGATTTCAGTGTTTTAGACTAAGTAGGACAATTTCTTTTAGTTTTCTCAATTACCTTTAGCAGTCCTCCTCTACAACTCAGCTCTGGTTGTCTACGGCCAGAAGCGAGAGTAGCATCCCACCTAAAGATCTCTCCAGAATCTTCTGTTCCAATTCTGTGTGTATAGTCAGTTGAAAATATATCTTCTACTGCCTTTCCATACCTTTTAGAACAAGTTTCCTTTCTTTTTTTTTTTATGTAGCAGATTAGCTGTACATGAGCATCCCGTGATTGATATATGAACCCACACACATAACAAATTCCCAGCTTATTAGCAGAAGTTTCAATTAGTTTGCAAAGACAGAAGTATGAATTTTGTCTAGTTGAGTAGATGAATGGCACCTCTTCTGTAGCTAGTCTGCCAGAGCACCCAGCTCTTCTCAAAGATAACAGCATACCCTGCAACACTGGACATGCCTCTCAGCTCACTAAGAAACCTGGAGTTCAGGACAGGTTTCTGTTTGGGACTGCATTTCTTCATTTTTAGATAGGAGCCTATCCATTTACAGAGCTGCTATACACCTTTGACAAACCCATACTTAATTTTCTCCCATCCTCAGTATTATGAGAGCTGTAGCTTATTAGTAGTAAAACTTCTCTTTTCTTTCCCATTGGCTGTTATGACTTTACTTCACCATCAGTGCCAAAGTTGCTATTGAAAATTGAATCCAAGTAATCATTTAATTTTCGTGTCACATTTTGTTATCCTTAACCCTTGTAAAATTCTTACTGGATAGCAGACTCGTTTCTCTTCCTGTGTGACTCAAGAACTTTCTATCAATTGTTTTAATGTCCTTTGCTGGTGTGTCTCAATCAGGCATTTAGCAATTTGCACTTCATTTCACCCCATTTTGACCTCTATGACTGCTGATGACCCTTTTTCCACTCTTTGAAATCTCTCTTTCCTCTAATCCCCTTCTTAAGGCAGTAAGTTATCTTACTGAACCTGGAGAGTTTCTCTGTAAGATTTTCCTCGTGTCTGGAATACAGAATTCTGTCACTTCAACAGAGAAATTTGTGGCCACTCAAACCCTGGAATACCTGGGTGCTGCTGTCATCAGTACCACTTGTCCTTCAGCCTACTCCAGACAATTCAGGGTATTTCATAAAGCTAAACACAATCCCCAGTAATCTGTGTCTCCTTAACACTGTTGCAGTATCTACCCATACCCATTGGTATCCCTGATGCCCTCCTCTCATCCTTAAGATCCAACACAGCATCCCTATCCCAAGAAGTTATTTGACCAAATGACTGTGATCTGAACTAATTGTATATTATTCTATCCTTACCTTTATTTCTATTTCTGCTAAACACTTTTTTTCCCCTTTAATACCCAGCAAGGAATACTATTTTACTGTAAATATCTTATTAGCAAAAACTTCATCAAATACTCGATATATTGTGTTTTCAATGTTAATGTCATCTATTTGCAGTCAATTTCTTTATTAATTGCATAATGTTGTCCACCTGAAGACCTGCCTTCTGTTTCTGTATTCTTCTCAGGAAGAGATACTGAAATTACATAAGTGTTTCCTTATCTAAATAGATTTTTATAATGATTCCACACTCATTAGTAAAGGGAGGTCATGTCTCTGATAACCAGATAGACTCCCACCTTCAGAAAAATCTATCTCAGTATCAGAAAAGCCCTATAACTGAGACCTCTAAAGGTCTCATTACATTGCTATGCATTTTCTTTCCTTCCCTGGGACTTGACAAAATTTTGGTGAAGAGGTACCATTGCTTAAAGCTCGTCAGCCAGCTGAGTATGCCACCTTTGCTCCTCTCCAGCACAGCCTGGTTGTGTTATTTGTTCCCCTTCTGCTCAGCAGGTTGGTTGGTTGGTTGGGTTTTTTTCTTGTCTCCACAGGATGAGCTCCACATGAACTTCCACCCATATGACATAGGTTAACTGCAGGCATGTACACACCTCTGAATCTCCAAAGTCACTGATTTTTTGCAGTGAGACTTTCCCATCCCCATAGCTTCCCCTTTCCTTGTGGACTTTCCTTCTTCCTTTGCAGGACTATTTTTTCTCTCCTCTGTGACAACACACTCCCTTTGAGCCAAGGAAGAGGAGGATTAGATTAGATAAAACACTTTAACTGAACCTGGAAATCTGCTTTGTGATCATGAAGAGTCAAATGAAGCATATCCTATAAAAGGGTCTTGGCTACCGATCATCCAATATCCAGAAGATCAGATAATAGCAACAACCATTTTACCTATTAGATTCCCATTGAAAAATTACCAGTTACTGTTTTGGGGTAAGGGTAACTAAAGATCCCTCTTAATCATAGTTGATATTTAGGAACCGTAAAGTCAAGCTCCTTCCAAGGGCAGGATTTCTTCTTTATTTGTTTTTTGCTCCAACTTAGTATTTGCTCTGGTATATCCTTCCCTTAACCCTTCTTTTTTTCCTATGTTGTCTATATATCTTTTGTATTGTCTCTGCAGTTGTTTCACTTCCTCTCCCTGTAGCCTTTCCTGTGCCTATGAAACTTAATAACATTAAATGTTTCTGTAATGTTCAACACACGCATAACACTCACATGTACATGAACAGAATCCGATCAGGAAACACGGATTTGATTTGAAATGACCATATGCCAGCCTTTCTCATAATTTTTCCATTCCATGACATCATCTAAGGAAATACTAAGACAGTATTTTAATTCTGTAACAAAGCAAATATAAAACACTGGTTTTTTACTGAGACAACCAGAAAAAATATTGTTGCTATGGAACACAAGCCAAAACTCATAGAGAAATGCAATTTCTATAATATGCCAACTACTCTTCTCAAAACAAGAAACCCTTCTCCAATACATGACCTGCCACTGTATTTTTACAAAACTCTCAACAAAGCAGCCCGATTACAAAGTTACCAGAGCACTTCTGATCAGAACAATGGTTTCATCTTTCAATTCCCCTATAGTTGCAGCTGAGCAAATGAGAAATTCCAAAAAAAATTAGGAAAACTTTCGAGAATTACATCATATTTTTAAAGAGACAGCAATAATCTCAGTTATATTCCCTGGATAAATGAACACAGAATCTTCCCTCCTTCTTTCATTTCTCTTCACTTGACACCTCTTCACAATGCTGATTTCACCATCTGGCTGTGTTTTTTTAATTATGTCTTATGTTTACTGAAAAACACAAATTAAAAATGAACAGGGAGTGGGAGACACCACTATAAAGAACTCTGAGATATCTGCCAAGCAACTACACTTTACTTTTTCATTAGGTCCTGTATCTTCCCCTGTAGGAAAAATTTCTTTTCTTACTTAAACGTCATTATTTCCATGCCCCTACAGGTAATCCAGAAATTATAAGCACCATTTTGAAGTGTGCCCATTTCTCCAGAAGCTGCCTGTGCCTCCAAGCTCTTTGCTGTTCAGCCCCCTCCTACCTCTCACACAGGTATGCTCAGGCAGGAGTGAACCCTAACAACAGCTACCCATAAGCCCTGCCATTTGCACCCCAAAGCAGATGTTTCTCTGGCCAAGAAGTAACAACTCCTCATCCTACCTGATTTTTTCTCATTCCTTGTGTTTCTCTGTAGAGCACAGATAAGTGGCCTTCATCTTCTCCAAGCCTAGAAGAAAATTTAAGCAAGACCTAAAGGCAAAGCTAAAGGAACTGCATAGAAGGAATAAAGTACAGCTACTCTGATTCCTCTGGGGAAAAAATTAAAATAGTTGTAAATGTATTATTCTTACTACTGGGATAACAGCTCAAAGAATAAATCTGGAAAACTGGATGAAGCATTGAAGAAAATAACCTTCAGACAATTTTCATGTCCTAACACAGACCAGAATAAGTCAGAAAGCTCACACAGCTCCTTGTTCCCAGCCAACTTTCCATGAGCACCATGAGCTCCAACAGTGATTCCCAAAGACTTTGGACTTCCAGATGCCTCGGAACAATGGATATTTTTCAGGACGGTCATGATGTCTGAGTAGAGCTACATCAAGGCCTGGATGTTTAAGCAGTTTGGCAGGACTTACTTTCACTTTCAGAAGCAGCTATAACATTAGCGACTGGGTTCACTCCTGTTAGCCCACTCGTCCTTCCATACAGGCCACAACTGCTCTCACTGCCAAATCCAGCAGGTATAAGAGCAGCCACAGAATGTTCCCATTTCTGTAAGCTCTGCTGGTTACAAGCATCTTAAGAAATCAAGGAAAACCTCTTAAAAAACGTGTACTGAGCATGTAAGTTTGAACAAAAATTAAAAAAAGGAGACGGGTAGGACAATCCTTTGGTGCAGAGTGAATATCCTCTGACTAATGCAGGAGACTTGCACCATATAATATACCCAAAGACAGAAAATGTAACATAGACTGACTTGTAGCCCTACAAGGTGCAATTTTGAAGGGGTCCTGGGATCATGCAGGATAGATCTTCAGCTGGTCAGTTCATCAAAGTGACAATTTAATTTTGTTAGTAACAACCTCCATGGGGAACAGTAGCAGATAGTGGAAACCTCCTCAGATGTTTAACAATGTTCTGATAGCTTAAAGTTTACTAGACAAATTAGAAAATAAAGACACAGATTTTTCACCAGAAAGACAAGTAGCTATTGAAAAACTAAATACAGATTTTACAACTTTTTTCTCTGGGAACATTTCCATCAGGATTTATCTTTCCCAAAAGGTAGTTTCAAATGCGAATGAATTCAGGGAAGTCCTGCAAAGTGTGTTACATTGGACATTGGTCTGGATTAACACTATTGTCCTTTCCAACCTTATAACCTATGAATCTCAAGGAAAATAGTAAACAGGAAAAGACACTCTCAACAGTCACTCTGACTTTCCAACAAACTTAGCTGTCAACATTTCCAGACAAATAGAGCCAGTTGCTCTTTTCTGCCCAGGAAAAGCTCATTAAACTGTTATTTGTTTGTACAACAAAGAGCCCTAGTTACCTGAATCACTGAGATCTTTCATTTTGGTGCCTGGAGGTGCAGTGGAGACATCAGCTGTAGGAATGCCACACTCTTACCAATGCCAGAGAAAATATGATTAGCAAAGCACTGAACTCATACATTCTCCCAAGGTCATGGTTGGATTACATCATGTGTGCTGTGTATAAATGTGACTACAGTAGAGATGTGATAGGGAAAAGTTGAGAGAATTACCATGGTGACATAACTCTCAAAGTCTATCCCCTTCAGTCACCTTTTCTCCTCCTCCTAACTGTCAAACTGACTACTTACAAAACCTTTTGCAATCTTCCCCTTCCCGTTTTAAGATCTTTTTATCCAAAACCCAATATGGAGAAATACTTTTTGAGACTTTCTATAGGTGGTTTTGTGGTGGCAGTTTACTAATGACCAAAGTGACAGGGCTACAACTTAGACAATCCAGGAAATTACACACACACACACACACACAAACAAAATAAAAGAAGATTAATATAATAAATTGTGTTGGAAGGGACATCTGGAGACCATTTAGTTCAAGACCTGGCTCAAAAGCAGGATTACCCTTCAAATTTGGATTCAGAGACCTTCCAGTCAAGCTCTGAATGTCTCCAGAAGATGGAAAATCCACAGTCTCTCTAGACAGTCTTCCTCTTCCAGAACCACCACATATTTGCAGTAGCTTCTCCTTCAGGATGTGAATATTTCCATCTGACATACCACTTCTTGAGAATCCCTGTATTGGCTCAGCATCATGCCTGTGATCCCCATTAAAACAGCTCCTCAGCCCTTGACCGTTTGGCCACCACCACTGCATGAGTTATCGGAAATCAGGAAGAAAAGCTGGACCCAGATTCAGTAGTTTCTGCCTTCAGGCAGGAGAAAATCACATGTTACTGATTGGATCATACGTTTTGGAAGTCTTCTATGGAAATATCATGGCACAGCAGATTGTTTTGGCATCTTACCATCTCAGCCTTTCTGAATCAATGCTCTAGCTTTCTTCTATCAAATATTTTCTAGAGAAATCTTATTAAAAAAATTTTATATGATTTTAAAAACTTTACCACATGCATCCCATTTGCACCGTGGCACAACACTTTCTGGCTACACCAAACCCTCCATTAGCTCTGTCCATGAAGCAATTGTGGCAGCTCATAAAATTTTGGGTAGATTAGGATTGTCTGCTGAGTGGGGTAAAACAGGTCTCTAGTTTGTACTGTAGACAGATTGTGGGGTTTCATCCTGATAAAAAGTTGCTATGATGATAGTTACAGGAAAATATACAGCACTTGGGTAGTTGAAAGAAGAAGATATGGAAAACCGAGCAGAAACCTGGAGCTCTGAAAGTCACAGCAATCTCGCAGTTTTCTTGTTGGAACAGAGCTGGAATTAATCAATTCTATGCCATGATTTTAGCATGAGCCTAGCATCAGACTGATGACACTGGCATAGAACCTCCCAGATGGAGGTTCTACCTATTAGACTGTGTGAAATAAAACAATATTCTGGCCAGGATTTTAAATATAGACACTTAGCACACACATATCTTCTTTCAGATCTATGCAGTAGGCAGAACTATCTCTTTTTCTTAGGAACTGAGCACTCAAAACCACCAACCCTAAACACAGCTGCTGGGAGTCATTCAGCATTTTTTCATATCTCTTTATTTATTAGCCTAAATAAAAATGTCAGAGCCTAATATAAATCTCCTGATTGTGGAAACTCTTGGTTTGTGCCTGTTGCATTTCATTTGTATCTCAACAAAGAAATAAATCAATCTGACAATTCAAATCTTTCTGATTGTTTCAGAACTGGAATACTATCCCATAACGGGGAAAAACAGTTTCAAAGGCAACTCGCACATAGGATCGTATGTAGGAAACCACTGTCAGCTCATAAGTGGCAAGGTCTATGCGTGTTCAGGTAGAGGAAAATACAGCAGTGTTTTTATTTTCAAAGTGCAGGCAGTGAGGAATGGGAGACTCCCTCCAAACTCCCACAAAACTTTAAAAAACGTTTTGTTTGTTTGCAGGAGTCAGCTGAAGCGCAACTGGTGCCAAAGGGAACCAGCTTTAAACATCAGTAACAGCTTGATGCCTTATTCCTATACAACAGAGTTCAAGCAGAGAATTAGACAGGAGAGTGAATGCCAACTGGAAGTAGGAATCCATCCAAAACATTGCTGGAATTCATTCACTGATTGTTACAGCCCCGGCACCTCCACTAAACTGACAAGTGTTTATTGTTTGAAATGACCCAGGCTGCACAAGTCATTAGATGATGTTGGTTTTATAATATCTTCTTGGAAAAATGAGAATCTCTGTACTAGATGCAGGAAAATATTTATCCTATTATAGAAGAGAAGGTAGCACATAATACAAGGAAAAGAGAAAGTAAAGAGAGAAGAATTAGTTGTTCTCCCTATTTTATCTTTCCATCATCACATCCTTCTGATATTTCTGCACCTATTTGGAGTAAAAATGGCCTTAAAGTGCTTAATTTCACCAACTCATATTCACTGATGTTCTAAAGGGCTTACTGACTGTACTTCCACACTAAATCTCAGCTCCATGTCCTTTTCTTCTGCAACAACTCTTCAGGCAGAAGCAGCATCTGCTGCCAGTCCTCTGACACCCCCCACTTCATACCTGACACTCTGCTACCCGAGTGCTGCCAAGCTGAAAAGGCCATGACTGATCTCTCCAGACTTTATCTGGATCAAAACAAATCATAGCTTTAGGAATTACAGAGGCAGACAGTGTAATTACATAGCCTTTTCCTCTTTGGAAACTACAATAACTTACACTGAAGACTTTAAAAAAAATAATAACCTAAGATCTAAAAAAATCCTCTGGGATAAACAGACAGTCTGTAGCTAACTCTCAAATCAAATGTGGAAGAAGAAGATGCAAAGATCTGGCATAAAGGTGACTGCATGCTGGATCTACAAAGATTTAGGTGATTTAGCAAAATTTCGGTAAGACATACCTGCTCGGGGAGGTTTCAGGATGCTGTACCCAAAACGTTGCTTATGTTTCAGTTATAACAGTAATTCTCTGTGAAGAGAAATATAGAGCCTATGGCTTTCAGGTGCCTACAAAGTACTGGTTAGAGGTAGTTCTGCTTCAGCACTGAACCCCATAAAATAAACTACTGGCAGCACTATCCTAATGGATGGTACATTCACCCCATAAAGCCAGATATACCTGATTGAAAACATCTTATGAAATACTTCTCTCCCCATCCCTCCTGAGTTTACAGCTGTGCCCCCTCCAATGGGGTTTGGCGCATGAAAAACTCAGACTAATTCAAATCATCAAGCAGGGGCCAGAAAGAACAATTTTCTTCCCTTTGCAGAGTTACCCAAGCAGCAAGTAAAACCACCTGGCCCTGTTTCAGTTCCTTCTCTTGGACAAAACTCCAGGCTCTCTTTTCCTACACCTTTCATGTGCACACAGTAGCCAGAATTTTTCACCTTACAGGCATGTAATAGTTACCCATTCTCATGACACCTTCCTATGAATGTTTTTTATTTGTTCTTTTATAATTCAATAGATCTATAAAATAGTCAAAACCAGGAGGCTCTTCAGAAGTTTTATCTGAAGAAAAAAAAGTTATGGTTATTAAAATAAGGTGTAGTACTGCCTTGCAGACAGTCTCTGGCTTTGTTATTTCAGGCACTCAGACAGCAAAGAGGCAAAGCAATGAGCAAAGCTGCAGAGTCTAATTTGAAGAATAATTATTATCATTATGTTGCAAGACCATGTTTGCTCACTGGGACCTGCATGAGAAGTTTCAGTCTCCAACTAATATCTGGCAGTAGGCTCAGAAGATAGGGATCTGTAAGGCTCTTGTAAAAGTTACCAGTTGCAAAAGTGACAGAGCAGAAGGAGGGAGATCTCTGGCTTTCAAGTACTATGTGGAGGACACTGAGAGCCACCCTGTCTCCAAGGAACATGAAAAATGAGAGCTGTCACTGGAGCAGGGCGGGAGCAGAGGGTGTTTACGGAGATGATGATAGTCCATATCCCACCTCCAGGCAAGCCTAGCAAAATTCTCTCTAACACCATTGCAAAACTGCAGTTTCATCCTGCTAAACCTCTCTCAGCTTTTGTTTGTAAAGGGGGAGGACTTCAAATTCAGTTATGTGCCGCTTCTGCAAGGGGTCCTGTGTCCAGGCTGGGCAAGTTTTCTTGTGCCACCACCCTCCATCCTGGGCAACTCCACACTACCAGAGGACAACCCCAGAGTGACACCCAAACCCAATGCTGAGCACTTAGACAGTCCCTCTATGGCTGAGGTATATCCAGGCATGTAAGAGGGCACCTTCGAAAGCCTGAACACTTAGCACTGTAGAGAGCTGCCTGAAGTTAACTGATAGGAGGCATTAAGTTTAGGGTAAGGTGTGAATTCCTCCCCCTGCCCCATCCACTCTTTGGGGAGCAGTTAAGGGCTTGAGTCCTCTCTAAGACCTGAACCACTATGGGCCTGATTTCCAGAGCTGTGTTATAAGCAGTACATGTCAGGTTTTGGGTAAAAAACATAGCCCTAAGTGACAGAGACATTTAGGTGAGTCTGACACTCGCAGCATTTGCAGAGTGCACTGAGCCCCATCACAGGATTCATTTGAATTGTATTTAATACCCTTAAAATAGAAATGCCAGTCCTTATGCACAGAAGGCTCCTGTTGTTTTACAGTTTGACGAAAGTAACACCCAAAGAGAACAAGAGGGCAAACACACAAAGCAATGAAGTATAACTCTGTACTGAGACAGCAACTCATTTGTATCAACAGCTGATAGGAGAAAAGATAACTGTTGGCCACGGACATTAGAAGTTAGCAAAAGCCACAAGAAAATAAAAGTAACAGTAATTTAAAAAATTATATCCTTTAGATGACAGGAGCCATAGCAGGAGTGCAGTAATATTTACATTTAACACTAATCAGGAAAGATACGAGTTTTATATAAAATCATTTTGGAAGCCTGGTCTGAGCTGCCCCGCTGAGCCCAGCTCAGACTCATGGAAGGATGATGTCCAGTAAGTGAGTTGCTTTGGGAAGGCTCGAGCTTTGTAGAAGCATCCATGAGCTTTGACATATTCTTGACACATGTCTACACATCCTTGAAGCACCTGGGCAGAGACAAACATATGGCTCTGAAATCTTCCAGTGACCTCATTATCCAAGGGTCACTGACTGAGGCGGCTCTAGCAGCTCCTGTCTGCCTGGGGAGGTTTTAACCCATGACTGCTCATGTGGTCTGAAATGTTGAAGACAAAGGATTCCTCTCAGGCATTTAATTGAAAGCAGTCAAAGGCAGAGGCTATGGGATTTTCACTTTTTCTGAATGAAGTAGTATGCATGGGTGAAGAAAAAAAATTTGCAATATAGCTGTTCCAGCACAGATGGTGGGAGGGCAAAACTTGCTACCCCACTCCCTGAGCAGTGAGGCAGTGGGACTCCTGCATTTCATTCCTTATGGCCCTTTCATCTTTGGCATCTTTGGCCTTAAACCTCCCTAAGCCACCCCTTATCAGTGACTAAGACAGGACAGAGTAGTATGCTGATGAGAAAGCACAAAATGCAGCAGCTCCTGGGAAAACAGTGTGTTTAGTGAGGCCAGCTCCTTTCAGAAGTCAGAGGCAATGGTTCACCTTGGGCAGCTGACAGCTGATAAGCAGCAGGCGGGGAGGGAGGAGAGCAACTCCCTCCCACGCCCAACACTTCTGCTGAGAGCTGTTGGCAGAGCTTGGGGAGACAGGGACAGAAATAGCCAGGTCCAACTGCAGCAAAAGCTGCAGGACACTGAGGTTTGTCAATGCTGAGGCAGAGACCACACCAGCACAGCAGGCCAGGCCACTGCCGCCGAAGCGACCTCAGCAGTCACCAGCAACTTACTTTAGTAGAGAAACCTGTAGAAAAACTGGATGAAATAAAAAATTTAACCAAAGCCTGGAGTTGCACTAAATCATATACTCAGGTTTCCCTTGGGTGGTAAAGGTGAGTTCTTACCTTCCTGTAAGATGCAGAGCAGCCCACTGGCCAGCTCTTACTTCCAACATCCCTTGTTCATTTCTCCTTTCCCACAGCAGCTATAGTGTTTGATTACTTTCAAAAATAATATTAGTTTTATATATATATATATGTACACATATAAAAAAGATATAAAAATCCAGAGAAATATCACTGTAGTGGTTCTCTTTATGGTCTTATCTAACCCATTAATTTCAGTAGTTTCCCCAAAGCTGGGTTTTAGAGGGTAAGTCTACACTTTTTCAGCACTTCCACGTCTGAAATTTGCATGATGTCTTGCAGTTTGACGTTGTTTTCCCCTGAACTTGCTGCCATCTGTGATCTGAATGTTGTTGTGATTCATGGAACCAAAATGCCTGTGAGACAGTAAGGCTGCTCCAGACCACAGAGAGGTGGTCCCTGGCAGGTGGGGTAGTACAACAGCTGTCAGGAAAGGTCCTCCTCTAATGCCTGGTTCAGCAGTGGGTCTGAGCAGTGACAATAACCTAGAAGGTTATTAGTAAAAAACATGGATCCGAGAAAGAAAAATGCTCCAGTTATCAATGTACTTAACTATATTCTGCAAAACTTTCTTCTGTGTTTCTGTAAGAAAGAATATAATTCTGAAGGCAATGAAGAACAGTGCTGCTACCATATTCTGGACTGACAGTGACATCAGCCCAATCAAGACGACATAGTTAAGATCTTCCATAAAATTGCCCAAGTTACTCTATGTCTGGCACAGCCTACAAGTGAATTCCTCTCTAGAGTTACAAAGATTTGCTATTAACCTCAGCTGGGCCAGACTTTCACCCAATATTTTGATTATGAAGTCCTTCTTTATTGCAGTCTTCTGCATATAACATTACTTTATCTTGGCTTCTGGGCCCCACAAAATCCCGCTATAATTAATCTTACTTCTACGATAACTCTGGCTCAAAGGATGCTGTTGTAATGACCATGAATATAATTGCCTCACCACGCTGCAAGCTGTAGTAAATCATCAGCCACCATAGAAAAGATCAAAGTAGGCTAATTAAACTGTATCCTCAGCTGTCTACTGCAGACTTTTCAAACTGCTTTGGCTCCCAGCTGGAAATCAGTGTTTCACAAGAGCTAAAGCAACTCTGAACAAAGACCAAGAAAAATACATATATATGCTTAAACAGCTGTTTGGTCTGTCAAATTGTAATAAAATGTTGAAAAGACAACTGTAGATAAGGAATAATACAGTCAAAAGCATTTATAAGAATCATCAGACTAGTGAGAAACAGGAAACTATATACATAAGGTATTGAATGGTCTCTTGACTTCAGTCATGTAGAAACAGCACACCTTAATTTTCTTAATTAGAAAAGTGTAAAATATAGAGGTTCTTGGCAAACCTCTCTGGGTTATCCACAAATACCACTGGTTTTCCAGTGAAGGAATGATAGTGTTTGCTAAGGGCATTTCTTAAATTTAGAACAACTGGGACTGACAATTAGGGAGCTGATCCTTGATGCCTCAACCTGAAGCAAAGAGACAATATTAAGTTGAAGGAAACTATCCCTCTCTCCCAAAGAATTCCTAAATTAACAAAATTCTGCAGCATGGGACATAAATTAAAAACAGATAATTCATATTTTTAACTTATTCATGAAGAGACTTGGATTTAAAAAGTGAATTATCTGAATCATAAAATTTATTCCATGTCAATGCAAAACATCTGATGTTTCTAAGGAATTAAGATCAGGCACCAAAATTCTCTTTGGTCTTTTTTGTGTTGAGTTGAATCCTAGCTGGCCATCACAAACCTGGCCTGTTTCCTACAAAGTATTTATTGTTTCCGAGTGGTATCAGTGACTGATGCAGATAAAGCTGCCATGATTGACTCACCAGAGTTCAGTATAAACCTTAAAAGGCCTGTGGGGTTTTAAGAACTGTTGTTATTTTGCATTACTTTACAGAAATATTAAGTCATTTCACCACTTCATTATTGCAGAAAGAATCATTGTTGAGGTATGATGTGGATAATCTTTTACACAGACTCCTGCTCTGCCCCAGAAGACCCATGCTGCTTTCCCCATTATTAAAAATGTAACAGAAACCCCTGTCAGGAATGATAACCTGGAAATGGAGCTAGGGAAAAAAGGGAAAAATGCGTACTTCTGAAGTAGTGATTAAAAAATTAAATACTTTGGTGAAGAATTAAATATTTTATTTACAAGAGCTGCCTTGATGAAGCTTGATCCTCATCCTATGAATTTCTTTTCATACTACATTTTCCTACATGCCCAACAACCTCCATCACTCACAATGACCCTCTTCCTCCACTCTTCCAATTCAGGGAGGCAATGCCATGAACCTTGCATGCAGTGGTGAGGAAAGAGAGAGCCCACCACGGACACTCAGCTCACAAAGAAAGGAAAAACTACACATTTCAGCTACAAAATCTGACAGGACAACAAAACAGATTTCCTAAATCAATGTATTTCTGGGTTTGGAAATAACCCAAAATACTTTTTTTAACCCAGGAAGGGGAATTTATGAAAATATTGTTTTCTAGAAAACACAACTTCAAAAAATTGTGTAGAAAAATATTTCCATTCCAAAGATAAACCCCATCTTATTAGGGTTTGTGTTTACTCTAGAAATTCTAGAGGAAGGATTCTTCTGCTTAGTCTCATAATACAATGGCAAAATTAATTTCCAACAAATGGATCTTTTTAAAATTTTATTTATACCACAAAAATATTGCTTTTTGTGTTGAAAGTCAGCAGGATTCAAAATATGTTGAGGACTGCTGTTACACTACACCTCCATTTCAATGCCATGGGCAGAGTCAGAAAACCCAAGGAAAAATTACTGTCACCAGCTGATCTCAGCTCTCTTAAAAATGCTTCCAGAGCTTCACCCTTATCCTTCAGAGTCATGCACTTGCACAGGCTCCTGAGTGATAAGTACAACATCTACACACCAAGTAGGGCAAAAGGGAGGAATAAAGAACATTGCACGCAGATGGGTTTTGTAGGTGATCTCTGGTCCCCAGCATGGCAATCTACATAACGGGAGAGGCAAAAGCAGAAAAGATGTTACCATTGTAATCACAACTGTTTCCCACAGTAGCAGGAAAATGAATGTCTAAAGGCAAGTAATAGATTGGGGTCTTTTTTGTTTCCATTTAGTGGGGTTATTAAGCCCACACAGTCCACACTTCAGTGTGGCTCAGCCTAAATACTATTTTATCGGTATTAGGAGAAATGAAATTAGAAAAGTGAGCTTTGGATCAAAATTAAAAGTATTGCTCAGTCCAAATTAGAGCATTGTTTTCCCCTAAGGCTATTTCACTCCTTTTACTAACCCTTTTCTATATATGTTTATTTTGAAATGCAAATGGCAAGTTCAAAAATTAAATTTTCCACACATGGAAAGGAACCTTGGTGCCATTTTCCATGATCATTTCCTCTTGCCTCTCCCCACTTTTGACAGAAATTCTTTGCCATATCCAGCCCACATTGTTGGCTTCAGTCCTCAGGTTAGAGATTTTTCTGGTCACACTGTAGGCAGCCCACATGCAGACATTGCAACTCCATAAGTCTCAACCCAGCAGAAAAGTGTGAAGTACCTTATACAAATCACACCCCAGAAGCACCTATTTCTCCCACTGACAGAAAAGGGCCTCTAAGCAACTATCTTGGGTGGCTCTCTCCAAAATGCCAATATTTCAAGGTAGGTGGATTAAATACTATCCCTTTAGCCTGTCCTTCCTACAGAATTTGTGTTTCAGCACCAAGAGGGGTTACTCAGCTGCACTGCAGCACCCTTGAGCAGTGGGTCTCTTTGTGGTCTGGGTTATTTCACATTTATTTCCACTCCAACCAAATTGACCTCTTTAGTTCAGCTCTAGTTATTCCAGTTTTGTGCACGAAACAAGAGCATCCCTTAAGTGGGGATGCTCTTTGCTCTTTACACAGTATTACTAATAAGAGCTATGCTTATTAACTATTTGGAAGAAATATTCAAGGCTGATACAATACCCAAAGCTGTTAGATACGGAACACTTTCCCAGTTACCGGTACAACAAAATATCATTCTTTTGTAACTGAAATTTACCAATTACTGTCATATAAACAACATCTACGTATGTGCTCTACTGGCAGCATATTCCAGAGGTTCATTACACAACCTGTAAAATTTGCCTCCTTGTATTTGTTCCAAATTGTAGATCAGATTTATCAAACACCAAAAATATTTCTTTCTCTCCACTGACTTGAAAGGGCACTTACATGCATCGTCTGATGATTAAGGAAGGTGAGTCAGTGTCCATTTCTTAAAGAGATTTCTTAAGTTTGCAATTACATACAACAATATTTTTAATTGTTTCACTTTGATTATTAGTTATAATAAAAACCCAAAATTCCCTACATGTGTAGGAAATAGAGCTATGTAGGGATGCACGTTTTTCCTCTTTATGTTTCTACCAGAGCTTACACAAGACATGTTCTTCTTCCTGCATCAGAGACATTCATAAAAACTAGGTGCAACCATAAGAATCTCTGTGTCCAGTTTTTTGCATATGACTTTTTCATTCAACTTCCCATCTCCCAGTCCACAAATCTCAATCAACTTTTCAGAACTTCTAATGGAGATTGCTAACACTAACCTCAGGGAGTGTATGGGTGACTACGGTGGTTTAACTCAGGCTGGCTTCCATGTGCCACCCACCTGCTCTCTCACTCCACCTCCTCAGCCGGGCAGGGGAAGATTTAAAGATTAAAAATCTCATGGTTTCAGATAAGGACAGGGAGATCATTTACCAACTATTGTCATATAAAAAAAACAGACTCAATTTGGAGAAAAATAGTTTAATTCATTGTCAGTTAAAAAATAGAGTAGGATAGTGAGAAGCAAAAGCAAAGCTAAAACCACTTTGCCCCTCGCTTCCCTTCTTCCAGGCTCAACTTCACTCCTTCATTCCCAACTCTTCTGCTTCGTCCTAAAAAGGGCTCTATCAGCAGTCCTAGAAAGCACTTGACTGCATTTCAGTTAATGTTTTTTGCATTCAAATCCATAAATCTGATATATTCCACTTCAAGACAGTTCTTGACAGTTTCACTCATGCTGAATAGTACTTTCTCTCAGCTACATTAACAGCTCTGCTTGAGTAAGCTCTTTATGAGTGGTTAGAAGAGTGAGATGAGACCTTCTGGCTTCTAAACTGAGGCTTCAAGTCAGAGAAAAGCAGTAAATACAGATTTGAACTGTCCCACTTTCCTCCCCACCTCAAATAAATACAACTACAGCAGAAAAAAAAAAAAGGCCCAGTCCTACAGTTTGAAGATGAGATTCCCTTTAACCTCCTAATGGACTGCATCCTGAGGTCTGTCAGTAGCATCACACACACATCCCCATTATCCACCATGAAAGATCAAGCAGAGAATGGGGGAGAGAATTGATTTCCTGTCCGCAGAGTGGCAGCTCCAGCACAAGTCAATGTTATCTGCAGCACTGAAGTGGAGCAGGGCACTTTAGGACAGAGGCATAATGCTTTATCTGCTCACATAAATACTTTCAGATAAAAGAAATTGGATTTAAATAACATTCCAACTGTTACACCAACTGACAGGAGTCATGGTGTGCCCAAGATAAGGCCACATCCTTTACCCTCTGCAATAAAAAGGAGAGAAAAGGCCTTGTTCAAGTTAAGACTGATACATCAGCTTCATCTGTGAGTTATCTATCACTCCATGAGCCTTGTGTCTGGATCTACATGGACATGTGAAGGTAGGAGGAAAATTCACTGGAAGATTTACATTTCAACACCACACCATTTTGTTGAACATCAGCTTTTCTTTTGAAGACATTGACA
Organism: Manacus vitellinus; assembly: GCF_001715985.3. NCBI lineage: Eukaryota > Metazoa > Chordata > Aves > Passeriformes > Pipridae > Manacus > Manacus vitellinus. Next base: position 11,316,868 of record NW_021939396.1, on the reverse strand, counting down.
AAGAAACCAGTTCAGCAAGATACCTGAGCAAGCCCTTCAGATACTCTGCTCCATGCAGACTTTGTGAAACCACGCTCACCACCTCTGAGTTTTGACTAGGGGGATGGGCTCTTCTTCGGGCCCCTTCCGTCGCCTCTCCGGCAGCATGGTTGCATTCCTCTTCCCGCTGCCCACTTCACTTGGACATCTCTGTGTGAGATCAGCTCCTGTTGGCAAAATTCCCATCTGGCTTTGCTTGAGTTTTTTTGTCTTAAAAAGAAGGAACAGATCCCCAGTTCTTATCCCTGCATCATCTGGAAAATGTCAAATTGTCGTTTGCTGAGAATTTGCACAAGGGAAGATTTTATTAAGCTGAAATGAGTAAAAGGAAGAACACATCAGTTTGTTCCCAAAACTTAACATGGGTATTGGCTGGATATTGTGAAATTCTGCCAGCCTTGACTTCATAGAACAAGAAAGGAAAACTCAAAAGATATAGCAGGTAGGAGTAACTTCAAAAACACAAGGGTAGAGAGGACTTTCCTTTGAATATGCCTTTATGAATGAATACCAAGGATGCAGACAGTCAGAGGGAGGACAAATTGCCTTGCATAGTGTAGTACATATGTATCAAAATAGTTCAGTACAAATAGGGATCTGACTTAGATATGATCATATCATAAGTCATTTTCAGAGGTTCCTGTAGCTTCCCCTAACAGCTCTCCAGGCAAAGACTGATTCAGAAGGGCATCCGAGCACGTGCATAACTCTTAGCAGGTGTCTGGTCCTGTTGAAAAGTATACAACTAGATTGCTTTAATGAATTGAAGTCAGTAGCTGCATGAAATAAATGGGGAATGCTCATAACCAGAAAGCACTACAGCAAATAAACCCTGAAACAACCCAGACAATTTGTCAGACTTCTCTTATATTTGAAAGGTAACATTAAAGGCATAAACTTTATCTCTGCAAGATAAATGCTCCATTTCTAAGACTACATCCTGACCCTGTCAAGTCAACATGAAAAATGGGTGCAGACAAAAATTAAAACAGCAGGAGGGGCTTGATACAAATTGTGATTGTATAATATCTCAACTAAGTACTTTGTGACTCAGAGTTACTGCTGTTTCACAACATTAACAAAGGTTCCACTCAAATATTTTTAAAGTAAAAGAATTCATGTTTTTTCCTTTTATCAGTGGGAAAAAAACTAGGCCAAATCGTGAAGATAAAATTCCATTTAAATGGTTGGGTTTTTTCCTGGAACATGAAAACCAGCAAACCCCTGCCCAGCAGATAGATTACGGACAGTCCAGCTTTTTATAGTGCCTAACACCTCCAGTCCATGACCTTCTAGATGCCAGAAGATACACCTGAAATATAAATTTTAAATACTAGCATAAATAATATCAACACACATGATTGTTAAGGTGTCAGCTGACTACTGACTATAGTGTGTTGATAAATGGCTTTCAGCCACTTTGGTATAGACTGAAATAAGTAAACACAAGTTCACAAAAGGAATAGACAAATCTATAGAAAACTTGTCCATAAAGTGATACTAGAGGGACTACCCAGGATATTAAAAGGACTAGGCTTGCATGCTTCCCCAGTAAACCATCTTCTCTGCTGCTGGTAGAGAGGAAGTACTAGACTAGAGTGACCACTGGTCTAAACAGTATGGTGTTTCTTACGTTATCATTTATAACTATTCATAACTACTTAAGCCTAGCAAAACAATTCCATTCTGAAAAAACCTCTATTTACAAAAGTTTGTCTATCCTCTGGTAAGGAAAGGCAGCAGCATGTACACCCACACACTGTAGTGTCTAAAATTTCAATTCAAGTTTTGTAAACACTTCAACACATGGAGTCCTGCTGAATCTACAGTGATGATGCAAACCCTTTCAAAATTTCATATACCTGCTGAACTTTCTGGCATATACCTGTTTTGCTAAGACATCTTTTGCAGACTCTCAGGACCAATCTACAGATGACCGTGTGCCTCAGTTTGAAAAATTTTGTATCTTGTGAGAATGAGGGAAAGTTGCAGTTCACGAGTAAGACATCTGAATACAGCTAAGTACTTGTGAGCCAGTAATTGCATTATAGTCACTGGAGATACAGCTATTAGTTCAGTTGCCCAAACACTGGGCTTTGCTGCCACCAAAAGTGCCTATATCTGGGCCAGTGTGGACCTGGAGATTCAACAAAAAGTTTTCAGGAGACCATACCTTACTTGGAGCAACAGATGGAGGTCAGACAAAGTCAGGATGCCTGCGAGCATCTCAATACTGAATGCTCAAAACAGCTGAGTGATGCCTCTGGTCAATTTAGAGAACAGTCTACCCTATCATGTAAGAAACAGCTACTGGCTACGTGGCTGAATGATGCCTGAAGTTTAATGACTGAATTGAGTCAACTGGTGGTTCATTTGCCCAAGCAGAAGTGTGTGGTGCCATTGGAATTGTTCCAGGGTGTCTGAGACATCCACACAGGGCTGATAAACAGATATGTGTCTATCCAGAGCACCGGCCATGCAGCAAGGGTAACCTGGACATTTCAGATATGCTTAGAAACCTATGAAGAAGCAATTGACTCCTGCTTCCAGTCTCCTATAACAGGAGTTGAACATTTCACTTACAAATACACACCAAAGTCTACGTAGTTTTACATTGAGTAGAAACCAGGCCAGAAGGCTCTTTCTTGATGATGAATGTCTATCCAAAGAAAACTACAGCTGTGACCCACAGGTCTTGATAATGACCTCTGATACTCCTAAATGTAATATATTTTAAATGCTCTGATTGCAGACAATAAAGCACTGCCTCCATCTCACAAAAGCATGTTACATTGGCAGCATCAAATGGTAAATAAGATGGGGCAGTGGGACTTTGAAAAGAAGACCTACATAGAAGCAGATTTCCCATACATTTAGAATACATAAATATGTATTTATCAATAGTGTCTAATCAATCTGGTTGATTGCACTGAGTTAGCATACTGCACCTTTATTTTTAGTATGTGCTACCATTATGGCAGTAAGCTGCCACTGCACAGCAGTTCCTATTTCAGGTTAAACACAATTTAGTTACAGCCAAATATTTCAGGATAATTTCAGTAGAAGATTTAGTGCCAAATTCTATCATAGGAGATCAAACCTAAATCCACAATATATAATTCAAGGCCCAGCCTTTACCATATGAAGTAATACTCAGAGTATGATCAGCTTAGCAAAGATTGCAACTCTGCACAGCCTTGTCCTTTTGTGTTGATGGAGTCAACACAAATGATGTTGACTATGGCTGTGTAGCTGAAGGCTCACCTGTCCTGATGGTTTTTTGCCCTTCTCTGTTTCCATTAGCTGCTTCTCCACAGAGAAACAACTTAGTCTAACACAACAACAGCTTTTGTTTTACATCCATTTTCAGCTGTAGAAATATTGTCTGTGGAAAACAAAAGTGAGTTTTCTATCAAAGAGGATGAACATTGCACATTACGTTCCAGCATCTTTAAAATAGGTCACAATTTCTGACAGTCTCAGTCTCTCCTCTTTCATGGCATTGTTCCATGGGAAGAGAAACAGAGGGAAGATTGACCTTGTGAGGCTCCAAACACAAGAGTGTTTGTAGAAAAGGAGCAGTTGCTTATTATGACTTTTCTGATCTGTCAGAGAAGAGCACATGGTCAGAACAAGAGAAGTCTAGCCAGGCAATAAATATGGAGTGAAAAAATACATTAACACACTCACTTACCACACACAATGTCACATAAATCACGTGGAATACCGTTCTCTCTGGTTGAACTGTAACTGAGTGTAGTGAGTTTAGCTTTCTAGCCGTCAAGACTGTTTGCATGTCTAAGAGCCTGTTAAGAGCTGAGATGTGAGGTTGACCTCCTTTCTATACAGATCTCCGCTGAGGGCAGTAACAGCCATATTTTTACCCAGTGCTGGGCAAAGGGTTGCAGACAAGACACACTTAAATTCTGAGCTCTCATTTGCACATTATACCCTTTTTTGTTAGGTTTCCTCCTGTATGATAATTTATGAAGGTTGAAAATAATTATTTATTCTTTCTGTATACAGAAACTCAACACCAAGACACTGCAAACACTGCTTCTTTCTGACCTTAGAAGGAAGTAAGAACTGGTGGGGTTAAGGAAGTTAACAAGGTTGCCTTTCTGGGGCTTGGTAGTGACTGCAACCACCAAGAAGCATTGTGTACGCTTAAATGTCTAATCTGCCATTTCAAGGCATTGTTGTCTGATTTATCTTCTGATTGTGGTTCCACTTTATTTCATTCACAATTACAATTATTTTTTTATTTGAATTCTCCTTCTTTTTTTTCACTAAAGTCAGACCTCCTGTTAGCTCTTTCTTTTAACAGAGAAAAAAGTGTTTGAAGCTTCCTTTTTCCTGACCTCTCTACTACAGCTTTATACCCTCTCTGTAAACCACCCTTGTGATACATCAACAGATACTCTCCATCTTATGGAGGAAAGCATCCTTAAAAACTAAAATCAGAAAACTCTTTCTACTAGTGTCAGTGAGCCATGATACCACTCTCAAAGGTATATCAGTAATATGCATGGACATTACAAATGAAAAGTAATGCCCTAGAACTTCTGCTTGTTCTGAGAATATTAACCTTCCCTCCAATGTGATTAAATCCTACTAAGCCCCCAACACCATCTGCTACATACGTTTTGTTTTCTAATTTCTCAAAGGGAAAATCTGGAAAAAAGTCATCTGGAGTGATATGATTTGAAGCTGGCTTCTCCTCATCACAAGAATTCCCCCCCTCCCAAAACCAAGGGAGAACGGGAGAAAAAAAAAACCAAGAGAACCGAAACAAGAGAGAGGCAGCTAAAGCAATATACATATAAATATATTTACACTTATATTACATTTATATACAATTGAAATATATGTACAATTTCAAAAGGAAAAGGGAAAGGGAAGGGGGAAGGGAAAAAGGAACACAAACAAAATAAAATATACATGATCAATAGCCCAAGATCTAGCAACTAAAAGAATTAGCAAAAGAATATCTTATGATTGCCAGCAACCTCCGCCTCCCAAGGTCTACAAGGCCTTACCAGGCCTCACTCCCCAACACGACAGACTCAACAGCAGGGAACCTGCACCTCCAAAGCCGCCGGAAGGAAAGAGTGCGAAGGCCTTTCCTCCTTTCTTCTTATACTCCGGCTTACGTAAAAATCATAGGGAATACTGGGTAGATCTGGGCACTTCCTTGGTTACAAACTGGTCACCAAGGAAGGCCCAGACTAAACTACCACACTGGAGTTATTTAAGTTCTTTCTTATACTCAGTGCAAGCATAAAAGGCAAAGAAAAGCAATGAGAAAAACAAGATTAAATTTGTTTTAGTGACATTTTTCCACAGGGCAAAGGGAAGTTGAGAGGAAAAGGAGCTCTGGCAATTCGTTTTGGCTTGCACCCTGCTCTGGAAGCCCTTATTTATACATAACCTGAACTTCTAGGGGTTACAGAGGTGTGCTGTTAAGAGCACAAAGATATACTCAGAATATAAAAAGCATAGGCTACCATTTCCCATTAAGGATCGTGCAGCCTCTGCTTTCTGATGTTCTGCATCCCCAACCTGTACCGATGCAATTCCTGTTTGCATTCCCAAAGCATAAGCCTACTCTTTTTACACATAAATTATGCTGGGGTGAGTTGTTATTGCACAAATGAATGAGACTGCCAAGAATATGTCTTAAAAAATCATAGTAACTATATTGTGGTAAGTGCATAATCCCACACTATTTAGTGATAGACCATAATCCTCATTCCAAATCATTATGGTCTATCATATCAATAGAGCTTCAAAACACCAGGAAGAGAGAGACCACAGTGGTTTCCCTGGAACCAGTCTGTAGTACTGCAAAATACAGCTGTTACATGGAGACAACTTCAGGCCAGATATTTACAGTTGCTGAAAATTTTTTAAAAGAAATCACTTAAAAAAATATAGTAAGCATCCTTGTGAAAGAATAACTGCATATATTTATATAAACACATCACTGCATTAGTCTACCTCATGGAATAATGAGATTTCATACTCATAAAATCCAAGGGATATCTTGCAGCAATTTTTTGACATAGATATCCAAATTATACTTGAATGCAGTTTCCCTTGCTAGTCAAAAGTTTGGGTGCCAATTTTGTTATTTGACATGATTTCATGGCACAGCTTTATAAAATGTCTTAGGTGCTTGCTTATTCTAAGGGATGTGGATAGCCTTAATTTTGCAAGGCAAAACTGTCCAGCATGCAAGCATTGTAAAAGTAAGTTTGATAATTTACATGTCACCCATACTTTAAAAACAGAAATGTGTTGATTAAATCTGGTAATTGATCACTCTACCCAGATGCTTGGATCAGTAAAATCAAATTCTAAAATTCATAGATTTTTCTCACAAAAGTCACAACGACAGTACATCACTGCTACAATACATCAAAGAGTAGCATACAGCTTCTTAGCTTGAGCACAGCTCTACACGTGTATTCATGTATGCAACCCTGAGGGCCTCAATTCATCTTGACCATTGATCCATCAGTAACAGAACACACAGAATTTAAGATTTTCCCTAGGAAAGTCATTGTTGTTACACTTCAGCTGCTTATTAAGCAAATGTCATGTACCATTACATCCTAGCACACTTCGAGGTTCCCCCTATCTCATAACAATTTGTCCATATTCCTGGTGACTACAGTCCTTGTGGTTGTGCCAGGAGCATGTCTTGTGGTGAGGCACCTTGGCTGGGCTTTGTTTTGCAAAGAAATTTATTTCCTCATTTTACAGCCTTATGCATCATTCTTCATTTTACAAGCAGGGTGGAGACCCCCACGAAGATGAGATGTGTATCTCAGGAGGCTCTCCAAATGAGCAGTGTTTGCAAATAAATAAATCACCCTGGAGTTCAGAGGTTTGCTTTACAAATACACGAGTGCACACACATGCTCACAGTTCCTCCTTCCATCTAAGGCTTTCTTTGTTCTCCATCATTTCTCAGGGAGTGCAGTATATCTATTCAGTTCCTACCCAGACTTTTCACCCACTAAATCACTGGAAAGCATTTTTTCTTGACCTTTGGGAACCTTACAAAAAGTGACTCCTTCCTTTATTTTCTTAGCAGGTTTAGTTGGGATTTTTACTGCTCACAACCAAAGAAAAGAGGCGGTGGTAACAAAATAGAAATAAAAAAAAGACGACATCGGTCATTAAAAAACGCAGCTTTTACTGTCATTGCAAAACAAAACCTGTCAGGATGTTCATACTCAATGTGTTAATTTAGGACTACTTCCCTAAACTTGGCTCTTCCCTATCTACATACTTTACCTAGAAAAATGGCAATGAGCTCCCAAGTTCCCCAAAGGAAAGCCCTAGTTCCCCAAGGGAAAGCTATAAACATCTAGTGGTTTCTTTCCATATGGGCTGCATAACTCAAATATCACAGCCCCATCCCATGGCAGGTATATTGAGCTCTTCCTGAGCATGGCAGAGGTGCTGGACCCTAAGCTGAAGCTTGTCTGACAGGAGACTAGACTATGAATAAGGGTCTACAATACCCAAAAGGAAGAACGTACTTCTTATTTCTCAGAGTGCAATTGCTTCAGGGTGTCTAAGGAAGCCAGTAAGCACTAGGTTTAAAATAAACCCAAAGTAAGCACATTTTATCTGAAGCACAAGCACAATATGTGATTTCTTCCAAAGAGCAGTGTGGAGCCCAAAAGTACTAATTGGATCCTCAAAAGAAACTCTTCAAACTTCCTGTTTCAAACTTCAAACTTCCAGTCATGTGGACATGACTGTCCACTTCCTGTCCATGACTTTCCTCTCCATGACTGCTAAAAAACATCCTTTCTTGGATGGAAGAAACCTCAAGCTGCTGGCCGTGAGAAGTGGAGAGGATAAACCATGGAAAGAATCACATAAAAGAGCAGTCAGGGACTTTGTTTCTCTGCTGCAGCAGCTGGTTCTGTCATCAGTGGTGGTGGGAGATCCATGTTCCATGTTATTTTAAATCCTTTCACTGTCAGCAAAATCCCAAAACTTTAAAATCAAGTTATGGCTGGTAAGTAGAGGCAAAGTTTCAGCTACTTAGCTTTTAAGTCTTTTAACAGAGTGTATTCTACTTCACTTGTGAAATCCCAAAAAACCCCAGAGAATAGTAATCTTCAATAGAATAATTTATTATATCAACAACAATATAAGAAGTTTATTTATGTATGCATATGCTTTTCTTCCAAAGATTTTAGAAACAAATGTTCTTTTTCTTAGCTATTTTTACTAGAGGAGTAATAGCTAATATTTTATTATGTTTATTAGACTAATAACTTATAAAGTCCTCCAAGAAAAAAAAATAGCATCAGTAAGAACAAAAAGTCTGTGAAATTTTTCTCCAGGGAACTTTTTCTTCCTGATTGTATTTCTTGGTCTAATAAAGGTTTTTGCACTAGCTAATTTACCATAATTCCTGTCTCCATTTTCATACTTTGGGGTTTTTGGTGATCATGTGCTTCCTATTTCCTGAAATATGATTAATGAGTGAAAACTATTGCTTTCATACTACAGCATCCATCATTTGAACCACAAAAATATAAAAATATCGCTGACCAAGATCTTAGATAGATTCTGCAGATAATCAGCCTCTCCCTGCCCTGGAGGTGAGCCCAAACCAAAATCGCAGCTTCAGACAACATGAGACTCTTGGAAACTTGCAATGCAGAGTTAAGCATCAATATTTAAATTCACTTCTAATTATAACAACCTGGACTTATAATGCAAATGTAGTGTCTATCCTGCATCTATGCTGTGTAGAGTCAATGGCAAAACTATCACTGACTCCAGCAGGATCATCTTCAGAATGGAATCAATAGAAATAGTTATACATTTGTGATTATTTTCATTTAAGTGAAAACCTCTTATCCTTGCAACATTGCAAATCTTTTCTGTGTTTCCTTGAAAAGTAGAAGATTTTTAATACATAGTCGGTCCTATAGTTCTTAATCCACAAATAGTAGCAACATTAAAAATCCACAGCTTCCTTTTACCTTAATAAAATTTTCCTTGCAGATTTCAATTTCTGCACTAGACTTGTTTCAATTCTTCTGAGCTCTACAAGGTCCCTTTGCATTTGCTATCATAAATAAATCCCATAAGAAGCTGCCTGGGTACAAGCATCCTTATAGACATACAATCATCCTCACATTGATTTTGTTAGTCCGCTGTAGCTACATGGTTTTAGGGAAAGCAGAAAATCTTCTGAGCTCAGGCAAAGACTCAGATGCACTTAGTTGTTAACTCTCAGTGTCCAAATTTATTTCAGTTCATATCCCAATGTCTGGGACATGAGTCTATCATACCATTGAATTCCCATTCTCTTTCCTGGCCTCTCAGTCTTTACATTATCCTAAAGTAAGTAGATTTTACCCAATTTTTTAAGAAGCCCAGAGTGTATATGGAAAATATACATCTTTTTCCAGTATGAAAATGTCCCAGCACACAAGCCAAGAAATGTACATCTTGAAGCCTTAAAGGATTAAATCTGTTTTGGCAGTTAGTGTAAATACAAAGAAATTCCACAAAATTTATAACCACAGTGCAGTTTAACAGGCCTTCAGATTAATATCATGTTGCGTCCTTTCAGTTCAGGCTGTGTTATCCTTTTAAGACGGATAAATGATTTTCAAAAATTTTGTATTAAAATTTAGATTGTTCACAAAGCAAGTGATAAGCACGTCATTGCTAACTCTCTGTAATGGATCTTTAGTGTTCCTAATTGCACATGTGCCTTCCTACACTTCCAAAGGCACAGGCTTTGTAAAGTGACTAAACTGAATGGGAAGAAAAAGCCTAGACCCACAAATACTAAGTTCATAGCTGACTGCTAGAAACGGGGTTGGAGGGTTTGTAGAATATCGATGGAAGATTTTTTTGTACTTGAAGTTTGAAAGTCTTCATGAAATTACATCAACTTTGCTAATAATTTTGCCATTATGGATGTTAAGTTTAGGGAGAATATATCTGGCCTAAAATTCACATGTATAAATTCTACAAGAAACTGCAAAAGGAAGAAGAGGTTGTACCTTCAGACAACACATGGAAAGTAGTCTGAATTGAGTAGAATAATAATGATATAGTATATCAGAGTTTTACAGTCTCGAGTAGGGAAATACCATCTTCCCATTGGGGAAACTGAAGTTCTATAAAGGTGGAACACCTCCTGACACCATGTTTTAAAATTCCACCTCCTGTAAACCCTCCATCTGTCCAGTGTTACACCAGAAATGGTGCGGGAAGAGTTCAAAACCAAAGACTCTGTAAATGAGAGAAGAATGAGACTTAGTGCTGATGACACCAAATCAGTGGCTGACGTTCCCTAGGGAAAATACACTTTGGCATGTGCTATTGTAATAGATAGTTATGTCAAGAGTGAATTTACGGCAAATTTTAAAGACCTCTAATGTACTGGCCAAGTATTGCAGCACAGGGCTTTGCAGCTAAATTCAAGACATAATTTTTTTGGCAAAAAAATTGGAAAAATTTGTCAATAATTATAACAGTTTCTTTCAGCATTTTCTAATTAGTCTTTTTGAACCCTTTATTGTTGAATATTGTTTTAATTCTAGAAATAGCCTAAAATTTTTTTACAGGTTTTTGAAGAAGGGAAAAACCAGGAGGTTTTTTAACATGCTCCATATTTGCTATTCTCAATATATTTATTTAAAAAAAAAAGACAAACTAAAAAGATATGGACAGAGTAATGAGAATAAGGAAAAAAAACTGATTTTCATAGTCGCCAGTCAAAATTCAGTCATTCACACATCTCCAACAATAACAAGGTTATTACTCAGGGAATTAGTTCATCCAGATTCAGATGTCAATGACAATCCAGAAGTATAACAGTGGTCCTAAGTAATTTTAATTGGGATAACTCAATCATTAGCATTATACACACAGTGAAGAAATCTTCTGTAAAAGAAAAAATATTTAGAAAATATAATTAGGTTTAGGAAACTGAGTTACTGTGGGTTTTTAAAGTACTAAAGGGAAACATTGCAAAGTCAGGAAATTGTAAGATTTCACATCGAAAGCACAGCTTTAGATTTGCATCCTAGTGTCTACATCTCATAAAATAGCTTTTGATTTTAGATCATTCTAAGTTCAACATCAACTCATGCAGAGTAGAATTGCTTTAGAAACTTTGTATACTGTTAATTTATTTTCAAAACCACTACCAAATAACAGCAATGCTAATTCAGTTTCAATGGTTAGACTAGCCAACTTTTTTTTTTTTCAACCAAGTCAATCTGTACTTTTCCAGGGATTATATGGATTGCTCTGGTGAAATCAAAGGACTTGTTCACCATAAACAAAGGTTCCTGCGGGGCACTTTTGTGCCAGGTTTTGTGAATGGCTCTGATATGACATTTTTGTGGGGAACACACAAGCAAATTGTTATTTGAGCATGAAAAGGATACTTCAAAATCAGCTGAAGAAGTTCATTCAAATGCTCCAAAATCCACACCATTTGGCAAACCTCTGATGTGTATTCCCATTGCAGCCTTGTTGGAAAGGCACGAGATACTCAGGGTAGAATATGCCTTTGCATCCCTGCAAGAGGATGAAATGGTATTTTCCTTTCCTTTATTGTCTTTCTAGGCACCTGAACTTACAGTGGAGAAAGGGCAATGAGTTTGAGGTATGAGTATTAGCCGTCTGTCTTTTTCTGTTTGGGACATCAAAGCTGCACAAATATCTCTGTGTCTAAACTCTCCTTTCAGGAAATGTTTTTTCACTGTCTTTTGCAATAGTCTAATGCCTGTAAGAAAACCTGTTCTTCTGCATCGTGCGGGTTATACCCATCTGAGATAAATGGGAGGGGAAATTTACTGCTCAGCCCTGTCTTCCCTCTCTTTTTTCTCTCTTTTTCCCATGTCCTACTTGGAGCTCCTGTTGAGCTCCCTGACCTGAGGTGCCTCATTGCTGCCATCTGTGATTTTGCACAGCAGCTCTGGAGGCATGGAGATTATCCAAAGGTTGTCTGTGGCTGCAGGTTATCAGATGACTTCAGTTGTAGGTTCTTCAGAAGAGGGAGAATTGTCTGAGGGCTGGGTCATCTGCAGTGTCTGATCCACACCCTAGTGAAGTCAAGGACCTTTGATTTCCTATCTGACAGCTGCAAAATACTTTTATGCCTCCCTGTTAGTTCAGTTATTAGTTCATGCCAGTGCAGCATCTTTGATGCACGCATAGTGACTGTCTCCAGGTCAGAAAACAGGGTATTTGGGAATTAAAGCTGTAAGTGTACAAGGAATATGACCATAGGAAAAAATATGGTCCCTGCTCCACCTTCTTCCTCTCTTCTTTTTCAGAGCTAATGAAGTACTCAGAGCAATGGTGGAGCAAGCAGCATCCCCTTGGTACAGCCCTGTACCCCCACCGTGGTAAACTGCAATTAAAAGGAGGCTTAAAACCTATACTGAGCTCTTTGACATCTGCCAAGGACTAAGTGAGCAACCAGGTCATAGTTTGAGAAACAGCAGCCTCCCTCTCCCAGTGGCCTAATTTAGCTTCTGGCTACTTTAAAAGTCACAAGAGGAGAAGGAGGAGTCTCCCCCTTGAAGAAAAGTGCTGCAAATATCATTACTAAACAGCCTCTAAAATAATGTTTCTTCTTTCTTGTGACGGCCAGCTTGGATGCCTAGTCGACTGCTCTTCAGCCTAGATTTTGAAAGAAAACAGGGCAATTCTCTTTGAACCAAGAGGGCAAGGATCAACACGGTTGTCATTTAATCAGTAGGACTGGAAAGAGACATTCCAACCATAGTTTGGATGCATAAATAAATATAAAGAGAGATATAAAGAACAACCATGTTGGTTAGTTCTGCCTGTGCCTAGTCCCATCCTTGATGACTGTCTCCACCAGCCTAGGGGCAGGAGTGGTTCATGCAGGGCTGCTGTGGGATCCTACAGGGAGCTTTCTCACGCAGACTTACATGACACTTGTCAGCCATCTGACAATCCATTTGCAAAGGAGAGCTCTCCCTCCCTCCCTTTTTACCCTCCCTCTACGTTCTTACCCCGAGGACCTCCTGCTGCGCTGGAGCAACCCATCACTGGTCACCTCTATGCATTGTCTGAAGGCCCCTCGCCATCTGGACCACCTAGGAGAAAATGTTTTCTTAAAGAGGGGAAGATTAAGGAACGGGGATTTACACCTCAGTCCCCAAGGTAATTACCAGATGGCAAATGGCTTGTTTTCACTTGATGAATCAGAGCAACTGAATCAGGCCTACCAAAGCAGCTTGGATTTCGTTTCCAACCAATCTTTCTGCTTTACGAGCTGAAGAGTTTGTTTCTCACCCTATAGATAAGGACTTTAAGGTAAAGCGAACATTAAAGCAACAGCCTGCCGTTAGGCGGGTGGATTTCAGTGTGCTGGGACCCCAGCCACACCATTTCTCACATCTTAACCCTTCGCTGACCGCTGGTGGGTTTTGCCAAGGCCTCATGGCAAGAGTTTAGTCACATGAGGAAGCACAGGAAAATAAGGCCATGTCTCCCAGGGCTTCAGAAAGAGACTACAAACCCAAGGGCTGTCACCAGTCTTTCACTTAAAACATTCTACTATGGTAAGAAAGATGAAATTAAAACAATTGTCTTTTGAGGAATTAAATCTTAGCTTTTTTTTTCCTTTTCAAAAACAGTTGTAGAGAGAAGTAGCATTTGGACTGAGCATTAGCAGTACAAAAAGTAACAGAACAAGCAGATTCAATGGAAATTTATAGTCGATGCTTTGTTTTGTTTCCTTCAAAAAAGGGAGAGCAAAAAATTTAAATAAAGCTAAAATGAATGCTGTACTTAAAGTCTTCTTGTAAATATGTGCTCCCAGTCTTAAATTAAAGTAATATGACATCTAAATGACATCTTCCAAAATGCTAAAGCCCCCTAAACTACAAATTAGTGTCTAACTTGGCATTCATATTGTTCCTAAATCTTCTGCTGACTTTCTATATATTAGCTGGAATAAACAGCAGGGTTTGTTTGGTTTGTTGGGGTTTTTTTTCTTAATTTCTATTCAATGAGTTTTCTGAAATGAACAACAAATGCAAGCAATCAGCAATAGGAATGCAAAGTAGGACTGGGACCCTCTTTATTTTCCCTTTGAGGATTTTCCTGAAGAACTTGTTTTAGCAATTGTCATAGCTGTTTACCCAGTTGTCCTATGACCTTTTCTCATTCACTATCTTGCCTCATAGCTATGGAAAAATGGAATTAGATTTTGGATTTCTTCCTTTACTCTGCCTTACAGGGCTCATTTTCTCTCTTTGATGGATTTTGTTTCTATCAACGGTTTAGATGTTTCTGTTTTAATTCCAAGATTTCAGATTTCCTTCTTCTGAATGCTGGAAGGTTCTTATCACTCTGTCTTCTCCCCTGGAAGCTTAAGTTCTGCTCAAAAGAAATAGTTTGTGCTGAATTAAAATACTGCCTTTAATACCCATTTTTAAGCACAGCTCTGCCTATGGAATGATGATTTTTAGTAAACAGTAGTCTCTAATACCAAACACTAATTGAAAAAAACCTCTTCAATTCTGGCCCTGAAATAAGCTTTTATTTCCATTGTATAGTCTAACACCCCACAGCTGTTTGTAGCAGAATAGAAGTCATAGTCACCTTCAACAAGAAAATGCCAGTGGTCTGGCATGCCAGATAGCACCCAGCAAACTGAAAGTGCTTTGCTTGTAAAAGTTTTGGGCTTAGGTAGACCAGCAAAAGAACCCAATCTACATAACCCTGAGACATACAAGACATACAAGACTAGCAGGAAAAAAATGACGATTCATTGCAATGTTTGACTCCCTGCTGGGGCAACACAGAGACACCCATCTGTTGACCTGACCAGTCATCCAGACAGGTTTGCTGCCTGCCAGGAGACAGGATGATAGGGAGACACTGCAGGAGCCCATCCAGCTCTCTAATTACTAACCCCTGCTGTTATTGGTGTGGACCATGGTGGAGTTCAAGATCCTGAGGGCAGACAAGGAGGGTGACAAGCAAGCTCACAGCTCTGGACTTCAGGAGATCAGAATTTGGCCACTTCAAAGATCTGCTTGAAACAGTCCTGTGGGATATGGCCTTGGAGGGAAGAAGGGCCCTAGAAAGCTGCTTGATATTCAAGAATCTCCTCCTCCAAGCTCAATAGAGTTCCACCCCAGTGAGCAGGAAATCAGATAAAAATGACAGGAGGCCTCTGTGAATGACAAACTCAAACACAAAAAGTAAGCCTACTGAGGGTGGAAGAAAGGACAAGTAACCTCAAAGGAATACTGAAATTTGTCCAAGCATCCAGGGATAAAGTTAGTAAAGGTAAAGCCCAAATGAAATCTAATATGGCAAAAGAAGTTAAGGACAAGAAGAGGTTCATAGGTGACAAAAGAAGACGAAAGAAAATGTGGTCACTGCTCAACAAAATGCTGGACTTGGTTATATAGGACATAGAAAAGATGGAAGTACTGAATGCCACCTTTGCCTTAGTCTTTACTAGCAAGAATCTCAGGTCCTACAAACCAGAGCAAAGTCTGGAGCAAGGAGGATATACCCTTGGGGGAAGAGGGTCAGGTCAGGGCACACTTAAGAAAACTGGACATACATAATGTCACAGGCACTGATAGGATGCACCCATGAACACTGAGGGAGATGGAAGATGTCATCGTGAGCTCACTTTTAATAATCTTTGACTGACCATAGTGACTGGCAGTGCCCAAAGACTACAGATCAGTCAGTCTTAGCTCCATATCTGGAAAGGTGGCGGAACAACCTTCTCCAAGCACATTGAGGACAATAAAATCCTCAGAAGTAGTCAGCTTGACTTGACCAAGGGAAAGTGTTGCTTGCCCAACTTGATAAACTTCTAAAATTAAATGACTGGCCTGGTAGACGAGGGCACAGCAGTGAATATTGTCTGCCTGGACTTCCATATGGCCTTTGATACCATCTCCCATAAGATTCTCATAGAGAAGCTGTTGAGGTATGGACTGGATAAGCAGACAGTGAGGTGGACTGAAAACCTGCTGAACAACCAGGCTGAGAAGGTGGTGATCAGCAGCACAAAGCCTAGTTGGAGGCCAGTAGCTAGAGGTACATTCCAGGGGACAATACTGGGCCCAGTTCTGTTTAAAATTTTCATTAATGATCTGGATGATATGGCAGAGTAGCCTAGCAAGTTTGCAGATGACACCAAACTGGGAGGAATGCCTGACACACCAGAGGGTCATGTCATCTGGAAGGACCTTTACAGGCTGGAGAAATAGGCCGACAGAAACCTCATGAAGATTCAAAGAAATGAAAAGCTGAGCAACCTAAGGTACATTATTAATCACTTTGGTGTGGCCTTCTCTCAGCTTTACTGAAACAAATTCTTAAGCTGTGAGAAAGTAAGAGAAAGTCATGCAAGATAAGCAGAATCAAAGAAGGGAAAGAAATATCTGGGCTTGTGACAGGAAAAAAGTATAAAGCACTGAGAAAAGAGCAAATAAATGATAAATAAATGATTCCTGGGTAACAGCAACCCAAAAAGCTGGCATTTCGGTTCAGCAGAGTACGATACCTTCTTCCTGCCTTTCTGAACATGGCATGAATTAGCCCCTAGAGCTGCTTACCAGACTGGAAAGTTGGAATCAGCATCTACCATTTAGGTGACCAAATTTACGTGCTATTAACCTTACCCCATATGCAGATGTACTGGAAATTGTAGATCTAGCTAACATTCAGTTGTGTCTTTTTACATTTGTCAGTTAAATACTGGATTGATACAAATCAATATAACTCTCCTAATCCATCTGCTTCTTCAACAGAAAAATGTAAAAGAGTATTACAATACAGTGATAGTTTAATCTTAACCATCACAAGTTAAGTGGGCAGTACAATACTGATTATGTTGATCTGTTAGTAATACATAGATAACATGCTATTATTGATGGAGCTCTGCTTTAGGTACAAGTTTGATTACACCAGACTGCTCATTGCATGTGGGAATCTCTTGGCAACAGAATTTGTTTCAGGTTTGTTTGATGAAAAATGTGGTATTCCACCTAGTTTCAGTTAGTACCACATAACACTGTGATTAAGGAAGTCAAAAAAGAGCCTGGCCCATGCTTCCCAGATTGCAATTGGTTTCTTCTTCAGCATCAAAAGCTACATCTCTCCAAATTAAAACAATGCACAAGGGCTGTTTCCCAGCATTGCATGCAGTAGCATAACACAGTTTGTATCCATATGGTTACACTGTTTTTCCCAAAAAAGAGGGAAGAAAGAAAAAAGCGACAAATTAATCCAAATTTCCTATTACAAATAGTGCCTGACCTGTTCCTGAACCATGCCAGGGCTCTGTCTGGGAGAATATTAGCTTGCATGAGCCAACACCATGCCAAAAAGCATGCCAATGAATACACAATATAAGCTATTGTAGGACAGTGCTCCTCCTATGCCCCAATCTTGTTTACTTTAGGTACTAGCATAGACACAGACAAAATAGCCAGAATATAAGGCAATGATTTTCCCTAAACTCAAAAGCTGAAAAATTCAACTCAGCCTCTGTTTATAGACCACATTATTTGCAGGATGTTTAACATCCCCTAGGAACAGACACTAGAAAGACTGGTTGAAACTTAAAAGTAATAGGAACAGCATGTACTGGAGGGGAGAAAGTAAGCAACGCTAAAGCATGTCTCTCCATCCTGGTCCTGCTTGTCAAGAGCTGCCTAGCCCTGAAGTCAAGAAGCAGCCCTCCATAGCATGAGCTCTAGACAGGCACAACAGGCTTGTCAGCCTCTGAAAAGCAGCCTTGGGACTCCTCTGGGCCCATACAAAAGAGTGATTTTTCTTTTTTTTTTCACTCTGTCCTTGTCAAACAAACATATCCCTGCATATGCAACAATACTGTGTAGCCAAGGCCATGCAAGACACTGCACAGCTCTATCTCATGATGTGAGATAGAGCCAAACACTCAACAGTGGCAGTTAGACACTCAAAGTCAAAAAGTACCAGTGGCACAGCACCATAGAGAGTAGCAAAGTCAGTTAGGCAGAAAAAGATATGGTAAGACCTGAGACTCGGCAGACAGTACTTTCTTTTAGGAAGAAGGGTGGGATGATAATGTCTTATATAGTTTTAATTGTTACTATACCTTTTAGGAATACTATTATACATACATTACTTATTTAAGTATGAAAATTAACTCCCCAAGCCCACTGGAGCAAAGAAGAAGGCTGTGGCAGAAACTGTGATTCTGAAGGCAGGATCTTCATTTGGCAATGGAAAAGAGCATTATTCACTCTGAATTTGAAGAATGACTTCTAATTAATGTTATGTTTGCTAATGATAGACACTTTGGAGGCTTTCAAGAGTCGGGGATTACTCTGCTATTCAAACCAAATAATCATAAAACACATTTTTTGAAAATAACACTGATATAATAAATAGAAGGGCGTAATTTATCAACTGCTGCATACGTTGATGATTTCCTTCCTCCAGTTCAGAGGAAAGCTGAAATTCATAACTTGAAGTTTACCTTCTTCTTGCTGAAAATCTCTCTGTTATCTATATTTTTGTCACAGTTCTCACTGGAAATCAAACCTTCATAAAGCAGCCATCAGTGCATTGTAACAGGTTCATTGTATTTCATCTAATTTAGGCAATGGTTATTTTAGACTGATTTATACTATGATATTATCATCTATTCACCTTGATAACTTTTGAGTCTAAAGGCCAAATTGCACAGAAGGGAAAAAAAAAATCTCAAAATTGTTCCATTCCTACAGTATTCATGTACCTAGAGAGCCCTGTCTATTGAAACAATCTCCCACTATGGAAACAGTGCCATTATGTGCTCCAGTCTTACTAAACAGCAGAGAATCTATGAGTGCACTAATTCTCAAAACACAAATTCTTAGGGAACATAGCTCCCATGCTCCTGCCGATTCATGGCATCATTGTGCAGATCTGGGCAGGTCCTGTTCAAAGGAACACACCCGCAACCAGACGAGGCAGTAATTTAGTGAAGCAATACCTGCCTGAAGCCCTCAAAAGGGTGTCACTTGACCCACTGCTATCAGATAATTACAAGGAGCAGTCTGTCTTAATATTACTGTGTCGGGTGACATTACAGGAGTTTGACTATGAAGTCTAGAGCAGCAGTTGAATATGAGAGTTGTCTTTTTTACAGTCCATTGCATAACAGGCCATGTCCTCCAGCCCATAAACTCACTTTGACCACCCAACCATCTCCTTAAAGAATCCCCATGGGCATTTATTAGACCTCAGCCTTCTTCACTTGGTAGGTGACCAACTATATAAAAACACAAGGGGGGTTAAATGAGATCTGCTTGGTTCCCTGGCAATCTAGAGCTCAGTTGAGATGCTTGCATGATCCGTTCACAGCTGGATTTGACTTCTTTCAAATCCATAAAGACAGAACTGGTCTTCACTGCTTAGATCCTTCCTTTAGAAAAAATAGTTTGATTGATTTTTGTCTCCTTATAAAGCACTAAATCCAAGAAAAAAGTTCCAGTCATATTCTAGTCTTTTCTTTCTCAAATGGCACTTATGTCTTTAGGGACCTCATCTGTGGCTTAAGAAGAGCACCCTATTGCAAGCAGTTACTCTGTTTGAGCAGAAGATTGCCACTAATAGTTGCATTTAGCAATATCTAAAGGTGGCAAAGATCCTCCACTTATGAAGACTTTGGACTAAGGTTCACCTCCATTAAATGGAGAACAGGCTGCCTGGAACACTGAGGTGCTGCTGCATCCTTACGGTCCCTGGAGCTTTTTCAGATTGTGGGTATTAGTTCCTGGAGACAGAAAAAATTGCCAAACACAGCAGTGAAAATGATCTTGATGCATATTCACCGTTCTTCATGAATCTAAAATAATCTTGCATTTCTGTATCACTATATCCACACACATCACTGTCAGTAGGGCACAGTAACAAAACAGCATTACTAAAGTCAGGAGTACAGGCCTTGTTGCAGGTTATGTAACACTACTGCCTCTAGCAAAAAACCACTTCATGACTGCAATGCAGAAGTCAAAGGTAAAGATGTATTTCAAACTATATTCCTGTAGCTATTACTTACAGAACCAGAACTGTCTGGACCAATAATACACCAAAGGTCTTGGGTAGACTTCGAATTTAAGCTTCATTAGGAAACTTAAAATGGCAGGAGAGAGACTTTGAATTCACAGAGGATTCAGTCCGTGAGGAATCTAGCTATGTATAATATGCTCGAAACACTTTGTATACACAGGAAAAGCTGAAATCCAGCCCCAAAACTACTTTTGTTTGGGTTGTAAAAATACAATGCAGCTTAAATCCTAAGATACAATTTACAGTGCAGTTTCCATGACCTGAGTCTTGGATATCTGAAACATCTTTTTTTCCCAAAACTGTGTCATGTTCTGTATTGCCTGTTAAGTACTTTAAAGTATCTCAGCCTTTTTTAACTACTAAATTGTCTGAATTCATATCAGCTTCTCTTAGAGATTTGGCTAATATGATTTGCACCACATACTAGTTATTATCAGTCTGTATACTGAAAATGCAGGGCAAGCTAATGATGATAATGAATCTCAGGCAAGTTTTGTGTTTGCTGTGTCTTCTCCCCAGATGGTTCACCCAGTTCAAAACCTTACAAATACATAATACCATTCCTTAGAGTAAACATATTGTAACTCAATTTTCTTCCCCCAAGCAAGCAACCAGATGAATGGCCTTGGTGGATTATTCTGTAACAGAAACACTCATAAGGGGTCTGTGATAAGCAAGTGAATGGAAATGGACTAGTGCACTGTTTAAAATCATCTAAACATTTTCTCTTAACATGAAACATTTGAAAATGTGTAGCTCAGTGTTTGATGGAACACAGTACCCTGTTGTCTGTAGCCCAGTTCTAGTCCCTTCTTTAAATGTAATCTTTTATCCAAGTCACATGTGTTTTCAATAACTTCACATGTGGATGCAGTTACACCAGAAAACTGATTCACAAGTACTTTAGAGGCTCCTCTATCTTTCAGACTCACCTAAAGTTTCTTTCCATTTTTTTAAATATTTTTTTAGTAAGCATACGAAGGGAAATAATCAGTTTTACTTGCGTACAACGCAACCAACCTGGTCTGAATCATAAGTACAGCATTGTTCAAAGGAACAGCTGGTACCAACTCCAAAAGTTTAAGCATTCCCCTCCAAACAAAAAACTCTGTTAAGTCTGTTAGTCATCATCTCCCACAGGTATTGATTCAAGGCTACAGTTCTGCCTATTCCTGCCATGGCTAAAAAGATTAGTCGCAAGGTTTTCGGAAAGGAGCATTTTCATGCACAAGCAAATATACAACTATTTCTTTCTTGTCTCTTAATCTCCATGATTATGGTACCTTTTTGAAACCTTTTTAACCACATACAGGGCAATCAGGCTTTAATAACAACAATAGAGCACTAGGAAGTTGTTTCTGCAGAAGCGCATTTACAAAGACAGTTTTGCCCTGAGGAACTGAAACTATATCAACAGACAACTTTGCTGTAAATCTGGCTCAATTATGCCAGCTTTTTCTGCCAGGAAACACAATTTTAGGGGCAGGATCTGTTTGAAATATATTCTCAGGAACTGAATTCCTATTGTACCAGACTTTCAAGGCAAGCTTAATACAGGTCACCTCCTCATTTCCAGCAATTTAGTTTATTGCTCATTCTAAGCTATGCCAGAGGTGGGAGCTCTAAAAAGCACTTTAACTACTTTGGGGACTTATATTGTGCTTTCAAAGAATTTCTGCTAACAACCAAATGGCAAACTTTGAACTTCTTTGACAGTTTTCTAGGACATCTCCTTGACAGTCAGTTTCCAAATAGTTTGATTTTGGCCATGTAAAAATTTTTCAAAAGGAAAACACTTCATCTGCAACTGAGAATCAGAAGCTCTAAGGGACATGGAGCTTTAGGAAAAGATTTTTAGTTCCAGCCACCTTGCTGCAAACAGGGATATTTCCTAGAGAAAGTGGATGGAGTTATTGTTGGTAGGTACAGGAAAGGTGGGGTTGCCCAAATCTTTTCAGTTACAGAGATGTATTTGTAGATTATGTCTGGACTTGAAAAAATGTATTCTTAGATCACTGTCTGGCCATTCTACTATAATATAGCAGGCAAATAAATGCAAAGATGTTTCAAATGTGCATTTGTCACATGTCAGTCTCAGGATCATCCAGACCTTTTCTCCTCAGTCAGAACACTCCTTCATTACCATGAGATCCAATGCCAAGTGAAGTGTTCTCTCTCACACACCGGGGAGTGAGATTTACTGCCTGGTCGTGCCTCTGGGCAGCTCTGGGGATGGCAGCAGGACACCATATTGTTCAATACCACAACACCAGGGCACAGATGGGGAAAGCTCAGCCATGATCACTGCATTTTTCTGACTCTTCAGCAGCCTTTGAAAAACCCATGTGTGATCTCAAACACCATGACAAACAGCACAGTACAGGCAGAGGAATAAAGTGTGACTGTGACTGTCCTTTCAGGGGACTGAGTTTCAGAAGTCAACATCATCCTCACTGACCTCTCTTTTGAGTGTGTCATGCCATAGGCTAAAGTTGTATCAACTACAAGCATGGTGGTTCACAAGTGGTAGAATATGGGTTCAGACTTCCAAAGTCTGAGCATGGTGGGCCGGCTCCAGGAAAATGCGTAAATACATGTATACATTGTACTCACGTGGAATCAACAGGACAAAAAATGTTATGTAAATTAAAGCATGTACCCCATCAAGTGAAGAGGGTCTGTGTCTTGGAGGATCAGGCTTTACGTAGCAAAGCCTTGCACCATAAGTTACAGATATGCCTTACAGTAAGAAACAGAGCAAACACAGCACGATGACAGGGTCAGGGTCAAAAGCTGGGGACAATCCCTCTAGAATAAGATCGAAGGACACAGAAACCATGTTGCTCACAGAGGGCTGGGGCCAAAGAGGGCTGTCAGCCCATTATCTTCACCAGAAATAGTTCATGCTGTCTTAGAGTGTTAATTAGACTTTGAGTGTTTATTCTCTTGTCCAAAGCTTTATTCACATCCTTGAGAAAATTACTAAATATAAAAACAGAGGTGTTACTTTAAAACATGCCTAACTGAATTAGTCTAACTGGATCTGACTTTAGCTAAGTGCATTTATATGAAAAATTAATGAAGAACAGCTTTATAAAATTATAAAGTTAATCAGAAGATAACTGTGGTTCTCTGGAGTACAATTTTGTTGGACATTTCAGGGAGGTTTAAACATTTGAACAGATAATTTTATCTTTTGAGGAATGTCCTTGTCTGTCATTGCATGTAACTTATGCTTCCTCTTACTAAAAGGAGGCCCCACTCTGTTCAAATGTTCTATAAAGTTGTATTTATGACAGGAAATTCAGAAGACACAATTTTAGTCTGCCGATTACAGTCAAAGAATAATGAGCAAAATCTATGTAACAGTAGCCCTAATATCTATTTCAAACCAGCTTGCAAAACTTATGCCTTCAAACATCATCATCAGAAAATAAATTCATTTTACCTGAAATTTAGAAGATTTATAACCACTGTGGTTATTTGGTGGAGTAAATCTTCACAATAAATTTGTTTACAGTTATATTCAACTTATTAGTTATTCCAATGCAAATCCATAATACCTCCAGGGAATCACAAATTTCATAGATGTAGGTGGAGATAAAAAATGGTAGGGTTTCAGTGCAAGTGCTGTAGTTTTAAACTGAAATAACAAAACAAAATCTGGTCTGGAGAACACAATTCCCATGGAAGTCTTTATGACAAATTCAGAAGGAGTATAGGTTACATGTTAAGTATAGATTGATCAGAAATGGTCTAAGTGTTGAAGTAGTGGTAAGCAGGATCTTGGACTAATTTATCCCCCAGTGACTACAGAAAAAGAGAGTACTGTACTTGCTGAGGAACACAAAGTAGAAACTAAAATGAGAAATTAAGAGAAAGCAAGCCAGTCTGCTCTCTTTGTTGAAATTCCTCTTATTCTTCAGATGAAGAGATACTGACTTCGTTACAGAGACTGAATCTTTTCTCATGCCATACTATTCAGCAGCAATGGTGCTATATCAAGAGAAACTGCTGCCTTAAACAATAAAAACAGTTTCACTGTCTCAGTGTCTTATTACACTTCACACACTAGAAGCAATCAGAGGGTAGGACCTCAGCTGCAAGAACGACTAATCCTCTGGGGAGAAAAGTAAAAGAATCTTATGTAAACCCTTATCAAGGGAAATACTTCCAAAAATGGGGGAGAGACTGCCAAAATGTGTACATGTCTACTTGTAAAGGGAGATCAAGAGGACAGAAAACTGGAAGAATATTGTGTGGTCTCACCGGTAATTTATTTCTTAAGGGGAAAGTCGGGTGAACTCTCCCTCTTCCCTTCTCAGTCTCAACCACGTCTGGTTCTCTGGTTTAAAATTCAGTTCAATGCCTCCCAGACAGGGAATATGATTTCCTCCCTTCTTTATAGATTTCTCTGGTTTGCATTACCATTCAATAAATATATTACAAAATGTTATTTGCCTCTGTCCACAGCTTTTGAGTAGTTGTAGTGATCTTAAAGATATCACAAATTAAATTACTGGATCCCACTCCAAACTCATCAGGGCACATTGGGGGAGAGAAAAATCAAGCAGCCTCATTGCATCTGGAGCTCAGTGTTCATGCATTTCAGAAACACACGTTCCATTGTGCTAATACCCTTCTCAAAAAGAATCAGTGAGGAAGAAACTCTCCAGTCAACTGCAAGGACCAGCACTGTTCTCCTAGTCAGCCTGGCAGCCAACACTCTGCTTGAGGGATTTTAATGCACACAGACATGTTTTTGGTTTGGTGACCTTCAGTTTTAGTAGGAACTTCTTCTGAAGTCAGTCAACATAAATAACCAGAATCTGGAATGAAATCTAAGAACTATATGCATTACTTGTGTCCAAGATCAGTAGTGAATTCAAAGTAGGGTAGTTGGAGAAAAGGGATAGCCTCATATAGGAATGTATTTTTAAGGCTAAACATATCCTGCAGGAGCAAATAAAGAAAATCAATTTGGTATATATTGTCAGCAGGCACTCAAGAGCAGCATTGACTGCACACAAACTGTGTGACTGCTGAACCAATTCTTCTGAGAGACTTTGGGCATCAAATCACCCCCTAAATGACACACACTAAAAAAAAAACCAAAAAAAATGTGTCCACTGTAGCAATATTCCCTTACTGTATTTGTGTTTCTACCACAGTGCAGATACTCTGGGGCCAGGACCATGTGAGCCATGGAAATGTTCCTGACCGAGATGATGGTGGGTCTGAAAGCAACACGAGCACATCAGAGGGGAACCCTCCCAAGCCAGTGACAGCAGGGCTGTGGGCAGGCAGCTGCACTCCTCAGTGCTCACCCCCACACCCTGTGCTCACACAGGCCAAGGCAGCAAGCACTGTGATAAAGTGTAGGCACACTGCTTTGACCCTGACCTTGTCTCAAGCTCTCTCAGTGGGCAGTGGGTCTGGCAGCATCTCCACACAAAGAGCTGCCCCCTGGAATTACCCCATAAAGATGCTGACTGACTCATCCTCCTGGCTGTAGCCCATGAAAACACAAATCAGACTACAGCACCCTTCTGCTGGTTTCTGAAGCTTTCTGCTCCATGGCAAACACAAGCACCAGCAAAATGCTGCTAAAACTAAATAGATATTAAAGAAGGGTCAGAAGCAAATCCACTGTTATAAACATCTGTGCCTCTTCAGGGGAGTTCAGGCATTCATTTGGACTCTACCATTTCACCCAGCTTTCCCATGACCCTTCCCAGGGTTGGGATGGGAATATGAAATATGAAAACTGTTATTGAAGAGTAATCTGAAATATTTGAAAATTAAGAATTTTTATTTGAATGGGATTTCTTATTTTATCTTGTCATATCAATGCAGGAGGATTCACTGACTTCACCAGAGAATTGACCAGGAGGATCCTTTTCCCAGGATTAGCATTAAAACTAAAAGCTGCATACATTAAAAGGAGGCCAGCTGTGTTCTGTTTATTTCTGGGAGTCCATTCAAAACAATGAGCATCTCCCTTCTTCATCCTATTGTTCTATTACAAATCTCCATTAGTATTCCTCCCTTGCTTCCTCATCAAGTATAAGCTTTTCCTCCTTCCTTTGAAAGTCCTCCAAAGCATTGTGCTGTCCTATCAACCCAGTCCACTACTGCAAGGTCAACGAAAACCCAGGCTTTGTCAATGGCATCAGCCCCATCACCAGTTTTTCCAGGAAGCCCTTCAGTGCCCCAGTGTATTTAGATGTTCAGAACCACTAGTCCTAACGGTCCTATTTCTGTGCGATGGCAATAAAATTAACTCTGTGGCCACTTTGGGTATAAATTTCTTATCTTGCATACTCTTCCACTCTGCCATTAACAAGCAGGGAAAGCGTGCAAGCAAAATGTGCAGTGTAACCCCCAACCACCCCTCCGGCAGGCACCCAGTGGTCTTTAACCTGGTAAGCAGGTGTGCAGAGCTCTGGAACAGAACTGCTGCTAAAACAGTAAGAGTTTTGTGCATCCTGTGTGTCCTAAACCCCAGGCCAGATAATCTGCTTGATCCAGATACTGCAGTTAATTTTTTATCCTGGAAAGCCTCTGTGGATGGCATCTGATAGCACCAGCACAAGTAGACCTGCTTAACTGAAATCTTGATGCACCATCAAAGTACATAGGATCTTGGACTTCTAGGAGAATTCATGTTGGAAGGGACCTTAACAGGTCTCTAGCTCAAACTCCTGCTCAAAGTAGGGACACTCATAAGACCAGACCAAGTTACTCAGTGCTTTATCCATCCTGGTCTTTAAAAAGGATAGAGATGGCACAATCTCTCTGGGCAACCTGCTCCCCTGTCTGACTGTCCTCATACTGAAAATATTTTTCCGTATCCAAGTCAGAACTTCAGTGTTTCAACATCAGTGTTCATTTAATCAAAATAAATATGGTATTTATATTTTTTTAAGTATTAATATTGGTAATAATACAGGGCTTTACACTCAGCTTTGCCCTCAAAACTTAAGGGGTATATAAATTTGTAAGCCCGTTTTAAAAGTACACCAGCTGTTGTTTGTTTAATGTCTTGGAGAACAACTAATACACATTCAAAGCTATTCTATAACCAGATGTGATATCTGGCATTTCAATGTCCTTTACAGTAAAATAGATCCCCTAAGCACTTAAAAATATATCACATAACCCTGCACTAACTGGCAGTTGCTTCTTTGGTAAAGCCTGGCAGCTGTTCAGCCACAAACACAAAATAAGGAAAAAAGTAGCTCAGGATAAGACTGAGTACTGGAAAGTACTGCAGGAATATGGCTTGTCCTTATGTGTTGATGTTTCACCAGGAAGAGTCATCATCAGCATTTCTGTCAGAAAAGCTTGTCTGTAAAGAAACTCCTAATTCACTTCAGTGCACCTAAATAGCACAGCTCAGCAACTCCAAGTGATGTTACTAGAAACTCTTGGTTTCTCAATGTTATTGAGAAGCAGAAAAATGCTTTTAGCTAATGAAATACGTATTTAGAGACCTCAAAGGAAGCTCCTGTAATTCAAATTTTTTTTTTCCATTTTAAGCCCTGAACACTATGGCACATCACTTAACTAAACTAAATGGGCTATATGGCAAAACAAAATACAGTGAAGCTCAGCCTGCTTCTTGAATTGGGATCTGACCCCATGTCCCTTGCAATATGCCTCAGGACATCTTCATTGTCCAAGAGGGATGAAGAACACAGCCCTGTACCACTTCCAAAGCAGTCGCACTCCCTAGACACAGTCAGAGTTAATCTGCTAATGACCCACCAGAAGCAAGGATTGTTCTTTGCTCATCTGCAGAGGGTGTTCAGATGTTTGTCTTGTAAATACTACTTTCCAGTGCTTGTTAAATTATTCCAACCTCTACTAAAGGAAAAGAATAGGGACACCAAATGGTAAACAAACCTCAAGTTCTGTTTCACCTCAACAGTATTTGGATGAGTAACAACAACAAAGATGATCTTTCTTTTTCCTAGGATTATTTAATTCCACAGATTATAGATCACATTTTTGGCAAGCTATTCAGCTGCTATTGGGCACTTCATAAACAAGAACTGATGTTCTACAGTGTGTCAGTACCTTCGTCTACTATCCCTAGACAGTGTGCTGGAAGAAAACAGTGTAACAAATTTGGATGGGTTTTTTTACTTTTATGGACAATTTATCACAATGAGGTGGAGTGAGAAATAGACACAATCAACATCGGCTTTCATAAATAACAAAGGGAATCAGCCTGCTAGCAGGACTAGCAGAGAGGCTTCATTGATTTTGCTTTGACATTACAGGTTAATTTCTCCACAAGGGTGGAAGAGACAACTGGGTTTTCTGTCTTCAGAGCAATTTGCAGCACTCACTAAATAGTACAATAACCTCAGCATGTTGCCAATATCTTTCAGGAGCAAAAACATGTTCTCCACAAAACCCATCAACACCACCACATTGACTGTGAGAAAGAATCTCCCTCCACTGTTCATGGTAAAAGGACTTCTTTGGCCAACACTCAGAAGGATGGGTCATCAGCTAAGGCAACAGAGTGGAGGAAAAGTCAGCTTCTCCCACAGCTCTTATGCCTGGGAGGTGAGACCTACCCATGCTTCTTCAATGTGCTTTGACCCTCCTGTCACCACTGAAACGGTGTGAAATGTTCACAGAAGTCTTTGCCAAAATTAATTAAATTAATCCTCATTCTTAAAGAACAAAGATCCACATGACATCTGTCAGAGACACCCACCTTAGTCTCATAAATAGCAGCCATTTGGCTTTTTTCCCCTCATTGAACAAAGAAAACTGCAAACAGAGGTTTTTGTGTCTAGATGAAGGCAGTAATTCATCATCATGGCTGGGCTTCACGAACGAAGATTTGAGAAGGACTCTACCCACGCTTGCTACAAACGCGCTGGTGGCTAAAAAGGTCCATGTAAGATAGACAAGTCCAGTAGCAAAAGGCACAGCAGAAAGTCTCCTTAGGCGGTATTGGCAAGACACGGTTCTTTCTGCGTTGTCTTTTCTCCTCAAGAGTGATCCTACGTGTGTTCTCAAAAGAAGCATCAGCGTTATGTATAGCGTGTCTCCATGTCTCCCTATTGGAGGCCAGAGTAGACCAGTTGTGGTGGGAGGAAACAGTTTTCCCCCTGAAGTTATAAAATGGTAAAACCTCAGGGGGTGGTGACCCTTGAGGTTTTACCCAACGAGCGCTTCTGCAAAATATAAACATATCACAAGCAGACCGGAAGAGAAGAAAAGTAGTTGTAGTTGTTGTTGAAGAGGTGGCCATGTTCTGAGGCCATGAGGAGAAGGGGCAGGAGCGCCCCTGGGGGGCTCTGGCCCCCCCAGCCCCGGTTGGGGGCTGCAGGGACTTGGAACAGTGTTAAACTGGGCTAAGTACCTGTGCCTGAGAGGCTGGAAGTTTTTCCTCCACCATGAGCAGCAGAAGCAAAAACAACACTGGTCGGAGAAAGTGGCAGAAAGCCAGAAGAGATAAGGAGCAGCAAACAGCATGCAGCCAAGGAAGACACAGAGTTGTCTGTAGAGAAAGAGAGCCAGTAGCTGAGAGAGAGCAGAACTAAACTCTACAGAGAGAGAGTTTGGGCAAGAACTGAAACCAAAACCCCCCAAACTCCTTGGAGACCCCTCCTTGAAAGAGTCTTGGAGTGCTACAGCACTGCAGAAAGGAGCTGAAAAGCTCAGAGAAGGAATGCAGAAGGGGTGACCTTGGCCCCCCTCACTGCCACTGCTAAGCTAAGCTAGCAGCCTGAGATCAGAGCCCAAGAGCTCTGTAGGGGAACTTGAATCTCCTGAAGATACGGACCGTCACGAAGGCTTCTGTACTTTGTTGATATGACCATGGTGAAGTGACCTTGTCCAGGTGAACACAGCCCACGGAAGAGAAGACCCTCACTTGGAGATGATGGACTGAGGGGCTTGGATACCCCCTCATGTGTACTGGTAGAGATCCAGCTACAGCTGCTGCATGGAAGAGAGAGAGATAGACTGCTACTCTGAAGAGAATGCTGCTCTGAAAGTGGAAAGGATCTTTTCCTTCTTCCCTTCTGGACTTTTATTTGGAGGGGAGGAGAGATTTGATTCATTGTAAATACTTTTATGTCATGGTAGAGATAGGTGAGATTGTATATAATGTATTATAGTATTTATTTTGTACAGTCATTGTAATATATAATCTCTTTCCCCCATTTTGAGTCTTGTGTGGTGTCTGGAAAGCCCATCTCACACCGGGTTGAGATGTGGGAGGGGGACTTGGACTAGGAAATTAGATTTTGGGGCTCTCAAACCATGACACCAGTGACGATGATCAATATGGCCAAAGCTGAGATGTTGTTTCAGGGAGTCCTTGTATCTCCTCTTCGAGGCTCCTCTCTTGTGGCAGCCAGTGGCAAGTTTACCATAGAGCACAATCTTAGGGAGATGGTAGTCCTTCATCCTTGAGACGTGCCCTGCCCAACACAGCTGTGTTCTCAGCAACATGGCCCCAATACTTGTAACTGCTGCCTGTTCAAGAACAGACATATTAGTCACATAATCTGACCAGTGGCTGTTTAGGATTGTACAAAGGCAGTGCTGATGGAAGGCAGTAATTACAATAACAATAAATGGATATTCTATATTGAGCACACAAGGAAAAGTGTTTCTCGCTGATAAGACTCATGCACCAATCCACTGGTGACCTCCAGACACTGATTTCAGGGAAGCTCCCTATTGCACAGCATCCCAGACTTGTGATCCTGAAAGCAACCTGTAAAGATGTGAACCCCTGGTGAGGAGAGCATGCAATGCCAGTAGCCTTTATGGGGACATTTACAGGTGATCCCAAACATTCATTGCAGAGTATTTAAATGGTAGATTCACACCTTCAGTTTAAAAGCTTTGCAGCTCTTCCCTGTCTCCCATAAGTGATATTTTCTTCTCTGCTTGATACAGATTAGAGTTTCACAAATAAAAGAGTTCCTTAGTTCCAAAGTTAAATCATATTATCAGGAACACAGAAAAGAGTTCAGTAGGCAAAAAGCTGATTCTGCTAGTATCCCATGAATGACATTTTATCTGTCAATTAAAGAAGAAATACTTCCTCTTCTTTTTAATGCCAGAGAGCAGAATTAATGCCACAGCCCAATTTCTGTCATACAATGTAATAATACAATTATGAAGCTGAGAAAATCCTAAAATTTATTTTGCTTGGCCTCCAGCCTGACAATTTTCAGAACTCTATGCAATGCATGGATATGTTTCCCATTATAAAATTATTTGTTAAGCTCCATTCATTCAAGTTGCAGGAAGAGACAACTCAATGGTTTATCAATTTAATCTGAACATCACTTGACTTTTCTGCTTGGCCTGCATTCACATTACAGTTTCCCTAAATAATTGCAACAGCCCATATTGAAATAGAGTCTTGAACCAGACGACAATAAATTATAGGCCTGTCAAGTCTTCAAGTCTCTTGTGCCAAGCATGGGACTCCCACATGCTCCCCTCCACAGCTGGGCTGTTCCCTTGGATGTTTTATGTGCAGCATCATTCCAAGTTGACTCAGTCTGTGCCCTGCTAATCCACTTCATCTAGCACAAACTAGGAGATTCAGCTCAAAACTGAAACACCTAAAGACAAATGTCCCCATGTGGTTACATGTACTCTAGGTATCTGAGTTTCAGTCAGTAATGATCTAGGGCTCAGCTTGGTGCCATCAGAAATGCCCTAGGGGATGCCACATGACCTTCAGGCACTACTCCAGAACAGCCTGAGCTCTCCTTGGACCATATTTTGCAGATCCATCCAAATATCTTGAGTATTCAAAAGTATCTCACCTGTTATGAAACCAAGCTTTGCCCTTCACCTTAATCCCACCCAGAAACATGGAGGATAAGAGCTTTGCAGCTGGAGAAGGAATCCGAACTGCATCTGGCAATGCCTATTTTCCTTGCAGAAAAGTGTTAGATTCATTACACCCCATTGGACTGTGTTCATACACATAAACAAACAAACCAACCAACAAGCAGGAGAGAGAGGAAAAAAAGAAGGGGCTTACGCTGTAAGCTAGTCACATTCAGAGCTGGTTCAACATTTGGAACTCTTCAAGATTGAAGTCTGTATGGACCTGGAATACTATCTCCCTCTCATGGAAAGATGGGGTCTTTTGGAAAACTAGAAATTAGATGTAGATTCATAATACTGCTGAAATTGTGGAAATATTAGAATATAAGGATTGGGTCAGGCCTCTTTTCCAGTATTATAAAAATATTTGAGACACAATTCATAAACAGAAAAATCTGTTCAATGAAGTGCACAGAAAATGAGTAATCAGTTGCTGTATTTGAAATAACTCTATTTTTTTCTGAAGTTGCTCATTTTATCTCTATTTTGGCTGATGTGCTGCCCTATTGAGTGTGATATCTCATTAAACTGCTTGTGATACTTGTCTTCAGGCCCACACTTTTGGTGTGGCCATTTACAGTACAGTTTATTTTCATTGTCACATGGACCCCAACACTGGCTTAAACCAGCCAGATAGTGAGTGTGGGAGAACTTGTTAGCAAAGACTCTAACTGGGGGAGTACGGTAGGTTGTGGAGAAATGTCGGAGTCAGGTCACAGCTCCCCAGGCAACAGGCACCTCACATGGGACAACCACACATGGGGCCAAGGCCATGTTGGTATATCAGGGAACAGTCTGGGATGAGGACCAGGACAAGGACCAGTGAGGAAAACCAGGGTCAACACAGCTCTGGAATGGCTGGAGAGGGCCACAAGTATGGAAATAGACTCCATGGGGCCCATGGCTGGGCAGGGAAGACCAGGGCTCTGACAGAGCTGGAGACTAGCATCCTCCAGCATTGATGTAAGATCAGCCACTATCTAGACCTCAATTCAGCCACCTACACATAGGGATCTTGTCATAAAGTTGCCACAGAGCACAAGAGACTTCTGCAAACTGCTGGTAGATGTGATATAAGACCAATAGTGAAGAGGCAGATGAAGACCACAACCTGAAGTATCAGGGGCCTCTTGGGAGCTGTGTATGAGCTACTGAAGAGAGCCCCTGACAACATACTCAGTTGAATGATTCTGTTCACTATAAAGTGTGTGCCTAATTTAAAGTATACTGAATCATTTGCTTCTGGAGAAGGAATGTCCCCTGGAAACCAAAATGCAGTGACACCTGAGCACAGCTGGACAAGCAGGGTTACAAGAAAAGGTATTAAGCAAAAGAAAACAATACATGGTCATTCTGTTTAAGGAGGCCTGGTCCATCACAGAGGTGGACAGAGGTCAGAAGAGTGACAGCATGAAGATAAGGCAGAAGTAGGACATGGTAAAACCAACAGGTGCAACACCCATGATGCTGAGCTAAAGGGAAGAAACATAAGGAGATATCCAAAGAATTTTACCAGTGGCAGCCAGAAAACTCCCGGACCTGATACAAAGGTATAAAAACTCTGGCATCAGAAGTTTAGGCTGCTCTTTCTTTTTTCCCGTCCCCACCACTCCCATGGATTTTCCTGAATAAATCAGAGTGGGGGCTTACTGACTGCTCTAGTAATGAACAGTGTCTTGGTGTCTTTCATTAACTCTTTTAAGAGAGTAATGTTCTCCGAACATAATATTCAGCCACACATTGGTGAATGATCCTTACTACAGTTCTTTTTTTATTTCCTTTTTGGTTTGCATTTATTTGGCCTAATTAATATTCAACCTGAGGAATTCACTTTTCACTTACTCAGAAAAATGAAGCAGAAATCAGAGCAAAAAGGACTTTTTTGATATATCCAACAATGGATCTTCAATGTGCATGTCCTGCTTTCTCAGGTAAGAAATGGTTCATCTATCAGTAATTAATAGAGGGGGTGAAGTACCAGCATTTGTGGGTCCATTGCAATGTGCTGCATGGGCACACACCACAAACCATTTTTTTGAAATTAAGCATTTCACTTCCCAAGGATAGGCAAAGGCGAATCTGGGAATCTGGCTTCAATTTCCAATTCTGGCACACACTGGTGGGGATTGAGCTGCTGTTCCTGGGTTTTTCAGCAAGTCAACTCAACTCCTCTTTACCTGCATATATCCATAGGCTAAGGTGCCTAGCAAAAATTTACCCAGATTTTGGCATCAGGTAACATTAGCCTGATCTAAACACTGCTCCAGATGTTTTAGTCCTTTCCTAATGCAGGGCCAGCAGCATGGATGCTCTCTGGATCCATGGCACTGATCTGAGCAGGCTTGCTGGCCTGACACCCTGGATAACACCAGAAAGTGGCACCAGCGCTCTCTTCTTTCCTGCATCCCATCTTCCTGGGATCAGGGAAGCACAGTTTTCAGTTTTCTCAAGCAGCAGGAAGGCCTGATCCCCAGGATCCCACCTCCTGGCAAACAATCAGCCATCTCTGACACCAACAGCAGGACCACTTCCCTCTGCTGTGGAAAGCTCAGTTCAGTGTCACATGTGTGACAATGTCAGGCAAGAATCCAATTCTTCGGGGTGGCCTTCAACTGCATTAAACATTGGGACACACTTTCTCTCTCTGAAATCCCTTTATTTGCTCCCTCCACACTTTCCGAATTTTGCAGTTAATGAGGCTTGGACCCTACAGACAATAGCATTTAGTCCCACATCATCTCAATTATTATTTTCAACCTACACACTGCATGGAGCAAGGATTTTGTGAAAGAAATAATATTCAATAGGGTATAATCTTTTTCTGCTAACTATCCCTATCCAAAGATGGATTAGTTCTCCTCAATTATGGGTCCTTTCTCAACCAACCCTGAAAACTATAGCTTTATTACTGTGAGCTTAAATAATTATGTATGTCTATCCTAATAAGAGAAAATGTGGTTTGGATTTTGTAACAGGTGATCTTGAGAACTTCAAGCCTGCTATGTCACTGCAGTTGGCCATCATTCTCAAACTGACTAGTTTTATTATAAATTTAAATTATTAAAATCTCACTAAGTTCTAAGCTTTCACTGTGGCACATGCATCTTACAGACCTTATTTCCTTGTTAGTCACATTTCTATGGGGCTAATCATAGGAATATCCTCCTGGTGAAAGTACATGCTGTCATCTCAGTAGCAAAGCGTTGCAACGCCAGGAAAAATTTTATCAACCCAAACATACTTCCTAGGTTGGAGGAAGGCAACTGCCTCCTGCATCATCCAAAGACTGGCAACATTAGCACTGAGTTGGTACTTCCTCCAGATTTAAGAGGTCAGCTCTCTCAAAGAGGAGATTAGACTGTTCTTACTCTACTGAAATATGGAAAATGCCTCTGGCAATGTCTGGGTTGGAAGATTAGTGCCGTTAAAGTGATTTAATGACTATGGTTTAATCTATGGAAATTTCTGGACAAATAGACAGTACATGTACAAACTCAACTGGTCTAAGCACACAGAGTTAAACCTAACGCATTTGGGTTGAGCCTACTGCTTTTAGGCTGACCATTGTCAGGGGAAAAGTAATAGATGTGTGGATGTGAAAATCGAGATACTTTCAGAGCTTTAGAGGTACTTATAAGCTAAGTCCTGAACTATTGCTGTTGAATCTCATTTCTCTTTGGTACCTTGTAATTGAGTGATTGCAAAGGTTTACAATAACCAACATATTGTAGCACAATACAAGACTATAAAATTGCTTTATTTTCCTGCCAATTATGTGGTGAGATATACATGGCTGACATGTCTTGCCACATAGGGGGAAAAAATCATTTCCCAATTATCTTTGTATATTTTTGGCTAAGAAGTTTTCTCATGAGTCACAAATCATTTTCTCATGGCATCAGTAACCTTATTACATATGCAACTAATTTTATTCTGTAATCTAAAGCAGCAACAAAATGAAATTTTCTGATATCTCTCCTGGCATTCAGTTATGAGAAGCTGCAATAATTTTTCCTTGTCTATGAATAGCAGTAGGTAAAAAGGATCTCAAAAACAGGAATACCATCGTGTTTTCAGTTGGCAATAAGAAATATAATGAACAGCATATACAATGATCTTGACCTCAGCCCATCAGTCATCACTGACTATTTTCCATCAGAGCTGCAAAACAATGCCAGCTCAAAAAACATTTCCATAGCACTCTTCTTTTATTTATTTATCACATGGAATTAATATTGGCCCCACCCTATTCACAGTAAGATCAAGAGAGAGTTCTAAATTGGTTTCAACAAAGGAGAAATTAGAGATTCCTTTTTCATTTGCTGACCCTTGAAAAAGAGAGAATGCTAGTAACCACATTAAATAAAAGCCAACATAACTACTTGGCAATCAACAACATCATAAATATGAAACATTTCATTTTGATGAACATTAGAAAATCTAAACATAGTGATTCCTGCTTGCTTGCGCCTTTTGAGTTTATCTACCTCCCCCAACAAGTGGTCTTGATGTCCTCCATGAGAGATCATCCACTGTGAAATACATTCTTAAAAAGAAAACCACTTGACAGTGAAGCTTGTGTTAGTAACTGGTTATTTTGAAGTCTTTGTGATGAATTGCTGCTCTTTCCATGGTCTGATTGTTTTGAATCTTCCCTGCTGTAAAAAGATGTCTGATGCAGTTTGAATACTTTTTTAAAAAAACAATCAAACTCCTGATCACCACAAAAATGATCACAATGTCAGACCAATCACAGATACGTAGAAGTTGCTGTACTAAACCTGTAAAGATCTGGAGATTTTGAGACAAATCTTTGAAAACTTCTCACTGCAGCCCACAAATGAAAAAGCAGCATGACTATTTCACCATGCAAATTATTCTGAAGATTTAACTCATAACATTGACCTAAGTAGGAATAACTCACCTCAAGCCTTCCAAGTTTTGAAACATCTCTATACACTCTGCTTTCAGCAGAAACCTTTGAATGGATTAGTGATAAATATTTTCAGCTCTGCTTCTGAGATGCTACAGAAGATTAGAGGTATAGTATCTCAGATATTATGTTCAGAGTGGAGGGCAGGCACCGGCAGAGTCAGAGAGAGCTCTGCCTTGTTGAATTACATTACACTGCACAGGAGGCCACAGCCTCAGCTTTCACCCTGCACACCAAGTACTTCAGTCAGCCTCTAACTACACTTTCATGTATAAGAACTGACCCATAGGACACACCAAATGAGTTCTTCATATTGTCTTTCTTGCATGTGTGTCAGTTGTTTTAGCAAGGATCTGGGGTGGCTGATCCATTAATTAGTGCCGACCCAGTGAGGACACAGATGCACAGAGATGTACATGGACACATGCTCATCTATGTGAAATCAAGGCTTCAGCATGGCCATGGCTCTTGAGAAGAACTTGCTTTTTAACATTTTTCCTTCTTTTAAAATGGAGATTTTTTTCCCTCTTCCATTTTGGAGACTGCTCTTGTTGCACAGCATCTAAAGAAACTTTACAGACAGAGTCACCAGCACCATCAGTTCCTCTGGTCTCTTCCTGCCCAGCCTGGCAAAGCTGGTAGCAGGGACCTACCAACTGAGGACAGGAGCTGAGACAGTCCAACTGGAAGGGAAGTGTTTTGCCATAAGATCAGGAAAGACCCATCTTAGCACACTAGCTGGAACTGTGCCAGTACCAAATGGTATCAGACCGACTCCAATACCAAGTGTCTCAGCAGATCTGGAATGGTCAATAGGATTACAACCCTGATCCCAAAACCACTAATTCCTCACCAGTTTTTACTGGTGAGGAATCTGCCTGTACATCTGTGACTGTTGAGTTCAAATTCTTCTGCAAACCAGCATACTTTGGGAAATTAAAAAAAAAAAAAAAAAGAAAAAATAGACAGAGACAGGAACCAGTTTTAAGGCAGGCATGCCTCAAAAGGAGAGTTCATTCCTGTTGCTCAGAGATATTTCAGCTCTGCCAGTCTTTTGCAAAACCCTGGATACTCTGGATTCTCCAAGCCCACCTGGCTTCCAGATACTGGTGAATTTCAAGCAGGAGTATGATGCAAATCAGGGGGTTTTCTTATCAAGCATCCACTCAAGTCCACATATAGCACTTACATTCACTGATGGCTCAGTTTCAAGAAGTTACAAAGCTAAGGGCCTGTTTCATCTTAACCAACTCACACTGACTAGCTTTAACTACTTCTTGGGGTTTGACCTTACAGCTCTCCAACTATACTTTTTCTACCAAAATTTTTTGTTTCGATGTTTTTCTTTCAAGTGTCTCAAGAGCACAGTTCATATGACTCCATATAAATCTCGAAATTTACAGCATGTCTAAGTTATACACAAGATGGTCAGAAAATTATGCCTAGCAGAAAACTGCCAGCAGCAGATTATGAGAGAAATGTGTGTGACAGGTAGTGATAAAGCAGGAGAGAAATGCAAAGACCTGCAGGAAAACAAAACAAGAAGCAGTGGGTTTGGGTACAGACCACCAGTTGGCATTTTTGCCAGCTTAATCACATCAACTTTTGACCACATTTTCACGGCATTTTCTCTTTGCTCTTACCAACATCAAAATATATTTCTTTGCTCCAGGAATTTAGAAAAACTGCACAAGCCCCAAATACCTGCTTTGTTGGTTGAATCTGCCTCTAAATCTAAAGTTTACTAAATCAGCCACCCCACCAGTCCTTCCCTGATGCAGGGAGGAGTCTGAGTGGGTTTCTGTGGCTAGGTTTTGGTAGTGAGGGGGGGCTACAGGGGTGGCTTCTGTTAGAAGCTGCTATAAGCTTCCCCTGTCTGGTGGATCCAATGCCAGCCGGCTCCAGGATGGACTTCCTGCCACTGACCAAGGCCAAGCCAATCAGGAGTAATAGTAATGCCTCTGTGATAACATATTTAAGAACAGAAAGGTATTGCACAGAAAGAATTCCAGCCAGGAAAGAGCAGAGTGAGAACATGGGAACAACAAGGTAGACCCCAAGGTCAGTGCAGAAGGAGGGGCAGGAGGTGCTCCAGGCACCAGAGCTGAGGCCCTGCAGCCCCTGGTGCAGACCATGGTGGAGCAGCTGTGCCCCTGCAGCCCATGGAGGACCATCGGAGTGCAGAGACCCCCCTGCAGCCCATGGAGGAACCCATGCTGGAGCAGGTGGATGCACGAAGGAGGCTGTAACCCTGTGGGAGGCCCAAGATGGAGCAGGGTCCTGCTGGGGAACTGCAGCCTGAGGAGAGGGAAGCCAATGGTGGAGCAGGGTTTCCCAGGTAGGACTTGTGACCTCTGTGGGGGACCCACGTTGGTACAGCTCATTGGTGAAGGACTGCACCCTGTGGAGGAGTGACCCACAGGACAGCAGTTCCATGAAGAATTGTTGCTCATGGGATGGACACACACTGGAGAGGTCCATCAAGGACTGTCTCCCGTGGGAGGGACCCCACAGGAGCAGGGGAAGGACTCCTCTACCTGAGCAGCGGCAGAACCAACAACTGACCGCAATCCCCACTCCCTGTTCCTGTGCACCACTGGGTAGAGGAGGGAGAACATGGAAGGAAGGAGGAGTGGGGGAAAGGTGTTTTTTTAGGATTACTTTACTTCTCACTCTTTTGCTCTGATCCTGTTAGTAATAAATTTAAGTACTATCCCCACTTTGAGTCTGTTTTGCCCGTGAAGGTAATCAGTAAGTGACCTCTTCTCTCCCAGCTGTTATTTCAACTCATGAATCCTTGGCTGTTTTTCTTTTTCTCTCCTCTGTCCAGTTGCAGAGGGGTGTGAGAGACTGGTTTTAGTGGGTACCTGGCATCCGGCCAGGGCCAACCCACTACAGAATGTCAGCAGGGAAGAGGAGAATTGTGTGAAGGCGCTGCCCATTGTCCTTCCCTCAGAGAGCTCCAGCATTTTCAGTCTGAGTTTGTCCATGGGTGAGGACATGGTAGGTGAAAATGGACATGGTGGACCCATGCCTGACCTTAGGGTAGATGTGCTTAAGCCTCCCTTCCTCTCTCCCTTTACACACTCGGTACCACTGGTCAGAACATCCTCCTGCTCTTCAGTTGTGTTTCCCAAGTTCATTTCTCTGACCTGCCAAGATGGTCAGAAAGAAGGGTTGGGTTTAATAACATGACAAACAGGAAGAACATTGCCCAGAGGGTCTATTTCTGGAAACCTTTGACACCTTCCCCTTTTAACCTTGATAAGAGGGGAGCAGAAGATGGGAGAGTGGCTGGGTAGAGAGGCTTTTGCTGTAGGAGGGCAGGAGGAAACCTCTCAGTGACAGAAGAGTGAGAAAAGGACAGATATGAGCCTGGCAATTCAGAAAAGTACATCAAGAGGGACACAACAAAACACCAGTGCAAACAGTCAGTGCTTAAAAGTCCAGCTGCCTGCTCCCCTCCTATCCTGCTTTCTCAGGTGCCTGGTCAGTAACACAGTGTTTTGTTCCTAGCCTCCTCCAGTGAAACAGTCTGTTTTTGAGCAGGATCATGTCCTAAAGAAAAACCCTGAACAGTCCTGCTGGACTAGGACAAATGGTCACAGCTTTCTGCAGCCAAACTGGTTTTTGCAGACCAGGCAGTGATAAAACCTTGCTCCTCTATTAAACACTTCTGTAGTTAGAAGACATTCAAGGCTGGGTTTTGGTAGAGCCAGTGGGTGCATAAGGTTAAGCCACACTAACGTGTGGAGCTATTTCTTTTTCCAAGTGAGAAAAAAAAAAAAAAGAAAAAGGAAACTCAGCTTTTCAATATAGGATTTGTCTCATCATTCCCCAGTATGTAGTTCAGATTTGACTCCTCAAGCAGGACATTTATTCAGCTGACTTGAAGCTAATCAGCAGTGTTTTGAAGTTAAAGCAGCCTTTGTTAGTCAATCTTGTTGTGAATAAGTTTGGGTGGAGGGAGGAAGAGTTAATCCTATGCTTTTTCCATTATGAGACAAAAAACCAGCAGCTACTGTCTTTTCCCCTTCAGCATTTTTTTTCCCTTTGCCTTTATTTCCAAAAGTCTGGGATAGAAGATCCATATCCCCATCCCTCTGAAGTTCTGTTTTTAATAGGTTGCAAACTAAGTAAAGAGCAGTGATTTTTTTTTTTTCCCTGCTTCCCCTCAGTGAGCTGAAGCAGAAAACATATTCTGCTGTCCTCTGGCAGAAAAGAGAAGCGTCAGGGAGCCACAGCAGAGAGGTCACCAATAAAATGGACCCAGAAAATGGAAAGACAGTGCCCCAAAAAGGACACACTCTAGGTAACGTCAAGGCTTTTCTTTGTCTTGCAGCTATTTTGGCCATTAATATTTGAGATATTCAAGCCTTGAAAAAAAAACAGTTCTGAAATAGGGATCCCCGATCTTATCTTGAATTCTCTGAACATTTCCAGCTCGAACACAAGGAATGGTGAATGAAGTCCTTAATACAAATACCAACAAGGAGAAAATACTGCCTTTCGTTCAATGCTTATGTACTTGACCCCACACACAGTTTTCCCCAGCTGGTAAATTAGAGCTTTTATTTGCATTTGGGTCCCTCTAGTGGAAAAAGGAAGAAGCCCGAGGACGGCTGCAAAACTTGGGTGGGACCTGCTGCATTACAGAACAGCACAATCTGCCACCGACAGTGTTTCTGCACCATTGTTTCACCATTTAACACCGGGTCATATCGTGGCTTCGTACAGATTAAGCTGTACAATCAGACCCCTGCACTCTGAGTGGCATTACTCTTTCCAGCCTCACCTACATATCAGGATATTTATGGTCACCTACATATCAGGATATTTATTCCACTTCTCGTCCATCATTCAGGTGTGCTGGGACAGAGCAGCCTCACACAGCTGTACAGACTGGGAAACAGATGGCTTGGCAGTAGCTTTGCAGAAAAAGACACGGGACCGTGGTGAACACTAAGTGAAACCGAGTCAGCAATGCACCCTTCCCAACTTCATTATGAGCTGCTGCAAGACTGAAGCCTGCAGGTTGAGGGAGAGATTCTTCTGTTCTCTGCAGCACTGGTGTAATCACAGCTAGAAAACTGTGGCCAGCTTTGGGCTTCCAAACACAATATGGATGTTGATAGGCCAGATGAAGTCCCAGAGAGGGCCACCAAGGTAGCTGGGGACTACAGCACACTACCTCCTCCTCACAGGAAGAGAAACTGAGTCAGATAGTCTTGTTCAGCCAGAAGCAGCTGCTAAGGAAAGACCTTACTGCAGTGTACACTATCTAATGGGACAGAAGGTGAAGTCCATCTCTTCTCAGAGGTGGCATGTGAAGAGACACAAAGCAACAGACACAAGCCAGAACAAGGGAAACTCGAAAGAGACACAAGGAAAAAATATTTCACTGTGAGCACAGTTCAGTGGTGGAGAGAGTATCCAGAGAGGGTGAGGAATCTCCAGCACTGGAGAAATTCAAGACTAGATTGGACAAGGCCCTGAGCAACATGCTCTGATTTCAAAGTCAACTCTGCTTGGAACAGGAGGTTGGGCCACATGAAGTCTAGAGTTTTCTCCCAGTCCAAATTTTTCTGGTTTGGATCTTTCACCTGCTGAATAACTCATTTGGGCCCTGGCTTTAGTGAAGATGATTTTGAAAAGGAGCGGTGTCTGTATGAGAAAATTGCCAAATAGAATAATCCAACATATGAAATTGTGGAACAGAACTGGTATCTGAAGGACAACTGTCAGCCTGCATTGGTCCCACCTAACCCCAAGCACCTGCACTAGGAGTATGGCCATCCAGTCTCGACCCATTCTGAATCCCTTTCTATTTTTCCATCACTGAAGAAAGAAGCTAAAACACAGAAGAATTCAGTGACACATTCTCACCAAGAGTTCAGCAGCTCTGGAGAACAATTCTTACGTGCTTCAAATCAAGGCACACCACTGTTCAGACATCATAGAATAGTTTGGGTTGAAAGAGACCTTAAAGATCATCTATAAGTTTATGTTTTCAGTTAACTCTGCTTACCAAAAACTTACCATAGGGCCCTGTTCCCTTCAGCTCCATGACAAGGGGTGGAGGGCAGCATATGGACCTTGCTGGTAACCATACATGTCACTGGTTTCAAACACTATTATGAGCCTCAGTTAAAGACAGAGGCACAATTGCATGATGTCTGTCTCTGATTTCTCAGCAGCTGAATGCCCCTGTGGTAGTTCCCCACAGCTGGGCCCCAGCACATCTATTCACAGTGGCTGTTGTCTTGCTTACCTCCTGCCCACAACTAACACAGATCGGGATCACACTGGTCAGGACAACTTTGCATTCTCACTGCAGGGTATCTTCCCTGGCAGGACCTTCCCAGCCTGAGTCTTTGTTGTCTGGTAGAAACTGTTCCATCCCTCTGCCTCTGCCACTGCCTGTCTCTGTGGGATTTCCATGGTGGCACTGCTTTTTCCCATGATGGTGAGCGATCCAGAAAGGCTCAGCAGCCTCTGCTCCTTTCAGAGGATGACTTATCCACTCTTCCCTTTGTACATGAGAGCAGCCAGTCTGGCTGAGAGTACCCCTGGCATAAACCTCTTGGGCAAAGGAGACAACTGGCGTACTGGACCTGGCCCTTATGGCCCAGGGGTGGTGTCTGATATGACAAAGTATAAAAGAAATTCATGTTTAACAGTGCCCTCAGCTAACCCTACTGACCAAAACACCACCCTCCAGCCAGAAAAAACCAAAATGCCAGAGTAGGGAGATGTAGAGACGCCTTAGCTAGGCTGCAACATGGATTTCAACCACAGTAGCAGGAAGCTCTTTGATGCAGAGCTGTCTATTACTCTAACAGAGAGTTTTGGAAATAATTACCTACAATAGGGGTTTTAGGACTATTTTACACCAGGTTCTACAAGGGGTGTCCACAAGGTTATAAAATATCATGTCCCTCATTTCTCCAGGTCTGCTATTAGTAAAAACTGAAAGGTTGGATTCCACAGTCATAACAAGCTCAGAGGGCTGGTAAAGCAGCAGATAATTAAATGAAGAAAAAATTATACATTTAGCAAGTTTGGCTATAATTCCTGAGAACAAAGACAAATCATGATCTTAAGATGACTTTACTGTGCAATTTTGGTTGCTTACTCCCAAGACTAGAAGTAGTCAAGTTCCTCATCAAAACAATTTTACAAAAACTTTGACTTGAACAATACTCATGCAATAGTTCACCCCCAAATTTAGACTGCAACTGGCTGAAATTTCCTTCCAAAAATCACAGTCCAAGGAAACAGGAGAACTGACAAATTTCAGCCAAAGTATTTTAAGTTTCAAGGAATTTCAAGTAAGAAAAGCAGGCCTTGGGGTGGAAAACTGTTTGGCAACACAGGGATACAACTGCTACCAGCTCCAACCCTAACATGTTCAAATTGGTGTATACTGCAGAGTCCATAGTAAAACTTAGATTAGTGAGTCCAAGTGTTTCCACTATTATTTGTATTGATACTTGCCATGAGAATAGCAAATTTTTATGTATTAATAAAAACATCAAGTCTAAGCCTTTCTGGCACTACATATAACACTTCCCTTTTCTCCCACGTGTTAACATGGAGATTCACAGGCAACATGCCAAGAAGACCAGAGAAGCTAAATTCACTGT
Source organism: Manacus vitellinus (assembly GCF_001715985.3). NCBI lineage: Eukaryota > Metazoa > Chordata > Aves > Passeriformes > Pipridae > Manacus > Manacus vitellinus. The sequence goes on along the minus strand of NW_021939396.1, from coordinate 11,272,240 downwards.
ATAAATAATTCAGGATCAAAACCACTGGTGGTAAATCTGGAAAGTCACCATCTGACCTACCATATGTGGTTACCATGGAAATCGCTTTCTCCTTTAACTTAATGTACTCAGTAGTGGGAACCATTTCCTCATGATTCACATGAATCTCTGGCATGTGCTCCGCTGCTAAGTGCCAGTGAGAAGCTGTTTGTTGCAGTGATATTATAATACCTTGACAGGACTACAGGACTGGAAACTGCCTCAAACTAGGTCTGAGCTAGCCAGAGTGAAGCTGGAATACCTGTCTTCAAAAGCAAATCAAAATAGGACCTGGCACCCAGTATTGCTATGGGGTCATGTCAAATGCCAGTAATATCACTCCCAAGTCAGTAATAAAACTGTAGCTCACAACGAATAGGCACAGCTTGTTTCCAATACAGAAATAAGGTTCACGGCCACCTGCTTATAAAATGTGTTCTTGTTTGGATTTAAAAAGGCTGGGTTTGTCATATGAAGGATTAAGTGCGGTGTAAAAATTCAAGAACTCAGGACTTCTTACCTGCCACTGTTAGTGCTACATTGTCTTCAGAAGTAATTTCACTTGTCTATGCCTGAAAAATTGAAACAATTTATTCCTGTGCATACAGATTGGATATCCTGGTGATTATAGCACCAGTCAGGAAGAAAAGCAGTTCTCAAGCTCCTGCAGAAAGGCTTTCCCTGGCCCAGATGTGGCTGCACATTTCTGGTCCTTCCAGCAGCTGGTTGTAGAAATCTGTGTTTAGCACATTGCAATAGGCTAGGAGGATTCACCCTGATATGAACTGTGAACCTCCAGATGAGAAGGTGTTGGGGGGCTGTAACTCTCAAGAATCACACAGCTCTTGAATAACAGCAGCTGTGATTCTTATTACTTTTAATAACTGCTGATCATTATTATTTTATTTGTTCAAATACCTCATTTGTGGCCAAAATGTGGAGCAATACTGCCTTTTACAGTTACTGGGAGCTTTCAGCACTGTTCAAGATTCTTCATGTCTAAGTATATTGAAGTGTAACATGTTTTTTTTCTGGAATTCAAAATCTTTTCCCCCAATAGCCAGCTAGTTATGATAGAGATTAAAAAGCTAGCAAAGGAGTCACTAGTTCTTTGCAGAGCCTGCCTCAGCTCTGTAATACAGAGGTCATCACAGTGTAAGATTTATACCCCATTACCTCCAGCACCAATATGCGTTTTTCAAACTTGGGCAAATGGAGTTCGATCACACCTATAATTGTCAGCAAAACATGCATCAAGAATTAACAAAAAGCTCTTCACTATGGATAACAGTGATGAGAAAGCTTTTGATTTGGTCTCACCTTAGCATTGCCCTTTCCCAAAGTGCAACCCAGAGCACACTGTATTTTGGAGTCAGTGTGCAGATTCCCTGCACCTATCCTCAAAACAACATTTATTAAGTGATAGCAAGGACACTGTGTGCTACCAACTTTTATCAGGCCGTTAGCCTGATTGTAAGGGGTGATGCAGAGCCCAAAACAGCAGAACCGGGAAAGGCATTTTGCTCTCCACTCCTGGAGCAGATCGACTGCTCTGCTCACCCAGAGGAACACAGGAAAAGGATTGTCCCAAAGTGCTGAAAGCCTCTTAAGAGGAAAGGTGACCCTTGCACCTTCACACGTGGCACAGCTGCACTGGGGACAAGGCTAAGAGCTGCACTTCAGCAACTGTCTCTGGCCAGATGCATTAAATGGCTCTTCTGCTTAATCAGTCATTACAAAGACATATAATTAGCCAAGTGAGGTGTAAAACTCTGAAACAGAAACTGCAACCTTGCAGCTATACATGTACTGCAGTATAATGGTTGTAGAAGTAAAATTTTTATTCTGCTAGGGCAACTAAGTCACAGGTACTGCCTTAGGTGTTTGGGGGTGATCTCGACCTTGGATCTAGTCCTGAGTCTGAGCAGAGATTTACCTGGCACCTGGTAAGTTAGGTGCACCTCTGCAATCTGAGGTAGCCTGGTTGTCCCTGTACCTCAGCCCCTCAAACTCTGCCTTTCTACTTCATATGGTGCTGGTGCGCCTGTGTCTGATCCTGCCTCATCCTCTCGATGCACTGGAGTGCACACAGAGAGACTCACAGCAGCACTTTCAAGGTCCATAAGCTCCATCTCTTCATGGGGCACACCCAGGTCACCCACTTCCCAGACCAACTCAAACCTGCAAACCCAACCCCATGCCCACACAACCCTGCTCTTACAATGGTAAGCTCACAAGTCCCATGTCCCTGGTCCAGTTAACTGCAAGGCATCTGAGTTCCTCATGAATGATGGAGGGGGATTGGCACTGCACTCCCAGCAGACTGCAGAGGCAGCTGTCTCAGCACTTCAGATGCTGAAGACCCCTCTTTACCAGACAGGCAGATAAACCTCTTGTAATTAAGCAATGAGCCTCAGCACCTTTCATTATCTTGCAATCACACACTATTATGCTGACTTTCCTTACCTTCCTTAACTTTCATGTGAGAACTACTCAGATGGTTAATTCTGAAAATGATGGATGATCTCTAAATGGGCAAATCTCAATTTCCTTCCATACAATTAATATTGTCAGGCCTATGCAGACCTGAGATATCTGAGAGCTCTGCACATAAAGCTCTCCTTCCCTACAGCCCACAGAAATTCAAAAGCTGTCTCAACATGTCCAAAGTAAAGAAGACACAGCTGAGAGTTTTTGCACCATATTTTATGGTCTTTATGGCATCTAAAGCAAATCTTTCAGTAAGGGAATTTGTCTGATTAGCAATTAATTATTTATGTCAGGCAAACTCTGAACTCACAGTTGTTGCTAAGTTATCTGTTCGCATGATCACGTCCACCCGTTTCTGCAGGGAATGCATAAGAATTTGCATTACTAGGGAATCCAAATGTTTGTACTCTCAAAAATAGTCCAGAGAAAGATTATTTTGTTTTTGCACAAAAAGATTTGGGTTTCATCCACTGAAACAAGGGAAATCTTTGGCCCTCAACCGAATTCGCAGACAAAAATGTTTGAGCCTACAGTTATCATGAACCAAACAGAAATATTTATTTGGCCTTTACATTGTTCTATTTGTTTGTTTGTTTCAATAAAACCAGGAATTTTCCTCATCAGTTTTCACTTTGACAATGAAGTGATTTCTTTTCAAGCAGTGTTTCCAAAGGAATATTCCAACTGGCTTGAGCTGCTCACATTTTTGTCCAATAAAGAAGGGGGAAAATGTCAGTGTAAGACACAAAAGCTCCAGTCATACAAAGATGACCAATTATAAGGAGTGCAATTTACTTGGTTTTTTCCAAAAATTCATTCCTCAGTAAATAATTCTGAGTTTTTGTCCATCTACAGATCTCAAATAACATTTCTAAAAGAAGCATTTACCCTTAAAATAAAAATTCACTCTTTTCACATGCTTTTCAAAAAAAGCATGTACATACACTTCACATGCAAAATTATTTCTAGCCACCCACACTAGCTTCAGTAACCACATATTCCAATTTCCATAACCCATTTTCTTCCCCACAATCTCTCCTCGCTGAACTGTCAAATCCTTCATTGCACTGTAATCTCCTTTTCCATACAATTTCCTTTCAAGAATCTCATTTATTTTCAGGTGTTGTAAAATAATCATTTTCTAAATTGATCACCAAAGCTAAAATCTGGGCTTGCTGCTGCTGTCATTCTACTCATAGTTCGCATACACACATGTGCACAAACCTTAAGAAAATTAGGAAAAGTCTGGCCTTAAAATTTGAAACTCATGGGATTTCAGGACCTATAATCTTGAATTTTACATAATCCTAAGGCTATGTTCGTACTTGGAGCAGAGAAATTCACTCTATTTCACAAAAAGAAGTCACATTGCACACTTACATCTCTCAACTTCAACCTACCCAAAACACCATATCTGACAGAGTCCTGACTGTGTTCATCCAGCTGACTTAAATCCCCATTTTCCTGTCTTCCAGGCTCATACTGTCTTCTGACATGCAGTTTGAGGTACCTGGTACTAAAATCCCTGTAAGACCTTATAGAGGGGGAACATCATATATCACATGCAACACCACAATAATAGACACAGCATACTCGATTAGCAACTGAATTATTCATTCTCTTACTTAAATTTTCTATCTCCATTCTTCAGCATAAATGAAGTTTCTATAGAATCACTACACCACAGCAGCCATATAAGTTGGTTCAGGAAGTTAGAAGAGGGAACAGAGGATGACAACCAAAAAAACCCAAAAATTGAAAAGGAAGATTCAGCCTTCAAAGCAGCTGAACCCCCCTTAAAACAGTGGAGTTTTTCCAAAGTATCCATCTAATGTAACTCTGTGTGGTGGGGGGAAAAAAGTTTTCCCCCTGAAGTTATAAAATGGTAAACCCCTAGGGGGTGGTTACCCTTGGGGTTGAGCCAAGGAGCACTTCTGCAAAATGTAAACATATCACCCAGACTGGAAAAGAAGGTTAGTTGTAGTTGTTGTTGGAGAGAGTGGCCATGTTCTAAGCCACGAGGAAGGGGCCCGGAGCCCCACTGGGGGCTATGCCCCCCCAGCCCCCGGTTGGAACACTGGGACTTGAAACAGTGTTAGACTGGGCTAAGTATCTGTAGCTAAGAGTTGGGAGGTTTTTTCCCTCCATGTGAGCAGCAGAAGCAGCAGCAGAGCAGTACTGACCAGAGAAATGGTAGCAGAGAGCCAGAAGAAGATAAGAACTGAAGAAGCAGCAAACCAAGCACGCAGCTAATCAGAGAGACACAGAGTTGTCTGAAGAGAGAAAGAGTTTGGGTAAGAACTGAAACAAACTCCCCAAACCCCTCTGAGACCTCCTAGAGAGGAGGAGGATGATGGACTCTTACTTGAGAAGAGTCTTGGAGTGCTACAGCACAGAAAAGAGAGGAGCTGAGACGCTCAGGGCTTCCCGGAGCTGGACCGGGATGGCCAGAAGAATGCGGAGAAGGGCTTTGCCCCCCCCACTGCTCTGAGACAGAGCACAGGAGCTCTGATAGAACTCTTGAGGCAAAGGCCTTCAACTGAAAGCTGCCCAAGACATTCTGACTCAGGGGTGAATCCCCTGAGGAAGGGACCTTCATGGGATGTCTTACACCCCATGATTTGACGTGGTGAGGTGAGCCTTGTCCCTGCTACACAGTCCACGGGAGAGAAAGACCCTCGCTTGGAGTCAAAGGGCCGAGAGGGGCTTGGAGACACCCCCCCCTCGTGTGTACTGGCAGAGATCCAACTACAGCTGCTGCATGGAAGAAGAGAGCCTGCTGCCCTAGAGACACTGCTGCTCTGAGAGTGGAAAGGATCTCTTCCTTCTTCCCTCCTGGACTTTTATCTGGAGGAAGAAGAGATTTGATCCATTGTAAATACTGCTTTATTATGGTAGAGATAGTTGAGATTGTGTGTGTAATGTATCATAATATTCATTTGTACAGTCATTGTAATATAATCCCTTCCACCCATTTTGAGTCTCGTGTTTTTGTCTGGAAAACCCATCTCACACTGGCTGAGATGTGGGAGGGGGGCTTGGACTCGAGAATTGGATTTTGGGGCTCTCAAACCACTACACTCTGCTACTGTGTTCTTCCTTTGGCTTCAAGATTAGGCTCTCCAGGTGCATTTGGCAGCTCTTTCCAGAAAATCTGCCTGGATATTCAGCCCAAGGCTACACTTACAGAAGTAGCTGGTTACTAAGATCTCATTAAAGTATTTTAGGGGTCAAAAAAAATCTGGGTTTGTCATAATTTATGCATTTTCAAAAAACTGTTTATTCTAGTAGCATTTGCCCAAGAAAGAAATTGTACAACACATTGTGAAGTTCATGTATCTTATTTGGTCTTTTTGGAACGCCAGTTTTTATTTTCCTTCTCCTGAAATGGACTTTTGAAACAAAATTCAGTTACAAAAGATTTAAATTCAGACCAAACATTTTGTCTCATTCATGTGCTTTCTGGGAATTTCACTTGGAAAAGGTAGTTTTTCCTTTCCAGTTGAGAAAACAAAATCAGAGTTTCCTTGAAACAGAAGACCTAGTCTCCACCCATACTATTTGCCATCAAATGTGCTTATAAATGTTAGGAAAGAATTTTCAAATAATCAAAACCATATCAAAATTGCTCAAAGCTTCACTTGTGTTACTCAGAGGATATAGTGCTCTGGTCACTGAGACCAGGCTAAGTCCCACACTGGAGCACATGGACCCAAGTGGCAGGTCTTTCCTGGTGCTTTGCTCCATTAAAAGACTTCCAGATCAACCAAAATGTCAGAAAGTAACACCCAGCTTTCACAGAGTTAGGCATGAAAACATTGCTCACATCCAACAGCAGCAGGAGCAGCTTTTGTAAATAGTATAAGTGAGTTTTTATGTGAAGAAACTTTGATCTGTCACAGAAGGACACGCTTCTGAAAGTCACTTTTAATGTAATTCTGGGAGTATCATTATTAGTGATATCACTTTAAAAACTAAATAGGATAAAAAGTTGAATTTGTGGCACAAATAAGTCAATGAACTCACTGACACTGAGACTTCAGATCACACGGTGCCAAAACTCTGCAGTCTCAATCTTCCCTTGTGGTTGTCCTACCAAATTACATAACTGGAATTTTTTTTCATCCCTGAATAATTACAAAGAAGATGGACATTCTTCACTGGGAGAAGATTAATGAGTGTGTAGTACACTGAGAGGGATGTTACCACACCCAAAAAAAATGAGTCATGGGAGAACACTTTGAAGAACGTCACATTTTATGACATGAGATTTCTGCATCATTCTGGAGTGTTTTAGGACCAGAAAAAGGTACCTGTGATGTCACCAGGCCTATTGGGTGCTTCCAATCTGGGCTTTTGCTGCCAAGTATTCCTGGAGCGGTGATTTAATTTTGGCTGTGTCACTGCTGCTATGTCAGCTGTACTGCTGTGAATGTAGCTCTCGTGTCTTTCCAGCTGGGCTGTTGCTGTCCTTCAAAATCCTTGTCATGTGTGACTCTAAGAATGGACAAGTCAGCAAGGTAACTGTCGCAATAATAAATTCTAATTGCATGTATGGGGAAGATCAGTAATGCTTTACTGCAGATAGTAGTTATTATGAGACCAGGTCTGGGTCTAACAAAACCAAACAGCAGCCTGAATAAAATGAGCTTTTTGAAGATTCATGCTAACAAGGTGTGTAAATGTTTCCCTGCTCTCAACCCTGGTAGAGTGGCTCAATGAGGAAAGGCCATGGTGGGTTCTTTGCCTGGGAGAGAAGGGCTTCTGTCCTGATGCGGATCCTCCTTATCCAAAGGAAAGCTTATTTCTGGGCTATCCACTCCAGCAATTAAAAAAACAGACCAAACAGGACCTTTTGTGACATGATGTACAGAGAAATACTAAAGTGTGCCAGCTTTTCATTAAAACAAGAGCGCAGTAATTCTCCCTTGGTAGTTTTAGTGAGATGGAGCAGCTTCTATCCCTGCATGGGATTCCAGGGCCCTCTGTGGCAACCATCTCCTTGGCTATAGACTGTTCCTCCTTCAGAGCTTCACAAGCACACTGTGACTGCCCCTCAGGCATTTTGAAAGAAAAATGAGGAACATACAGATAGTGTTCATTCTGGAACACCAATATATATTGAGTCAAGCATAAAATTATAAATGGAGAAGCAGAACCAGCACTGGAGAAAGTAGTTTGCAACAAAACCAAAAAGGAGCAATGTAGATGGATGCAATGACATCCCATGAAAAAGTCCCTTTTCATCTACTTAATAGCTGTTTTCCTGCAGGGACATGTAAAAACTTAATCACTGGCCGTGCAGTAAGCTGACACCCATTCTTTAACTCGCACAAATCATCTGACATCATTCAGCTCCCTGGTGGGTGAAATAGAGCCAGGGTGTGAATCCCACAGAGGCAGGACCTCAAGACCCCAGCAGCCTCACATTGCAGCCTGTCATTGACACAGGGGTCTAGACCATCCGGGCTAGCACTAAGCCAGGACCCACTGCCCCATCTCCATGTCACAATGCAGACACAACCTCCTGGGGTCACCTAGGGATAGATCTTCATCTTCCTGAGACTCCAGAACATGGACCATCCAATGACAGATCACGTGTTGCTGTGCCCAGCTGAGCTGGTGTAAGTTTCCACATGCACAGCCTACAGATAGTGCTGTACACAGGTCAAGGATGCTTTGCCTTCATTGATCTTTTCCAGCAGCAGATGAACTACCAAGCAGCAGAAAACTGCCATATCAAACACAGGTCTCTTCCAGTTTCTCACTGTACTGAGGAAAATGGTGTCCAGAAAGAAGGAACCAGAAGCAGCAGCCTCGAGCTCACTCCCTTTCTGCACTTCAAGGAAACAGGAGGCAGCACAAAGCAGACACCACCACGTGATAAATCAAGAGCAAGAAAATCAGTCATGCTATCCTGATAAGGAAAAGGTGGAAGAGCTCATTAGGAACAAAAATATCAAATATATATCCACTAAAGCAACCCTCTGCTTATACACTGACCTTACAAAAGTAAAGTTAACAAGAATTTCTCCATTGACTAAAATGTCAGTATAAACTCTTTCCAGCCTGAAGTGACCCATTTGCATTGTAACAGCAGAGACAAATCTAAAACTGTGAATTTATGTATTGACAAAATGCAAAGACCGGACAGCCATGCTGTAGCTGTCTGCTGACGACTGCAGGGCACACATGTCAGTAGGATGTATACTCATCCATTTTGGGTGGCATAACATTACTGGACAAGATCTGAACAGAACACAATTAAGAAGATAAACCAGTTAAAGAAGTCAATTTAGATCCATATTAAAATGCAGGTAACCCACAAAGTGATAGTGAAAACATAACCACACAATGTACAGGAGCCAAACTAGAATGAGTGCCTGCTGTATAGCATGTTTTGTTGACAGGATGCCTTGTTACTCACTGTGTTTCCTAAATAGAGGAACTAGAAGGTCAGACCCATTCTTGAACTGAGGCTGGGGTCAAAGATGACCAAGCGAGACAGGATATCCTGGTGGAAGGTGACGGTGGCTGTCAAACAATCAATATTAACAGAGGAAGAACCAGTTCTGACATAGTCAAAAGCTTATTGCTGTCAGTGACTGTTGGATCCTTCCTCTGCTGTCAGTGATTTCTTTGATATAGACTGGAGGGACAGTGATTTTCTCTCTGGATAATTGCAAGAATAATTTCCCTGTCCCAGAATTTTAATAGATTAAAATTCTTGTACTTGGGGAGACTTCCATAACGTCTCTGGAGCCACATGATGACAAATTCCCTTGCTACTGCAGTCTGCTTTTGAACTGATCTTGGATGGTGGGACTTTCCTCTTGCTTGTTGCAAGGGCTCAAGGAAACTTTTTCACAGGCGTAAATCAGGACAACTCATAGATTTTAATTCCTGATGAGAATTAGCTACATCACCATTTTTAAACTAAGATTTTAGGGCAAAGAAAATTGCTTTAAATGAGTCAGAGCAAAATCCATCATCCCTTCAGCATTATGCATACTTCTCTCTACTCTGTAATTTGAACTTTGGAAATTCCAGCAATATCAATCAGGGTAAACTGAGAGTCCCAAGGAATAATGAAATAAAACAAAATATTCAGTCTTACATCCATCACGACTCAGGAATTATCTAAAAAATGAACTAGAACCTCTATAAAACCCTGAAAAAAATTTATATTTTGTAGTATCAGCAAAGCTGGAATAACCATCCTTCCCCCCCCAGAAATTCACATAGAGCTATAAACACCTACAACAAATATTAGAATTGTGACCATCTCTTAAACTGACTGTGTTGGAGGGGTTTTGTTGCAAATCCCAAGGTATTCTCAGTATTATTATATTTTATTATACTACTTAAATAAGCTTTAGAATTTATACATTGGACTAGGTACATTAACTTCCACAGTAGCTGTAATCCAGTAAAAAGTTTACAAAAGAAAAAAACTTAGTAATTTTTTCATATTGTTTTATATATCAATAGAACAGCCAATATCAATTTTTTTAACCTTGATATTATGTGTTAGATTAAAATTCTGTGGTAACAATTTCCTGATTTTCTAGGAGTTGTAAGAAAAAAAACTAGACTCTTCTATATGAAGGGATAGCTGAAATAATAACCACTTTCAGCCTAGAAATGGCACATGCCATCACCCAAAAGAGAACCACATACAAAAGGCAAAAGGTTTTACTTAATATTCTTCTGTGAACATGCATATTTAAGCAATAAACAGGGAGATCAAAGGAAACAGAAACACAAAGGATACAACTTGAAAAACATCCCCAGCATGTTAAGGTAAAAGAGAAAGCAGAAGTGCCAGGGAAAGGGCACATGGCTTGCAGAAAAAGCCACTGCCTCTTGTCATGGAATCGTAGTCATAGAATGAATCAGAATGAATCACAGAATGGGTCAGAAGGGGCTTTAATGATCATCTAGTTGCACTCCTGTGCCATAAGCATCCAAGCCTTTAAAGTTTAGAAAAAAATTGATTTTGTATGTTACTTGAAAATAAGCACCCCTGTTGGAGAAGAGGACTACACCTCTTCCTCAGTTTCTCTTCTTCACAAAGGCCCATTGTTGCCAGTCAGCAATTGTCTGCTGGTCTCCATGTCCAGGCAGGTCCCCTGAAGCCAGTGTGTCCCCTGAGGCAGAAGAATCCATAGGCAAAGCTCAGACCATGAAGACAAAGCATTTTCAGGCTCAGCATGATATTCCTGCCAAGCTTCCAAGGTGCTTAATGTTAAACAGCCCTGGTGAAATCAATAGCTCTGCTCACATTTGTACGCTAGTTCACAGCTCCCCTGGATGTTGCATGCTCATGTCCTAATTTGAATAATCAAAAACAATATCATCAATGTGGAATTATGATTTCAGAAGTATAACATGAAGGAGAAAGTGGTGTAAGAATGAAAAACTAGAGTATACTGACGTATTTAAATAAACAAGTCTTCAGAAAAAAATGAAGAAAAAACCATGCTACTGTAAATCTTCAAGTCTAATGGCAGTAAAATGAAAGAAAATTTAATGTTTAATTCAATTATTATTCATTAATGTTGATACTGTAATAGGATTTAGAAACCAATTGTGTTGGCCTTCACCAGGTTATCAGTCTGGGGGCTCCACCACCACCGAATACCCCAATTCAAAGAAATACTGCAATTCAAAAGCTGTTTTGCAGACTGCAGAGAGTCGCTCTCCCAGTGAGGTTTTGGGAACCCAGGAGGCACAACACTGAACTAGAAGCAATCCTGCATCAGAAGCCTCACAGCTCATCTTTTTCTGACCTATTTGTAAAAATTCCCCAATGAAGGAAACTCCCCAGGCAGCCTGTTTCACTGTTCTCACGGGGATGTTTCATCCAAGCCAACTGCTACTGCAGGTTTGCAGCATCCTACATCAATTGTGGTGTGTCTTGACCTGGTTAAATATGGATTTTGGCCAGAGGCTTTGTTGTTAATGTTATAAAAGTCCACATGAAAAAATTATCAGGTGAAACTGTGTAAATATTCCAATTGCGTTAGTTTTGTTTTCCACTCCCTTTTATTTAAGAAGTCATTGTTTATTGGCATATTAATACTGGTATCTACTAATTTAGATGTTTGTCTGGAGAGTCAGAGTTAATTTACTAACTTGTTTTGTTACTTCTGTCTCTGTGGTGTCTATTTGATTGGAGTCCCCATGGTGTCTCTCCACTAATCCCCACCTTACTTCGAAGGCTCCAGACCAGTGTTAGAACCCATGTAAACAGCTGTGAATTAAATGCAGATGATATTGGTCTTTTCTGTCTGCTATGTGCCAGCCAAAGTGACAAACAGACTACAGAGCCACATAGAAATCCACATTTTCATATTAAGCTATATTTTTCATAGAAAACCACATTTTCATATTAAGCTATAATTGTGATATACAAGGGACTTCAGTGGGCTGGTCAAAAATTGTCCTAGGGTTGCTATCCCGGCTCAGAGCAGTGATGTCCCAGTCTTAAGGGAAAGGGAGCACCCAAGATTTGTAGATGTTCATGGTCGAAAGGAATGACTAAAGTCAGAAGGTCCACAAAACCTCACAAAGTTTTATTAGTAAATCACACACTTGGCATGGAAATTGATACATTAGCCCCTGACCTCTTATATAAACATGCATGACAGTGGGGTTTAGATAATGGGGTACAGTGATAGGGAAGAGAAAGAGAGAGAAAGAGAGAGAGAGATGGACTAATGAGGGGGAGAGAGAAAGAAAAGAAGAAAGAAAAAGAGACCACTAGTCCTGGCTCCAGAACCAATCCAACTGGGCTGTCCAGGGTCTTGGGGCACACACGCAGAGCAAGTGCACTGGGCTTTCTGGAGGTACCTTTGTACAGATAAGTTTCCCCCACCCTGGAGATAAGTTTTTCACTTTCGATGCAAAATAGTTACCACATGCAGTCTGTTCTTCCACACCTTTCTGGAAACAGGTCAGAGGGCTTTGGGGTCTTTGGTGGTCTTGATCCTCCCCCGCAGTCGGTGCGTTTTTCTCAACCTCATTCCTGTACTTGTGCTGTACTGTGTTTGCTTATGTCCAGGAGACAGAACAAGGACGTTTGTCAGAGAAAAGTGCTGCCCCACTTCTATATGGTCCTCTTCTCCAGCCACATCCTTTTCTACCTCACAGTGTGTTATTACCAACAATCCTTGGTTGTTATTACCTACACTCCTTGATTGGCTCCACAGCCATCCAGCTGTCAGTGTTTGAGACATACACATTAGCCTCCTTATCTTCTAGGCTTCTACCCTTGCTATCCTGGCTTTTTTAGCACAGCAAGTCTCATGTACTTCAGAAGAAACCTTTTAAAATATCACACAATAGTCTGATATGGATTGCACTAAGCTCTGTGCTAAATCTCAGTCTTAAACCTAATTTTAATGACTGGATTATCCCAAAAGAGCAAGATTTAGTAATAAACCACTAAAATCTGAGAGAGAAAAAAATGTAAAAACAGCTTTAATGTAGAAACTAATTTAGTAGTGATGGATAAAAAGAGTGTTAGCAAGAGATAGGTAGGCTCCAGCTGTCATCCTTTCTCATCTCAGATCCAGATCCAAAGACACATTTGCATTACTAACTATTCTGTGGATATGGAAATCTCAGTGAGATCAGCAGGATCTGAGAACCCAAGTGGAAGCCAGGCACAGCCTTGTTCCTTCTATACCAGTTCATGGAAGCCTTGTGTCCCACTTGGGCTTTTATAAATCCTGATTCAGAAAAGATCCGTGCATGTACCCAATTTTAAAACTCAGCTGTACTGACCCCACTGCAGTCTGGCAGAGTTCAGTTCTCTACAATGACTGGATCCCAGAACCACAGGACAGTTGAGGTTGAAAGGGACCTCTGGGCATCATCTGTCCAAAGCTCCTGCTCAACCAGGGCTACAAACAGTCCCTCTGTCTTCACTGAGACCACTTCCCAGGTACAAAGCCAACTAATCATGCATACCTTTATGTGTAGGAGCCTCCAGCAGATCCCAAGGGAGGATTTCTGCTCTTACTGTCAAACGTTTAATTTAGAACAGACAAATAGTGTCTACCATGGTAATTCAGAGTTTTTCAATGAGCCACCAACCAAGAATGACTGCAGGCATCTCTCCAGTGGAATGCATATATCAGCAATGTTACATTGCACTGAGCTCTACCAGCAAACAGACACTTTCTGAAGCAAGATCAATGAGAGGATCTCCTTCGTACTTGACCCTAAATAATAACCAGCTGTGACAAAGATTGGGAGTTAGAGGCACCTAACTTTTGGAGTGGAATTCAGTTCCAGATTCATAGGCAGAAATTTAGCTGTCCACAGGTGCAATAGTAGTACACTCATGTTGCAGTCAGCTCCAGGACTTGATTTTGTTGAACAGTTTTGTTGAACTATGTAATGTTTGATATGCTCCAGAGCATCCAGTAGATCTATACAGGGGTGGATGACATGAAACTGCACCCATGAGATGTCCAGTCCTCCTTGAGCAGTGTAAGAGGCCCAGTATGATCTCCTAAGCTGATATCCCAGAGCACCTTGGACCATGTTAATGTAGGCTGTCCTGATTCAGTCACCTAAGACAGGCACCTAGTACCACTTAAGATGCTTGTCCCAGCTACAATTCCAGATGGTTACAGGTGTTCTTTAGGTCCTATACCATATCTGACAGCCTCATGCAGGTGTTGGCAAGTGCACTACAGCATCTCAAATGGCACTTGGTGCATACATGTGGACAAATGATATCACTTTCCTGTCACTGGAGAGAAAATATCAGTTCACACCAACTACTCCAGACAGATTCTTTGTGATGACGTGAACTGCATCATGGACATGTCTATTGCTATTTATTGGGTATAAAGAGGCTCTAGATGATGCACTCATTTACAGACACATCTTCATCTGATCAGATGAGAAACACTCTAAGGAACACAGTTCCTCATATTACAGGGGTTTCCTCAGAGATTTTATTCTCACTGTATAAAAAAAAATAGTAATTTTTCCATGGCTGGTTTAATCTTTAATATTCCTAATTATGAAAAATTGTGAATACCTTTCAATCTGCAGAATACTTTCTTAACAGTAAAGAATAGAGCAGATCATTTCAGGGGGGAAAGTCATCAATTTTTTCACAAAATATAACATGAGAATTTACTAAATTAAGATACAATCATGGGTGAAAGAGAGTTGGAATTATTAGATCTCTTAAACTGCAGAAATAGTTTAAGGGATGAACATAAATAGAATTACGTGGCTCCTCACAGTCTCTACCAATGAATATTCTATCCAATCAAAGTGAATACAAGCTCGATAGGATCAAGCAAAAATGTTATGAGTGGGGTGGCTAATTATTGAATGGAAGGCTGGCAGTGGAACAACTAATGACATCTCATCACTAGCTCATTAAAATGGGCTTCTCAATCTTGAACTGAAATCTGTAAAAAAAAAAAATTAGTACACTTTAATAAATTCTACATTCCAGGAAGTGAATTCAACATAAGTACCTAAGGCTTATTGCAGACCCACTTTTGATGGGTTTGCAAGTGGAAGGTGTTTTAAGAGGAAAAGTCTGCTGGTCATTAAGAGTATCACAAAAGCAGTTCAAATTATGCTTCTCTTATTTACCTATGTAAGCTCGGCATGGGCCTTTGTATACTGCAAATGTGTGTGTTTATGTCTTCCTAAGGGATAAGACCTAATTGCCAAGGAGAACAAGTTAACCATTGTTTAAATGTAATGAATAACATTAATTTTACTGAACAGAACAGCAGCAAAAGTTATCTAGATGGATTCTTTTTAAATTTCTAAACCAGGAAGATGCAGACATCATGCCAAACTAACCTAAGCACAATTCCCTAAAAACTAGGAATCAGACAATATTTTTGCTTCTAGTTTTCATATCAGAATATAGTCCACAAATTTGACTAGTTAATGGGAGTAGCAAAAGGTTTCTCAACACATAGAAACTTATTGCCTATAGCCACGTTCCTATAGAAAAAGGGGAATTTATTTGGTGCTTTCCAGAGGACTAAATTATCTAGTCCAACCCCTCTGCCATGAGGGTTTCCCTTGGAGTCCCCCAAACATGCACAGTGGGTTTCCACAGTGTAGTTAAGTGTCAATCTCCATGCAGCGACCAATTCCATCAGCTGGGCAGTGACGGGATGCTGCTGAAAAGGATCCAAGGGTTGTGGTGGACACCATCTGACTATGAGCCAGCAATGTATTCTCACAGGGGAAATGGGCAAGGTGCATTATCAGTTGTATTTGGAACACCAAGGCTCCCAATCAAGGGAAGTAATTACTCTCTTCTATTGGGTATTGGATTGCTGGGTCTGGCTCTTGGCCCCACCCAATTGAAGATGCTTGAAGCTCAGGGAACAAGACCTAGGAGGAGATGCCAAGGGAGATGAGCCTGTTCAGTTTGATCAAAAGGAGTCTAAGGGATGGTCTAACAGAGGTCAGCAGCTACCTGGTGGGAATTACAAGGGTGACAGGTTGGATCAGGTGGACTGTGTAGGCAGCATGGCAGAATACTGCACAGAAAGGTTGTGTACTTGGAGCTTTTCAATACTCAGACAGGCAAAACCACCTCAGACCTGGACTAAAGTTCTCCTGATTTGAGAAGGGTCTTGGACTACAGACTTCCAGAACTTCATGTTGTCAACTTGCCTGGGATCCCTTGCTTCAGTGGCTACACAGCCTGACCATTCTTAAAGTCTGATCCTCTCCTCAGCTTACTGGTTGACCAGGGCCCTGGGGGATAGGAGCAGGGGCAGTAGGATGTTTGAAACAAAATCTCCATGGATAGATGCAGGTTTCCCTCTTTACTGGGAGAAATGGTAACAACTGTCTGTTTCAACAGCCTCTCTAAACTAGCATATACAGAGATGAAAGCAATACCACTCTTTTTAAGTTATTTGTCTCAACAGTTGCTAGTAATATGAGCTTGTAATATTTATGTTTGTGTTACTCAGGAAGAAAAGGCAGGGGAAGGACTGGCAATCAGAGAAACAGCTGCTGTGGCATGAGTGGGAAGGCATCACATAGGTTCAGTCTTTTCAGCAAACTGACCTTCCTAGGAAAGTGTACCTAGTGACAGTTTGAAATTTTGTCTTTGAAAGGAAAAAGTGATTTTAACTATGTGGCAAGAGGACAAGAACAGTTAAACACTGTTCTTGCCTCATTCACACCTGTAAAGTGCTCACAGAAATACACTTCACTCTTTTCCCTTTCTCACTTGAGATGTCTCCAGATGCATATTAAAGCACAACATTGTCATGTGCCTGCTGCAAGATGCGGAGCAGAGAGCAAAGAGAGCTTCCAGTGTTCAGAAAACCTTACACTTTGGTATCTGCCCCTTCTGAGTAAGTGCTCTCTTCACTGGTGCTCAAAAGTCAATAGAGAGGGGGGCACACAGCATGTGCAGAGCACCATTCAAAACTGTTCACAGTCTGCCCTGGTTATTTTGTAGGTGCACAGATTTGAGACTTCAGATGATGATAAAAATCATCATTTGCAGCACTGCAGAAACCCAGGAATCTCCTTGCTCTTCATGTAGCCTACTGGTTTGCCACAGTGGAGCTCTGTGATAGCCCCTCCTTTCTTTCTAGTGTAGAAAGAGAAAGCATCAGCCATGCACAAATACTGGAGAGTACTAAGTGATCTGTTCTTAATCTCCCCCACGTGTACGAGAAAGTAAACGAAAGCCAAGACAAGAAAATGGGACACAGAGGACCATATTTTCATAGTGCAGCTCTTAAGCTGTCAGCCATTACAAGCCCCATGCACATTAGACCCATTTATGTCACATTTGCACTTGCAGATTGAAGACCTCTGGTGCAATAACCGTTCATTTTACACCATCAGAGCCTTGACACCTGAGGCCAACATAGCCCTGCAAGGAGCAGAGACAGCTCCGTGAAAGCCAGGTTCTCTTTCACAAGAACTAAATCAGAGCCCTCTGTTTATCAGACAGGATCCTCTTGTTGTGTTTGAGATTTTCTCCATGCATCAGAAAAACAATTCCTGTAGTTCTGGTGGGTCAGGGCTTTGCTGTGTCCACAGGCTTTTTCTGTCCCACAGCTATGATACACGCAGGCAGCCGCACTGGAGAAGTAGGGAAGAAGCAGGACCATCTCTCTGATGGCAAACCACAGTCCAAACACAAAGCTCCAGAGCTTCTTCACAAGCTGTTGAGAATGAATTAGCACCATTTGCAACACAGGGTACTAGAGTAAAATGGCTTCAGTATAGCATATCTGGCTGTAATTCATGGCAGCTTAGCTGCTGCTGCATGGATAACTGCATCCCTGCAAAAAGTGGTGGGATTCATTCCAACTGTTTGAAAATCAGCTGGACACCAGAAGGGTCAGAGCTGCCCTATTCCAAAAGGCCAAGATGAAACATCTTCCTGCACAAACTCAAATTTCAGACACAGAAAGTGCCTGGGGAAAAAAATCAGAAATTTATAATGGAAACAAAGGAAAATACATCACAGCCATGATCAGACTTACCAGGTCTGTACGTGTCCCAGATGGCAGAAGGCAAAGCCTATCTGCGTTAAAGGAAAAAGTGCTTGGAGTACAGACATTTTTAGTTGAAAACTTAGACTATGGAAAGAGTAATCTTGGCTGTATTTTGCCCATTAAGCTTAGTGAAGTGCTCTGGGATAAGGAAATGAGTGAGAGAATCCCTGGCCAGATTCCTCCTTGGCTTCTATTTACTGCAACCAACTTCACAGCTTATTCTTGTGCATCCCTTGCTCCATCAGAGCATTTACTAAATAACTTTAAGTACATAACTATCCCACTCCCATTAGGCATTAAACAAACACTCAAGTTTTGCTGGCTCAGGGCCCATAGTGAGTAAGAATACTCACAGATATAGCAGTAGTCAACAAAATTAACACTTAATTCTTTGCAGCAGGGCCTCTAGCATGAAGAACTCTTCTTCAGAGTGAGAGCGGGGTGGAGACTGCTCAGAACTCACCAAGCTCTCAGGCACAATGTTGGCATCCAATTCACCTAATGGCAGATAGTTCCTACACAGGTGTTGACAACTCTTCAACACCTTCAACTTGTTTTATAGGAAGTGGAGAGAAAAAATGTGTTTTTGCACTGTTCTTCATCTGATCACTCTGGAGGTCTGTCCAGGGGATTCATCAGTAGCATTCCCTTTACTATACAAGGGCCAGCTCCAGATAGACACACTCTTTCTAGGGAATTGATCCTTGCACCTGTCTGCAAAAGGTAGGGACTGTCCATCCTCCCAGGTCCTTACAGAGAAACTGAGACCCAGCCCAGGTGTGAGGGTCAATGAGGAACCCTGGCCTAGCCCAGTAAGTCTGGAGCTGCTGCACTTTCCAGGGAGCAACCTAAGCAAAAATCCCTGCCTCTCAAAAAAAAAGCCTCTCTGAAACTCAAGCCAGTGAGCCTTGTCCCCAACAGAAGCTAATCCCTGGATAAGCAAGGTGACTGCCCCACGAGGGGGTTCCAGGCAACAGCAGGGCCTGGGAGGCACCTCTGTCCCTTGTACTGCCCACGCAGAGAAGCTGGGGAACCCCCTCCTGTCCCCTTTCCCCAGCCCCTGGGCCCTGTGGCAGCCTCAGAAACTGTCTCCCCTAGTCCCATCTGACAGAGAAACAATAAATGATGTCACATGTGTCCCACCACTGCATTTTGGGGCCCACATCCTGAGGAGTTGCTGGGCTGGCCCTGTATAACTAACTTCACACAGGGGAGACAGAGAAAAGACATCCCAAGAGCACTGGGTCAGGAATAGTGAAATTAGTGAGTTACTCCCAAGAACACCCACATCTCAAACCAGCCCTGAGAGAGGGTAATTAACCCCACACCAGCTCCATTCATTAATGGAGATGCAGTGCCCAGTGCAATGACAATGCCCTGAGAGAGGATGCAAAAACAAGCAGGAAATTATGTGTTTAGCCATGGTCTTCCTACAGCACAAGGATTGCTTCTGTGATTGCCAGGGCTCCAAGCTGGAGACAAGTGAGGCAGATGTGCATGTTCACAGCCTGGGTGGCAGATTGACCAAAGGAAATGCCCCAACAGGAACTGCCTGACAGATATATCTTTAATGGGCTGTGGGTTTAGTCCATAAACTCTTGCTGAATTTCTGCTTTCAGGTGAGTATATTCTATTTTAACTCTTGTGTTTGCCTTTCTGTACTGAAGTTGGTTTCTAAGATGGCTTAATGTGCTTGCAGCTTCTATCCTCAGAGTAAGTCTTGGATCTCCTTGGGTACAAGTAATATGCCCATTGCAAAAGTCAAAGTGCAAACAGCTAAGGCAGAGAGCACTATTCCTCTCTCCTCTTATAGCTGGAGAGCTGAGGTCCAAAGAGACCAGCTAGCCAGTGTTACATGTGAAGTCTGTAGCAGCAGGTATAACACATTCCCCCAACCTGTATCCTCACGGCATCCTAACTAGAGCAAGGACTGCCACCCACTTGGTTTCCACTTTGCTTGCAAGGTTTTGTGCTTCTTGGGGAAAGAGATGAATCTCCTGGTTGGAGCTGTGTTGCCAGCTTGGGCTACGTTATGGTGTTTTAACCAGGTGTGTATGTGCCTATGCTGTGTCCACGAGAAACTGGTTTATAGTGTGTCCCAGCCTGCTTATAAGGTTCTTCGTCAAGTCATGTTGAACACACTCAGTGCAAGTTATTTAATAGCTGCTGGATTTAGATGCAATTTAGCTCAGAGGCTGTGGAGATGTTGCCCAAGAAGTTCATGAAGCTTGTGAAGGGAAGCAGATACTGTGTTTTATTCAAGTCAGTTCAGAATCCACTCCTCATCCAAAGCAGCTGCAAGCAGAGGTGGTGAAAAGGTTCTGGAGAGTGAGTGCTCCACTGACAACTTCCAGGTATCTCCCCAGTGAGCAGGGAGGCCCATATCAAGTGTCAATGGCACATGTGAACAGCTGTAATGGGAGGAAAACACTCAAGTTATGAGGTTTGTTTTCAATTCTTTCCTCAAACTTAGCTCCATATGCTGTTACATTTTTCCAGCCCCTGCAAAGTGATTCATGTGGCATGTTGCCTAACATTGCATGAAGTGTGCCCATATGAGGTCTCACAAGTACACAGGAAGAGCTCTGCTCTAAGGCAGAACCCACCAAGGGCAGGCAGAACCCACATCACTGCCTGTAGTGCTCCTGCCTTTCTTCAGCTAAATATGGGATGAGTTCCTTCATTTCCCATCCTGCAGTGCCTCAGGGCAAACTATATTTGAAGTTCCCATGTCTCCTGCAGCTTTGGTCGTGCTGTTGCATCCAGTTGAGAGAAGACACAGCAACTCTGGCAGCAAACTCTGTCCTGTTGGCTGTAGAAGTCCTGCAAACAACTGGTCTCTGACCCATGCCTGATGCTCCCACATCGATCTCTGTGTCCAAGATTTACATAGCAACATAATGTAAACAGCATCTTCTATCCGGAAATGTAATTGCAAACTCTCAGCTGATTTTGTGCTAAAAAGATATACCATAAAACTCTATTCATCTATTAATGAGAAGGACATCAGCAATAAAACCTCATATAAGTGTGCACGTAAACATGAGTAAGCATTATGGAGTGGGAGACAGACATGCAAACCCTGCATGCAAACCCTTGAGGTGATTTTTTTAACATTTGGAACTCTGGTGTAATAACCTTTCACATAAATACTGCGAGACTCCACTACATAATTATTCCATCTTGAATGTCATACTCTGTATTTTTCTCAGAATACAAGTGGTTTGGGTAATTGGAGGGAATATGTGGGAATCGGTCGCTCAGTACCAGGTTCAATTGCTTTTACAGCAGCATGAGCATATGTTGGAGGAATGTCAACTCCAGGGGAGGCAGGGAGACAGAAAGAATTTGATCTCCGCTAACACCACATCCTGAAAGTGGAGGGAGTCCAGTGCAAAGTTGCCTGAACTTAAACCTAAGCCAAACCATTCCCAAGCTAGTAAAAGTATGAGGCAACTGGTATTCTGGACAAGGAGAGGGCAGGGGATGTTGCACCCCTTAACTTTTGATGCAGTCTCCTATCACGTCTTTATCATCAGATTGGTGGAATGCAGGCTGGATAAGAGTACAATAAGGAGGGTGGAAAATTGGCTGTGCCACCAGGCTGAGAGAGGTGTGACCAACAGTACAAAGTCCAGCGGTCAGGCAGGACCTGCCAACATCCCTCAGACCAGTGCTGGGACCAGTATTCCTTCTTGTCTCCCCTAACAGGTTGCATGATGGGACAGGGAGCGTTCTCTGCAAGGATGCAGTCACCAAACCAGGGATAGGGATACACTGGAGAGCAGGCTGCTGTTCAGAAGGACAAGGAGAGACTGGATTAGGGGCCCTTCCTCCATATTGCAGGTTCCCATGTGATCCCCAAAGATTCTGCCCAAGTGTTTAAGTGCCCCTCATCCAAAGCTTTAACTGCCTTGTGCGCCAAAGTCCTTCCCTCCCATGCACAGCATCACTGATAAGCCATCCTTCATCTCAGGCAGTGAGAGTCTAAATAACTTTGAGGGTCTCAAGCTGAGATGCTTTGCCTGAGGCCCCTTGGTTTTAACTGGCGTGAGTGTTGGACCTGGGAGAGCCCTCCATGAGGCAGCTGGAAGTATTCAGCCCTGAATGAATAGTGACAGGAAAAAAAGGTGTGAAAAAACAGCTGGGAAGATGGAAATCAAGAAACTATTCTTCACCTGCAAGAATACCTAAGCCTGACTGGGTTTTTCCTCATCTCAGAAAGTCATTTTGGGTATAGATTTTTAAGAAATGAGAGCTTCTAACCTACTTCTTCTAACAGCAGTGTCTAACATTCAGGTATTCCTGACACTCTGGAATTTGCCTTAGCTGCAACACTCAACCCCTAAATAGCCCTAAAATGGGGATGTAGCTCCATAGGGTACTTTCAGACCAGAAGTTTCCCCCACTTTTTGCATTTTCAAGACATGTTTTGGCAAGAGGCAAAACGTTGTGTGCAAGCAGATGGAGAGCATGAGGACATTCATTTTCAGAGGGGAAACCAAGGAGACCACTGAGGCTGCCCTGAAGACCCACTGATTGGTACCTACCTTGTGGGTGGGGTTGGAGTAGAAAAATAAACTAGCTGTGAAGAACAGGGACCAGAGTCTTCATTCATTCAAGGAGCACCCTGCACGTGTCAGGAGAAAGGACTGAGCCCTTCCCTGCTCACAGCTAGGAACTAGCTTTGCACAAGAGCATGACTTGACACCTGAGCATTTCCCTCCACCTGAACAGATGTCTGCAAATCCCAGCCTTAGGCTCCCACTCCTGTGATGAATTCCCAAATGAGAGGCCTGAGTTCATAGGACAGCAGGTCACCTAAACACAAGGCTCAAAGATACACAGTAATGCAGCGTTTGAGTCATGGCATTGAACCGCAAGATTTCTTACTTGATGCATCCATTGATGCTGCAAAGAGAGACTAAGATATTCATACCCCTCCATAAGGCTCCTGAGAGAACATGGGGCTTTGAGGCCAGGGAAAGCTGCCCAAATCATCCCCATATATAAGGCAGCAGGTCCTGCTAAGGGAATGGGGTAGTTTTAGGTGCGGAATCAAGATAAGAAGGAAGGAAAGTAAAGTCTTCCCCTTTGCCCTCTCCAAAATAGAGCATTC
Organism: Manacus vitellinus; assembly: GCF_001715985.3. Lineage (NCBI taxonomy): Eukaryota > Metazoa > Chordata > Aves > Passeriformes > Pipridae > Manacus > Manacus vitellinus. The sequence goes on along the minus strand of NW_021939396.1, from coordinate 11,249,077 downwards.
TTTTATTTTCTTTTTTTTTTCAGTGATGAATTTTCAAAGAAACTACTTGTTTAAGGCAACAAGCTGAGGCATTTAATTACAGTGATGCCATTCATAACATGACAGTTAAGCATCTGTTGACTTTTATAGTATAATCTTTATTCTATACCAAGAAAAAAAAATCTCTGGGCTAATCTGAGTGAAGGGCCCTGACCCCATGCCCCAGTAAGAGCAAATCCCTCTCTCCAAGTAACTCAGATTTGTCCTCTCTGTGCCACATACAATTTGCATGATCATCCACAGCTTTGAGATGGGTAAGTCAAACACCATAGAAACCTTCATTGCACATTGCTTGATTTTGCTCACATGTGGTGATTTAGGCCATATTCTAGTGACAGCCTAGTCCATAGTTTTTCAAACTATCTGTACTATTGGACATTCAAGTGGGCTTTGCTCAACCCCACCCATTGCTTCCACTGCCATGGGCTTCCCCATCTCATCTTTTCTCAGCCTTCCAGTGGGAAATGGCTAAAAGTGATGTGGTTCTGCAGATTAGCTGGATCCCTTACCATGATCTCAGAGAGAAATCCAGGCACAGCTAGGAACATTAAATGGGTGCCAAGACCAAATCATACCGAAAACCACAGCTCCGAAAACCACAGCTCTCAAATGTCACCACATTTTCACCATGCAATTCTGCCCTTGTTGAATACTTTCAGAAAGAAGTTCTGAGAGAATAATCATTGCAAAAGTCACCCAACATACTGCAGTGTGAGACATCAAAACCTGCCAAAATCAGTTGCTTCACCGTGCAGGTAGGACAAGTTGCAAACCAAGCAGAGAACCAGCAGAAACCTTGCCAGATAACCCCCATAGCCCTGTCCACCAGCTAACAAGCTCTGCCTTAGTAACTGCCTAACAGATGTTCATAATCCCTCCCTCCTCCAGATAGATAGTATGTATGTAACTCCTGGCCCAGGGCAGGATGGCACAGCACTTTCAGAAGCAGCAGTGGCAGTCCAAGATGGCCCACACCCCATCCCCTCTTGTCTCACTTTACAGCAAGTCTTCACTTTACAGCCAAGATATTCAGGTAGCAAGAGAGGATGAGTGACTTACCAGAAAATTGTGGGGTAGGGTTATTATTTTTGGAGACCAGTTCTCAGAGGTCCTGTCCCAACACTATTTTAACTGTCAAGCTGCAAAAGAAGCTAAAGAGCCACTAATCTTCACCAGCTCCATCCCTACAACCCCATCACTCTGACATACCTGTAAAAAGAGCATTGTCCTTTAAAAGGCAGTTTTTGCTTGACCAACTAAAAATACCTATCTGTGAGGTGCATCTTCATTTATTTTAAATGCTTTTTTGAGAGATGTGCTCAAGCTATAGTGTGATTTGAAAGCTTTTAGAGGTGCAAACAAAAAAAATCTGCTCCTCAAAATCAAGCAGCAAAAGCCAACTGGGTTGGCCACTGCTCCCTCAGAGTGTGCACAGCTCACAGGGGTCAGAATTTCACTCTCAGCAGCAGAACGGCTTTGTGAGCACACACTCTGGGAAACATGCACTGAAAAGACCAAGTCAAAATTTAGCTATTTTGGAACTTGTAATGTGAAAAATAGTACTTTATTATCGGCAATATCCTAGGAGACTTCCTCACACACATTCATCACTTGGAGCAGCTACAAGGAGGTTATGCAAACTTTCCATCCTCACATTAATCGTAGGAGCACCTTGGAGTCCCTGCAAGAAAAAGCCAGACTGCAGTAGGCACTTTGCATGCATACAATAAAGGAGACAGTCTGTTCTCTTGGAGTTTACAATGAAGGAGATAACAGAAATAAATAGATGAGCTTTGAAAGAGCAAGCAGCATAGAAAGCATCTAGCGAAATTATAACACTTTGAGTAAGCTGTGAATGCATGGAAATTGCTTTCTAACTGACATTTTTCTGAAACCCAGACTACACTGCTTGCCTTCAAGTGGACAGAGGAGTATCACAAAAACCTTCAGTACATGCAGCACAAGCTTGACAGCTACCAATTAACCCATCCATTAACTGAACAGTTGAGGGAAGAAAAAGGGGCCAGAGCATCATGACCCTCAGTGTTATTGTGCTGATAAAGGGCTCTGTAAATTATGGCTGGATCACCTGTAACAGTCTTCTTGCCTACTGTTTCAAGTTTCTTTGCTGTTTTTCAGTTCTAAGAGAAAAATCTTCTGATGATATTAGAATTCTAAAAAATAAATCTTCCTTCTTCAGTAGGCATAGAAGACTCTTCAGCTGATACATAACATCAAAACAAAGCAAGTTTTTGGGGAACAGACATTTGTTTTTATGCCATTTGCTCTACTGAAATGAGGTTGAGGCTTGTATTTGCCATCCGAGATCAATGAGAGCTCTCTGATGGGTCTCACTTCACACAGCTTTATAAAGCAATGATGTCTTCAGTCTTAGTTTTGAAAAATCTGTATTGCTGAGTCTTGCATTCACTTTATCATGCTGATTTCCAGATTACATGCAAAGCCTTGCATACAAGTTCCCCAGCTCATGAAGAGAAGTTATAAAGACTGCACTTGCACTTTGAGCAGGAGACAGTATCTTAAATAAAGAAAGGAAAAAAGATGAGGGAGGAATTTACATTCCTCCATTTTATTTTGAACTACAGAAAACAAAGGAAGAGAAGAAACCTGAAAGGATAAGGATCAATTTCAGAAGGAAAGGATCTGTCTCAGAGAAGTAGTGGAAGTACTCAGAACAGTACAAGGGAGTGAGAAGGAAGCATGCAGCACAGAGGATTGGGGTACATCTCCTTGGACAAATGACCATCCCACAATAGGCCTGCAAGGTGCCCCACAGTGCACCCTAGAGCATGTGCTGCGTGTTTCCCATGGGTACCAGCTGGGTTTCCCAAGATTCAGATCCAAGAGCATGCCAGCAGCAGGGAGGCCAGAATCAGCACACTTATTACCAACACTCACTCTTTTCCTGTAAGTATATCCAGACATTCCAGAGAAGAGATGAGAGCCTCTCACCACTGCAAGTTCCACAAGACGAATGTAACATGCTCGAGAACTGCTCATCAAGGTGGTGGATGCAACCAGCTTGGTTCCCTGGGAAAAGTCCATAAAACACAGGAGAGTAAAGTTACCTTAAGAGCTTATGGATTAGCATCCATGATGTCATTTTAGAAGTGCTACACACTTACCACTTACCACCACTCCCAGATTTCAAAGTGAAGTGACAGCTCTAAGTGCTTTCAAAAAAAACACAGTATAGGATTTTAATATACTTTTCCTGATTCAGAGCATGTGAGGATGTCTCATCATTACATGGATGGGGAAGAAATTGCAACTTTTTCAATGTTTTGGCAGAAAAACAAAACCTAGATTAAAAGATATAAATCAAGATTTTATTAGACAATCTTCAGCATGAAACCCCCCCCAAACTGTATCATTTTAGAGAAGTTGGTCATCAGGAAAGGACATTGTTTTCTTTTTTTAAGCACGTTAAAAATGGATGAGCACACAGCCCTCCAGGAGCTCCCAGCCTGCCCACCCTCAGAGGTTCAATTGGAAAATTGTGCTTGGAAAACATCTACAAAAATGTTGGCAACTGTATATCAGCTTTTCCCCAAAAGACCTAATGGGCTTTTATTATCCAAATAGATCAGATGGCTTGGAAAATCCACATCTGTACTGAGCTGCTGAATGGGAAATGAGATCAAAATGTGAAACTAAGAACTTCTGATACTTTTTTTGTGACATTAAAATCAGAGAGAAGAGAAGGAGATTTAGCTTCTCCATTCCCCCCTCATTCCCTCCCCTCCTGAAGCTCCAGCAAAAGGAGGCTGTCAGTGACAGAACAAGCTCCCTATAGGGCCAGTGAGCCCTTTCCCAGCTGAATACATGGGAAAGAAATTAAGAGCTTTGGTTTCCAGAGCCCAGCCCTTGTGATGGTCTCAGTACCAGCATTATACTCAAAGAGACAAATCAATCCTTACAACCCAGAGAGAGAAAGAAAAATATGAACAAAGAACATTCCACTGGTATTTTTTTAAACCAGAGACAATACTTTTAATATAAGGCCTGTTTTCATCAACTTAAATTCATTTTTTAAATACAACTTCAGGGCTTTTTAGAAGGAATGTTAAGATTAAACTCAGCACACAAGTTTCTCTGCTCATAGTCTTTTTCCTTCTGGATGATACAAAAAAAAATTGCACACTTCCTTTTTTGCTCTGGCAGTGACTGCTGTTGTTATTATTTTCCTCCCTCTCAGCTGATGCTGCCAGTTGAGCATGGAAAGACACACAAATGGAGAAAATCAACAGGAGAAAAGGCTTTTGGAGTGAAAGTCACCTTATATCACTTAAAATTGCTAGGATTAGCTCATTTGGATTTGGGAGGTGTGGTGTTTGCAGATAAATCCAGCTTTTCTTCAGTGATATGGTTCGTTCACTATAATAAAGTTTTCACCAGGATGAATTTGAGTTTAGCTTTAAGCTTCCTAGTTCCTCTTGTTGTATGCTAGCACAGAGTGCTCTGTGCAAACCTGAATGTTTCCTTAGCAGTCAAGAAGGCAGGTACTAACTCAAGCTGAATCCCTCAAAATATAACCAGAGAGACCATTTCTGGGATACATAAAAAATTAGACACATGCAGCCCAGAGCAATAAAAAATAATGTGAAGTGGGAGGTCTTTTTCTGTGCAAACAACTGACTATTGAGACGGAAAAGCCTCATTAAAGAAACATAAAACTTAGAACTAATTGGATCCACATAATTATTCAGATCTGCAAAAGTCAAGACAGTCCCGAGATAAGCTTTCTGTATAGTTCTCTTCTGATGCAGAACTGTGATAAAGCACTTGGAGTGAATAATCACCTTATTCCCAGAGCCAGATAACAGGCCATACACAAATATTTATCTTCATCCAGTTATCAGCAGCAAAGCCAATATTGAATTCCTCATTCCCTTCTCCTGTAGTCTGGGTCTTTTAGGGAATGGGCAGGCTTGTAGCCCGGATATAGAAATAGCACAAATGTCACACTTGTGCCTCATCCCAGTGCTGGGGGTCTTTGTCAAAGAGGGAACATCTTGCAAAACCAAGGCAGACACAACTGAACCACGTTATGGAGACAGTGGACAACATTTAATCGGCTGGACCTGAACCTCTGTCTGGGTCGAGCTACATAAGAGTCCCTTGCCTTATTCATCCCCTTAGGGATCTAAAGTTGTGTCAGCCTACAGTCTGTACTCCCATGCTTTACACCGAAAATTACCTCAGTGTTCTCTTTTCATGACTCTTTTTATGTCAGTTCAGAGTATAACCAGTGCATAGGGCTAGTGCCCTAGAGTGCATAGAGTTAATCTGAAAATTAACTCCTGTCCCACTGGAGTCAATAAGACATTAGCCACTTTGATTCACGGGGACCAGGATTTCAGGAAAAGTGCTTAGGAAAGCAGGAAGTAAGTTGGAAGAGAGGAAAAAGTGCCATCTAGACAGCCCAGGTACTACCTGTCTACTGGCAATAAAGGAAAGCAGTATCTCCTGTGTTGTATCTACAGCTGAAACTGCTAAGGTCTGTGGGTAGAAACTGTGCTGTCCTCCATCTCATGAAACCTCAAGGTTTCCCCCTTTCTCCCACAGCCTACACAGACCTGCAGATTTCACATGGCGAGAAAAGTCCATGATACACTTTGATGATGTGATCACCAGATAGACCAGTGGTCCTCAGACGAAAACATCACTAGACTTTCTAGTAGGAGTCAGGGCAGCTGTAGTTGAAGTGGTGACACTCTTTACACCCATCTGCATGCGTTTCCAGTACCCAGCACACTCAGATCCACTTTCCCCAAAACTCCAAAGTGAGAACCTACTACCAGTGTGTAAGTCAGAACCAGGCAAGAGCACTTCCAGAGGCCCTCTTCAAACCTCTCGGACACATCTACACTCCTTTCTTCTAACCACGGTACATGTCACTAGTTAAGTCAACAGGGAATTCCCTCCTAACCATCCTGTTGTTTCTTACCTTCAGCATCTGCTCCAGTTAACTTCTCTCCAGCAATTAATTCACAAAAACCGACTTTGGCACAAGCTTCAATGTTTTAATTGTCCAAAATTCAGATGAGATTTCAGGAGTACCTTCTCAGCCAGCAAGATCCACTGCTGTGCTCTCGGCATTTTCCCTGTCCATATGGTGTCAGATGAAGGAATCCAAGAGTCTTACCACTGCCTGTATTTCTTATCAGCTCATTCGCTTTTTTTTCTCTGTAGGTTGAATTTTTAATCATAGTTTTCTACCTCAAGCACAGTCTCACATTCATGTGGTCACACAGTTTTCGAATGATGGTGAACCCATGCATGGCCAGCTTGGTGCCCAGGCAGTGAGACGTTGTAGCCATCCATAACCTGCTGAGTCAGCATTGCTGCATCCCAAATAAGCCCGTCTCTGAAATCAATTCTGATTTCAGCTGGGACCTCTGGGCCTTCTCATAAGACAAATATTTCTCCACGTAAGATCTGCTCAGACCACAGATGAAGGTGGACTCGCTGCATTAGGTATTTGTTTTCCACTGCAACCAAGTTGTTTTTAAATCTCTTACAGTTTTTGCAAGAGCATTAGTTTTATCATCAGCTTCAATGGGAATTTCTATGCCAGAGTAGCAGATGAGGCAGTCCACCACACTTTCCTCCACCTTTTTTTTTTAATCTTACAGTACACACAAATATTAACATATCATCCTGATAAAGCTTTGTTTACTGGTGCAGCGCCAGCCCCTATGCAGTGCCTCCTGCTTGGCAGCCTAATCTCCCAAAGTTCGAGGGATGCAGTCCAAATCTCTTAGCAACATTAAATCTCATTCAATTCACTTTGTTGGGGGACCAAATTATTTTGTTACTGCTGTTTGCCAGTCTGCCATATACAATATGCCATCCAGCAGTCAGGCCATTCAGCCTTTAGATATAGCAAGGAGGCACAGCACAATCCAGAACAGAAGCTCTGGCTAGACTGGGCATCCTGAGCTGCAGTGCAACCCTTTAGCCAAAAACTCCATCAAGTCCTCAGAAAGGTCCACAGTGGCAACAGGTCCAAGCCACTGCTTGTGTTTTAATGGCTTCTGTTGATGGCCCCTGTGGTCTGCACCTAGCAGAGACACCTGTTCCAAGGCATCATTGCTCTCCCTTTGGATTCATATGCCATCCCTGGCTCAAGAGACGCTGGTGCAGCAACCACCAAAGAGATGACCAACACAGCCTGGCCCTAGACTGGAGCCGGTCAAATCCCCTGCCCACACTAAGTGTATGAATATACATCTCCACGTGGCACTGCTCTGTGAATAAAAGGCCATTATTGCCTCCAAGGGGTGCTCTTTTGTACCTGTAAGAAAGGAGGGAAGTGTATGAGGATGTCTTCCAGGTCCACAGAGAAGAAAAGGAAACTACTACTGAACTCAACTAGAAAATGCTGGGTGCTGTACCCTCCGGGAAGTAGTGGGTTAACATCAGAAGCCTCTTCTATGTGTCATTTTACACGGTATTTATGTTTAATTGCAACACGTGAATCTTTAATTACAAGTCTAAGACATTAAAGGGAAATTAGTTTAGTCCAAATTCATTTTCTTTCCAGAACTAGTCAAAAACAACCAAAGAAGCAGTAATTTGTTTCCACCACACAGCAGGTGGCATTATATCCTTCATTAAATCATAGAGATATGACTAATATTAATCTTCATTTGTATCACTATGCATCAAATTTGGTATCCATCAGACCAGCCTTAGCATACTAATTATTTTTAAATGTATTTCATTAATGTGTTAAGACATAAGTAAAAGCAGTGAACAGGATCCAGGCAGGAATCAACCCCTCTCCCACCTCCCCTCCAGACAGTAGATCCCAGCACTTCTCTGAAAGGTCTGCACCACTATTAGAGCCTAATGAAAACATATAGAAAATCTACACTTATTTTCCTTCTAATGTTGACTTCCAAAAACCATTGCAAATAAATTCAATGTGTTGGGGAAGAGGGTACTCTTATCTTCATATTTTTTAATAGTGAAAGGAGTCATTCTGAAACCAGATGGTAATTTTACTGTTCATAGGCAGCAAAATGAATACTTTTATCAGTTACCCTCTTAGTGTGTCCCCTCCTTGCCTTTTCCAATCTTCACCCTGTATTGCCACCCATTTATTGTAAAATAAACTCCCATCCTGTCTGCTCAGTCCTGGATGAAACACAGTTGCTGGAAGCATGACACTAAATTTAATTTTTGTCTTGTAATGTAAATGTACCCAGAGGTTGAAGCAACAAGCACATGTTTTTTATAAATCAAGTTTTACATACAGTATCTTTTTTTCCCCGGACACTCTGAAAGTGCAGGAAAATCAGTATTTTAAAGGGAGCATATAAGTTGAGTTTAACCATCTCTGTTGAAAAATGTCACTATAAATTTTTCAGTGAACTAGGGTGACATTTGAGGTGGCTACTGTGACAAAATATTTTGCAATGAGAAAGCTGCCTTTCTGGGATTTTCAAGATCAGGGAAAAAAAGCATTTCCCTTTAGCTGTAGCAAATACACATCACCTAACCTGTAATTTACCATGTTATCCAGCAGCTAGCTTTGCAAATCCAGCTTTCCAAAACTTAGAGAAGCTATTACTAGCATGGCCTTGCAGCAAAACAAAATCCCAGAGTTACCCTGGCATGCAGGGAAAATCTATGTGCTGAGTATCTAAGGGCACGTCTCTTACTAAGAGGATGATACAAACTCTTGGCTGAGCCCTGGTAGGATAAAGACTCCAATTTGTTTCTGTGAGCACTGTGATACTGCTTTTATATTTCTGACGGTGGTATAGATGCACTTTTCTGTGAAAGCAGGAAAATTCCTACTGCCACTGCTGAGATCCAGGTAGGTCTTATAAATATTTACCACAATACATAGTAAGCCCAACTGAGCCTTCCTCCTGGTGTCAGCAATGGGGTGAACAATGTGCAGCACAGTTAAGCCAGTGGGTTTAGACTCCGGGGATCTGACTGCGCCATGGGTCCCTCGTGTGGGGTTGGCAAAAGTCGCAAGAGCCCCCATGCTGGCATTGATTTTTATGATTGCTTGGCCACAGCCAAAGCCACTGGAAACCTTGTCTCCAGTTTCCCCAAGCCCTGTGTTCCAGCAATAAATCGGGGTAACCACAGGGGCTGATAATATGAGTGTGCTGTAAAGCTTATGAAGTTAATATTTTAAGTACCTTGAGACCCTGCTATAGACAGAGCTACAGAAGGATTGTCATTTTTGAGCCTGCACAGCCAAAGACCAGTAAACTGATAATATTCACTTTCAGAAAAGAGATTTTTATCTTCTCACATTAAACCTGCCCAGGGTAAACATGCTTCTGTCCTCCCGCTGGTAAAATATGTTGCCATAACTGTTTAGTGTAACATTTGACCTGTTTCTCTTGAATCTTCCTAGATTACGGTCAAGCCATTTGCACTTCAATAGTTCAGGGGCTGCACTGCATTTTCTGGGGCTGGAAAGTAGCTCAGCTGTAAAAACTTGCTGGAGGCTGTAAAATGGCATAAAGAGGCTAAGCCAGGGAGTATTTTTAAAGACAGTTTTGGAGGGAGAAAATCATTATACTTGATTCCTTCCCCTTCTGCCCCTCTTTTGGTTGTGAGCCTAAAAATTATGAAGGTCTTCAAGGTTATCTCTCCAAAATGGCTTAGAGACAAAGCTACAGCAACCATTTGCCAACTCTCTGACTTAACAGGTAGAGAGTCATCAGTGCAAAATTAAATGGTCTTATCAGTATAACACAATGGTGCTATATTGACTCTATATGTTCAAAAAGGTACAGGGAGGAGTAGATATGTGAGGCCTGTAAGCCTTATGCACCAACTCTGCCATAAGGGACAGGGAAACTAAGGGCTGTGTGCTCCTCTATCACCATGCAGACCTTGGTAGAGCAGACTCACCGTGGTCCCCTAGATTGTACCATCCTACAGAACTGGCCACAAAGTCTTAACACCTGAAAGTCTAATACTACGAAAGTCTAATATTTCTTTGCACAGCGTGCCACTTGGAAGTGCATCATTTTTCCCAGATTCTCTCCTCCCCTTCCAAACACCTCTCGGCTTTGTTAATATAATAAATAAACATACTATTTAATAGCCATGCATTGTTTAAATCCTCATAAACAGCACCATGTCTATTCAGCAACAAATAAAATCGACAAATTAGGCTGCCTGTTAACTTTCCAGGTCTCCAGAGAGGTGGCAAATTGTACCACCAGTCCCTCTAGAATTGCCAAATATCCCCATCAATTCTGTTTACACCATCAGTCTAAAGATGCTCTATTCTACTCTAAGGGACAGATAAAGGCACATTCTGAAACACATACAACAGTACAGATAAATATACAAGCTGTCTCAGTGAATTAGTTACATGTGCAAATAACTTCCTGAAAGAGCAGTCTCAGTTTGACAGCGAAGTTTTGATTCAAAATCAGCAGGAATCACAAAAAAAAAAAAAAAATCCCCCCTACTTTGAACCAGGGGCTCTGAACCAGGTCTTTGGTTAATTGGAAATGGATAACACTGGATATGGCACCTGCTGGGCGGTCTTTGGTGGCTAATCCACTCCAGTTGTCCACAAAGGCTTCCAGTCTTGTCACCCTTCATGCCAGACTCAGCAGGGAGGTGAGAGATGAATGCCTCAGAAAGTCAAACCACTAACCCCAGCTCTGTTATCTTCTGGATGGGGTCTGGGCAAAGCCATAGGGGAGCACAGGTGAAGCATGCATTGCCACTGGCCATGCAGCACCTGCCTCCAAATAGGTAGAAGAGATTTTGGTCTCCAGCACTTTCAATCTATGGATATATGGGAAGAAAAAAAAAACAGGAAAAAAAGCCTTAAAAATTCTAAGGATTTCTATTGAAATAGTGACATAAACTGGTGGAAAAGACTTCTCAAAGAAAGTAACTTTCTCTAAGGAAAAAAATACACAATTTTTCAAGTGCATGCCCCCCCCCCCTCAGTCCTAGCACTAAAGTCCTCTAAAAACCTCCAGAGAGGGTTTTAGCCTGGCTTTGAGGCCAGGCCAAATCCCATTGGCTTGTAGCATAAATTCCACTTTTGTTAATACAGAAGTTGGTTTTTATTCCTTCTGCCAAAGCAACCTGGCCTGCCCAGTCCCGCAGTGAGGTCATAACTCAGGGCTGATCACATCACAGCACGTTGCCATGGCGATGCTTGAACTGTCACAAAGGATGTGCGCTGTGATTTCACAGCAGATGGGCTGTGAGGGAGGAAGCCCTCATTTAAATTTTAAAAATTGCTTTAGTAATTAGCAAGAGCAATAGAAAAAAACATCGAAAAGAAAAATCCCCAAACTACCACTCTCAGCAAAGGTTACAGGATTCACGTGGGATCTGCAGGCCATCCACAGAGAAGGCCAGGCTGCTGCTCCAAGTTCACGGAATTCATCAGCTCTTTGGGTCGCTGATAGGTGCAAAAATGTCTGGAGCCTGCCTGGCTACAGGAGGCCCAGGGCAGCGGTGGGCGAGCAAAGCCCCCCTGCGCGTCGGTGCATTTCAAAGCACGCCGGCACCGGGACCTGTTGGGAGTGGCAGAGGGCAGGCGGAGGCTGCCGCAGGCTTTATTGAAACACAAACTGCCTGACAGGAGAGGAGGTGTGACTTCACAAGTTTTTATCAAGGCGTTGGCTCGGTTACTTCTATGGCCCTTCTTAATACAGCACGAGGAGCACGGAGTCACACAGATGTGCTTGCACCCTGTCAGGGACAAGGTGAGTGAGGTTTTATCCCTCAAAGGTAAGAGTGAAACACCTCGGCCCCCTAATTCTCACAGCTCAGAAGCACTGATCCCACAATAGCCTACACTGGCCTTGTCCTGCATCCTCATCGGCTCTCTCGCAGAGTGATAACCCATTCCCACCTATTGTCCTGGTACTTGGGAACTGAGATGAACAGTAAACAATGGAGGCAGAGCAGATGCTGTCAAGTTTTCCAGACAGCCGTGGTGCAGCCCTGCTCCCTCCTCAAGCTTCTCCATCCCTGGCAGAGGTGACCTTGAGGAAGCAAAGCCTCGGGTCCCCATCCCCATGACCTCCAACATCTCATTGCAGAGACGCCAGCATCCCCTAGCTCACCACAGCAGCTCTCTTCCACATCACAGCAGCTCAGCAACCTCAAGGCAGAATTAAATGTCTCTCCCTTCTGCCTGCAGCAGACAATGCACGTGGTGTTTCAGGGACCTTGGGCTGAGTCCTCATATTTAATGGGGAGAGCAGACTTCAATGCAGCTTGTTCCTTGTTCATTCAGTGACTAACTGTTGATCTCTCTAAGAATAAGCCAGATGGTTCCCGTGATAAGTGATCAGCTCTCCTGGAGTTTTTGAAACAGAAAAAGACAGATGCCTGCGTGCCTCTTGCCAGGACCCATCTTAAGCTCAGGCGATGAGCGCAAATGCTTAGGGAGGTTGTGTTCAGGGGATTCTCTCCATCCAGGCTTAGCAACTAATCTTCCCCATCAGCCCTTTGTCCTGAAGGGGAGGCATCTTGCCTTCTTTCAGCTTCCCCTGGCTTAAGAGCACTACAAATCATAAGATCAGCCCTTATAATTGGATCAGACTTTGATATTGTTTTCCTTTTCCGTGCATTTATATTAACATCTCATTTTGCAGACAGCACATCTGATCGGTGCTTACTACTTCAGCTTGTATTTGCACACTCTGGCAATTGAGAACACTGACAGGAGAGATAAAGCATTTTAGCAAAGGAGAAAGTTTGTTTTGGGAAGCTGTTTTGATGGGGTGGAAAAAACCCAGCAGGTTGAGGAATGAGTGGCAAATATACAAGGCTAAAGAGCTTTGTTTCTCAGCCACTGATGCAAAGGGCACCAGTCAAGCACCACTTCCTGCTCTCAGCACAGTGATCAAGGTCTCCACAAGAAAGGGAAAAAAGGTAGCAGTGTTTGCCTGCTGACTTCTTTTTAATTTGTTTTTACCTCAATTTCTACTTCTGGCTGTAGAGAAAGTCTGATTCTACTACTGAGCTGGCATTAAAAACACCAAGTGAGAGCCAATGAATCACTATACCCATGTAGGTTTAGAAGAACAGGGAGGAGAAGAGGAGTTAGGAGCAAGGTGTAAAATTAGCAATGGAAGCTGAGCTTGGCTCTTCCCAAAACCAGCTCTAAGGCAGTAGCCTGGCCCACCAGGCTAGGGCTGGTTCACCTGCCCTGGAAGAAGCAAACACATCCGTCCCAAAGCTCACAGCTTCCCCATTTGCTGCTATGTCTTGTAGGCAAAAATCCACTTGATCTCACAGGGTTAGGCCAGCATAAAAATGAGCAACATGTAGGCACGCACTCAACAGAAAACAGTACTTTTATTTGCATGCCTCTGTTGTGGCTCTTAAAGGATGTACATTCCCTTTGAGGATATTTATGAAGTCTCTTCAGAGAGAAATTCCGAGCTGCACCTCCAAGACAGGGAATTAGATCTGTAATGCTGACTCAGCCTGCAATTTCATAGGATTAAACAGTCAGAAACAAACCATTAAGCTGAAAAAGATGGAAATGTATGTGACAATACATATGTCAGACACTCTTCTCCTCATCGTAAAAAAAAATCAGTACACATTTCATTATCTCTGACCAATGTATTATTTCACAGACAAGTTTGAAACTTCATCTGAGGGCTTTATGAGCAGATGTCACTTTAAATCCAGAGATAGTGCACAAAGGGAACAGAGAGGGCACTAGATTTAAAGCAAGCAAGTGCTCTGCTCTCACTTTCCTGGAAATTGTTCATGTATATTCACTGTGTTTTGTAATCAGTGTGGCTTCCATTGTGTTATTAATTAAAAAGAGAGGCCTTATGCAAAAGAAATTTAAAATTGCAAATTTCCTTTTGCATATTCTGTAAAAGCAATTTCCATTTTATGTTACCCTGCATCGTGTTAATGTTAGGTTTTTATAAACGAATTACATATTGAGACTTCAGAGTTTTCAGATTGCATTCATCACTGATACTTTTTTTTGCATGATTTCCCCAAGAATCAAGGCTTTTGTAATTATAAACTCTAATCTTAATCACAGTTCTCCCCTCCCTCACTAAACTTTTTATCATTTCTCTTAAATTCAATTAAATTTGATAGAATCAAAGCTAATGGACTAACTACTAACTACAAGTTTCCTAAAAGAGAGCATCTGGGTTGAGACACCACACAGCCTGATTGTCTCACTGCTCAAGATTCAGAGGAGATATTCAATGATCAAGTTGAAAAACACTCACAAAAACAATTTCTGTGCACTATAGTTTGCACTTTGATGTGAGAAAATGCCAAGTCAGACACAAGTGGGTATCCTTAGACTTAGATTTAGATCATACAGCCTCTCTAGCAATAATACTGAATACACAGGTGCTCAAAAAGTTGTCCTTAGTTTATTCATTTAGGATGGTAATAACAACTGCTCCAATTTTAAACCAATTGCTCCAATTTTAAACCCACATCCTCCTCATTTTAAATACAACGAATTATGTCTCATCTTTAATGACCTTCCAGCTCCTAATTTGTGTGACATCATCCACAGTTTTGCAGAAGGCGGCTGAGTCTCCCTGCTGGCCTTACTTGGTGCAGGGATCTCTTTGGTCTCAGGTTAGAACTGTTTTTGTTACAACCCGGGCTTAAGGTCTGAAATCCCACACCCGGCTTCCATTGATGGCCCTTTTTTGCACTTGAAAGGCAGAATTAGCTACCATATCACCTAATCAAAGACCCTTCTGCATTTGGAAATGCAAAAAAAGTTTAACAGGCCTTAAAGTAAGTGTCAGTTAGGACAAGAGCAAGGAGATGATTTTTCACCTGCTTTTCCATTGATTTGCCCTTTCAAGAATATTTTACATTCAAAAGCATAGTAGTCTTATTAACATTTAGGCTTTTCTTTTTTCCAAATCATAGAAAAGGAATTCAAGACAGTAGGAAAAAAGCGTATCCTGTGGAAAAATATCTTTGAGCCCTAAAATAACTCTTCCCCTCCCACCTTTCACCCCGAGCATTCAAAATTCAGAAACATTTCCAGGGATGGGCAGCTACTGAAGAGTTAAACGACATATAATCACTAGTATTTATAAGAAAAAGGAATTAAAAAAAAATAAAAAAACTCCACACACAACAAAAACCCCCAACAACAACAAGAAAAAAAACAATTCTAGGCAGGAAAACCGGAATTTGATGATCATCAGCAAGCTCTAATGGGCATCTTCCAGATGTGGACAAGTGCAGAGGGGATGCTTATGCCCCTGCTTCTCCCTGCCTATCAGCTTCGATCTGAAAAGAACAGGAAAAGTTAGTAGAAATCTCAGGGCTGCTGGCAGCGAGGAAGGAATCCATCCTGTTATCAAATACTTACAGAGAGAGACTGTACTCTGTCAGGCAGTCGAAAACACGCCTACTCAGATAAGGGTATCCCTGCAAAAAAGTCTTTTGACACTGCTTTGACATATTTAAGTTCTTCCGCGATTATTCAGTTACAATAACTTAGAGCTCCTCTTCTGACATTCAAACAGGAGCCAGTCCCCCAGTCCTACACGGGGAAGGGAAACAAAATGCCGTCCAGTGAAGTTTCTCCGCTGGGTTAAGGGCTGCAGCCTGGCCACCCCGCTGGCGACACGGGGGAGGGAGAGAGCCGAAGCAAGAAGAGATTTAAAGCCTGTGGAGCTTTAAGTACACAATTAAAAGATTAATCTAATGCGATCTAGTCAAAGATACCGCATCGTAGATAGTGCACCCTTGAAGTTACAATGAGATTATGCTACTCTTAAGTCCTACTAGCCTGGATTTATTGGAAGATCTGCTATCTAGTAGCAAGATACAACCGGCAAATGATTTCTTAAATTAATTCACTGAAGTAAACAAAAAATAGCCTCGGTTCTGTCTACATCTCTTTGGGACAAAGGCAAAGAGTTCAACGACAGTTTTAAATTGGGGAAAGGACTCCTGCGATGCAGCAGAGGAGCAGAGATTGCAGGAGCATCCCTCGGAAATACACACCACCTTCTGCAAAGCAACAAACAACCACCGCCTGAAGCCCACCCCAAAGAGGATGGCTTGGAAAACCTCTATCACAAGCAGAGGATGAAGAAGTGCCTCCCACCTCCCCAGGTAATCTGCCCCGTTTCGGAGAGGCAGCCTCACGGCAACAGCCTCATCCAGCCCCTCGGGATCCCATCGCTGTCCCTATCGCAGGGGTCCAGCCCCCGCCGTCTGTATAGCAGGGATGCGATGCTGAGATAGTGGTCCCGTTCCTACGTCCTAGAACGAGGGTCCAGCCGCTGCCATCCCCACACAGGGAGGTCCAGCCCACGCGATACTGGACCGAGGGTCCTCACTCCCAGTCCCTCTACCAAGGATCCACACCCTCCCGGCACCGGGGCCGAGGCGGGGAGGGGGGAGCGCCCCCGCTGCG